>NC_064922.1:655591539-656246182 GCF_023897955.1 Schistocerca gregaria
AATAATGTGCATACATTGACGAAGACACTGTGTGGAGCCAGATAGAAGTTGTGGTTGCTTTCTCGAGAAGTGGTGTCTGTGTCTTCGGTCCGCGAAATGGTGAAAAGAAAGGGAGATTACAGTTTAACGTCACATCGACAACGAAGTCATCAGAAACGGAGCATGAACTCGTATTAAGGATAGACTGGGACTGAAATCGGCCATGCCCTTTCAAAGAAATCATCCCAACATTTGCCTTAAATGATTTGAGTTAATGTCGGACACCATATGAATGGCTGAGCAGGGATTTGAATCGTTGCTCTCCCTAATGCGAGTCCAGTGTACTAACTACTTCGCCGCCTCGTACGGCCTCAGGTGGTAAAGACCGTTTTCGTCGCTCGCGGGTGTGAAAGCACAGTTTGTAGCCTCGCCCCCAGGACTGACTGCACATCTCTGGTCTGAAGCCGACATAAAACAGGTGTCCCGTCAATTCTGCAACGATATCGGGTACGGAAATGTTGATCTGCGAAATCGAGGGGAGAATTATAATGTAACCCTTAATACATCAGACGTGATCTAAATTCCGCAAAGAGGTACTCGGACAGGATGTGGCGTGTACATGGCTGATTTTATGTCAGAGAAACACCTCCTTACATCGGACGGGTAGTCAGGCGTAACACAGTGTGCCCAAAAGATGACTGGTCCAGAAAATATTTATAATAAAACTGACGTTGGATTGACCGTTATTAATAAACACTACAGAAGAGGCTGGAAATGCCACTGCTGACGTCGATGGGGCGCTGTGCTCGATTTATCTGTAGGAAACGCGTAGCAGCTCTGCCTGAGAGATAGCAGCAACTGCATTTTCAAAGTTCTACTGCACGCTTCCAGTGCGAGCAATTGTTTGAGTACACCTGATCCTTCAATTCGCCCCGCAGGTAAAGATTACAGGAAGAGATATCCGTCGATCGTGGCGGCCAGGGGGCTGCACTGCCTCTGCTGATTGTCCTGCCCTTACCGAGAACCTCACGCACTGGTGACAAGGTTGTGATTACGGCGCGTGCTGTTTCCCTGTCTTGCTAAAAATACCCATACCAGTCGCACATCTTCTAGCAGTTGATCCAAGTATGAGTTAAATAGTTTCTAGACATACCGTTTAGCATCAACAGTACAGCAAATGAATCATATTACAAACGGATATTAGACATTAGGCACCCAAACATCGGTGTTGCGATTATGCAACTGCTTTTCAAAGTACAGATGGGGATTTTCTGATACCTAATAGCTCATGCTTCGTGAGTCGATATACTTTGACAATCTGAAATAACATTTTAGCTAAACGGCTGTTGGAGAATTTCACTGATGCTGACAAGTACTTGAAAATTTGTTTGGTCGTTTGACGGTTTACAGCTTTATCTGTGATTGGGGTGTTCTGTTCATCAATATGGATCAGTTCCGCGTCTGTCTTGTAAATATTTTCATTTATACAACGAAAAACCGTGTAATGGTCATCTGTAATCGTTATGTAGACGAGAAAAAGAAAATTTGTACCTAACATTAGTTAACTGTAGAAGAATTCAGAGAAAAATCCCAGAGTTACTGTCTCTGTTTTTTTTTTTTTTTTTTTTTTTTTTTTTTTTTTTTTTTTTTTTTTTTTTTAGCTGTTGGTGGGACAGCCCACCCGATAGGGAAACTTTGTGACCCTAATGGAAATGGAAAATAGTGAACTTATGAACTTAACGATTCATTGATCGCAGAGATTGAAATCAGTGACCATAAGTGTACTACAGCATCTTTAACCAATCGTGTAGAATTGAAAGTTAAAAGTACTTGATACCTATATCTGCTAAATAAGTATGATACGAAAAGCATTAAAAACTACCGGAGGATTCGGCTGCTAACACTCAGCTATGCGGAAGAGAAAGTAGACAAATTAGAAACTAGGAAGTGCGTAAGACAGTTGCTTGACTCACTTTGATGTTCACAGTTCTAGGATGTACGAGGGTCACTCCAAAAGAAATGCACACTACGTTTTTTTTAATCCATCTTTTATTCTACATGTTTGAAAGTTTTACAGTGTGTAGATACATCTTTTAAGAACAATATTTTCATTTCTCCACATAATTTCCATCCCTCTCAACTGCCTTACGCCATCTTGGAACCAACGCCTGTATACCAGCACGGTAAAATTCTGGACCAACCTGTTGGAGCCACTGTTTGTCATCGTGCACAAGGGAGTCATCATCTTCAAATCTAGTTCCACGAAGAGAGTCAGTTTCGCAAAGAGATGATAGTCAACTGGAGCCAGATCAGGACTGTAAGTTCGTTGCATACCGTTTTTCTTGTTTCTTTGTGAGCCACTGTCAACATCCTGTTAACCCATCTGGCACAAACCTTTTGTAACGCCAACACTTTCGGTATTCTGCAAACAATTCCTTCCCCTATCCCAATGTAGCGTGACAATTCGTTCACTGTGATGCATCTGTCAGCAGTCACCAATTCGTTAACTCTCTGCACATTGTCTGAGGTGTGTGCAGTACGAGGCCTGCCACTGCGAGGACAATCCTCAATATTGCCGTGCCCACTTTCATCACGTAACTTGATTTCCCACTGACTAATTGTACTGTGATGGACAGCAGCACCTCCATACACCTTTTTTAACCTCTTGTGGATGTTTCCCACTGTCTCGTTTTCACAGCACAGGAATTCTACGACAGCACGTTGCTTCTCACGAACGTCAAGTGTGGCAGCCATCTTGAAGACTTGCTGTAACGGCGCCACTCACGGGAACAGATCGAACAAAGTTTGAAAACAAGCGGGAAGGATGTATCTACAAACTAAAACTTTCACACATGCTGAAACTGTATTTTTACAAAAATAGTATGCATTTCTTATAGAGTGACCCTCGTAAAACGAGACTCGGAATGATGTTCTCTGGTTAATAACGCTCTCCAGTACAATGCAGATCAATCGCATCGGCACAGTATTTCTAGAGCCCAGCCAATCAACACCTGTTTTAGTGCGACCGCAGTCAGCCGCTTGCGCACTCGTTTATGTTGGTTGATTTTTCGCTGCATAGCTCGCTCATGGAATTCTTGTGTAAACACCTGCCGACGAATAGCGCGTACGCTGGCTGCGTGCCAGTTTGAAATTTGTAGCCTTGTTTTCTAATAAATCTTGCCTGACGCTCGAGTTTCGCATACGTAAGTGTCCCTGACGGTCCCTCTATCGTTATTTGGGTCTTTACCTGACTAAAATGTATTTTAGCCACCAGGGAGAAAGCCCACACAATGAGGATTACAGTGATCTTGAGAACATAAAGCCAAAGTGACTGACTGAGCTACAGATCTGTATAGAGATCATGGAAAGGTGGGACGACAATAGCTGAAGCAAAGAACTTGCATTTAGAAGAAGCGCCTTTCAAATACCAGCCTTGCGAAGTACTTTTATATTTTCCCTACCTTGTAAGCAAATGATGAGACAGTTTCTTTGAATGACCGTTGCTAGTTTCCTTCCCAGTCCTTGCTCTCATGACCTCCACATCGACGAAACGTTAAATTAAAACCTCTTGCACATCCTGTCCTCTCAGTGTGGATGAAGCAGCTGTCGTTTTATTTAATTTTTCTCTATTTGTAATAGACACAAAAATGTAACTAATGAAATGGATGCTCAATGAACTTGTTACCTAATAAGTAACTTTGGATATTGGTTTCACTTATAAGAAATGAAACTAGAGCATATTTTATCAGGAAACGACAGTCTGGAGAGCGATCATGATGTACACCATTTTTATTTGTTTTGATCGCACAGCTTATTGAACAGATTGACCGGTTTTGGCTGTGCAATACCCATATTCAGACTCTGCAATAGAAGTGAAAGGAACTACATTACTAGCTACTACATTAGAGAGATTAAAAACGAATGACAGAAAATGTAACAGCAAAAAGATGGAATTAAACTTCGAGAACATGCAAATTGTCATATTTCTCATTTTCTAGTTTATATTTTTATTACTGCAGTAAGTAACAAATATGAAAATGAAACGTTGTTATATACGACTATGAATATTTTAAAGAACTGTACTTCTCAATGCATTCCTTTTAATTACTTTGTACATTTATTTACGGCTTCTAGGATCGCTTCGTGTCCTATATAGAACTGGTTGAAGCATGCTCGTGTCATTTTTACATGTTAATACTTGTTGCAGTGCAGCACAATGAGAGGCATAATGTGTTGCTCTTAATCTCTTATTGCAACAGCTAGTAATGTACCTTCTTTCACTTCTGTTTTAAAGTCTGAAGATAGTTATTGCATAGCCGAAACCGGTGATTCTGTTCAAAAAGATAGGTGATCAAGACAATTAAATAAAAAATAAAATAAAACGGGCTATAGTTTTTCTACGGACGTGAGAAATATCTAGTTTAGGTCATGGCAGTCTTGACGTAAGACTTGGTCTGTCCGTAACACAAACAATTTATGTTAGTCATAATTTTCAGTCCTATGTATAATCGGTTGCTATTTATGTTTATTTCTGCTTTTGTACCAAATATGAACGATATAGCGTAAGCTGTGAAAATACTGTTAGGTTTAGAGGTCCATGTATAGCGTCGACAGAAATGTAACGATAGGGTTAGGTAAATCTGGAGTGAAATCTCCCTGTGTTACAGATGCGACAGTGCTCCAATGAAAAAACCGGAAGACGCGTGGAGAGCGCGTCAACTGAGGGCAGTGAGCACATTATCGGAACGTGTAAGAGGCTATAATAGTACGGTAAGGTATGGTTATTGGCTCCGATATTAAAAATACGATATAAACTGTTTAAAAAGTTTCTCACGGCAACCGATAATTAGAAGAAGAGCTCTGTGCAAGGATGCCCGTACTATAGTTTGAGGAAAGGGGGGGGGGGGGAGGCGGTAGGCGTGGGAGTGTGGTGTACGTTTCTCATTTCAGAAGACGAATGGCGACTTGTAAGTAGCCATAAACAAGTCCCAGTTCCGAGCTTCTAAAAAACGTCCGTAATACCGACTCTTAAATCATTTTCTTGAAAGAAAACCACCTGACTGCACTAAATGTTTATCTTTCCCTGAGGGCTAGGGGTCACGGCCCATGTATGGGCGCCCTTGCTGTTTGTGAGCCTTGTAAATGCCCAGGCTGAAACTACGCAATATTCGACGACAGTGATGACGTAGTGCTTGTATCGACGTCTCTAGGAAATACACAGTTCTCTTTGGTGTATGGTAAAACATCTGGGCCAGTATTTATTGTGCATTGTTTCACCTACATAGTTTGTTTTATGTTGCTTACACACTGTTTCTGTTCCATGTCATGCCACCTGGAATAGATTCCTGCTCCTAGCACCAAATGTTGTCTTAGTAGCGGACCGCGCCTACTCGTCAGTACCGATTTCGTTCAAGTTTGTGGTATATACAGAGCTGGGTTAAATTTAAAAGTGGCAGAAGCGGGAGCTTCAGACGGCCAAACGTTTACAAAAATTATTATATTTGGCGCGGATCCGTCGAATCGTGAGACATTTATGTTAAGGCAGTCCCCAGACAGCAGTTGGTGCATCGGAAAGAGTACGGGATGGTAACTGGGGGGGGTCACTGGGTTGAGTCTCTATACGGACACTTATTTTTTGTCTTCAGTTTTTACGCTATTTACACTGCAATTAAATAGAAGTCATACTCAGTGTACCATATTTATTAATAATTTTATAAAAGACATTCAAAGAAAGTATCTTACTTACAACGTCCGCGAGAACGCAGCACGTAATCTTCCAAGGAGGGACTGTAATTAAACTACGCATGTGAACATACGGCGTTTACAACGCATACAAGATGCCAAGAAAATTACTGCTTTCCCTCTTTTAACGATGACTATCACACCACTATATGTTAATCACGAATTGTAAAATAACGAAAGTAATATTATATAAGAAGGACTCTTTAACCCCTGACAATTCCTTCCTGGAAACTTATTGATAGGCTAAAATTTTCCTTTGCCTTTCTTTTCGTGCCTTTTATAAAAGTGTTCATAAATCCAATATACTCGTATTGAGTAGTTTATTTGCAATGTAAGTGACATAAAACTCGAAAATAAAAAAAGGAGTTCTGCGTAGGGTTTCGAACTCACGACTCTCGAATTAATGCTCTGTATTCTTTCCGCTACAGTAGCCGTTGTCTCTGAACAACGCTAATACCGGTAGCTCATGCCGCAGCCGACCCACGTCAAAAATGCTTTTTCTAAGCTCTTGGTCATCAGGATTTCCCACTTGTATCACTTTCATTCCTGGCAAAGTGCTGTATTACCATGAATTTGGACGAAATCGTTGATGACGAGTAGGCGAGATCACCAGGTTAGCTCATAATTTTAGAATAATATTTTCAATGAGGACTCAACCAGTAACCTAAAAGTAGCCTGAGACTGACGGTATTATTAAACCAACATATTACACATAAAGGTTTGTTCAACAACTTTCTCATGAAATAAAGAATGCAGACAGTTCACTAGTCACTGAAATTAGGGACCGGCGATGGAAATTCTACTTTGCTACGCGACACGTAACTACAGATTTGTGTGACATAACAGCAACGATTTGCTATCCACGTAGTTTTGTAGACTAACAAATTACAGTATATTTTGGAGCACAAAAATTAATTTTAAATCTTGTTGGCTACATTAAACATTGGTAACACAGATCACGGTCAAACGTTCAGTAGAGTTGTTTAATGGAAGGTGTTATACATCTATCATTCATTTGCGTAACTACATGTCTTGTTCTACGTAATTTCATTTTGACTAGAATCGTAATTAAACATGAAACACTATTTAGTTAATCGAATGTACTCCATTCAGTTTTTGTTCTTCTATTTATTTCATTTCTGGCCCATGAATTTGCTATCAACTGGAAAAAATATACTCACTAGATAGTTCTTAGATTTTATTGTTACTTGTTTTTATTTTACGCTATGTTAACATCTAGTCACGATTTACTGAATCGTTTTCAACGTTTATTTTCATGATCTTTTCGTTTTATTGCTGTTTTGTTCAGTTGTATTACTTTAAATTGATTATACAGAAGTTTAGCCTTATGGCAACTGATTTTGTATCGTTTCAGACTTGCGCTGTTAAGTTACTTCATTCCTTGTTGAAGTTTATCTGGACTAGAGGCAAGCATCACAACGTCGTCAGTAAAAAGGAACCCCGTTCCGACATATGACACTAACAGGTATTCGTTCGCCTTTTCGCAGTTTAAGAGTTTGAGAGCTTCGTCTGGAACTGCAGAGGATATTTTTGGTGATATGTAGTTTTCCACCATCCTTGGGGCTGTAATATTATTGTATGAGTTCGTCTTCTTCGGTGTACTAGCATAGTTGAGGTGGCTTGTTTCTCAACGTGAGTTAGTGGATATGTGGTTAAAATAGAGTTAGAGATATGTGTCATATGCAAAATGGTATACCGTACTGATTGCTGTGCTCCTTTTCCGTTTACTAGTTACTGCGCATTATCCATTTCAAAACAGAAGATTTTTTATTTATTATTATTATTAATATTGTTATTATTATTTTGCTTGATTATAATCCAGTGCCTCTTTTTCTACGCAAGTGATAATGATTTTGTTAGCGAGTGTCTTGTAAATTACGAACATGAGGATAACATGTTCATAGTTCTTGTTTCTTACTTATATCCTTTCTTATGGAACAGAAAAATCAAAACGTGTTGTGGTTGTAAGGAACTGTCATCTTTCGCTGAGAGTCTGTAAATAACTCTGAAAGATAATGTTTCTTCAGTACAAAACATTTAATGTCACTTGTGATGAATGCATCCATCCACAAATACTTTAAAAAAGTTTATTTGCATATCATAACCAGTTTCAGGCAATCACCCCATCTTCAGTTGGCTAATTTTTTTTCCAATTAAGTTAATGTTTTCTTCGGCAGCATGTCAACCTCTCCGACTCTGTGCACAAGAATATTTAAATATTTAGCAGCACTATATACGCTGTATTGACAGAAAACACATGCAGGTCTGTGCTGACTAGACAGAAAGTGAAATAGTGCGCCACAGTGATTTATTTACAATACGTGTGCCGTTCGTACTGCAACTGTTGGTGCGTCGTCCTCAGAAAGGATGAGGACCAATGCGCTGCGCTCCGGATCATGTGTAAATGCAGAAAATTTTTCACTTGATACCTGATCAAATGCAGGGACATTAGGATGTCTTTTCAACAAAAACAACATATAAATTGGCGATAAATATTGAAAACTTTCTTGTACAGTGGAGCAGTGGACGACTTGCTTCCGATCAAAACGTTATTATAATTGGAAAAAATTATCCACTTGAGTATCAGCATGACAGCCCGTAACGGGCGACAGTATTGAAATAAAACTTTTTAAAAGTATTTGTTCCTGGTTACGAGACACACGTATAGGACTATACGAGACAAAGGTGTCTCAGGCGAGGCTTGAGTCCTCTCGAATCTCGGAGCCTGGGATTAATACTACCTTTTCGCGCAGTGATCAAGTACAACCAGAGATCTGAAGGCAATATTTTCATTTCGCAGTCTGTCAGTTTTTACGTGACTCGTAACGCCCACGAAGCGACCATCACCAGTGCTTAAAAATGCGTTGCATGAATATCTATTCAGGTGGTTTACAGATCTAGTATTTGTTAAAAGGGACGCACACACAATACGTGGCAGATGCCGCTAGGCGTGATTTCGGCATCCACGTCTACCAATCACAGATAGTGGCAGGGACCGGAGACACGCGTCAAACGGATGCTAAGCTGCGATGCAACATTGATGTGCAATCCCGCAACCCGCGGGCCCTGGGATCAGTGGCACAGATGCGCCTGATCCTCGCGGATCATCCCCGTGGTTATGGCGGCAGCTGCAGGCAATCAAGATTCACAAGACCAGGACAGATGCCACAGACCGTAGCGTTCTCTGCACGAGCCTCGAAAATTTACGGCAAAAGGTAGGATTCTATGTACAAATGTACTAGTTACGTTTACTTTTATTTTCGTTATTGCTCATTTACCAATTCCAGCTGTTTCAGGTGGGTTATCATTAATTTTCAAAAGGTCCGATTACACGTTTTTACATGTATGTCCGAAGCCCGTGCTAAATGTAGTCGTTCGATATGTAAGTAAGAATTAAGGATTGAACTTGGTGACGTTTGCAACAACTCTGTCCATGAGTGTTAATACGTTTAGACTCACTTGCATGTGGTTGTTTAGTACAATTACGTAGACAGACCACGGCAATATATAAGTTAGTATCCGGAGTCTATTCGAAACAATTCACAGGTATAATGATGAATGCTTCCTCTCTATAAAAATATACGAGTGACATTCAGATCACTGTCATAAACACGAAGAGGAAATAAAAATACTTGATGGAAAAGTATTTCCTCAGTTGGCATACTGTTAAGTTCCCCGTTCAGTGATGCAATGATTCAATGATTCCTGTAGGAAACCAGCCAAACTGTAAATGAACCCAATCAGCATGGAAGTGTGGAATCACGCTACTATACAGCACTACTAATGCGCTAGCTTGTCTCATTAGTCGTAGCACAGAATCGTAAATCCATAAACTATGGTCCCATAATACAACTGTTGATAAGAATAATGATGAATCTAGCACCTTTGCACATAAACATTATTACTAAAACTGTGATGACAGGATATAAATGCTGTCGTCAACATTACCTACTTATACGAATGACTTAACTATGTATTCATTCAGTAAACGCTGACATTGACAGATGATGGCCTTATAATGCAAAAATAAATCGATAGCTACGATCGAATACGATCAAATATTACTATTTTTCATCTTTAATAATCACCAATACGAGCAAACAGATTTTTTAAAGCCAATTATCACAAATAAAGGCTCGTAATTCCAGATGAGTTGTAACTCGTCCAAAGTCTGTGACCGTATAGTCCTCAAATAATTCCAAGCCTCCACTGTAAAATCGACAGTCACTCGCAAGAGTCAGAGTATTCCAAACCGTCGCCCTAAAAATCACCAAGCGTCGTTCACGGGAGTGATCGAGTTGCCGTTCAGAGACCAAGTCTTGCATCACCAACAAAAGAAAACAAGGGAAGAGATCTTCATTAAACGATCTCGAAAGAATAATTATGAATGTGCCGGTGCTGGCTGTGTTGTGGTCCGCTCTGCTGGTGTCATCCCCATCCTTCCCAGTCTCAAATTTTTTTAAAAATTTAAACTGAAAAAAATTGTTACACTTCCTGGCAGATTAAAGCTATGTGCCGGACCGAGACTCGAACTCAGGATCTTTGCTCTCCTGCATACACAAGTATGCAGGAGAGCTTCTGTGAAGTTTGGAAGGTAGGAGACGAGGTACTGGCGGAATTAAGGCTGTGAGAACGGGTCGTGAGTCGTGCTTTGGGTAGCTCAGATAGTAGAGCACTTGCCCGCGAAAGGCAAAGGTCCCGAGTTCGAGTCTCGGTCCGGCACACAATTTGCATTGTTTTGAGATTTTACACAGGCTTTACACAGTACGAAATGGGTATGCACTGCGCTTGTTGTTTGCCAAGACAAGAAGAATTGACCGCTGTCCGGAAACAACTGAAAGCTTCGTTGACCACGGTCTATAGACTTCAGGCTACTACTCAAAGCTAGAACAACACTGGAGCACTACCGGCGAAAGTTGCGACAGTTTTGGTGCCGTTGAAATCACTGGAAACCCCATTGTCACTGCGTCTTCGGATACGAAATATCTGACAGGTCTGTCTTCACGCAAGGTTAATGGCAGACAGTGGTGAGTTCGCACGTCTCTGGGCGAAGAGCGAAAGAGAAAACTCGGTACGCGGCTGTCCCCTTTAGCCATAGCAGCAGGGACAAAGTGCTACCCATTGATAACACAACTGAGCCAGCACTAGATGCCTGTTCTGCTGGCCCAGAGGTCTATTTTCCTGACCAGTCCAGACATGTGTAGGGCGGCGGGAATGCTAGTCACATAAAAATGTGGTCACTGTGACGAATGCTGCCTGCAGCAGTCCCCGAAATGACGATAATTTTACCGTTTTCCACGAAAACATGGTTAGCGCATAAAGAATGAAAATCTGTTGAATATTAATGTGTGACCTTATATGCTGCTGATATAAAGCGTCTCTATACGCTCTTTTTTGCGTTGCACTCAGCCTTTATACTTGCCGCAGTAATTCTCAGTTTCTGAAGAGTTCATTAATGGGTACTTTAATCAATCGCTGAAATTATAACTCAATTCGTCTAACAACTAAGTATCTGCGATGGAACAAGATAGGGATCTTGCAGGGTTGCAGAATGTGTTGATGCGATTTTGGCGTATTCAGATTTTTCTGAGCTTTTTAGGAAAGCTATGAATCTCATTAAACTCCACCCCAACAGGCTATGAAGGCCCAACGGTACCGAATGGCCACCGTGTCATCCTGAGCCCACAGTCGGCACTGGATGCGGATATGTAGGGGCATGTGGTCAGCACACCGATCTCCCGACCGTATGTCAGTTTACGAGACCGGAGCCGCGACTTCTCAATCAAGATGCTCCCTAGTTTGCCTCACAAGGGCTGAGTGCATCCCGCTTGCCAACAGCGCTCGGCATAATGGATGATCACCCATCCAAGTGATAGCCCAGCCCGACTGTGCTTAACTTCTGTGATCTGATGAGAACCGGCGTTTCCACTGCGGCAAGGCCGTTGGAAATCTCGAATTTCACTGAAATTAATACTTTAGCCCGTCGCAGAGTCGAAGAGGTCATGAAGAAAGCCCCAGGAAGAGACGACGTTTTCCGCCACCTCCCGTCCATCTGGCCCTAGCTCTCAGCCGTCAAAACTCTCTCGTCCGTCTCAGCAGCCCCATATCTGCACTGCCCACGCAGACTGTGAAAACGCCTATCATTCTCTTATCATTCCACCGAAAGTGTTCGTTAACGTAAAAACTTCTGAAGCTCAAAACTGTAATGTCACGAACCCACGTGCGCCCCAACTTACGTCATTATCCAAAATATACAACCCTCAGCCAAATCATGCCATCTATTGTAAAGGCAACTCAAGAAACAACTCGACTAAAAAGTTCAATGTCATACCGGCAGCCAACACCGACATTGTCACAATCAGCGAATCGGAAGAAAATTCTATTAATACGGCATGACTCGCCATAGAATTTTCGACTCAGGTGTGCTCTCATGTCTTACAACCACGCATTATGTAGAGTCATATTTCTTCAGAGTCAATAACGTTTTGAAACTGAGTGTATCTGCAGCCCCCTCCTACGGCAGTAGCACAAACACCAGTACTTTCGTGACCCACCTGTGAAATTATGTCAGACAAAAATTGTCGAGAGTCAAGTATTAGTCAGTCTTCGTTATTTCTCACGTTATTTGTACCTCTTCTGTTGTAAAATTGTTGGTAGAATATTTAATTCTTATTTTTTCTATCATTTCTATGATTCGACACTCCAAGTACATGTTTCATATTGCATACAGAGTATATCAGTAACCACTAGTGCTGAACGTGGCTTAATTTGACCACCGATCGACATGCCGTAGCGGTAAGATGTGTAAGTTGAATTCAGGCGGACAGCGAATCCAATTCCGTTCAGTCGTCCAATTTAGGTTTTCCGTGATTTGTCTAAATAGCTTTCTACATATATTCTGGTAAATCCTTTGATAAAGACACAGATGATTTGCTTTCCACTCTTTTTCAATCCTAACTTGAGCTTCTTTTCTAATGACCTCGATATATACTGGACGTTCTTGCGATTCTGTACATCAGTCAGTAACAATGGAACCCCTATATGGTCAATTCGTTTCCCGTCTGTCTGTTAGACTGTTGAGAACTCTTTTCTCAGGAAGGGCTCGAGGTTTTAAGCCGAAATTTATGTCACGTACTAAGGTCTACTGTCGTCAGTTTAAACTATTTAAACTTCTAAGTAAGTGTAATCAAAAGATACAGCCATTTCTCATACCCGCAGACGCACTCGAGAAAACCTAAGGGCTCTTCCCGTTGAACTAGAACTACGAAATTTGTCAAGAAGAAAGGTTTCACAATAAAAGTAAATGAAAAAATACGAAATTGTTCATTTGTAATTATATGGCGTAAAAATATTTTATTATTAAAAACTTTGAATTCGCAACCCGCCAAAGAAATCTGGAGCTACTGTAGGGACTTTGATCTAGTTTCAGTAGTAGGTCGAATGATTGAAGAGGAAGGTTTGTGTATATAATTTACAAACATTTCGTGCTATTTGGCCTGGCTACAATAAAGTGAAGTTCCCTGCAGCTGTGAAACGACGTTTTTGCCGTCTAGTCGTGATAAGGCCGTCCGACAACCGCGCCATGCCCTAGCATCGCACAGCCTTTATAAACTACTCATTCTACGCATAGACTTTTCCTGATAGTCTATACGTATGACACCTAAAGTACTGCACTGTTTCAAAGCAAAGTGATATATGTAATAGATCCGGCATTGCACTTCCGTAGTTTAAGATGATATTCCGATAGTCAATTGGGGGGGGGGGGGGGTTGTTTGGGGGAAGCGACCAAACAGCGAGGTCGTCGGTCTCATCGGATTAGGGAAGGATGGAGAAGGAAGTCGGCCGTGCCCTTTCAAAGGAACCATCCCAGCATTTGCCTGGAGCGTTTTAGGGAAATCACGGAAAACCTAAATCAGGATGGCCGGACGCGGGATTGAACCGTCGTCCTCCCGAATGCGAGTCCAGTGTGCTACCACTGCGCCACCTCGCTCGGTGATAGTCAATGAAACATCCGTTGGAACATTCCACAGAGCAATTCGACTTTTGCGTAACGGCGATAGTCCTATGGTTGACTGTACCGTTTTCTTCTCTGAAAACTCCAGTCAAATTTTACAGTGGTTCCTAAGGGACGAGAGCAGATGAAATTAAAGCATCTGTAATTGGCATTTAGCACATTATATTAATATACCTCCGAAATTAGTAAAATAAATAAAAATATTACAATACCGAGTGCTATGTCACACAAAAAAATTAAAATTAAGACATTACCGAAAGTCCCGGAATTCCCGGAACCGATACCTTACTAGTATCGATATCGATAACAAGCAAAAATCTTCCAGATTCTCGATTCTCAGGATGGATGAACTATCTACACTCCTGGAAATGGAAAAAAGAACAAATTGACACCGGTGTGTCAGACCCACCATACTTGCTCCGGACACTGCGAGAGGGCTGTACAAGCAATGATCACACGCACGGCACAGCGGACACACCACGAACCGCGGTGTTGGCCGTCGAATGGCGCTAGCTGCGCAGCATTTGTGCACCGCCGCCGTCAGTGTCAGCCAGTTTGCCGTGGAATACGGAGCTCCATCGCAGTCTTTAACACTGGTAGCATGCCGCACACCGTTAGGCCGTCTTCCGCTCACGCCCCAACATCGTGCAGCCCGCCTCCAGTGGTGTCGCGACAGGCGTGAATGGAGGGACGAATGGAGACGTGTCGTCTTCAGCGATGAGAGTCGCTTCTGCCTTGGTGCCAATGATGGTCGTAGGCGTGTTTGGCGCCGTGCAGGTGAGCGCCACAATCAGGACTGCATACGACCGAGGCACACAGGGCCAACACCCGGCATCATGGTGTGGAGAGCGATCTCCTACACTGGCCGTACACCTCTGGTGATCGTCGAGGGGACACTGAATAGTGCACGGTACATCCAAACCGTCATCGAACCCATCGTTCTACCATTTTTAGGCCGGCAAGGGAAATTGCTGTTCGAACAGGACAATGCACGGCCGCATGTATCCCGTGCCACCCAACGTGCTCTAGAAGGTGTAAGTCAACTACCCTGGCCTGCAAGATCTCCGGATCTGTCCCCCATTGAGCATGTTTGGGACTGGATGAAGCGTCGTCTCACGCGGTCTGCACGTCCAGCACGAAGGCTGGTCCAGCTGAGGCGCCAGGTGGAAATGGCATGGCAAGCCGTTCCACAGGACTACATCCAGCATCTCTACGATCGTCTCCATGGGAGAATAGCAGCCTGCATTGCTGCGAAAGGTGGATATACACTGTACTAGTGCCGACATTGTGCATGCTCTGTTGCCTGTGTCAAATGCCTGTGGTTCTGTCAGTGTGATCATGTGATGTATCTGACCCCAGGAATGTGTCAATAAAGTTTCCCCTTCCTGGGACAATGAATTCACGGTGTTCTTATTTCAATTTCCAGGAGTGTATACACATAATTAAGTTTGTACAGAACCGTCGGAGCGCGCGAGTTTTTCTCACGCTTGTGCGGTCTTTTTACTTTTTATATGTCTACGCTTAAATTTACTGATGGTATTATTTACTTGAAAATGATGAATTTCTCCTGTATTATCCTCTATAATAGATGCCAAAATTATCGGTGCTATTTTTCCGCAAAAAGTATATATTACCAATTAATACACTTTAAATACATGGTATGTTTTCTTTAATTCGCAGTGAGAAAGTTGCCACGCTTCTATATTCATACTGGTCGTAAGCAAATTGTTGAATTTGGATGATCTGTTTGAACCACTAAATCCTAACTAAAGCTCATCATTGTCCTTGGTTCATTTTAAAAA
Source organism: Schistocerca gregaria (assembly GCF_023897955.1). Lineage (NCBI taxonomy): Eukaryota > Metazoa > Arthropoda > Insecta > Orthoptera > Acrididae > Schistocerca > Schistocerca gregaria. Next base: position 655,607,098 of record NC_064922.1, read on the forward strand.
ATTATCAGCCATGTTCCAAATCATAGAAAATGTCACATAAAAGCGCAGCAGCGCGCTTGCATAAAAGAAAAAGACAGGGAGACAGAGAGAGATAATTTATCTGTATTTCCTGCAAAAACTAACATGACAATATCTGCTTTCATGTAGTGAGGACGTAATGCCAATACACAAGACAAAGTCGCAACAACCACGATCCACATTTTGACGAGAATTTACATGAGCCTCCAATTTATTAAAAAAAAATTACCTACATTCCAATTGGCTGCCACCCGTCTAAGTAGCAATTAGAAGGAGTATACTTTTCAAGAGGGACTGTTACGACAATGTTGGTTGTGACACGAATCCAACATAGAATCAAAGGATTCCTTTTCTGTGGTTTTTAGTGTCAAGACAATCTTTCATATATCATATGTTTACAGTTTTTCGTTCCCTTTATTGTCCTCGGATAGTCATTTTAGGTAGTATTTTTTACTATCAAAAGAACAAAGCATCGTGACACTAGTAGGATCAAGTAACACAGATGATACGCAATCGCATGAAAATGAATCTTGCGTCTTTTTTTATGTGTAAACTTCGCCCGCACAGGCCATGAAGACCCAACAGTGTGACCGGCCGCCGTGTCATCCTGAGCCCACAGGCGTCACTAGATGCGGATATGGAGGGGCATGTGGTCAGCGTACCGTTCTCTCGGCCGTACGTCAGTTCAAGAGACCGGAGCCGCTGCCTGTCAAGCAAGTACCTCTTCTGTTTGTCTCATAAGGGCTGAGTGCACCCCGACTGCCAACAGCGTTCGGCAGACCGGATGGTCACCCATTCAAGTGCTAACCCACCCGACAGCGCCGAACTACGGTAATCCAACAGGAACCGGTGTACCAATGCAGCAAGGCCGTTGGCTATTTTTGTATGTTGTTGTTGTTGTCTTCAGTCCTGAGACTGGTTTGATGCAGCTCTCCATGCTACTCTATCCTGTGCAAGCTGCTTCATCTCCCAGTACCTACTGCAACCTACATCCTTCTGAATCTGCTTAGTGTATTCATCTCTTGGTCTCCCTCTACGATTTTTACCCTCCATGCTGCCCTCCAATGCTAAATTTGTGATCCCTTGATGCCTCAAAACATGTCCTACCAACCGATCCCTTCTTCTAGTCAAGTTGTGCCACAAACTTCTCTTCTCCCCAATCCTATTCAATACCTCCTCATTAGTTACATGATCTACCCATCTCATCTTCAGCATTCTTCTGTAGCACCACATTTCGAAAGCCTCTATTCTCTTCTTGTCCAAACTAGTTATCGTCCATGTTTCACTTCCATACATGGCTACACTCCAAACAAATACTTTCATAAACCACTTCCTGGTACATAAATCTATATTCGATGTTAACAAATTTCTCTTCTTGAGAAACGCTTTCCTTGCCATTGCCAGTCTACATTTTATATCCTCTCTACTTCGACCATCATCAGTTATTTTACTTCCTAAATAGCAAAACTCCTTTACTACTTTAAGTGTCTCATTTCCTAATCTAATTCCCTCAGCATCGCCAGATTTAATTTGACTACATTCCATTATCCTTGTTTTGCTTTTGTTGATGTTCATCTTATATCCTCCTTTCAAGACCCTGTCCATTCCGTTCAACTGCTCTTCCAAGTCCTTTGCCGTCTCTGACAGAATTACAATGTCATCGGCGAACCTCAAAGTTTTTATTTCTTCTCCATGAATTTTAATACCTACTCCAAATTTTTCTTTTGTTTCCTTTACTGCTTGCTCAATATACAGATTGAATAACATCGGGGAGAGGCTACAACCCTGTCTCACTCCTTTCCCAACCACCGCATCCCTTTCATGCCCCTCGACTTTTATGACTGCCATCTGGTTTCTGTACAAATTGTAAATAGCCTTTCGCTCCCTGTATTTTACCCCTGCCACCTTCAGAATTTGAAAGAGAGTATTCCAGTCAACATTGTAAAAAGCTTTCTCTAAGTCTACAAATGCAAGAAACGTAGGTTTGCCTTTGCTTAATCTTTCTTCTAAGATAAGTCGTAAGGTCAGTATTGCCTCACGTGTTCCAACATTTCGACGGAATCCAAACTGATCCTCCCCGAGGCCCGCATCTACCAGTTTTTCCATTCGTCTGTAAAGAATTCGCGTTAGTATTTTGCAGCTGTGACTTATTAAACTGATAGTTCGGTAATTTTCACATCTGTCAGCACCTGCTTTCTTTGGGATTGGAATTATTATATTATTCTTGAAGTCTGAGGGTATTTCACCTGTCTCATACATCTTGCTCACCAGGTGGTAGAGTTTTGTCATGACTGGCTCTCCCAAGCCCGTCAGTAGTTCTAATGGAATGTTGTCTACTCCGGGGGCCTTGTTTCGACTCAGGTCTTTCAGTGCTCTGTCAAACTCTTCACGCAGTATCTTACCTCCCATTTCGTCTTCATCTGCATCCTCTTCCATTTCCATAATATTGTCCTCAAGTACATCGCCCTTGTATAAACCTTCTATATACTCCTTCCACCTTTCTGCCTTCCCTTCTTTGCTTAGAACTGGATTGCCATCTAAGCTCTTGATATTCATACACGTGGTTCTCTTCTCTCCAAAGGTCTCTTTAATTTTCCTGTAGGCAGTATCTATCTTACCCCTAGTGAGATAAGCTTCTACATCCTTACATTTGTCCTCTAGCCATCCCTGCTTAGCCATTTTGCACTTCCTGTCGATCTCATTTTTGAGATGTTTGTATTCCTTTTTGCCTGCTTCATTTACTGCATTTTTATATTTTCTCCTTTCATCAATTAAATTCAATATGTCTTCTGTTACACAAGGATTTCTAGCAACCCTCGTCTTTTTACCTACTTTATCCTCTGCAGCCTTAACTACTTCATCCCTCAGAGCTACCCATTCTTCTTCAACTGTGTTTCTTTCCCCCACTGCAGCCAATTGTTCCCTTATGCACTCCTTGAAACTCTGTACAACCTCTGGTTCTTTCAGCTTATCCAGATCCCATGTCCTTAAATTCCCACCTTTTTGCAGTTTCTTCAGTTTTAACCTACAGGTCATAACCAATAGATTGTGGTCAGAGTCCACATCTGCCCCTGGAAATGTCCTACAATTTAAAACCTGATTCCTAAATCTCTGTCTTACCGTTATATAATCTATCTGATACCTTTTAGTATCTCCAGGATTCTTCCATGTATACAACCTTCTTTTATGATTCTTGAACCAAGTGTTAGCTATGATTAAGTTATGCTCTGTGCAAAATTCTACCAGACGGCTTCCTCTTTCATTTCTTAGCCCCAATCCATAATCACCTACTATGTTTCCTTCTCTCCCTTGTCCTACTGACGAATTCCAGTCGCCCATGACTATTAAATTTTCGTCTCCCTTCACTACCTGAATAATTTCTTTTATCTCATCATACATTTCATCAATTTCTTCATCATCTGCAGAGCTAGTTGGCATATAAACTTGTACTACTGTCGTAGGCATGGGCTTTGTGTCTATCTTGGCCACAATAATGCGTTCACTATGCTGTTTGTAGTAGCTTACCCGCAATCCTATTTTCCTATTCATTATTAAACCTACTCCTGCATTACCCCTATTTGATTTTGTATTTATAACCCTGTATTTACGTGACCAAAAGTCTTGTTCCTCCTGCCACCGAACTTCACTAATTCCCACTATATCTAACTTTAACCTATCCATTTCCCTTTTTAAATTTTCTAACCTACCTACCCGATTAAGGGATCTGACATTCCACGCTCCGATCCGTAGAATGCCAGTTTTCTTTCTCGTGATAACGACGTCCTCCTGAGTAGTCCCCGCCCGGAGATCCGAATGGGGGACTATTTTACCTCCGCAATATTTTACCCTAGAGGACGTCATCATCATTTAATCATACAGTAAAGCTGCATGTCCTCGGGATAAATTACGGCTGTAGTTTCCCCTTGCTTTCAGCCGTTCGCAGTACCAGCACAGCTAGGCCGTTTTGGTTAATGTTGCAAGGCCAGATCAGTCAATCATCCAGACTGTTGCCCCTGCAACTACTGAAAAGGCTGCTGCCCCTCTTCAGGAACCACATGTTTGTCTGGCCTCTCAACAGATACCCCTCCGTTGTGGTTGCACCTACGGTACGGCCATCTGTATCGCTGAGGCACGCAAGCCTCCCCACCAACGGCAAGGTCCATGGTTCATATGGATTTTTGTATGTGTCCCGTCTAAATGGAAACATAAGAGCTTTCGAAGAAGAAGATTCGTTAGCCACAGGGCTCTACATACCACACGTCAGTCTACATGCGACCGATTAAGGATATAAGAAGGCTGTTTAGGTTTTTATATTGGTAACGCCACGTAGCGCTCTGTATGAAAATCACTGGCTGTGCTGTGTGCAGTCTGTGTCTGGTTTGCATTGTTGTCGGCTATTGTAGTGTTGGGCAGTTGGCTGTTCACAGCGCGTAACGTTGCGCAGTTGCAAGTGAGCCGCCAGCAGTGGTGGATGTGGGGAGAGGAATAGCTGAGTTTTGAAATTTGTAAGACTGGATGTCATGAACTGCTATATATATTATGACTATTATGGTAAATACATTGTTTGTTCTGTATTAAAATCTTTCATTTGCTAACTTTGCCTATCAGTAGTTAGTGCCTTCTAACACAGAGTCTGAAGATTCACAAGAGGGAGGAATTCATGTATAAGACTGGCTTCTCGTCGTTTACGCCTCCTTCTACAGCTGACTGTTCCACACAGCAGTTGAAAGAACTTCCGAAGATTGAGGGGAAGTTAGATACCACAGAGCTGAGACCGAAAAATGGTTCTGAGCACTATGGGACTTAACATCTATGGTCATCAGTCCCCTACAACTTAGAACTACTTAAACCTAACTAACCTAAGGACATCACATACATCCACGCCCTAGGCAGGATTCGAACCTGTGACCGTAGCGGTTGCGCGATTCCAGACTGAAGCGCCTAGAACCGCTCGGCCACAGCGGCTGGCTTTTCCCATGCATTAAGCGGACCGCCCTTGGTGCTAGAGATTCTGCTGCTGTCTTGTGAGTTGTAGTTAGAATCTTTTATTTAGCTGGCAGTATTGCAGTAGTTTGAGTAACGAAGATTTTTGTGAGGTAAGTGATTCATGTAAGGTATAGGTTATTGTTAGTCAGGGCCATTCTTTTGTAGGGATTTTTGGAAGTCAGATTGCGTTGCACTAAAAAAAAAATTGAGTGTCAGTTTAAGCACAGTCTTATATAATTTTTGTAAGGGGTCGTTTCAAGGAATACACAAAGAACGGATACAGTGAATATAACTGAAATATAACGCAAGTTGAGACATTGGTGACAATACTTGCTAGACTGGACTGCTATTCAGAATGAACAACTTCAAATTTTCGTCCAAAGACGACGTTGTAGGACTTAACATTTTTCTTAAATCACTTTATATGATGGGTAGGAAAATTCGTTCAACGAGACAGCTAATTCTATCCAACTCCTTTGTACAACATATACTGTACGCGATCTGTGATAATCTTGACAACAATGTCCGCCATTGTAGCTGAGTGGACAGCGCGCTGGCTTGTCAAGCCGGGACGTCCGAGTTCGATTCCCGGCTGAGTTGGAGATTTTCTCCGCTCAGAGACTGGATGTTTGTGCCGTCTTTATCATCATAACTTCATCCTCATTGACAGGCAAGTCGCCGAAGTGGCGTCACCTCAAAAGACTTGCACCAGGCGATCAGGTCTACCCTCCGGGAGACACTCGCCACACTACATTCCATCCCATCGACAACAATGGGTTTTAGACAAAATGGCCAAACTAATCTCTCTGTGGTATTCATAATAAAAAGCTCAGCATCAAGTTGAGGATAAATGCCTCAATGAACAAATTAAAAACGATCTAATGAAGGTATTTGTGTCCAGAAACTGAAAAGAAAGACATAAGAATTATTTAGAATTTAAAGAAAACAGTCCGTTCTGTCTTACTGAAAGCGATGATGAAGTGCTTTTCGTTACGCTACTGACTAAACAGGTGTTGTGTTAAATTGCCTGCAGTAAGAGATTCTGGTGTTAGCAACAGGAAACACGCTCCATATATTATAAAGCCTGCAGCGTGGCAAACTAAGCTTTCCGTAGGTTAACTCACAAGACAGCAAAAGAATCTCTAGCACCAAGGGCGGTCCGCTTAATGCATGGGAAAAGCCAGCCGCCGTGGCCGAGCGGTTCTAGGCGCTTCAGTCTGGAACCGCGCAACCGCTACGGTCACAGGTTCGAATCCTGCCTCGGGCGTGGATGTATGTGATGTCCTTACGTTAGTTAGGTTTAAGTAGTTCTAAGTTCTAGGGGACTGATGACCATAGATGTTAAGTCCCATAGTGCTCAGAACCATTTTTCGGTCTCAGCTCTGTGGTATCTAACTTCCCCTCAATCTTCGGAAGTTCTTTCGACTGCTGTGTGGAACAGTCAGCTGTAGAAGGAGGCGTAAACGACGAGAAGCCAGTCTTATACATGAAATTCTCCCTCTTGTGAATCTTCTGACTCTGTGTGAAAGACAACTCATTCTATTGTGACAGTGGTAATACTTGGTTCCATGACAGAAATGAATTCTACACCGTACAGTCATATTAATGTGAGCATTTATGAAAAGCATGATTAACGACCTGCTGCCGCGCGGAAATGAAGGACGGGAGTCATTGATGTTTGGAAGGTACCGATAGGGGTCTGGACTCATGCCGATTTCGGCTCGTTGGTCAGCTGCGCCAGGTCACTCGGTTGAGGATTCATGGCGCGACACGCCGATCGAGGTGGTCCCACGGATCCCTGATTAGGCTTGAATTAGGGGGTTTTGGTAACCGTCCCCTTATCAAAATTATGAATGACTGTGCTGGTAAACCTCTACGTTATTTGATTTTCAAACATCTGAGCAAACCGAACGTGCTCAGACATTTCTCTCTTTACTTATTCTGATCAACGCGAAACTGGCACACAATATTTTTTGCGGAACACAGTCTGACTTTCAATAATCCTTACAAAAGAATGGCCCTGACTAACAATAACCTATACCTTACATCAATCACTTACCTCACAAAAATCTTCGTTACTCAAACTACTGCAATACTGCCAGCTAAATAAAAGATTCTAACTACTGAAGGCACTAACTACTGATAGGCATAGCAAATGAAGGATTTTGATGGAGAACAAACAATGTATTACACTCCTGGAAATGGAAAAAAGAACACACTGACACCGGTGTGTCAGACCCACCATACTTGCTCCGGACACTGCGAGAGGGCTGTACAAGCAATGATCACACGCACGGCACAGCGGACACACCACGAACCGCGGTGTTGGCCGTCGAATGGCGCTAGCTGCGCAGCATTTGTGCACCGCCGCCGTCAGTGTCAGCCAGTTTGACGTGGCATACGGAGCTCCATCGCAGTCTCTAACACTGGTAGCATGCCGCGACAGCGTGGACGTGAACCGTATGTGCAGTTGACGGACTTTGAGCGAGGGCGTATAGTGGGCATGCGGGAGGCCGGGTGGATGTACCGCCGATTTGCTCAACACGTGGGGCGTGAGGTCTCCACAGTACATCAATGTTGTCGCCAGTGGTCGGCGAAAGGTGCACGTGCCCGTCGACCTGGGACCGGACCGCAGCGACGCACGGATGCACGCCAAGACCCTAGGATCCTACGCATTGCCGTAGGGGACCACACCGCCACTTCCCAGCAAATTAGGGACACTGTTGCTCCTGGGGTATCGGTGAGGACCATTCGCAACCGTCTTCATGAAGCTGGGCGTCGGTCCCGCACACCGTTAGGCCGTCTTCCGCTCACGCCCCAACATCGTGCAGCCCGCCTCTAGTGGTGTCGCGACAGGCGTGAATGGAGGGACGAATGGAGACGTGTCGTCTTCAGCGATCAGAGTCGCTTCTGCCTTGGTGCCAATGATGGTCGTATGCGTGTTTGGCGCCGTGCAGGTGAGCGCCACAATCAGGACTGCATACGACCGAGGCACACAGGGCCAACACCCGGCATCATGGTGTGGGGAGCGATCTCCTACACTGGCCGTACACCTCTGGTGATCGTCGAGGGGACACTGAATAGTGCACGGTACATCCAAACCGTCATCGAACCCATCGTTCTACCATTCCTAGACCGGCAAGGGAACTTGCTGTTCCAACAGGACAATGCACGGCCGCATGTATCCCGTGCCACCCAACGTGCTCTAGAAGGTGTAAGTCAACTACCCTGGCCAGCAAGATCTCCGGATCTGTCCCCCATTGAGCATGTTTGGGACTGGATGAAGCGTCGTCTCACGCTGTCTGCACGTCCAGCACGAACGCTGGTCCAACTGAGGCGCCAGGTGGAAATGGCTTGGCTAGCCGTTCCACGGGACTACATCCAGCATCTCTACGATCGTCTCCATGGGAGAATAGCAGCCTGCATTGCTGCGGAAGGTGGATATACACTGTACTAGTGCCGACATTGTGCATGCTCTGTTGCCTGTGTCTATGTGCCTGTGGTTCTGTCAGTGTGATCATGTGATGTATCTGACCCCAGGAATGTGTCAATAAAGTTTTCCCTTCCTGGGACAATGAATTCACGGTGTTCTTATTTCAATTTCCAGGAGTGTATACACATAATTAAGTTTGTACAGAACCGTCGGAGCGCGCGAGTATATATATCAGTTCAAGACATCCAGTCTTACAAATTTCCTTTTTCTGGCGGACACATGTCAAGATCTCCCATCTCTCTCCCCACATCCACCACTTGTAACTGCCCAACGCTACAATAGAGAATATACCAACGATGCCAACCAGCCACAGACTGCACACAGCACAGTCAGTGATTTTCATACAGAGCGCTACGTGGCGTTACCAACATAAAACCCTAAACAGCCTTCTTACAGGGTAAACTCATCTTGGTGCACTTAGATCCACGCACGTACAGTGGGAGCTGTGTGACGTGTTGCATTGTCCTGCTGGCAAGACGCCACCTTACGGGTCCCCAAGGATACATGCATACCTTTGTCGATCCACGACGAGATCATCCAGTAAATGCCACGAAAACATTCCCCAGACCACAACGCATGCCTAGATGCTTCTGACGATTGTTGCAGAGTGTTTTCTTTCACACATTTCAAGTCGAAGCACCCAAAGGCCATCTTTCCCATGGAGCATAAAACGTGATACATCTGAAAAGGCCACCTGTTGTTACACGGCGTCCAGTTGCGTTACTGGTGAGCGAATTACAGCCTACGTCGCCGGTGTATGGTTGCATGAACCAAGCGACTGCTGCGGAAGCCCATACGCAGCAACATTCGCTGAACGGTCGTTGAGGAGACACTGTAGGTAGCACCTTGGTTCATCAATTATTCAAAAGTTCCACGACAATTCGCCCGTACACATCTCCGCAACCGTCGTTCGTTCCTGTGATCTATGGTCTTTGGTGCATCACAGTTTCCTCGATGCCCGTTTTGGATAGCGCTCTTTTGCCATGCTTGGCAAACTTTAATCATTACGGCAAGAGGACAGTAAACAATCTTAGCCCTTACGGAAATGCTTCCACCCTTGGCACGAAAGCCAGTGATCATGTCCCTTTGAACGTCCGATAAATCGCTCTGTTCACGCTTTACGACAACGACTGCACTGTTTGCATGTCCTCCCGACAAGCTTTATATATCCTACTCCTCTAGTTCTGCCACCTGCCATCTGTGAGTAGTTACGACAGATTGAAATCGAATATGAGCGATAGTCGCATTATGTGACTGAGTCCGTGTGGATGTCCTGTTAGAATTATGGTGAGTCTGTGACTGTGGTACAACTAGCTTGTAAACCTACACTGTACTGACGAGGAAAAACTAGAGTTCTCTTTATCTGAAGAAGCGTAGACGTCCGTTCTTAGATTCTGTATCTCGCGATTGTTTTAACGAAATAGCTTCTCTCATTAAATGCCAGCAACAGACAAAATTGCCTGCAAACATTTAATAAAACTCTTCTTTAAGACGGACTACTTACTTTAGCTAAATTTTCTCAGGATGACATACTATACGTTTGCACATAACTTATTGTCTTCATTCCACTGGACTAATATTTAACCATATCATCAATATAGTCACTCTCCAGAAATATACATTTCTGGTTTAAAATCCGATCCTTCTCGTTTTCAGAATTTGTAACACTTCCAGTAGGAAAAGCTATCTAACATATTATCATAACTTCCGTTTTCATGTTTCTTACTAACAAATTGCAGCAACAATCAGCAACACTGTGTTTATGACTCATCATTATATGTCGTATATAATGTATTAGTTATCAAAATGATCTAGAGAGAATTTGTGTATGGTGCGAAAAATGGCAATTACCACTAAACAAAGAAAAGTGCGAGGTCCTCCATAAGGGTACTAAAAGAAATCCTACAGATTTTGGGTATAAGATAAATCGCGCAAATCTAAGGGCTGTCAATTCGACTAAATACCTTGGATTTACAATTACGAGCAACTTAAATTGGAAAGACCACATAGATAATATTGTGAGGAAAGCGAAACAAAGACTGCACTTTGTTGGTAGAACACTTAATAAGATGCGACAAACGCACCAAAGAGACAGCCTACATTACACTAACCCGTCCTCTGCTGGAATATTGCTGCGCGGTATGGGATCCTTACCGGAGGACATCGAAAAAGTGCAAAGAAGGGCAGCTGGTTTCGTGTTATAGCGCAATAGCTGTGAAAGTGTCACTGATATGATATGCGAGTTGGTGTGGCAGTCACTGAAGCAAAGGCGGTTTTCTTTGCGGCGAGATCTATTTAGGAAATTTCAATCGCCAATTTCCTCTTCCGAATGCGTAAATATTTTGTTGACACCACCTACGTAGGGAGAAATGATCATCATAATAAAATAAGAGAAATCAGTGATCGAACGGAAAGATTTATGCATACCTTTTTCACACGCGCCATTCGAGATTGGAATCGTAGAGAATTAGTGTGGAAATGGTTCGATGAATCCTCTGCCAGGCTCATAAGTGTGAATTGCAGAGTAACCATGTAGGGTAGATGTAGAAATGTAGGCAGATTGTTTGAAAAATTGGCTTCAGAAACAATCCGGGCCGGCAGTGAGTGAGATGCTGCCGCTGATTGGATTGAGCAACAACCTCCCTGCAGCAAACGTTAGCGTTAGCTCTGGGCCACCCAGTGCTGACAACTTTCTCCGCCAAACGGCAGAGTTAGGAGCGGGCGGTCGCGACCGTGGTACGAGCGAAAGCCGGCGGAACATACGGCACGACTTTGCTGCCGCACGCAGCGGGAGGAGAAACCGCGTGCATGCAGCGCCCGAGCACTCTCCAAATGGCGAGCATCACAAATTAGGTTCTTTGTCGGGCGAGCTCCGTAAAGAGACTGACCTAGCCAAGGAACTCTGCAGATGCACAGCTAGAGGATGTAGTTAGTTCGGTCTTCTTTAAGAGACTACAGAAAGATGTACCAGTGCGATAGTTTACAGTAATCAAAGAAAATCTCAAAAAGTTAACAAGTGAAAAAGTGGTAATCAAACACAGTGCCAGTTAGATAATCTGCAAAGTAAGTGACAAGGCTTAATTTGAACATGAAAACAGCCGGCCGCGGTGACCATGCGGTTCTAGGCGCTGTAGTCCGGAACCGCGCGACTGCTACGGTTGCAGGTTCGAATCCAGCCTCGGGCATGGATGTGTGTGACGTCCTTAGGTTAGTTAGGTTTAAGTAGTTCTACGTTCTAGGGGACTGATGGCCTCAGACGTTAAGTCCATAATGCTCAGAGCCATTTGAACCATGAAAACACTTTTCAAACAAAGAAGTTACGTCTGTAGCTGAAACATATTTCAGAAACATTAAACCTACCGATACCATCTGTATGAAACTTCCTGGCAGATTAAAACTGTGTGCCCGACCGAGACTCGAACTCGGGACCTTTGCCTTTCGCGGGCAAGAGCTCTACCGACTGAGCTACCCAAGCACGACTCACGCCCCGTCCTCACATCCTTAATTCCACCTTAACTCCTACTTTACAAACTTTACAGAAGCTCTCCTGCGAACCATACAAAACTTGCACTCCTGAAAGAAAGGATATTGCGGAGACATGGCTTAGCCACAGCCTGGGAGATGCTTCTAGAATGAAATTTTCACTCTACAGCGGAGTGTGCGCTGATATGAAACTTCCTGGCAGATTAAAACTGTGTGCCGGACCTTCGCGGGCAAAGGTCCCGAGTTCGAGTCTCGGTCCGGCACACACTTTTAATCTGCCAGGATGTTTCATATCAGCGCACACTCCGCTGTAGAGTGAAAATTTCATTCTAGTACCATCTGTATGCTTTGTTCCTGTCATCAAACTGGCGGGCGTAAACAGCTCACCGAGGTCCAATATGCACAAAGCAAATGCCATAGCAAGATTTGCAATTAGTCTCACCTTCCAACCTAGCCTAGGCCTCAGGGTATTCTACAGATGAGACTGTTACTGCAACGTACAATCCAAAATATATATGATCCAGACACATTAACGTTACCACCGCCTACGTCCGACGTCAATGTGCAATAACCACTCACAAACGGCAGGTAGCACCAGTAGCAGTTGAGGGTATACAAACCGTATCGAGGGGACGTGAAAAACAGTGCAGTCGTTGACGTAATGTGGAGCCATTTATCTGATATCCAAAAGGGCAGGAAAACCGGCTATAATATCAAGGGTTGAAGCATTTCCAAGATGGCTAACTTTCTAAACTGCTTGCTTTTTCCGCCGTGGTTAAAAAATACCATGTACGGCAACATGGCGCTACTACCATGACACCGAAGCAACTGTGTTGCACTACGAACGACAGATGACAAGGGTGAATGACGGTTATGGCAACGAGTACAGGCGAATGGGTGTGCAACTGTTGATCAACTGAATCCCCAAATGGACCAAGAGGCTATCAACAGTTTCTTCCCCAACGACAATTCAGCAAAGGTTGCTGCGTAGGGGTCTGTGCAGTAGACGCCTGGCTGATGAACACATGCTGACCGCAATTCATCGGTGACAAAGGCTGCAATTTGCACGCCGATGTCGCGGGTGGACATCCGCTGACTAGCGAGAGGTGGCGTTTCTAGATAATCACACTTTATGCTTCATCGGAGAGATGGCCGTTGGTGTGTCATAGCCTTACAGCAATTGCTGAAATGATCCAGGGCGGAGTAGGGAGTGTTACGGTCTGGAAAATGTTTTCGTGGCATTCTCTTGGTGAACCTGTCATTCTGGAAGCCGCTGTGCATCCACACAAGTTCGCATCTATCCTTCGGGACCATGTCCACCCCTATATGCAGTTTGTGCTTTTTCCTCGGCACGGTGGAATCTACCAGCAGGACAACGCAACGTGTCACACAGCTCACAGTGTGCGCAAGTTGTTCTAAGAGCATGAGGAAGAGTTTGGCGTACTACTATGGCCACCAAACTACCCGGATTCAAACCCAGTCGGGAATCTTTGGGACCAGGTCGATTACGTTGCTCGCACAATAGATCCACAAATGAGAAACCAAGCGCAGCTAGCGACGGCGATGGAGTCGGCATGGTTTGACATACCTGTTGCTACCTTCCAGAACGTCACGGCTTCTCTTCCTGCACGTTCGTGCTGTAGAAGATGGTTATTCAGGCTTTTGACAGGTGGTCACGTTATTGTGACTGGACAGTGTAATACATAAACAAAATATATAATGGCAATGTTCCCTTCTGTCTCTGTTTCCGCACCTGTGATGTCACGTGCTGCATCACTGTGATGTCACAGTTCAAAGTATCAGACGGGTCAACGTGGCTCACATATCAGTTGTATTAAATGGGTGTATCAGTTTGGTAAATCATAGGCTATAACAAAAAGGTTTTCTGCTTACACACGAGCCACAGCCTCCACAATTTGTCAATTGTCCCCTATGGGCTGTGCAATGTTCAAATTTGTTTGCTGTAGTCCAACTTCAGCTTTTAGTCATTATGGTACTATTGGGAGCTGTAGAGGGTAGAAATTGTAGAGGAAAACAGATGCTGGAATACATCCATCGTTGGGTGCAACAGCTAAAGAGCTACAATGAGATGAAGAGGTTGCCACTGGAGAGGAGTTTGTGGCGGGGCGCATCAGGAGACTGATGACTCAAAAAAAGGTAATTAACAAGGAACATTCATATTACTCTATGTAACATGGCGTAAAAAATGTAGCACGTACAGCCCGTAACGGACAAGGTTTTCATTTCGAAAAAAAGGAGATCATCAGGTGGATCAGCAACCTGCAGTGCATAGCAGTGTGTGGCGCTGCTGAAGATTGAATCTATGAGATCGATACGATGTGAATGTCATTCCGTCCAAAGAGGTTCTCAACGTCACGCAGGTCTCGGAATGCTGTCAACAGCAACACCATTATGTTTCTGAAACGTAAGCCCACATGGCAACAAAAGGAACCGCAGGATATGGTCAACGCATCGCTGTGCTGTACGTGTGCTGCGAATGGCAACTGAAGGTGTGCTGCCCTGGTTGTCGGGCCGTGCGGTGAGCGGCGATCAGATTGGTATCCCACCACTGTCCGAGGTGTCTCCAGACTCGTCTTCTCTGATCAGTGGGGCTTAATTAGAAGAGGGGCTCATCACAGAAGACAATTATACTTCATTCAATGAGATATCAGGTCCAAGATGCGTACGTGTGATACTCACCGTACGATGATGAGATATCAACTGGACTGACGCCCGCCATACGGTCCGACAACCTACATCAGATTAGATTAGATTAGATTAGATTAGATTAATACTTGTTCCATAGATCATGAATACGACACTTCGTAATGATATGGAACGTGTCAGGTTAATGAAAGATGTCTGTACAATATTACATTACACAAAATATTGCATGTCACTAATGCTTAAGTTAGTTTTTTTCCCTCCCTTAATTTATATCTAAAAATTCAGCCAATCAGTAGAAGGAGTTGTCATCTAGAAATTCTTTTAATTTATTTTTATATGTTGGTTGACTATCTGTCAGGCTTTTGATGCTGTTTGGTAGGTGACCAAAGACTTTTGTGGCAGCATAATTTACCCCCTTCTGTACCAAAGTCAGATTTAACCCTGCATAGTGAAGATCATCCTTTCTCCTGGTGTTATAGCTATGCACACTGCTATTACTTTTGAACTGGGCTGGATTTTTAACAACAAATTTCATAAGTGAATATATATACTGTGAGGTTACTGTGAGGATCCCTAGATCCTTAAATAGATGTCTGCAAGATGACCGTGGGTGGGCTCCAGCAATTATTCTGATTACACGTTTTTGAGCAATGAATACTTTTCTACTCAACGATGAATTACCCCAGAATATGATACATCCATACTCCGCAAGCCACCTGACGGTGTGTGGCGGAGTTATTGGTCTGGGGTGTAATTGCTATTCGTAGCAGGACCCCTTCGATTGTCATCCGCGGCACCGTTATAGCAGAGCGGTACGCCGATTATATTCTACGCCTCGTTTGTTGCCCTTCATGGAAAGCCATCGTGGGCTTACGTTTCAACAAGCTCTCCCGCACATGGGGAGAGTTTCTACTAGTTGTTTTCGTGCTCTCCAAGCCATAAAACCATTACCAAAGAAGGAATCTGCCAAACAACCTTCTGATTACAGGCCCATTTACATTCTACCAGCACTGTCCAAGGCGTTAGAATACAAAGTCCACGAACAGGTTACCAATTATTTAACACTGAATAACCTCTTAGATGAATACCAGTCTGGTTCCCGGCAAAATCGCAGTACGACGACTGCTCTTATAAAAGTGACTGACGAATTAAAACATGCCATGGACAAACTATTATGTGCGTCCTGGACTTTATCAAAGCTTTCGACACTGTTGACTTTGACATTCTGCTTACTAAAATGAAACGTAAAAATTTTTCTTCAAGTGCTGTACAATGGTTCCACTCATACCTAACATCCCGAGATAAGTGTGCAATGGTAGGTATAAAAAGATCGCAGTGGAACGATGTTGTATCAGGGGTCCCACAAGGATCAGTATTGGGCCCATTACTTTTCTCATTATATGTTAATGGTGTGTCAACTATTCTCTCCCACTGCAGATACCACCTATACGCTGATGGCCTTCAGTTATATCTCAGTGCAAGTCCAGCAAATCTGCGCACAGCCGTAGATCATGTAAATGCTGACCTACTTGCTTTATCATAATGGTTGATGGTCGCAGAACTTAGGTCTGAAACTAAACTCTTCCAAAACGCAAGCAATCTATGTCACCCACAAAAGACAACACAGTTCAGAGAATCTCTTCCATGCTTAAATTTAAATGGCACCGAAATAACCTTTTCTCCTTCTGCATAAAACTTGGGAATAATCCTGGACCACAACTTAGACTGGAATAAACATACTACTGCAGTCTGTAAGAACGTTTCTTCACCCCTTCATTGTCTACAGAAATATAAACAGTATTTCCATTCGAGCTTAAGAAGAAGCTCGTAGAATCTCTGACACTCCTTATTCTCGACTATGGCGAAGCTATTCTTCAAGGACTTTCGTACGAAAACTCTCGCAGGCTTGAACTAGCGACCAGTGCTTGCGTACGATATATTTGTGACGTTCGTTATTAAAATCATATCACCCCAGCCTATGAACAATTATAGTGGCTACGTGCGGATAAACGTAGAGACTACCATACTTTATGTTTACTCCATCGTCTTCTCAATCATCAGACTCCCTCTTACTTATCTTCAGCCATTACATTACTATCTGAACAGCACAGCAGAAATACTCGTTCTCAACAAAGTGAGATCCTCTCAGTACCACCACATAACACGGTCATGTTTTCTAAATCTTTTTTCTATCCGGAACCCGACTTTGAAACAAACTTCCTCAAAATATCAGAGAAATTAAATCACTTCCAGGCTTCAAAAAGCAGCTAATGGCTCACCCTCTCTCGCAGTAGCTATCCCTCCCACATACTGGTCTGCAGCCCACACTCATCAATCCCCCCTTCCCCTACAACTTTCCCCTTCTCCTCGCTTACAGAGTATTTACTTAAATCAAGTCTACTCCTAACAGCCACTACTACTGTCATTCCAATTTTCTTGATCTCCATCCTTTCTTTTTCTGATTATAATAAATATGATTTAAGTTGTTCTAAGCTAGTCTATATTATTTTTAATGCACTTTGTTTTATTATTACTGTTATTATTGCCATTTATCCTTACTTTCACTATTGAGGACTATCATTATTATTATTATCATTATTATTACTATTATTTTGCTTATTATTATCTCCACGATTGTTATCATTTTCATGAATGTTTTGGTAATATATCTGTATGTGTTGTTTCTGGTCAGATGTAAGAGAGGGACTTAAGGCCATAATCTGGTCAGGCTAAATAAGCAAAAAAATAAATAAAAATAAATAAATAATTTGGCCACCAGATCACCGGATCTCTCCCCAGCTGAGAACGTTTGGAGCATTACAGGCCGGTCCCTCCAACCAGCTCAAAGTTTTTGTTATCTATCGCGCCAGATGGACAGAATTTTGCACGAAATCCCTCAGGAAGAAGCCGACAACTCTTAATAAATGCCAAGGCGAATAACTCCTATCGTAATCGCCAGATGTGGATGATGACGTTACTGACTTGATGAATTTGTAAAGGACTTTCTCTTGAATAAATCATCCAGTTTTTCTGAAATTGTAATCATCTGTTTGTCTACACATGTACATCATATCTACCGATTTCCGTCGCATTCCGATAATTTGTTTCTTGGTGTGGCTTTATTTTTAGGTTATTTGTCGAACAGTTCTGAATGAAGTATCAAGAACTTCATCCCCTCAAGGGGTATCTATTTTGGGTATAAAAGGAACGTTGGTGTGATATTTAAGCGTGTAAAACTTTTTTTCCAGTTACGAAATTTAGAACATTTAGAGAAAAGAAGACTCTAGAAAAGCAAATGAAGTGTCAATAAGGTCATGCGCTCTGAACAACATCTGAAAATAAAAATTTTAAAAAATTGAAAAAGCGGTCAAATGTTTTGTTAAGTGATTCTTCTAAAAGTAATGGACAAAAGAGATTGGAGAATGATTTGCTTCACCTTTGAATTACGCTCGAAATCATGTCGGTATATGTGGTGCGTCAAATGTTTCTTACTTTTGGACAAATCATAATTTTGGCTTTACGAATGGTAAAGGCACCAGAGATACATTTCTGACGTTTCTGTTGATACTGGAAGCAACACTGTAGCAAAGTCAAGCCGGCCGGAGTGGCAGAGCGGTTCTAGGCGCTACAGCCTGGAAACGCGAGATCGCTAGGGTCACAGGTTCGAATCCTGCCTCGGGCATGGATGTGTGTGATGTCCTTAGGTTAGTTAGGTTTAAGTAGTTCTAAGTTCTATGAGACTGATAACCTCAGAAGTTAAGTCCCATAGTGCTCAGAGCCATTTGAAGACGATCGTAGAATCAGTCGACACTGTGAAATGCTGCAACATGTAGGAAACTCTCTAAGAGAAATTGGGGTAAGCTATAAGGAAAGATGGATAATATGCAGTAGGTACAAGAAGCAATGGGCAACAGTAAGACTAGAACATCAAGAACAAAGTGCTAGAATTCAAAAGGGTGTAAGACAGAGGTATGGCCTTTCCGCCTTCAGTTCAGTCCTTACAACGAACAAGCAATGAAGGAAATAAAAGAGAGATTAAGGAGTGGGATTAAAATTCAAGGGCCGGCGTTTGTCGCCGAGCGGTTCTAGGCACCTCAGTCCGGAACCGCGTGACTGCTACGGTCGCAGGTTCGAACCATGCCTCGGGCATGGATGTGTGTGATGTCCTTAGGTTAGTTAGGTTTAAGTAGTTCTAAGTTAAGTAGTTTTAAGTTCTGGCGGACTGATGACCTCAGATGTTAAGTTCCATGGTGCTCAGAGCCGTTTGAACCATTCGAAAATTTAAGGTGAGACAAGATTCGCTGATGACATGGCCATCCTCAGTGAAAGTGAATAAGGATTAGAGGGTCTTCTGAATGGAATGAAGAGTCTAATGAGTGCAGAATACGAACTGAAAATGAAACGAAGAAAAACGTAAGTAATGCGAGGTACTAGAAATAAGAATAACGCAAAACTTGGCAATGACGGAATAGACGAAGCTGAGGGATTCTGCTACCTACACAACCAATATAACACATGAAGGACGGAGCAAAGAGGACGTAAAAGGCGCAAACAAGCACTGGCGTAAACGGCACTCCTGGCTAAGAGAAGTCTACTAGTATCAAACATAGGCCTTAGTATGAGGAAGAAATTTTTGAGAATGTAAGTTTGGAGCACTATATTGTATTCTAGTCAAACATGGCCTGTGAAGAAACCAAACAGAAGAAAGTCAAAGCATCTGAGATGTGGTGCTACAGAATAACTAGGTGGGCTTATAAAGAAAGTAATGAGGAGAGTGTTCGGCAACAAGAAGGGATAGGATGATACGAAATCTGTTAAGGCATCAGGAATAACTTCCTCGGGAGCAGTAGAGGGTATAAACTGAAGTGTAAGACAAAGATTGGAATATATCCTGCAAATTATTGAAATGGCTCTGAGCACTATGAGACTTAACATCTGAAGTCATCAGTCGCCTAGAACTTAGAACTACTTAAACCTAACTAACCTAAGGACATCACACACATTCATTCCCGTGGCAGGATTCGAACCTGCAACCGTAGACTGAAGCGCCTAGAACTGCTCGTCCCCTACGGCCGGCACAAATTATTGAGGATGTAGGTTGCAGGTGCTACTCTGAGATGAAGACTCATGAATCACGAGAAGAATTCGTCCGATACATCAAACCAGGAAAAAAAGGGAGAGAGAGATCATTTCACACAGCCTGCTACTTCTGGCAAGTTTCCTAGGACCCAGACAACGTGCAGTTTGTCGCTCCTGGGGCGCAGAGTGTACGTGAGCCGTGATGTCGGCGGCTGGTAGGTGCGGCGCGCTTATCAGCGGCAGCGCCGCCTCGTGTGGCGTAGCGAGCCCGGCGTCTAATATTGGGCTGTGCGGTGTCGGCGGTCAGCAGCGCCGCCGGAAGCGAGTCGGGTATCGGACCAGCGCGGCGCGGCGCCTCGCCTCTGCTCGCCTCATGCGCGTAAACTGAGGCGCCGTGGGACCGGCAGCGAAACTCTGCACAGGCAGCGGAACGTGCCGCGCAACACAACGCAGCCGGGCCCGGCCCGCCAATAGCCTGCGGAAGCGAGTCGCCACCTCTACCGTGAATTTCGACGAGGACGTTCGCGTCCTACTGTCATTTCACTCCGCTGTTGCGGCCTTGCTTCCGTTGCTGAGACCGTGTTTCGTTTCAATAACTCCTCCGGGGTTTCAGTAACCACTAAGTACTCTTATCTTCCACGGATGAGAAATGTCCTCTTTACAATACAATCAAAAAGATATCACCAGTCATATGAAACCAAAACGAAACTTCCTGGCCGCTTAAAACTGTGCGCCGGATCGAGACTCGAACTCGGGATCTTTGCCTTTCGCGGGCAACTGAGCTACCCAAGCACGACTCAGGACCTGTCCTCACAGCTTTACTTCCGCCAGTACCTCCCCTCCTACCTTCCAAACTTTATAGAAGCTTGTAACATCCCTTTAAAAAAATAAATGAATTACTGTGCTGATAAACTCTTACGTTATTTTATTTTCAAACAGCTGAGCAGAACTGAACATACTCAGACATTTCTCTCTTTACTTATTCTGATCAACACTAAACTAACACACAATATTTTTAGCCTATCCTTCAATAATCCCTACAAAACAATGGCCCTGACTAACAACAACCTATACCTTTCATGAATCACTTTACCTCACAAAAATCTTCGTTACTCGAACTACTGCAATACAGCGAGCGGCAATACTGCCAGCTAAATAAAAAATTCTACCTACTGAAGGCACTAACTACTGATATGCATAGTTAGAAAATGAAAGACTTTGATAGAGAACAAACAATGTATTTGCCTTAACAATATTCAACAGTTCATGTATTACAAATTTACTCTTTCTGATAGGCACAAGTCCAGATCGTCCGCTCTCAAAATTCTGCCATCTCTCTCCTCACATCCACCACTGCTGGCGGCTCACCAAATGCGCAACGTCATGCGCTGTTCATATCCAACTGCCCAACACTGCAATAGCAAACATTCCAACAATGCAAACCAGCCACGGACTTCGCACAGCACAGTCAGTGATTTTCATTTAAAGCGCTACGTGGCTTTACCAACATAAAAACCTAAACAGCCTACTTACAAGCTCTCCTGCGAACCTAGCAGGACTAGCACTCCTGAAAGAAAAGATACTGCGGAGACATGGCTTAGCCACAACCTGGGGGATGATTCCAGAATGAGATTTTTCACTCTGCAGCGGAGTGTTCGCTGATATGAAACTTCCTGGCAGATTAAAACTGTGTGCCCGACCGAGACTCGAATTCGGGACCTTTGCTTTTCCCGGGCAAGTGCTCTACCAACTGAGCTACCCCAGCACGACTCAGGACTGTCCTCACAGCTTTACAACCGCCAGTACCTAGTCTCCTATCTTCCAAACTTTACAGAAGCACTCCTGCGAACCTTGCAGGACTAGCACTCCTGAAAGAAAGGATATTGCGGAGACATGGCTTAGCCACAGCCTGGGGGATGTTTCCAGAATGAGATTTTTCACTCTGCAGCGGAGTGTTCGCTGATATGAAACTTCCTGGCAGATTAAAACTGTGTGCCCGACCGAGACTCGAATTCGGGACCTTTGCTTTTCCCGGGCAAGTGCTCTACCAACTGAGCTACCCCAGCACGACTCAGGACCTGTCCTCACAGCTTTACGTCCGCCAGTACCTAGTCTCCTATCTTCCAAACTTTACAGAAGCTCTCCTGCGAACCTTGCAGGACTAGCACTCCTGAAAGAAAGGATATTGTGGAGACATGGCTAAGTCACAGCCTGGGGGATGTTTCCAGAATGAGATGTTTTCACTCTGTAGCGGATTGTGCGCTGATATGAAACTTCCTGGCCGATTAAAACTGTGTGCCGGATCGAGACTCAAACACTCATTCATATGATACTACAAAATTTTAAATTTTCTTTCGTTGTAAACTACAGATGCCTAACCGACTTACTTTGGAAGAAAGAAGGAAGGTAACAGCTCTGGTGGAATTTTTCGAGTCACCTTTAATTGTAAGAATAAACAAATTAAGCAATGTTTTGGTAATGATCGTCCCAGGCATTTCACTATGTATCTACTGCGTTGAGAAATTTGTGCGCATCAGGTCTGTGACTAATGAATGTACAGGAAACAGTGAACGTCCGATATGTGTAAAAACAGTAAATAAACGTTAAAGGCACAATGTTTAGGAGACTAAAAAGTCAACTACGAGGTTAGCATCGGAAGACGGAATCGCGCGAAGAAGTGTCTTAAGAATTCTCCACCTTGATCTGGGATTTGAGCCGTACCGCATTCAAATGATACAGGATCTGTCTGACGAAGATAAAAGTGCTCGTGTACGAACTGCAGAAGTGTCATCACAAAGACGCACACGAAGTCAAATTTCATGTCAGCAGGTTCGATGAACCCTCTGCCAGGCGCTTAAATGTGATTTGCATAGTATCCACGTAGCTGCAACGTGAATACTCACAGTTGAGTCATTGGCATACAGACAACCCCTATGAACTAAGAAGGTACGGTGCGGTATTTCGAAGTGTGGAGTACTTGGTTCAATTTTTTTTTTAATGTTCAGACTGTAATGGTAGATTCTTACCTGGATATGTTGCATAATTTGGTTGTTGATAATATTCCACTCTGTGTCGTAACATCAGGTAACTTCCAGCAAGATGGTGCACCACCACATTTTTCTTGAACGTTCGACATTACTTACTTGATAGACGCTGGATCGGAAGGGGTGGAACTGACGTGGCCGCCACGGCCACCTGATTTGACTCCATGAGATTTATGGCTAAGGGGAATGGTGAAAGAACGTGTGCGTGCTGTAAGACCTACTGACATTAATGACCTTAAAGAAATCATAATGCAAGTCGTCAGGTGTACATCTACGGAAATGTATGAACCAGCTATGGCCTCTATGGTGGAAAAACTTCGCACATATATGGAGAATCAAGGGGTCAGATCGATGAAGTGCAATAACTTCATTTGGGCTTATCTATATAGAGTGTGTTTTTATATCAAAATAAATAAAATAAAACACTAATAAATAATAAAAATACTGAAATAAACTATACATTAATCCCCTATAAGTGGTGAAATAAAATAAAAAATCAATACGGCACAAGTAGTAACAACATTTTGGGCACCACTCTATATGTAACGTACTCCAACAACCCTCGATTTCAAAATAACCTCACTCAGTATGACGTTAATAAGAGCGGTCAGAATTTAAGGTCTGTCGATGTCGAACCCTGTGGAGACTAAACAGGATTATGGGAAACGATGAGGGAGGAAAACCACTCGAGACTGTATTGCGGAAACCATACACAGTAACATAACATTTTTTCACGTTGCTAAATATATGTAGGGTGTATCATAATTAACAGCGGAAACGAAGAAGGATGTTCATAAAGGACTGTCAAATGAAAACGAGAAAGATGGAAAAAGGGAAACGCCATAACTGTTAATACATTTATCCAACTGCGAGACAACATGGTCAATGCTTTCATAGAAAAATGTTTGCCGCTGCCTACTGAACCGTGTTTGTACTCATGCGTGCGCCTCTTCACCCGAAGCAAATCCACGGATACGGCCGTCTTTCTTCAGGGCTCCAAAAATGTGGAGATCGTACGTGGAGAGACAGGGACTGCATCGAGGATGTGTAGGCGCTTCCCAGTGAAATTTCTGCAGCGTCGCAACAACCTTGGAAAAATGTGGGTGGGGGTTATTCTGCAGCAGGATGATCCCGTCCGTCAACACTTCTGGGCGTTGACTTAATGGTACCCTTCAATTTTTGCAAAGTGTCCGTGTAGCGCTGTGCGGTAACTGTGGCTCCGTGCTCCAGAAAGTCACTGAGCAGCTGGGTGACAGACAGCATCACCATGATGCACGCCCACATGCCGCCAAACGTATTTAGATTGCGCCCCAGATGTTTCACTGGGAAGTCCTTACACATCCTCCATACAGTTCCGATTTCTCCCCACGCAACTTCCATATTTTTCTATGAAAGCATGGACCGTGTTCTCTTACAGTGGGATAAATGTATTGGCGATTACTTTGGAAATAATAAACAGTTCACTTACTTTTTTCCATATATCTCGTTTCTATTTGACTGCTCCATGTAGAATCAAAAGCTCCTTTCAAATAAACACGTGTCAGCGAACGAGCAGTTTTCGAAAGAATTCGCTTCAGCATGAAATTTTGTCCCAGTTAGTAGAAGTGTATGATGATGATGATGATGATGATCATGATGATGATGAAGTCCCATACTCCACAGAGCGGAGTGGAACGATGCGGGAGAACCGCACCGCCGTCCTAGGCAAGGTCCTAGTGGAGGTGGTTTGCCATTGCCTTCCTCCAACCGTAATGGGAATGAATGATGATGATAAAGACGACACTACAACACCCAGTCATCTCGAGACAGGTGAAAATCCCTGACCCCACCGGGAATCGATCCCGCGACCTCGTGCTCGGGAAACGAGAACGCTACTGCGAGACCACGGGCTGCTGACCTAGAAGTGTATATTTAATGTAAATTTTTCGTAACTGAAATCAAATTTCACACTTCATGCACATTAACAAGAAGTACAACACTGTCTCAGCACGTTACGCAATACAATTTACAGTACATTTCAATTCCCTAAAGGCAGTGTTACAAGTAATGTCATCACGTTTGGATGAAATACTGCATCTGTCTTTGCAGTGAGTTACGATTTCTTTCAAACACCCGCAGAATGTCTCGTAAAATTTGACAAGATTGTACATTTCGCTTCTGCAGTTCTTCAGCCGTATCAGCTGGCGACCTGTACACCTGACGTTTCAGATGAGACAGTAATATGCCGACGACCAACGTCAGAATTTGTAGCCCAATGCACAAGCCCTGGTCCTCCTATCTATCTTTCACCATCTTGGTGAATTAAATTCTGTCTTACTTCGGCAGCAAACTGTGCCGGTGCCCTGTAAGCCATGAGAGAAATTTGAACCTATTTCAAATAAAATTGTACTAGGGCACTATTTCAAACTAAACAGCGGGTCGAACCATACACCTGCAATAATCTCGCAAACGACTGATGACCTCAGACATTTAGTCTCTTCAAACTCTTCATCAGCAGCAGCTTCATCTCGCAAACGGCTCACTTGAGGACTCATGTTTACTGGAACGGTTTTGCTTCTGTTGTCGTGTACTTTTACCGTTGTCAGTTTTGACTATTAATTATGATACATCCTGTACATGGTGGTCACAAACAGTATGAAAAGATTGTAAGAGTGCTGTAGGATAAGTTGTGCTAAGAAACAAATGTTAAGAAAAAAATTCGATATGTTGCGCCGTTCCCAAGTTCATTAGCATTGACCGAGCGAGGTGGCGCAGTGGCTAGCACACAGGACTCGCATTCGGGAGGACGACGGTTCAATCCCGCATCCGGCCATCCTGATTTAGGTTATCCGTGATTTCCCTAAATCGCTCCAGGTAAATGCCGGGATGGTTCCTTTGAAAGGGCACGGCCGACTTCCTTCTCTGTCCTTCCCTAATCCGATGAGACCGATGACCTCGCTGTCTGGTCTCCTCCCCGAAACAACCCAACCCCAACCTCATTAGCATTGTGGTCAACCAATCACGTCGTTGCGTGCTCAGGTTCAAGCGGTTCGTCAGAGATACAATAAATTGGTGTCAGTTGTTCTCACAGCGTAGATGATAGCGTACGAGACTGCTCAGCCTTTGCCTCAGGCTACATTCTTACTACCATCCAATGTCTCATTTTTGTATCGCTTTCTTGTTCGGTTTTAGGAAACCAAAGGAACAACACGTTTGGCATCACCGTCTCTGGCGGGCATCTTGAATTTGCGCCCACAACGACCTGACCGGCTACCTTCAAAGCTAATTAACTCAGAAACTGCGCAACGTGTCGAATTTTTTTCTTAAGAATTATTTCTCAGTACAAACTACCTTATAACACCTTTACAAGTTCTTCTGACAGTTTCTGACCACTTGCATAAATGTATGTTTGCGTTTGTGTATGCGATGTCCATATTCAGGGCTATGACGGAAAAGATCATTCGAAGCGGGAAAGTCCGGAAACGGTGGAATGCGTGCCGTAAGAGCTATGAGCAATTCTTCATCTTCGATACTGTGGAACAAATCTCTTGTACTGCAGGTGCTGTTCTTTCTATAATTTGGGGGAATGTAGTGTGTGTTCCAGGATAGCTCTGGTGCGCATCATGGAATTTCAGCATGATGCACATACGACTCAGTGATAGGAGACAATTACACTGCAGGATGATCCCCTACTGGAGGAGGTACAAAATTAGCAACATTTAGGCCCGACTGTGTAACCACGGAGACATTACAGAAAACATAGTAGACATATGTAGAAAAATCTAACGTTAGGGCAAGATACCGCTAGCACATCTATGAAGGTGAATGACTATAAATAGAAGGTGACACGTGCAAATAACAGAAAATGAACACTGCTCGTGGTCACCACGCTGTTTGGTGAGAGTCTTCTGTTTAACTTACTGGTGCGTGTAGCCCTGAAGGGGACGACATAGAAAAGTAAAAAAGTAATGAAATCCTGGTAACGCCGTGTAGCTATATCACAAAATTTGTGTTCTTTACTTTCCTTTACACGGCAAAAATGCGCGTGTGCACGCCTAGTAATATGGCTCGTGCCATCTGTGAGTGAAATAAATGCACTTCGACGAAACGTAGTGCATTAAAAACAATCAACTCACTACTTTTCAAGTTCTAGTTCTAGCAGCACTATAACCAACGCGTAGTCCCGCACATGTGGAACTCTTATATGAGACACCATTCGAAGCGTATATCAAAGATCTATGTCATACGAAAAATTGTGTTACACGGATCTGAACTCGCTACTTACTTTCGGAGAAATAGCTTGCTGTTGTATGTGAAGTATGGCTTTGGAAGGAGCATTTCGATTCAAAGCGTAGTTAGATGGCGTCTTAAAAATTTATTTACACATTGTGAGCGGTACAGTCCTCGCTAATTCTAGCTACAACTTTAATCATGCAGCCGGCCGCGGTGGCCGTGCGGTTCTCGGCGCTGCAGTCCGGAGCCGTGCTTCTGCTATGATAGCAGGTTCGAATCCTGCCTCGGGCATGGATGTGTGTGATGTTAGTTAGGTTTAAGTAGTTCTAAGTTCTAGGGGACTGATAACCTCAGAAGTTAACTCCCATAGTGCTCAGAGACATTTAATCATGCCCTTCGTCGCAAGTAGGGCTTTCCATAAACAGAACAGTTTTACATACAAATGTATGTTCCAGTTTCAACATGCATCCAGTCGTTGTCGCTAAATCACTTGACACATGCTCATAACAATGTTCTCAACACTACTATGTAAAATTACATGTAAATTATTTTATTTCTACTGATATCGGCAATCCGAAAGAAAGTGGAAAACTCCGACGCACGTCCTTACATCACCAAACGTCATGAACGTAACAAAATGTATCCGAATACACAATTCTAGTTTTTGTTTGTATAAAAGCATTGAGCATCACCAACAGCAGGTTAACATATTTACACATATAAGAACTGAATGATTAAATGCGCGAAAATGAACGGATCGCTGGGAATCAAATCATTGAAGACGTAATGACATGAAATAATGACAGTTAAAGCTGTTCAGATATAATGAATCTGCAGCGTAACGAATATGTAACGACAAATGGAAAGTTGTGCCATATGGTTCGAAAATGGTAGCTGGAAACATCAGAAAGAATTAAGGTCTGAATGAGACCTCTAGTTGTGTTCAGATGGCCTAATGGTTAAGGTAATAAATAAGGAATAAAGATTGGAGACCGTCCTAGCAGAAATTTTCATTTCTCGCGCTATATTTAATACACAAAATCATATTATGACTTCAATGTTGTTATACATGGAGAAAATGAGGAGTAACTGCAAGTCATAACAAGCTATGAGGCGAAAATATTTGAGTAAGTCAGAAAGCGCAGCGTTTGGCATTAGCCGTAGCTCATTATCCAGAGAAGAGACGTTATCGCCAAAGGTTACGTTGACCATGAAGGCGCAAAGGAACGAATGCCCGAGTTAGTTTAAGTTCCATTCGACAGCGAAGTCATTACAGACGAAACATAACTTGATGTGGGTAAGAGTGAAGTAATAAAGGGGCGTAAAAGATTTCGAGAAATGAACGTGATATTCGCTTAAAACGATGTAAGGAAACTAACAATCATGATTGCCGGGAGATGGTGACGCTCTCTCCGTCCATATGAGAGTACAGTACGTCAACCACTGCCCCATCTGACTCCGTGGATAGGGGGGGGGGGGGGGGGAGAGAGAGAGAGGAAACCGAGATCGTACAGTATAGATCACTAATCTGATGACGATTCGGATATAGAGCCGAATTCCCCACAAATCTTCTCCTGAAATCTTGACAGGGTATTTCCCTACCAAGTTAAACACCCTGTCGTTTTGGCAGAATGCAACGGCTTGTGAAGCTTTCGCGTAAGCTCAAATGGTGCTGACAAAACGTGTTGTTACTCTGCAAGAGTTCAGTTTCGCTCGCCAATCTGACCTGTCTGGAATCCAGCACAAGGCAGAAATACGACCGTCCGCAGATGCATCTCACGTTATCTCCTCAGCGGCATTTCCGCCTACTCTCACAGAGGACAGGAAGTTTACGATCTGGTGATCTGTAGAGAGCACCGCCCTCCGAACTGCAGGTGTATCGTGTGTTCTTGGACTCAGCGCTGTCACATCGGGCTTGCAGTGCGCAGCAAGTCTGTATACACACACACACACACACACACACACACACACACACACAGAGAGAGAGAGAGAGAGAGAGAGAGAGAGAGAGAGAGAGAGAGAGGCAACCGCTATTCACCAAATAATTTGCGCACGTAGCTGAGCATGCTGAGCATAACAGCCTCCATTTCTTACATAAATCCAATAGCACCAAGTGTGTTAGATGACGATGAGTTGGCTTTAGGAAAGGTAAAGGCACCAGAGAGGCAGTTTTCTCTTTGCGGCTGATGATGGGAGCAAGACTAAAAAAAATCAGGACATGTCCATAGGATTAGTCGACCTACAAAAAGGATTCGACAATGCAAAATGGTGCTAGATGTTCGAAGTTTTGAGAAAATAGGGGTAAGCCACAGGAAGGAGCGGGTAATATATAATATGTACAAGAACCAAGAAGGAATAATAAGAGTGGACGACCAAGAATGAAGTTCTCGGATTAAAAAAGGTGTAAGACACGGTTGTAGTCTTTCACCCCTACTGTTCAATTTGCACATTTAAGAAGCAATTATGGAAATAAAAGAAAGGTTTTGGAGTGGAATAAAAATTTAAGATGAAAGGATATCAATGACAGGATCCGCTGACGACATTGCTATCCTAAGTGAAAGTGAAGAAGAATTACGTGATCTGCTGAATCGAATGAACATCCTAATGAGTACAGAATGTCAATTAAGAGTAAATCGAAGAAAGAAGAAAGTTTGAGAAGTAGCAGAAGTGAGAACAGCGAGAAACTAAACATCGGGATTGATGGTCAGAAAGTAGATGAATTTAGGATTTATTCTTCCTAGGCAGCAAAATAACCAATGACGGACGGAGCAAGGAGTACATCAAAAGCAGACTAGCTATGGCAAAAAAGGCATTTCTGGCCAAGAGAAGTCTACTAATATCAAATACCGGCCTTAATTTGGGGAAGAAGTTTCTGGGAATGTACGTTTGAAGAACAGCACTGGTAGTAAAACATGGACTGTGAGGAAACCGGAACAGGAGTGAATAGAAACATTTGAGATCTGGTGCTACGGACGAATGTTGAAAATTAGGTGGACTGTTAAGGAATGGAATGAGGAAGTACTGTGAAGAGTCGGAGAGGAAAAGAGTGTGTGGAAAACACTGACAAAGAGACGGGAGAGGATGATAGGGCCTGTTAAGACATCAGGGAATGATTTCCGTGGTAGTGGAGGGAGCTGTAGAGGGCAAAATCTGCAGAGGAAAACAAAGACTGGAATACGTCAAGCACATAGTTGAGGACGTATGTTGTAAGTGCTATCCTGAGATGAAGAGGATCCCACAGGACAGGAATTTGTGGCGGGCTGCATCAATCCACTCTGAAGAAAGATGACACAAAAAAGAAAAAATAGTTCTAAACTGTATTTGCTGCTTACAAACATCAGCACTACATATTGTGGCAAACCTGCTATTGCGTGCCCCTATATTATTCTAGTTTATAGATACGTAGTCCACAATCAGCCTACACTAACCTGAATGCATTACAGTCTTGTCATCGACGCAGGGCAAATGCCACATGAGAGATGCTTTATATTCAATCTTCCAGTAATAGCTACATCGATAATTAATAAGCCCTGAAATATTTCAAATATCTGCCTTCACAAGTCAACAGATGGGGACGTTTGCTAGACAACAACCATCTGCACGAACAGTTCGACGACGTTTGTAGCAGCATGGACTACCAGCTCCGAGACCATGGCTGCGGTTACCCTTGACGCTGCATCACAGACAGGAGCGCCAGCGATGGTGTACTCAACGACGAACCTGGGTGCACGAATGGCAAAACGTCATTTTTTCGGATGAATCCAGGTTCTGTTTTCAGCATCACGATGGTCGCATCCGTGTTTGGCGACATCACGGTAACCGCACAGTGGAAACTTGTATCCGTCATCGCCATACTGGCGTATCACCCGATGGTATGGGGTGCCATTGGTTACACAACCCGGTCACCTCTTGTTGGCATTGACACCACTTGGAACAGTGGACGTTGCACTTCAGATGTGTTACGACCCGCGACTCTACCCTTCATTCGATCCCTACGAAACCCTACATTTCAGCAGGATAATGCACGACCGCATGTTGCAGGTCCTGTACGGGTCTTTCTGGATACAGAAAATGTTAGACTGGTGCCCTGGCCAGCACATTCTAAAGATCTCTCACGGATTGAAAACGTCTGGTCAATGGTGGCCGAGCAACTGGCTCGTCACAATACGCCAGTCACTACTCTTGATGAACTGTGGTATCGTGCTGAAGCTGCATGGGCAGCTGTACCTGCACACGCCATCCAAGCTCTGATTGACGCAATGCCCAGGCGTATCAAGGCCGTTATTACGGCCAGACGTGATTGTTCTGGGTACTGATTTCTCAGGATCTATGCACCCAAATTGCATGAAAATGAAATCACATGTCAATTCTAGTATAATATATTTGTCCAATGAATACCCGTTTGTCATCTGCATTTCTTCTCGATGTAGTAATTTTAATGGCCGGTAGTGTAGATCTAGGAGCATGCTTACTGAACGATTTGAAATAGAACGACCACATAAAATTAATCACGGGTAAGGTAGATGCATGACTGAGAATCATGGAAAGAATTCTCAAGAAGTGTAGCCCGTCAACAACGGAAGTAGCTTACAAAACAGTCTTCGACCAACAAATGAATACTGCTCGTCGTTATGGGATCCGTACCAAATAGGACTAATAGAGAAAATAGAAAATATTCATAGAAGAACAGCACGTTTCGTTACAGGTTCATTTATAAGCGCGAAAGGGCTCCGGAGATTCTCAGCAAACGCGAGCGGCAGGCGCTGCAAGAGAGGTGTTCTGCATCACGTTATGTCCTACAATTAAAGTTCAATGAACGAAGAGTAATAGAAAAGTCAACCAATATACTGCTTCCTCCTACGCATATCTCGCGAAAAGACGACGATGGTAAAACTGAGAAATCCGAGCCCACACTGACGTTTATCAGCAATCGTTCTCGCCGCTAATCATACGCTGCGCGAACGGGAAAAGACGGATGTTATACTGGTACACAAAATAGCCTCCACCAAAGCGCACAGTAACGTGGCTTGCGAAGTACAGATGTAGATGTGGATTGGAATCCTTGGGAGGCAAACGATGTAGTTCTCGGAAGACACTGTTGATTAAATTTAAAGAAATTGAATTTGCAGAAAATTATGCAACTATCAATCTGCCGCCACGGTGTCTCGCAAAGGGACCATGAGAACAAAGCAGGTGAGGTAACATACGTACACTGACACTTATTTTTCCCTCGTAAAATACGCGAAAGGAACAGGAACGAAAGCTAATGCAGTACAGATTGGCTTGCGGAGTATATGCACGAGTTGAACAACAAACATTGCGAGAAATGCATGTTTGAACATAGACGCAGATGCTAGCCGCGTCTGCACTTACGGTGACATATTCGACGACGAACGACGCCTGTGCACTGTCCTCCGTGAGTTGCGAGCGTCAGTCTTTGCGAGAACAGCCTTTTGTGTACTTGTGAGTGCTTCGTGTCGGGTATAAGTCAGTTCGAACGAGAGCAAAATGTTGGTGTTCTTATGGTGAGTGCCTCCGGTGCCAAGATAGCCGAAGCGCCTGGTATTTCAGGAGGCACCACATCCGAGATTTATACCGCATACACGGAAAGCGGAAAAAAGTTATCCGTTAAGTCGCAACGCGAACAAAAGCCTGTGTTGAGTGATCGTGACAGACGGTCATTGAAGAAGATTGTGACGAAAAATACGAGGACCACAGCTGCAAAAGTCACTGTGAACCCTACCAGCACCAAAATAACACGAAGTGAGGTTCATTACAGGGAACTGCAGAGCAAGCTGGAATTCCAAAACCACTCATACGTGATGCACATGCCCGAAACAGGAAAACATGGTGCCGAAGCCTTAAAAAGTGGACTATGCTGCTGTGGAAGAAAGTCACCTGATCGGACGAGTCTTGTTGCACACTGTTTCTAGTTTCTATCCTAGTTTACGTCCCAAGAGTGAAACATGGAGGTAGCTTAGCGATTTTGGCAGCCATGTCGTGGTACTCTATGGGCCGTATGGTTACTCTGCAGCGTCGCGTTACTGCCGAGGAATATGTAACGAGTTTCCCTGATCACATCCATCCCAAGATCCATCCCCATGGGCGTAGCGTTCCAAAGGATTGGAAAAGGGCACAGGTCTTAGCCGTTTTCAAGAAGGGACATCGAACAGATGTGCAGAACTATAGACCTATATCTCTAACGTCGATCAGTTGTACAATTTTGGAACACGTATTGTGTTCGAGTATAATGGCTTTTCTGGAGACTAGAAATCTACTCTGTAGGAATCAGAATGGGTTTCGAAAAAGACGATCGTGTGAAACCCAGCTTGCGCTATTCGTCCACGGGCCTCAGAGGGCCATAGACACGGGTTCCCAGGTAGACGCCGTGTTTCTTGACTTTCGCAAGGCGTTCGATACAGTTCCCCACAGTCGTTTAATGAACAAAGTAAGAGCATATGGACTATCAGACCAATTGTGTGATTGGACTGAAGAGTTCCTAGGTAACAGAACGCAGCATGTCATTCTCAATGGAGAGAAGTCTTCCGAAGTAAGAGTGATTTCAGGTGTGCCGCAGGGAAATGTCGTAGCACCGTTGCTATTCACAATATACATAAATGATCTTGTGGATAACATCGAAAGTTCACTGAGGCTTTTTTTGGATGATGTTGTGGTATATCGATAGTATGTGACAATGGAAAATTGTACTGAAATGAAGGAGGATCTGCAGCGAATTGACGCATGGTGCACGGAATGGCAATTGAATCTCAATGTAGACAAGTGTAATGTGCTGTGAATACATAGAAAGAAAGATCCCTTATCATTTAGCTACAAAATAGCAGGTCAGCGCTATGATGAATTGTCGCATTTTTCCTGCCCACCTCAGCCACCAGGCTTCAGTATTATTGAGCCTTTGTGGTCTATTTTCTACAGGAGAGTGCGAGATCGCTATTGCCTTCATCATCGTTACCTGAATTTGGCATTATTTTGCAGGAAG
This sequence comes from Schistocerca gregaria, assembly GCF_023897955.1. Taxonomy (NCBI): domain Eukaryota; kingdom Metazoa; phylum Arthropoda; class Insecta; order Orthoptera; family Acrididae; genus Schistocerca; species Schistocerca gregaria. The sequence goes on from NC_064922.1 coordinate 655,641,077, forward strand.
AATGGTATAAGATTCCCTTGAAAAGCAAACAGTACCTAAATTCATCCATTCCACGACGACTGGAAACTTTTTTTGAATACCATCAGTTTTTCTATACTGTATTACGCATGATAACGTGTTGTGATTTCGGTGTTTCCATATTTTTCCACTCCCGGTATGTAGATATAGATATAGGAAGATTGCCGACAACCCATGTTGCGCTTCCCCTGGCACCCTAATCATACGCTTCGAGTGCACGGCAGGGAAGTACATATCGGGTGATCAAAAAGTCAGTATAAATTTGAAAACTGAATAAATCACGGAATAATGTAGATAGAGAGGTACAAATTGACACACATGCTTGGAATGACATGGGGTTTTATTAGCACCAAAAAAATACAAAAGCCCAAAAAATGCTCGACAGATGGCGATCGTACGTACCACTAGGTGTTTATCTGCCAGGTTGGCGATGATGCGATTCTGTAACATATCGGCGTACCTCTCACCCGTCACGGTAGCAGTTACAAAACCAAAATCACGCATTTCCTCGAAGAAAAAAGGCCCGATAGGGGTAGATGTGGTAAATACAACCCATACCGTGACTTTCTCGTCGTTCTAGGATTTTCGGTTGCCCAAATTCTGCAGTTGTGGGCGTTGACAGACCCCCGGAGCGTGAAATAAGCTTCGTCGGTCCACAACACGTTACTCAACCAATCGTAATCTTCCACCATGTTTTGAAACGCCCACATAGCAAATGCCCTCCGCTTCACTAAATCGCCAGGTAACACTTCATGATGCCGATGGATTTTGTACGGATAGCATCGGAGGGTACGCTAAGTGCCAACAAAACAGTAGTGTCTGGAATGCCGATGTGCGATTGCACGAGCGCTGACTTCCCCGTGCATAGACGAACCCGCTACAGTCTCCATTTCTTCCTGAACTCTCTCAGCAGCATTACGCCTTATGCTCGATCGGCCACTACGGGGTATATCATTTAAACAAACTGTGGCTTCGAACTTCGAAACCATTCTCGCCACAGATGCATTTGTCGACGGACCTTTACCCGTTCGAATCCCCATCCAAAGTTGATAGGATCGTAACGCTGACTAGCACATTCCCCATTCTGATAATACAGCTTCACTAAAAGCGATTTTTCAGGTAACGTCAACATGCTGGCGCATCTGATTCTCTCTCTCATTACAGCTCCTTTTACACACGTTTGTCATGCGCAGTCACTGGCGTTTTGCTGTCCAGTGCTATCTGTGGGATATTTTGTGAACTTTTTTTTTGTTCTATAGAGCCCCATGTCATTCCAAGTATGTTTGTCAATTTTTACCTCTCTATCTACATTATTCCGTGGTTTATTAAGTTTTCAAATTTACACTGACTTTTTGATCACTCGGTATATCCGACGATGACAAGAGAGAACTCACGAGCATTCACATGAAGTATTCATGGAAACCATTGGAATGGCCGGAGAATCTTCGTCCTTCCAAATAAGATGCCACCGTCTTAACCAATGCGCATCTTGTTCGATTATGTTACGAACTGCGGCAGCACAATTCAGGGCTGACAAGTGGAAAGGAAATTAGCCACAGCGCTCATTTAGGGAAATTATCTCCAGAAATAAACACTGCCAAACTGGTTTTAGAAGTGCGTACATGACGAATATGACTGCATTCTGTTCACCAGTGCGACACTTTTATCGGCATAAGTAGTGCCAGAATGTACTCTGGAACTAAAAGTGGACAGAGGTCTCTCTTCATTCGTGGCATATAGAAAATGGAAACTGGTTTACGAAAGAACGGGCTGAGATAATCACATACGGGTATTACTACTCAGGTGTGTAATTTTGTAAAATGAAGAAACCGCACAATACTTGCTGAATCAACAATATTTCATTGCTTACACGATGGTGTTCGGAACACTTAAAGTGCCATCATCTGGTGTAAACTGTAATATTGAAAGTAGTGTGTTACAAGGCCAACGGTCTGGCCGCACTGCCACACCAGTTCCCGTCAGATCGCCGAAGTTAAGCACTGTCGTGCTGGGCTAGCACTTGGATGGGTGACCATCCAGTCTGCCGAGTGCTGTTGGCAAGCGCCGTGCACTCAGCCCTTGTGAGGCAAACTAAGGAGCTACTTGTTTGAGAAGTAGCGGCTCCGGTCTCGAACCCTGATATACGGCCGTGAGAGCGGTGTGCTGAACACCCCTCCATATCCGCATCCAGCGACGCCTCTTAGCTGAGAATGACACGGCATCCAGGACTTCTTGGCCTGTTCGGGAGGAGTTTAGTTTTAGTTACTCTTACTGTGTTACAGACAATGGGAAGGAGTCCTTAAGTTTGGAATTCTTCTAGGTCCCCTCCTTTTTACTCTTACGACACGAAGCTTTAGTTCCAAAACAATAGGGCGAGGAGGGCCTCAGTGGTTAACTGATTTTATTTGTGACTAACGTCTTATTTTTTTATTTTAGTAATTTTAAACGTCCAGTTCCCTTTCTGACATTTTTTAAATGAATGAGGATCCCCTTCCCATTGTCTTGTAACATAATATTTTCAATATTACAGTTTACACCCGATGATGGAATTTTAAGTGTTCCAAAATCGGCCGTGTATGCAATGAATGACTGTTGATTAAGCAGTTCTTGGGCGGTTCCTGAATTTTACAAAATGGGCTCGCACCGTTGTGACTGCCCCACAAGAGGAATTCTGTCTTTTCTTAATTTGCCTGCAGCTGAAACTGAACACCACAAGCATTACGAAAGGACCTATTTGCAAGAAGCTGTCAGACGTTTGTGAAGGCTAACCTCACAAGAAACGCAATCAGCCGGACCAAAAGAAAGATTGCCATTTCATTTCCTGATAGATTTCGCTTTTGGTGAATGTGGAGTCAAGATACATGGACTAATATATGTCACTTCTCCTAATCAGGTGCTGAAAAGTGACGCAGAGCATGGGATTACAGAGAAAGTACTGAGAAAGATTAATATGGGACAAAACTCCGTACGAGCCTTTGCATGTTGGGATATGCGGAAACAATTCGATGTGACTTTAAAAAGATAGGACACTGAATCAGATTTTCGCGTATAATTTTTTAACTGCCCATTTACTCATCTTACTAGTTCAAACGGCTCTGAGCGTTAATGAGAAGGGCCGCAATGATATTTGAACCCTACTCCTGCTAAATAACAGTCCAGCGCTGCTGGAAGAGAAACTTTTTTAAGAAAAATTAAATTGCTGTTTAGTAACTGAACTACACAGTCTGCTTTTTACTTTCATAGAACTTATAGTTGTCATACATTTCCTTCTTTCATTGCGGTACGCTGTTCATGCACATGCGTGGTCATTTCCGTACAGTCGTGGTACAGCTTTGTTTAAACAATAACAGAGGACAAAAATGAGAACAAACTGGAGTCGCCTGCACAACGCATATGTTGACACGAGTGTGGAGACAGAATAGATGACGTCGGTTAAGTAACTTATTCAAACTGGCCACGAGTTCGACTTCATACGAAAACATTGCATAAAAAAGGAGTACAATAACCATTAACGGAAAACAGTACCATCAGACTAGAACACTTCGGATTTAAAAAGAAACTAACAGCGGAAATCCAAGCACAGCGTTTAATGGAAAACATAAGAAAATATATCAACGCGCCAAACCGACAGCGGTGATCTTCATGGACTGCAGCAACAAATATTACAAATTATATTGAGACAACCAGATAATTAAGATATCACACTATGACCCAGGGCTGTTATACCAAAATACTAGATAATTTTCGAAATAACAGAACAATTGTATTCATAGATGGGAAGAAACCAGAGACAAAGCAATACAAATTGGCAACTCGCAAGGGTCAGTGCTGTAGCGTAACCTCTTAAACATATATATAAATGAAATTACTCTGCGTCAAGCAGTAGAATTAGCACAATATATGAATAAGATGGAATGTATACAAGCAGCACTGCCTAAATATTGACAAACAGCAGAGGCAAGAGAATTTAAGAACAGACATGTGTAGAAAAAACTAGAGTGACAAAACAGGGCAAAAACCAAAACTACCCATTCATCGGATTCACATTAGACCTTACCTTTTTTGAAAGCTCACATAACCGAAAACAGCACAGTAAATCAGTGTGAAGTGCCTTAAAATCATATTAAGCTGACAACTTTTCTTTAACACTCACATAACCGAAAAAAGATGTAAACGTTCACAGACAGCGCAAGCACCGACCTTCTTCTTTACTAGTACCGAAAAAGGAAGAAAACCAAATTAACACTGTACAGATTTACAGTCTTCCCAGGATTACTTGACCACACTACTTTACGACTGCATAGTATGGAGCATAGCCTCAAAGACACAGTTAAACTGACTGCAACCCATCCAAAACAAAGTACTTAGATGGCTACTGAAAACAGCACCTTGGGGTAGAAAATCAGATATTAAAGAGTTCTAACGGATGGACACATTAAAAGCATCTTTTAATAATTTAGGTGAAAAGCTATGGTATAAAAAGAATATCCTAACAGAAACAATTCAAATTTTATACAGAATTTACGGTACACGATAAAACTCCCGGAATAAAGCGAAGATTCCTTTGTGCATCCAGAAGAATCGTGAAGGAGATTTAAGATGGAATGAACTCTCAATAGAAGTAGGAAGTAGATCGAAAGGAGGTACTCCTAAAAATCTAAATACGGAGACAAAAAACACCGGTCCTGTCAAGTCAGTTGAACCAGCAGTATAGTTGCAACATGATAGTTGAAATGGCTTTGAGCACTATGGGACTTAACTTCTGAGGTCATTAGTCCCCTAGACTTAGAACTACTTAAACCTAACTAACCTAAGGACATCACACACATCCATGCTCGAGGCAGGATTCGAACCTGCGACCGCAGCGGTCGCGCGGTTCCTGACTGTAGCGCCTAGAACCGCTCGGCCACAGAGTCCGGCCACTCGCAACACACTACAAAATCTACTTCATACGACTTAACACACAAATGAATGTATCTAATATTATGTACACAGCAAATCTAATACAGTGTGTTGTTAACGGCACGAGAGGCTAATGTTAGAGAAGTGTTAATGTAGTACACAAATTTTAAAGACTTTGCTTATATTGTGCGAACGTAACATCTGTCGGAGGCACTGTAATCCGCGTTCTTGGAACACGCCCCCCTCCTTTCCCCCGGAAGAGGCGTGGCTGCCTGAGCTCTAAATCGTGGTGACGGATTAGGGCACACACCATAAAGGCTACTCTATACTCCGCATGCATACACAAATCGCCGACCTCTGTTTACGGGCAACAACGCCACCTCGAGACCAAGGATGGCGGCAAGAGACGGACGTCTTCTTGCAGTAGCTGCTACTGATTAATCGACAGATTCACTTAACTTCTATGTATACGCTTTGTAATCTGCTATGTAGAGTAGGGCGAACGCCATCCCTTATATAGAACTCGCTAACTTCCCTGAAGTATTCGCACTGGTGGAGGCCAGACGGCTATTCTCATATCAGCATACGACCTGTAATTTCCGACGCTCACTGCAATAGATAAACTACAGGCAAATATCAGTTTATACTGATCTTGAAAACTAGTTCCAAAATTTATGTAGGCATGTTTTGGCAGAGAGAACTTTCTTCTGACTGCATCTTCTGTAAAATTAAGTGAATGAAAACAATTGGATGAACTTCCAAAAAAGTTCTATGGTGTCGTGTCGGAAGACTAATAGGAATATCAGTCTAAGATTTGTTAATCTAGTAGTAAACCAGTCTGAAAGGGAAATTATTAATTTCCAAGTTGGTGACTGTCAATTGATGTTTTGTTACTCAGTGGTTACAACAAACATCATATGTAGTGCTGAATTTGCTTGCTTCGAATTTTCTTTATAGTACTAATCCAAATTCTGTTGTTTTAATTTAGGTACATAGTGAGCAAATTCAAAACCCTGTTTCATTTACGAAAAGTTCAGTTTTAAAATTTAGATTAATCTTACTCGTGTTGCGGCTAATCGAAAATGAAGGCTGTGTTTTAGGAATTTGTGGGGTCAACAATTTTTACTTGGAAAACAGAGTAAAAAACTACAATTCAGGCAACATTTTTAACTTTTCTATTGAATACAATATTTTTAAACCGATTAATTTTGTTTCTTACTCTCCTAGCTCCAAAACAGGTCTTGACATGTTCCTATTTACCTCTAATACCAATAAATAGAAAAAAATAAGATTATTATCGCTATTCCATTCAGCACTTTCTGCGGGCTTGAATAGAAAGACCTAATATTTATTTTTCTATGTTAAATAAGCGTGAGATAGGTCCCAAATCTAATTGTAAGTTTAAAGTTAGATACAAGACCTATAATCCCATGTAACAGATTTTCATATTTCTTGTTAAAAATATCAATTTTTTTTCATTTAAGGTCTAGAATGGTACGGGAATATTATTTTGTATGCTTCTATCTTTTTACAGCTGATCGCAAAGTGAACACCGAATTTTTAGTGACATATTCAGTTGCTCCTTCATTATTATATCTCTTTGTAGTGTTACCAGCAGGTACCAGTGGGACTAAAATAAGCTGTGCGTCAACAGCAGTTAATAGCACAGATTTTGTTCACAAGAAGCTGCTGAAGGAATGAATGCAAATTTCAAAGCACATCACACAGGCGAAGGACACACATATCAAAAATGATATCTGCGCACAGGAATGGCACTGAAACTAAGATCCTTCGGTCACCAATTACTAATCTAACTGTTTCAGTGAGTGTTAGGAACCATGTTGAAGGGGAGCATCAAACTGACGCAACAACTGTCTAAACTTTTGTTTTCATCTCTTTTACAATGAATTAATATTCGGCGTCTAAAATGCAAAAAAAAAAAAAAAAATGTGAACTAGACATATTAACTATATCGGATATTTTTTCTCGGCATCAACGCTTGCAAATATCATAATCACTAATGATTTTATTTTTCTATCTGTTTCCATGGTTTCAATATTTTTGCTTGCTTCTCGGGTTAAAAACTTCAACGCTCCGCAGTGATTTGGTAACTCTTCGCTGCGCAACATACTGCGTTTACAAAATGTGTTGACAATCGTAAAAAATATAACAAACGAAATTAGATCTAAAAACAGTGTGGCCTTTGAAATGATCACTTGCACAATGAAATAATAGCCTGAACTTTATATTCTGTTGCACTCGGACTGATACTACTGCAGTCATCCGCAAATTTGACGCAAGTTTTCTGATAGCAAAAGTATTCAAAGCAATGATGCTCAGCGTAAATATAATAAGTAATATGCAAGACAGAAACCGGTGCTCTTAGAGAAAAAAGAGATTTCCATATCGAACAGTTGTCGGCTGTTAATGAAAAGAGAAAAGAAATCAGTTAGATATGCAGATATGCTTAAATTCTGGGTTGCTACGGAAATGAAATCATACTATTCCAAATTTTAAGGATTTTCACAATATCATTAACTCCTTGAAGACACGTACTTCCACCCATTGATGACATTTGAAAGACAAGACTCCATACAGTGTTAAAATATTTCGTAGATTCCCATCATTCGTTGGTAGGTATTTTCTGGATTTTCATAGTTCCTTTAATGAAATGCTTCTCATACGTGTCCCTAAAGTTAAAAACTAAATCAGTGAGGCCGTGCAAAAATGCAGACGGTATGTATAGTCCGCTTCATCCATCCGCCATGGTGGAATCCGTACTGCATTTCATACGATGTGACTCACACACAGAAGCTAAATCATGCATGAATCACTTTAGTCTTGTTATTGCTATTCTACAGAAGGTCTGGAAGAGTGTATCGGCAGGTCAGCTTCTATCAGTAATACGATACGATACGTTGTTGTAAATAATAACTGCTGAATGCTGACGTCCCGATACACGACAGTCAGTGATCTTCTTTGTTTTGGTATGAAGAATCCGTCCCCAAACTTAGATTAAGTATTTTAAGGTAAACTTTTCTGTTCATTCGAAAGCTTCTTACAAAAGTTTTTACATTCAGATATCTGATGTTCTGCAGTTAATGAGATATTATCACGAATGTGTAAGTCAACAGAATGCACTCTACAGGATGGTGATAGTGAGTGAAGAACTACTGTTAGCCTCGTTACCACAATTAGATTTCGAAATTACTAAAATTTCATATTTGTTGTACCAAATGCGTGCGCTTTACTGATTTCAGACATCGTCGATGGTACCATTTTTGTCTGATTTCCAATTACATCTTAAATAAACGTCCTGCTGAACATTTTCCGTGTATTCCTTCGTTTGTCATTGATATTCCTGACATAATTTCACATTGCATTTGAACATTATGCCGCTGGCTTTTAGTTACGTTGTCCTGGCTAAAAGACACTTGCAGAAATAAGTTTAGCCAGGAGGAAGAAAACGAACATTAGTAGTGCAACAGTTTTCGTATTTTACGTCAAGAAAACCTTGTGAAATTGGACCAGAAACATAACTACCAAACGCAGCAATACCCGAAAAACGTGCAGGAAGGCGACACTTCCACATGTTAGTGGAAGTCGACGTAGTTGCTGCCACTGGCGGCATTTTAAATGTTTAAATCAATGAATGGAAATGCATATGGTAAAATACGAGTATATTAGAATTTCTGAGTTGCGAAGACTGACTTTACACAGGGGCCTAAGTCTAATAATTAAAAGCACCGACGGACACTGCGGCCACACAAATGAAGGAGCAAAGCTTCATGTGGCTATGTAGCCCCTATGCTGCTAAAGTGGCAGGAAAATAGAGAGACTGAATTTAACTACTCACAACACACCCTCAAATTACATAATTCAGCATTTTTAAATAATTCCCAATCACCAGTTTAGGAGTGACAGTGAAACGCGTATTATTGGCCTACCGAAAGCCATATAAATAATAACAGTTTCCAGTTAGAAGGCTCTCTAAAAGCTTTATAGACTGTATTTACCGATGTTATTGCTCACAATGTTCTAAAAAGACACGTCAATGACCCGAAAAAAACGACGTTTACGTATATAAATTCCGAAGTGAGTATTCAATGTGTTCAGTTGTATGTCCGTAAACTTTATCCTCTAAAATAAAAACCTGTAACTAATACCATAACAACACACACACACACACACACACACACACACACACACACACACACACACACATAGCACACTTGTCTTATAAGGAAGGAAAAAATTAGGTTTTTTTATTACCAAAAACATTGCTTAGAGTACACAAGAAAATGAATAGCTCGTAAACACACGACCAAAGACGGTAAGAGTGAGAGATGTGATACTTTCAAAGACAACAGCACGACAGGGGTATACGAGATGGATCTCTGCTTAATTTTGGCTGCTCTGTAGCTGGGGAGGTTCCCGTGCTGCTGTCCGCGGGGCTTTGTTTGCGGCGCGCCATGACGCAGCCGGAGAGAGTGCGCGCGGCGGAAGTCGGGGGCGTCGCCGGGACGACGACCGGCTCTTCCCGTTACGCTGCGGGTCACGGGTTCGATATTCGGCAAGTGGGACGTGGCGCGGCAGCCAAACCGCGGCCCCCGTTTGTCTAACGGCCGCCGTCGTTAGCAGGGGGCTCGGCCACCTCCTGGCGCATCTCGCGCCTCGATAGCTCCTCGGGCTGCCGGCCTACCAGTGCATTTCTAAAATCACTGTCTCACTCTGTCTCAAGTTTACCCGTAAAACACGAGACAACTTTCTGCTTTGTCAGAGAGGAAATTCTACGGCCTCGTCAAGGCTCGCGTGTTGCAATGAACTGTTTTCCTCAGGGTTCCGTAACAGGGCCGATAATTTTTTATGAAATACACTGCCAGTCGCAAAAATTTCAATAAAGTCAAATCTTCGTGCACCGATTAGCGATACAACGATGAACCCGGGTACAGCGACAGTTTTATATGGACCCTGCTGATTTCCTACTTTGAAGCGACAAAGAAACTGCTGCAGGCATACGTATTCAAATACAGAGTTATAAAAAAAAGGGAGAAATCGTCGCTGCGGTTGCCAACGCCTGTCTTAGACAGCAAGTGCGCAGTTACTGCTGCTACAGTGGCAGGTTATCAAGATTTAACAGAGTTTGAACATTGTGTTATAGTCGGCGCACGAGCGATGAGACAGATCATCTGCGAGGTAGCGATAAAGTGAGGATTTTCCCGTACGACAATTTTACGAGTGTATCGTAAATATCATGAATCGGCTAAGACATCAAATCTCCGACATCACTGCTGCCGGAAAAAGGTCCTGCAGGAATGGCACCATTGCCGTCTGTAGTGAATCGTTCAACGTGACAGAAATGGAACCCTTCCGCAAATTGCTGTAGATTTCAATGCTGGGCCATCAACAAGTATCAGCGTGGAACCATTCAACGAAACATTACCGATATGGGATTTCGGAGCCGAATGGTTCAAATGGCTCTGAGCACTACGGGACTTAAATTCTGAGGTCATCAGTCCCCTAGAACTTAGAACTACTTAAACCTAACTAACCTAAGGACATCACACACATCCATGCTCGAGGCAAGATTCGAGCCTGCGACCGCAGCGGCCGCGCGGTTCCAGACTGTAGCGCCTAGAACCGCTCGGTCACACCGGCCGGCTTTCGGAGCCGAAGGCCCACTCGTGAAAGGTTGATGACTGTATGACACAAACCTGTACGCCTCGCCTGGATCTGTCAACACCTACAATGGACTTTTGATGAGTGTAAACATGTTGCCTGGTCGGACGAATCTCGTTTCAAATTGTATCGAACAGATGAACATGTTCGAATGTGGAGACAATCTCATGAATCCGTGGACCGTGCATGTCAGCAGGAGACTGCTCAGCTGGTGGAGCCTCTGTATTGGTCAGGGCCGGGTTGCAGTTGGAGTGATATGGGACCCCTGATACGTCTAGATACGACTCTGACAGGTGACACATGCATGAGCATCCTGTCTCATCATCTGCATCCATTCATGTCCATTGTGCACTCCGACGTCCATAATTGATAAAGAGTGGCTCCAGGAACACTCTTCTGAGTTTAGACACTTCCGCTGGCCATCAAAATCCTCAAAAAATGGTTCAAATGGCTCTGAGAACTATGGGACTTAACATCTATGGGCATCAGTTGCCTAGAACTTAGAACTACTTAAACCTAACTAACCTAAGGACATCACACAACACCCACCCATCACGAGGCAGAGAAAATCCCTGACCCCGCCAGGAATCGAAGCCGGGAACCCGGGCGTGGGAAGCGAGAACGCTACCGCACGACCACGAGATGCGGGCGCAAAATCATCAGAAATGAACATTATTGGGCATATCTGGGCTGCCTTGCAACGTTCTGTTCAGCAGAGTTCTCCGCCTACTAGTACTCTTACGGATTTGTGGAAAACCCTGCAGGATTCATGGTGTCAATTCCCTCCATCATTACTATAGACATTAATCGAGTCCATGCCATGTCGTGTTGCGTTACTTCTGCGTGCTCCACATGGTATTAGGTAGGTGTACCAATTTCTTTGGCACTACAGTATATATTTACTATGTTAATTACCCCAGGCCGGCCGGAGTTGCCGTGCGGTTCTAGGCGCTACAGTCTGGAGCCGGGCGACCTCTACGGTCGCAGGTTCGAATCCTGCCTCGGGCATGGATGTGTGTGATGTCCTTAGGTTAGTTAGGTTTAATTAGTTCTAAGTTCTAGGGCACTGATGACCTCAGATGTTAAGACCCATAGTGCTCAGAGCCATTTGAACGATTTGAATTACCCGTGAAGCTATTTGAGCAACACCCTGTTATAACGAAGGCGAAGTTTCTGGAATATTATTATTTTCTTTTTCTAAGAATCTGACCATAATGGAAGGTGCTGTTTGTTAAGCCTCTTGACCTTCAGCATTGCATTTTCAGAAGCTTCGTTACATACTGTGCTGAGGGTAAACAGGTAGCGAATAGCGTTTAGCTGCGATTGAGCTGTACTAAACGGCCAACAGAAAGAGTCATAGAGACACTGTGCTTCAGCCAGTTTTAACTGGTTTAGTCTTTTCATTGTTGAGCTTGATTTGCAGTCATAAATACGGTGTTGGGCTCATATTCGATTTATTTCCTCGATTTTGCTGTATGTGTATGTACATGCCTTTATAACTTGTCTAAAAGATTCGGAAAACGACTGTAACTCGGGAACTGACAAGTCAGAAACAAAAATTCTAATGATGGCTGTGATATGACAAGTGGTTCAACTCGGCGCCGCATTTCATCAACCGTAGTGGCTGATGAATGGTTGCGTCACAGTCTCCCAGCAACATATGACCGCAAGTTCTGAATAGTTGAAAAATGTGGGCAACGTGCTAGTCACGGAAACAGTGGAGCACGCTCTGCATTCACCCAGTTTCATTTTCTGTATTATTACATTTTCCTCATTTGTCGGTCTCTCGTTTGCTACGGAAAGATTTACACTGCGACTTGTATTTTTGTCTAGTTCTTCCTCTTTGCCTTCACTATTTTCTTTTTAAAGGTTACTGATTCATCTACTATTACCTTCTATTACCTTCAATCGTTTCATCTAGTTGTTGTCTAATGTTTCATTCACAACTTATCCACCTCCCATTTCCTTAATTTCATCCTTTCAGAGATTTTTTCAGTTCTATTCTGCAGTCCACAACAAATAAATTACGGTCAGCGTTCGCATCTGCCCCTGACTGTTTTGCAGTTTACAATATGGTTTCGAAAAATCTCTCTTACTATTAAGTGCCTGAAACCTCCGCGTCTAAGCAGTTATTTTCCACGCACCTGATGGTTATAATGAAAGTGCTGTTCCTCACCGACGTTCGGTGTGATCTTTACCTGTCGTATGGCAGTGAAACTTGGTCGATATGCTAATGCATTAATGAGGAACCAATTTACTCTGGAAAAAATTATCCCCAAGCTTGGCCACGAAGTGGAAATCTGGCGCCGTGCAGCATCTCGTCGAGGTCTCCAGTGCTCATTCTGAAAAAATTATGTAAGGGGTAGTTAGTGATAAAATCAACATTTTGTTTTTCTCACTTGTTTGTCCTTTTCTGCCCATATATCATTCTCAATCCACTACATGTGGAAACGTTTCTATATGTATTTCGTTCATTCAGAGCGCCAAGATTTGCACCTGGTGGCTAGAAGTGGAATGATTTTTTTCTAACATCAAACGGTTCCAAATTAACGCATTAGAAAATCTACCAAATTTTCTTGCCATACGATAATTACAGCCCACACTTGACCTCTGGGAGTTCAAATGGCTCTGAGCAGTATGGCACTTGACATCTGAGGTCATCAGTCCCCTAGGCTTAGAACTACTTAAACCCAACTAACCTAAGGACATCACACACATCCATGCCCGAGGCAGGATTCGAACCTGCGACCGTAAATAATTTCCCTAACTCTATCATTCATTCTTTCAATCTCTCCTTCATCCGCGGAGCTGGCCATTTGGTGCTGGCTTCGTGTCTATCTTCGTTATGATAATGCGTTCACTACGCTGTTCATACTACCTTACCCGCATTCCTATCCTTTTTATTCATTGTTAGTCCTACTTCTGTGCTACGCCTATTTTGTTTATATTGATTACCGTGTGTACATCTGACCGCAAATCCTGTTTTTGCTCTCACAGAACTTTACTATTTCCCATTATACCTAATTTAAGCCCACCCTTTTATAAACAAACGGTTTTGGTTTTGGTCAACAGTGACCTTTCATAGCATATGGAAGTTTGGGGGGGACCTGGAAGGTTATTCGGATAGCCGAAGTGACTATACTGACCGTTCGTGACAAAAGAGAAATCCTGCACGAACTTTCGTGTCACCAATAGGTAATACAGCCTAACCTAATGCAGCTGTCAAAGATTCTGCAATTGCGAATAAATTTCATGAACTAGTCATTCATCTTTTTAAATTTTCTACCTTACCTACCTAGTTAAGGATACACAAAAACGGTTTCAGTCTGAAAGGGCGCAGGTCGAACACAGGAAGAACGGAGATGCAGGAAGCCTCGGTATAACAGTTAGAAACGGTCGTAGCTGTGTTGGGAAAGTACCAGAGCTCCAAGCGCTAATAGAAAGCACTGATGATCAAATCGTTATACTCACTGAAAGCTGGCTCTGTCAGGGGATAAGTTCAGCCAATTTTTTTTTTTTTTTTTTTTTTTTTTTTTTGCGAAAGGTTAGGCTAAACACAGTGGGCCGTGGCGTGTTTGTTGCTATTAGAAGTAGTTTATCTTGTAGCGAAATTGAAGTAAATAGTTCCTGTGATTTAGTATGGGCAGCTGTCATTCTTGGCAACCGGAATAAAAAAATTGGAATAAAACAATTATATCCTTTTACCGACCTCCCAACTCAGATGATATAATTCCTGGCAGTGGCTTTAATTTTCCCTCGATATTTTAGTGAAAATACCTGTTTAAATCTGGAGGTACGCATTTAACATCTTCCGAGATTATGCTGAACGAATTCTCTGAATATTATTTCGAGCAGTTAGTTCATGGGCCCACGTGAATAGTAAACGGTTGTGAAAACACATTTGACCTTTTAGCAAAAAATAATCCTGAGCTAATAACGAGCATCAAAACGGATACAGGGATTAATGAACACATGGTTATTGTAGCGAGATTGAATATTGTAACGCCCAAATCCTCCAAAAATAAACGAGAAATATACCTAAACAAAAAAGCAGATAAAAATTCACTTGACACCTTCCTGAGAGACCATCTCCACTCCTTCCAAATTAACAATGTCAGTGTAGACCAGATGTGGCATGAATACAAAGAAATAGTATCGACAGCAATTGAGACATTTATACCAAATAAATTAACAAACGACTGAATTGATCCTTCGTGGTACACAAAATGTGTCAGAACATGTTGCAGAGACTGCGAAAAAAAGGATGCCAAATTTAAACGATCGCAAAATCTCCAAGACTGGCGATCTTGCACACAAGCTCGAAATTTAGCGTGGAGATGCTTATAATTGTTTCCACAACGAATCTTGATCTAGAAACATGGCAGAAAATCCAAAGAGATTCTGGTCGTATGTAAAATGTGCTTGCGGCAAGACATAATCAATGCCTCCTCTGCATTATTGCAATGGAAATACTTTCGACGACAGTGCTACCAAAGCAAATTACTTAACTCCTTCACCAAAGAAAAGGGAGTAAATATTTCAGAATTCGAATCAAGAACAGCTGCCAATACGAGTAACTTAAAAGTAGATCTACTCAGTGTAGTGAAGACACTTAAATCGATTTATAAAAAAAAAGTCTTCCGGTCCAGACTGTATACCAGTTACGTTCCTTTCAGAGTATGCTGATGCAATAGCACCATACTTAATAACCATACACAACCGCTCGCTTGACGAAAGATCCGTACCCAAAGACTGCAAAGTTGCACAGGTCACACCAAGAGAGGTAGTAGGTGTAATCCATTGAATTACAGGGCCATATCGTTAACGTCGCTATGCAGCAGGGTTTTGGAGTATAAATTGTGTTTGAACACACCTCGAGGAGAACGGTGTACTGAGACATAGTCGACACGGATTTAAAAACATCTTTATTGTGAAACAAAACTAGTTCTTTATGCACGAAGTGTTGAGTGATATTGACAAGGGATTTCAAATTGATTCCGTATTTCTAGATTTCCAGAAGGCTTTTGATATTGTACCACACAAGCTACTCAGAGTGAAATTGCATGCCTATGGAACATCGTTTCAGTTACGTGGTTTCCTGTCAGAGAGGTCACAGTTCGTAGTAACTGACGGAAAGTCATCGAGCAAAACAGAAGTGATTTGTGGCGTTCCCCAAGGTAGTGTTTCAGGCCCTCTGCGGTTCCGTATCTACCTAAATGATTTAGGAGAGAATTTGAGCATCCGTCTTAGGTTGTTTGCAGATGATGCTGTCGTTTATCGTCAGAAGACCAAAACAAATTGCAAAATGATTTATAAAAGATATCTGTATGGTGCTAGAATTGGCAATTGATCCTAGATAATGAAAGCTGTGAGATCACCCACATGAGTGCTAAAATGAATCCGTTAAACTTCGGTTACACGATAAATCAGCGTAGCCATGTAGATGTAGATGTGGAAGGATTTAACATTCCACCCTCTGAGCATTGAAACAGATTTGTTTTATCTTATGATAACATCGTCCGTATGAGACCTCACCCAAAGATCCGACTGGGGGCTTTTTCAGGTCTGAATATTTTACCCAAGAGACTGCTGTCATAATTAAACCACGCAGGAAAGCTGCATGTCCTCAGGAAATTAAACGCCTATATTTTCGTCTTGTTTCCAGTTGTTTGCACCCCAACAACTTAGCAGCGCTATGGGCAGTGTCACAAGATCGGATCGGTTAATAATCCAGAGCTTTGTCGCTGACGGTAGTGAAAAGGTTGCTCCCCTATTCAGGAACAACACGTCAGTGTGGCCTCTCCACACTCCTCTAGTACGGTTGCTCCTATGGTACGTCTGTTTGTATCGTTAAGGCAAGCAAAAACCTCAGAAACGGAGCGTCCATGGTTCGTGGGAATGGGGGTTAATGTGTCCTGCTTTAATTAATTGTCGCCTCAAGCTCATTTGGATTATCGTGGAACATACGCCAGTCGATGGAATACTGTTACACAATTTTTGTTTCGGTCACCAGGGAACTGTCATGTCACTCATCGAGTAGATACTACATCATTCCCAAATGTTGACATAAGATATCCGATAATTTCATATGATATTCATATCGCGAATCTCGCCTTTTGTTCAAAAAATTACCACTGACTGAATCCTTACAGCTGGACCACACCGCTGATTTCGTCTTCAGTAAATATTTGGCTTTTCTTTCTCTTCTAAAATCATTTTCCGCGGATCAATACTCTGTCATCAGTAGGTTTCACTTTCATCAATATCACCACTTAAACAAATATTTGTCTGGTTTTGGACACACTCAACGAAGCTGTAAGAAACAGACGAAACAGAATTCGGGTGGAGGAAGTGCGAAATATGATGTCCGAAATATCAGAGATAACATGAAAGGCGCTAAGTGAGAGGGAGCTTCAATCGCGATAACTAGCAATTCTTTCGCAATTCCTGCAGTTTCCTCGGTGTTATAGATTTATGGTGCGTTTTCGGATTTCTAGTCGGATACACAATTACATTTTCGCCATAATATCGAATCAATGCGTGCAAGACTGAATTGTCATCTTGATTAGATATTTATTACGTGGTCGAATGCGATATGAACGAAAAACCATACACAAGTTTATTCACCCGAAACGACTCCTTCAGTGCAGTACGATAAAATAAACACAAATGACGGAATTTCGGATACTTACGAAGCTGTAATTCAAAAGTTATCAAAACTACAGTGGAAGTTTCAGTTCCTAGATAATAGCTTCTAATATTTTCAGGGTATTATTGTGTTCCTTCATACGGGCGAAAGTAATCACAGCCGCAGGTTATTCTAGTTTATAAACGGTTTGGAGGATTTGAACACGAGCCTTACAGATGGCTGATTTTTCCTCTATAAATCGTATTACGATGATCTGTCGACGGTACTTCGTAGGTCGAATAGTATTCGGAATGGGTCAAGAGTCAAGTGGCTATATAACTCTCTACGCTCACAAATCTCCCTTACACTGTTGTTATGCGCCATACACGAGATGCAGAACAGAAACGGTACATCCATTTTGCAGTCTGTCTAATACACGTTCTTTTAATTTCCAAAACAATCTTTCGCGGACTTTCAGTCTACGTAACATTTTCACATTACTCAAACTAAAAAGTTTTATAGGATTACCAAAACATAAACAACCCTAAAATTGTGCACTGAACACCTGTTCTAATGTTATATAGCGACTAATCAAAGTACAGATTAAATCTTTTTGCGGCTTAATGGCACGTGTTCTGTGAGTTCATACAACCGGTAGAGCTAAACCAGGCCTTGTAGGAATAAACGAAAACTATTTGTCGATAGTGCTTCATTCAGAACTGAACACAACAGTGTTGTCGGAATGCCTTAATTCGTGAACAACAGAAAATGTCTGTAATAAATATATAGGTTCATTTTGATAGCTTTCTCAGACGTTGAGCTTTAAATCCCCCGTTGCTTCCTGATACTGCGAAACTTTTCATCTAAGCAGTGATCTGGGCTAGCTCTCGAGTCGAATTATGTTCAAGCGATGTTTTTACTGTTTCATTTACATTGTACCAACTCATTCGGGCTGTATTATTTCGACCACCCTGTCAGTCTAGCAGTTCACTTACCAATGTTTCCAATCTCTTCTGATTTTGTGGAGTTCCTAAACACTTGAAGAATGTCCTGCTTAAAACCTGTACGTGGAATTTTCTCAATACTAGCTCTATAAACTAACTATCCTCTAATCGAAACTATACTTTAATCGAAACGTTTCTTCGTTCTAATTTCTGAGAAGATACTTCACAAACAGCGGTGAGATAACAATCGTGATAAATTCTGCAGATAGTTTTGCTTTAGTTAGAGCAATCATGATAAATTCTGCAGGTATTTTTGCTTCAATTGGAGCAGAAAGTTAGAAATAAGGCAATAAAACGATATGGATAGTGAGATATTTATCTTTTGGGTCTGAGGTAATACCTCTGCATATCACAGGAAGGAAAATGTTTCCCGATGTCTGTACCAAATCTTGAACACGAAGTAGAAATGTCAAAGAACACTAGAGTAAGTATAAGGAAACTTCTAAAACTTCCTTTATACAAATAATGAAGGACACGCGAGAGCAGAATGAGAAATTTGGCCGACATGTACAAACTATCCACGAGTTCACACGGCCATTAATAAGATGATGTACGTAGAACTACGGAACGTTTCTTAACAGGTTACAGTCATAAGCACCAATGAGAGTCTAAATCTCGTCCTATATCAAACTACAAGAGCTAAAGCCAAATACTGTACCACTTCTCACATACAAATATACAGTACAGTGAAGTAATTATTTGTATTTTTATCTGTTTTAGTGCACGCTTTGGGCAAGTATTAGCAGAAGCAGCAGAGGTAGGTGTAGATGTAAAAGTGATGCGCTTTCTTAACGAAAATATGAGATCTATTCGCTCTTTAAAAAAGATACGACGTTAAATTTTAGATAAAAAAAAAGAAGCAGTAAAATGCCTCGAGCCAGTGAGGAAGGCTTCGCACATGGCTGCCAAGGCTAAAGATTCATTAGAGCTTAGGTAAGGATTTGTAGTTTCTCATTTGCATTTCTAACGACGGCTTTGTCGTACAGCTGACATGTAAGTGGATTCTCCCGATTCTACGCTCGCTATGCAGTTCTCGTCTCGCTGTCTCGCTCTTTCTTGGCGCGCACACACACACATACACACATGCGCAAGCGGGCGCGCGCGTGTATGAAAGAGAGAGAGAGAGAGAGAGAGAGAGAGAGAGAGAGAGAGATGCGCATGCGCGCACGTAGGTTTAATTAGGCTAATACAGCGTCAGATCCTCTATTTTGCCTCTCCTGTCTTGCAATTACAAACGTGAGAGACTCTCGTGAAGTATTGCAAGCAACAAGAGCTTAAGATAAACAATAATTCAGAGTTTCAAATAGAAACGGGGTACCAAAAACGGTATGCCATGCGGTATATTAGTTTTTAATGGTTATTTGTCGATACTGACGTGCGGGGAAGGGAGAACTTACTGATTATTAACGTAGATCAGTGGCACACGTTTCTCTTGACGGGACATTCACAACTGTTATTAATTGTTAATGGTAAAATCCGTTACAGCTATCAAAATTATTTATTTCGGAAAAGGACATCACTACTTTGTTTCAGGTCATACGTCCCATCTTCAGGTGCATCTGCAAAATTTTAAGTGAATAGTAACAGCTATCTACATGGTTAAAATAATTAAACTAAACAGAACCAACAGTAATTCTTACATCAGTAGAGCTGCTTGTAGTCAACCAGTCCAAATACCCATTCCAGTTCTCGATCGGAGTCAGTCAGCAGATGATGGGAAGCTAAACCCACTTATACAGTCTCCGGTGGCGACCATAATCTTGGCGTTACAAAAAGTTAACAAAGAAATGAAACATTCCGTCGGAGTTCACTGAATCTTTATGTCTAAGGATGCACGCTTAGTTAGTGACGTATTGTGATGAAGGAAGTTAGCTCTGAGTATGCTTGACAATATACGAAGCATTCTAAAAGTAAAGAACATTACTTTGTTTCTCCAGACATGACTGTTCAATATAATGAAAGATCACTTATTTGACAAGATACTGTGATGTCTTAGGCAGTTTTCTACGTTGTCGCCGCTCAAATTAATAACATTTGTCGCTAGCGCTTGACAAGCTTTTCTTTTCCTTCTGTATACTGAGCTGTCATAAATTTGTTGAACCATTCAGTAATGAACTCTTTCAATCCGTTTTCACTTCCATAGTGCTTTCCGCCGAAAGTAAAAAAAATCGTTCAATTTGGGTTAAGGGAAGTAGTCGCTCGGCGCCAAGTCGGGCCCACAAGGCGGATGTTCAAAAACTTGCCACTAGTCCTCCACTAGTGGCGCAGTACGAGGGCGAGAAGAGGGCTGAAGCAATACAACGCCACTGGACACCGATCCACGCCGTTTCTTTTTAACGTCGTGGCGGGGTCGATGAACTGTCTCACAGCAGGCCGCGGCATTTATGACCTCTCCGCTAGGTATTATAAACAGTCCTCTATCATTGTCCTCTCTATCATTGTGAGAGAAGTCAGTGCACCTCCAATATGCTATTTTTTGTCGTCCACTGGCAACAGTCGAGAAACCCGTTGCGCAAACAGTTTTCTACAGTATAGTCCAAATTACCGCTCCCCATCTTTTTGTCAGTTGTGACTGATCGCGAAATTTCAGAAAAGCACAAGCTCAGTCCGTCAATAGTGAAACGTCTATTATGCTGAATTTTTTCGTAAGTCCTTGATTTCAGTTCGTCTGTCACAACTTAATGTCGGCCTGATAAAAAAAGGTTCAAATAGCTCTAAGCACTATGGGACTTGACATCTGAGGTCATCAGTCCCTTAGAACTACTTAAACCTAGCTAACCTAAGGGCATCACACACATCCATGCCCGAGGCAGGATTCGAACCTGCGATCATAGCAGCCGCGTGGTTCCGAAGTGAAGTCGGCCTGGTAGCTCTTCATTATGAATATTCTTTCAGTCGCCATTGAACATAATGTACAAATTTCTAAGTGATGCTTCAGTGACCGCATTTCCACAAACGTCGGTTATCTGTAAACTTCGTTAGGTTGGACATTTTTTGCATTCAGAAATTGTATCACAGTACGAACGTCACACTTGGAAGATTGTCAGTTTTGAAAATAGCCCAATTAAAAACTGTGAACGAGCGTTACTGTTCGCTGTTAGTGCATACTGGTGCCGTCGATTAGGAAAGGCTATAATAAGATTTTCACTCTGCAGCGGAGTTTAATGTGCCAGGAAGTTTCAGGAAGGGCCATGTCACGGCGGCGGGGCTGAGGGAGAAGTGCGCGGTCCGTCAGGTCAAAACATCCATCGTCCACGAAACTGTTCAGGGGCACCAAATGACCGCAACGTTCAACAGATGTACACTGTTGATCTATCACAGGTCTTGGATCCTGTTACAAAGCAGGTCCCATAATCCTCGTCTCGGAGCGCAGGAGAAGCTCCGTCGAGTTTGAAGAATCAGGGTAAATGTCACTGGGAGGCCAAGGTTTCGGCTCAGTCGTAAGGCGCGTTCGGATGGCTCAACCAGTTCAAGCGTTGCTCATTAAACATGAACACGTAGTTCCGAGAAGCAGCCTGCTGCACACATTTCATATCTCCGAATGTTTCATTACAAACTGCAATACTTTTAGCCTTCAAAGCCTTCAAAAGGTTCGGACAGCAAACACCTCTGTCATTCGGGGGAAAAAAAGAGAAAGGTGATGGTTTAGCGCCCCTTCGATGACGAGGTCCATAGAGCGCAGGCTCGGCCTAGAGTAGTATGGGGAAGGAAATCGGCTGCGTATATTTGAAAGGAGACACCCAGGCCTTTGTCTTTTATCGATTTACGGAAGCCATGGTGAAGCTGAAACTAAATAGCAAGTCAGGGATACGAGGCCCGCGCCTTTCGAAGCAGATCCTAGTTTCCTACCCAGCAAGTCACCTCGGCCAGTCTGTGAATTCGAGAAATACGGGTGACTCAAACGAGAGTAGCTGTACCGCTCTTGCAGTATTCCGTGACGTTTAAGTCACTGCTCCAGGTAACAGATCACTGCTCCATGTAACAGACGTATATATTATAACCAGTGATTATTGGTTTTTCCGACTTATGTTTAATACAGTTAATTAATGAGTACTTTACACATACATTTTCGCTTTTCTTTTCAAAGCATCGTCTGTGATTATTTTCGAAATATAGATACATAATATGTTTGTACATTTTGGTTTTACAGATTAAAAAAAAGTATTTCTTTACAAAGTTGGAGTGCAATTTACTTATTGTGTTTCTGCCTCTTGTTTTGTTGCTAGTATAGGTTGGGGTCGAAAGAAACTTGGTTGTACATGCACTCTTGGCAGTTTTTTGCCTGTTTTGAGACCACTTTCTCGTACGCTGCATTTATGTTACTTAAACTTCTCATCACTTCACATAACTTCTCGACCGACATAGAACTGCAGTTACATGAGTTCTCACTCAGAACTGTATTTATGTTTATTAATTTGTTTTTCCGTGCAGGTTGCAAGCGTCGCCAACCTTTGAATGCATTCTTTTTTGTATGTGTTTCTGTGTAAGTGTTCAAATGGCCCTGAGCATTATGGGACTTAACTTCTAACGTCATCAGTCCCTTAGAACTTACAACTACGTAAACCTAACTGACCTACGGACATCACACACATCCATGCCCAAGGCAGGATTCGAACCTGCGTCCGTAGCGGTCGCGCGGTTCCAGACTGTGGCGCCTAGAACCGCTCGGCCACTCCGGCCGGCGTGTAAGTGTGGTTTTGTGAGTGTGAATGAATGAAAATTAGTGCAGATGTCTTATATGCTTAGCAGAGATGTGAGCGGAGGGGGGACAGAGTAATGGTCCGAATTTTGGAGGAGGGGCGGTGAAGGTGGGGGGGGGGGGGAGAGGGATAGTGGTTATAGGGAAAGTAACTGGGAGGACATGGTAGAGGTGCTTCTGAACTGACTGCAGGTGGTAAAGAGTGGGTGACATATGTAGGAGTGTGGTGATATGTCTATATTTGATACTAGCTGACAGACCCAGCATTGCCCGGCTGTTCATTCTCC
Source organism: Schistocerca gregaria (assembly GCF_023897955.1). Lineage (NCBI taxonomy): Eukaryota > Metazoa > Arthropoda > Insecta > Orthoptera > Acrididae > Schistocerca > Schistocerca gregaria. The sequence goes on from NC_064922.1 coordinate 655,664,294, forward strand.
CAGTTTTGTGTTAGAGACGAAAACAAAACATGAACTGTGTTTGTAACATAATATCAAAAATGTTCATTCGTGAATACACCTTTGAAATTATGAAACAGCTGTACAAAGAGATAAGCATTATGTGCAAATGTATAAGTACAATGGCTCCGTGTGTCAACATCGCGATTTAGTAAACGTCTCTACGGCAAGGACTTTTTATAGCTCTAACGATGACTATTGTTTTCGCCTACAGCTGTTTGCGCTTCGGCAGTTGAGAGCTGTCAAATGTGCTGCCACGTGGAGGGATTTCCTTAAACTGACTCTACTGTAGGAATGTCTTTGAATAAAGAGTATATGTATTAAAACTTCATGTATGATGTGGAATTTTTTCACGCATCTCAGTGTTTATGACGTCACATCTGTTGATCTATGTATCGTGCAATGATATGTTTGTGTAGGTACATTCAGTGGCATATGCGGATACTGTCTGCGAATTGTGTTGCGCACAGAGTTGGTAGAAAAGTAGTAATAAATTTAAACGTCATGCATGCTGCGGCAGTTTTTGATGCACATCAGTATTGTATGACGACCTATCTCATGGCCTATATGTCATACAATGATATGAGTTTGTAGGAACATTCAGTGACATATGTGGAAGTAAATGAACATTCTTTTTCTCTATCTGTTGGACGTGGCCGTTGAAAGCTATTCCCCTATTCCTGATTATGTCTGTTTTCAGTAATTGTACATAGATCACTATTACGACGTCTTCTGTATTATGTTACTCTTTGACTGGTCCTAAAATTTTCCTTGATATTTTTCTTTCTGTGATTTCCAGTGCTTCTATCGTCGCCTTCTTGTTCAGAGTAAACCACTCTGCTGCATAAAGTGCTTCTGCACGAATTGTTGTAGAGTGGTGTGTAGGTTTTATGTTGATGTATATTTATTTCTTGTTACAACTGCATCAAACCAGTCTCAGGACTGAAGACCACAACAACAATATACGTTCTTAGTGATGCAGTATGCTGTTTGTAGCCGGCCGCGGTGGCCGTGCGGTTATCGGCGCTGCAGTCCGGAGCCGCGCTTCTGCTACGGTAGCAGGTTCGAATCCTGCCTCGGGCATGGATGTGTGTGATGTCCTTAGGTTAGTTAGGTTTGAGTAGTCCTAAGTTCTAGGGGACTAGTGACCACAGCAGTTGAGTCCCATAGTGCTCAGAGCCATTTGAACCATTTTGCTGTTTCCATCTGACTAATTCTTGCCATAAAGGCTTCTTTCTACGAAATGTCTTGTTCAGTTACTTCTGACACACAATATTTTTTTACTCAAACTACTGCAATACAGCGAGCGTCAATACTGCCAGCTAAATAAGATTCTAACTACTGAAGGCACTAACTACTAATAGGCACAGTTAGGAAATGAAAGATTTTGATGGGGAACAAACATGTATTTACCTCAATAGTGTTCATAAGTCATTATATATATATATATATATATATATATATATATATATATATATATATATATATTAGTTCATGACATCCAGTCTTACAAATTTCCATTTTGTGACGGGCACACGTCCAGATCGTCCGCTCTCAAAACTTTGCCACCTCTCTCCCCACATCCACAACTGCTGGTGGCTCACCTCCAACTGCACAACGCTACGCGCTGCCCATATCCAACTGCCCAACACTACAATAGCGATTATTCCAACAATGCCAACCGCCGACAGATTTCACACAGCACAGTCAGTGATTTTCATACAGAGCGCTACGTGGCGTTACCAACATAAAAATCTAAAAAGCCTGCTTACAAATTGAACTTGTAAGTTCTCTCAATTTTTCCATATTTAGTTTTCAAATATTATCATCATCATTATTAATATTATTATTATTATTTAATTCAGAGCTGTCTGCCGCTGGAGCTGAGTGGTCAACGTAAATGGATGTCATGCGGACATCTCGGGTTCAATCGTTGGTAAGGGGAGCTGGTGCGGGATGCATTCAGCCTCGTGAAGCTAACTTAGGTAGTAACTGAATGACGAACAGCGGCACAAGGGCCTGAAAAATAGGGAAAACGGCCATGAGAGCGGTGTGCCGACCACATGATCGCCCATACTGCATCCACATGATACTCTACAGCAAAGAATGGGACAGCGGCCTATCGACACCGCTCAGGTCAATGCCTGGACGAAGAGCTCGTTAATTTGGCATTGCCAGTACCCAGAATCCAACTAAAGATAACCACTCCGAGCTACATTTTCGTAAATAGCGGCTTTGTCGTGGTAGTCCTACCTGGATATGAGGATTTCCTAAACTGATAGCGTTACATTGTGACTTACAGTGTTAACTGGAGTCACAAGATTACATAAGAAATGGGGATGAACAAAAGTACTGTTGGCCTCAATTAAAAGTAACGATGCATTATGATAAGTGACGCTGTGTGTTATCTTGTTAGTACAGAAGTCGACTGTGCTGATGTGCGACTTTCTGGTAATTTACCGTGAACTGTTCAAATGTATTAAAACTGTTGTAAATCCGTAACCCGATAGACGCCGGCACGTAAATATAAATAACAAAGCAACGTATCGGCAGAATTATATTTTCAAGTGTACTTCAGGATACAGCCGCAGAAAAGCAAATTAGTAGTTTCGCTGCGAATGACCATTTCAGTTCCCTTCCGCATTATAAATCTTTCCAACTGAGATACCTTGAGTATGGACACAGACGGCGTGCCTGGAATTGTCTGGAGCTCGGGCCCCGCCCGTATATGTCGAGTTACGGGGCCGGTCAGCGAGAATATTAGCACAACGCGATGTTGCAACGGAGCTGAAAGCTACAAGTAGTCAGTAGATAGGCATGTATAATCACTTGCTTGTCAAGCACCGTTCTGGAGACTTAGGAGAAGAATATGGCCGTGGTTGAGCAACGAAGCGGTCAGCAAGTTAGCCACGACTGCACGCGGCTGGATACGAACCCTGACCTGCGCGCTGAGCGCCGGGACAGTCGAGCTATCGACCTGGCCTTTCCCCCATCCCTTCAATAATGCACAACGTCCAACGCTGGAACTCAGTGAACATTTGCCCTTGAAGCCGCGTTTTCTGACAGAAACTTGCAAAAAGTCAGTTTGAATTGGCGTATGTTTGCATTTAAACAAAAGACAGGCAACTGAGAGAGGTTACAAAGAGTGAGGAAAAATTTAGGAACTTTCCATCACTGTCAGAAGTTTTAGTGAAATTAAGTTGCCCGCCCATGTCAAATATAAACACAATATGTAAGAAAAGTAGAAGATGAAGCAAAGAGGATAGGCTATTAGGAAAAAGGAATTGGTGTATTTGCCGCAATACATAAGAAACAAATCCACCGAGATAGAAACTGAAGCTCTATGCTAGAGGTTTGCGAAAGACTCAGCATCAAGGGTACCCACAGACGTATAAATAGGTCCTTTTGCCAATCCCGAGACTCACACCAGATTATCAGTTACACTGTCGTTCAATCATTCAGCATCCATTTGTGAACATTGCTGCTTTTTAAGTGATAGGGTAGGTAGTAAAAATTGCGGAGAAGTAAAAAAAAAGTTAAAATGCGTGTGAAATCTTATGGGACTTGACTGCTAAGGTCATCAGTCCCTAAGCTTACACACTACTTAACCTAAATTACCCTAAGGACAAACACACACACCCATGCCCGAGGGAGGACTCGAACCTTCGCCGGGACCAGCCGCACAGTCCATGACTGCAGCGCCCAAGACCGCTCAGCTAATCCCGCGCGGCAGAAAAGTACAGAAATTGAAATATGAAAAGGGCCAGAGCTGCAAAACAATACTAAGGAAATGCTTGCTCTTGAACAGGTAGTTTGAAAGCCCATTATTTGCCGCTACATACTATATATAATGGCAGCAAATAGACCCGTACTTTCTGAGGATGTTCACGTTGAATGACGTATGGGAGACGCTCCTGAAGACCACATCTCCCCTCGCAGCAACAGCAGTGCCCTCACACTGAGGTCAATATAGTGCTGAGCACCCGAGTGCCTAGCACCACTTCGAGACTTCAGCTACAGTAGTCAAAATCAAGGAGTACAGGTTTCTGTTGAAATGTATTTTGTTAAAGTTGACCAACGTACCTCAAGAGAACAGTCTGTTAGTTACTGCATCAATGACATTAGTCAATGACAACTGTAAATTGTCCACTACTCCTGCGAAAAAGAAGTGTGTCAAAAGTAAGAAAATATTTTATGCATTTATATAATAAAATGAACTAATATTTCATGTGTTCTTATTTGATGGGCCTTCTCCTAGAGCAATCAAAGAACTCACACTTGTGGCCAGCTGACTGTGTTTTCGCCTGGTCACAACAAACCACTGTAAGTAGAAAGACTTTCTTCTTCAGTAAACTACATGAAGAGGCAGCAATCTCACCTCTTAAGGAAGGACACTAAACATTATTCTCTGGGCAAAAGCAAGTACGGGAGTTGTAGCTTAAGTCTAGAACAGTAAATGAGCAAGTGCTGGATACATATGTACATAGTAGAATTGTTTGCGATGAGAGCGACCTGGATAGTGTATAACCACTGAAAAAGAACATTTAAAGAAATTCCCAATATTGCGTAATAGGTATTAAACAAAGCAGAATCTATAGACAGAGCGATGTTACATGAAGCGCATTTAGCTGACAAAAAAAAAAAAAAATGCATGAAGACTTCAACGAATGCCGGAGCAGACACTTAACGAAGGACGCCTCACAAACTCCGAATGAAATGTGTTCGTGCGTAAAGGCTCTCAGTGTTGCTCCACACACTCGTCGATGACAATGGAACTGACACTGAGAATACCAAAGCAAGAGAATAGCTTCTTCACACCGTTTACAAATGTTCCTTTACATACTGAAATCAGGAGTAGCGCACCAGTTAAAATTTCATTGCTCTATGAAGATGAGTAAAGTTTATATTCGTGTGAATGACGCTCACACCCTTGCAAAAGAAAGCTAGCCGAAGTTATTCACAAAAATTTGCGCCCAATTACATCGACATCAATGTGCAATAGAATTTTAGAACGAATTCTGAGCTCAAACGTAATGAGATATCTCCAACAAAATGGCTTTCCTATAAGTTAACCAACATAAGTACAAAAATCATTCGTCATGACCAATCTAACTTGCACTTTTGTCACGTTATGTACAGAATATAATGGTAAGACAGAGATTTAGGAACCAGGTTTTAAGTTGTAAGACATTTCCAGGGGCAGATGTGGACTCTGACCACAATCTATTGGTTATGACCTGTAGATTAAAACTGAAGAAACTGCAAAAATGTGGGAAATTAAGGAGATGGGACCTGGATAAGCTGAAAGAACCAGAGGTTGTACAGAGTTTCAGAGAGAGCATAAGGGAACAATTGAGAGGAATAGGGGAAAGAAATACAGTAGAAGAAGAATGGGTAGCTCTGAGGGATGTAGTAGTGAAGGCAGCAGAGGATAAAGTAGGTACAAAGACGAGGGCTGCTAGAAGTCCTTGGGTAACAGAAGAAATATTGAATTTAATTGATGAAAGGAGAAAATATAAAAATGCAGTAAATGAAGCAGGCAAAAAGGAATACAAACGTCTCAAAAATGAGATCGACAGGAAGTGCAAAATGGCTAAACAGGGATGGCTAGAGGACAAATGTAAGGATGTAGAAGCTTATCTCACTAGGGGTAAGATAGATACTGCCTACAGGAAAATTAAAGAGACCTTTGGAGAGAAGAGAACCACGTGTATGAATATCAAGAGCTCAGATGGCAGCCCAGTTCTAAGCAAAGAAGGGAAGGCAGAAAGGTGGAAGGAATATATAGAAGGTTTATACAAGGGCGATGTACTTGAGGACAATATTATGGAAATAGAAGAGGATGTAGATGAAGACGAAATGGGAGATACGATACTGCGTGAAGAGTTTGACAGAGCACTGAAAGACCTGAGTCGAAACAAGGCCCCCGGAGTAGACAACATTCCATTAGAACTACTGACGGCCTTGGGAGAGCCAGTCATGACAAAACTCTACCATCTGGTGAGCAAGGTGTATGAGACAGGCGAAATACCCTCAGACTTCAAGAAGAATATAATAATTCCAATCCCAAAGAAAGCAGGTGCTGACAGATGTGAAAATTACCGAACTATCAGTTTAATAAGCCACGGCTGCAAAATACTAACGCGAATTCTTTACAGACGAATGGAAAAACTGGTAGATGCAGACCTCGGGGAGGATCAGTTTGGATTCCGTCGAAATGTTGGAACACGTGAGGCAATACTGACCTTACGACTTATCTTAGAAGAAAGATTAAGAAAAGGCAAACCTACGTTTCTAGCATTTGTAGACTTAGAGAAAGCTTTTGACAATGTTGACTGGAATACTCTTTTTCAAATTCTAAAGGTGGCAGGGGTAAAATACAGGGAGCGAAAGGCTATTTATAATTTGTACAGAAACCAGATGGCAGTAATAAGAGCCGAGGGGCATGAAAGGGAAGCAGTGGTTGGGAAAGGAGTGAGACAGGGTTGTAGCCTCTCCCCGATTTTATTCAATCTGTATATTGAGCAAGCAGTAAAGGAAACAAAAGAAAAATTTGGAGTTGGTATTAAAATTCATGGAGACGAAGTAAAAACTTTGAGGTTCGCCGATGACATTGTAATTCTGTCAGAGACGGCAAAGGACTTGGAAGAGCAGTTGAACGGAATGGACAGTGTCTTGAAAGGAGGATATAAGATGAACATTAACAAAAGCAAAACGAGGATAATGGAATGTAGTCAAATTAAATCGGGTGATGCTGAGGGAATTAGATTAGGAAATGAGACACTTAAAGTAGTAAAGGAGTTTTGCTATTTAGGAAGTAAAATAACTGATGATGGTCGAAGTAGAGAGGATATAAAATGTAGACTGGCAATGGCAAGGAAAGCGTTTCTGAAGAAGAGAAATTTGTTAACATCGAATATAGATTTATGTATCAGGAAGTCGTTTCTGAAAGTAATTGTTTGGAGTGTAGCCATGTATGGAAGTGAAACATGGACGATAACTAGTTTGGACAAGAAGAGAATAGAAGCTTTCGAAATGTGGTGCTACAGAAGAATACTGAAGATAAGGTGGATAGATCACGTAACTAATGAGGAGGTATTGAATAGGATTGGGGAGAAGAGAAGTTTGTGGCACAACTTGACTAGAAGAAGGGATCGGTTGGTAGGACATATTTTGAGGCATCAAGGGATCACAAATTTAGCATTGGAGGGCAGCGTGGAGGGTAAAAATCGTAGAGGGAGACCGAGAGATGAGTACACTAAGCAGATTCAGAAGGATGTAGGTTGCAGTAGGTACTGGGAGATGAAGCAGCTTGCACAGGATAGAGTAGCATGGAGAGCTGCATCAAACCAGTCTCAGGACTGAAGACAACAACAACAACAACATGTACAGAATGCTGCGGATTGAGGTAACAAAGTGCTTCTATAATGTGCTTTCTTCCGGAAAGCATTTAACTCGGTACGTGCCAACGTTATTTATGAGTTTATCTTCGCAAGTTATCGAGAAAGAAGTACATTCAGGCCTGCCCTGTGAAGTCTGACTTCCGCTGTTCTGAATCTGCGTACTGTAGTCATCTCTTGGTCTCACTCTACGATTTTTACCCACCACGGTGCCCTCCAATACTAAATTGGTGATCCCTTGATGCCTCAGAACATGTCCTACCAACCGATCCCTTCTTCTGGTCAAGTTGTGCCACAAACTTCTCTTCTCCCCAGTCCTATTCAATACTTCCTCATTAGTTATGTGATCTACCCATCTAATCTTCAGCATTCTTCTGTAGCACCACATTTCAAAAGCTTCTATTCTCTTCTTGTCCAAACTACACTCCTGGAAATTGAAATAAGAACACCGTGAATTCATTGTCCCAGGAAGGGGAAACTTTATTGACACATTCCTGGGGTCAGATACATCACATGATCACACTGACAGAACCACAGGCACATAGACACAGGCAACAGAGCATGCACAATGTCGGCACTAGTACAGTGTATAGTTACCTTTCGCAGCAATGCAGGCTGCTATTCTCCCATGGAGACGATCGTAGAGGTGCTGGATGTAGTCCTGTGGAACGGCTTGCCATGCCATTTCCACCTGGCGCCCCAGTTGGACCAGTGTTCGTGCTGGACGTGCAGACTACGTGAGACGACGCTTCATCCAGTCCCAAACATGCTCAATGGGGGACAGATCCGGAGATCTTGCTGGCCAGGGTAGTTGACTTACAACTTCTAGAGCACGTTGGGTGGCACGGGATACATGCGGACGTGCATTGCCCTTTTGGAACAGCAAGTTCCCTTGCCGGTCTAGGAATGGTAGAACGATGGGTTCGATGACGGTTTGGACGTACCGTGCACTATTCAGTGTCCCCTCGACGATCACCAGAGGTGTACGACCAGTGTAGGAGATCGCTCCCCACACCATGATGCCGGGTGTTGGCCCTGTGTGCCTCGGTCGTATGCAGTCCTGATTGTGGCGCTCACCTGCACGGCGCCAAACACGCATACGACCATCATTGGCACCAAGGCAGAAGCGACTCTCATCGCTGAAGACGACACGTCTCCATTCGTCCCTCCATTCACGCCTGTCGCGACACCACTGGAGGCGGGCTGCACGATGTTGGGGCGTGAGCGGAAGACGGCCTAACGGTGTGCGGGACCGTAGCCCAGCTTCATGGAGACGGTTGCGAATGGTCCTTGCCGATACCCCAGGAGCAACAGTGTCCCTAATTTGCTGGGTAGTGGCGGTGCGGTCCCCTACGGCACTGCGTAGGATCCTACGGTCTTGGCGTGCATCCGTGCGTCGCTGCGGTCCGGTCCCAGGTCGACGGGCACGTGCACCTCCCGCTGACCACTGGCGACAACATCGATGTACTGTGGAGACCTCACGCCCCACGTGTTGTGCAATTCGGCGGTACGTCCAACCGGCCTCCCGCATGCCCACTATACTCCCTCGCTCAAAGTCCGTCAACTGCACATACGGTTCACGTCCACGCTGTCGCGGCATGCTACCAGTGTTAAAGACTGCGATGGAGCTCCGTATGCCACGGCAAACTGGTTGACACAGACGGCGGCGTTGCACAAATGCTGCGCAGCTAGCGCCATTCGACGGCCAACACCGCGGTTCCTAGTGTGTCCGCTGTGCCGTGCGTGTGATCATTGCTTGTACAGCCCTCTTGCAGTGTCCGGAGCAAGTTTGGTGGGTCTGACACACCGGTGTCAATGTGTTTTTTTTCCATTTCCAGGAGTGTATTTATCGTTCATGTTTCACTTCAATACATGGCTACACACCATACAAATACTTTCAGAAATGACTTCCTGAGACTTAAATCTATACTCGATGTTAACAAATTTCTCTTCTTTCCTTGACATTGCCAGTCTACAATTTATATCCTCTCTACTTCGACAATCATCAGTTATTTTTCTCCCCAAATATCAAAACTCCTTTACTACTTTAAGTGTCTCACTTCCTAATCTAATTCCCTCAGCATCACCGTACTTAATTCGACTACATTCCATTATCCTCGTTTTGCTTTTGTTGATGGTCATCTTATATCCTCCTTTCAAGACACTATCCATTCCGTTCAACTGCTCTTCCAAGTCCTTTGCTGTCTCTGACAGAATTACAATGTCATCGGCGAACCTCAAAGTTTTTATTTCTTCTCCATGGATTTTAATACCTATTCCGAACTTTTCTTTCGTTTCCTTCACCGCTTGCTCAATATACAGATTGAATAATATCGGGGAGATGCTACAACCCTGTCTCACTCCCTTCCCAACCACTGCTTCGCTTTCATGTCCCTCGACTCTTATAACTGCCATCTGGTTTCTGTACAAATTGTAAATAGCCTTTCGCTACAGGATTTTACCCCTGCAACCTTCAGTATTTGAAAGAGAGTATTCCAGTCAACGTTGTCAAAAGCTTTCTCTAAGTCTACAAATGCTAGAAACGTAGGTTTGCCCTTCCTTAATCTAGCTTCTAAGATAAGTCGTAGGGTCAGTATTGCCTCACGTGTTCCAACATTTCTACGGAATCCAAACTGATCTTCCCCGAGGTCGGCTTCTACTAGTTTTTCCATTCGTCTGTAAAGAATTCGCGTTAGTATTTTGCGGCTGTGACTTATTAAACTGATAGTTCGGTAATGTTCACATCTGTCAACACCTGCTCTCTTTGGGATTGGAATTATTATATTCTTCTTGACGTCTGAGGGTATTTCACCTGTCTCATACATCTTGCTCACCAGATGGTAGAGTTTTGTCAGGAGTGCCTCTCCCAAGGCCGTCAGTAGTTCCAATGGAATGTTGTCTACTCCCGGGGCCTTGTTTCGACTCAGGTCTTTCAGTGCTGTGTCAAACTCTTCACGCAGTATCGTATCTCCCATTTCATCTTCATCTACATCCTCTTCCATTTCCATAATGTTGTCCTCAAGTACATCGCCCTTGTATAGACCCTCTATATACTCCTTCCACCTTTCTGCTTTTCCTTCTTTGCTTCGAACTGGGTTTCCATCTGAGCTCTTGATGTTCGTACAAGTGGTTCTCTTATCTCCAAAGGTCTCTTTAATTTTCCTGTAGGCAGTATCTATCTTACCCCTAGTGAGATAAGCCTCTACATCCTTACACTTGTCCTCTAGCCATCCCTGCTTAGCCTTTTTGCACTTCCTGTCGATCTCATTTTTGAGACGTTTGTATTCCTTTTTGCCTGCTTCATTTACTGCATTTTTATATTTTCTCCTTTCATCAACTAAATTCAATATTTCTTCTGTTACCCAAGGATTTCTACTAGGCCTCGTCTGTTTACCTACTTGATCCTCTGCTGCCTTCACTACTTCATCCCTCAAAGCTACCCATTCTTCTTCTACTGTATTTCTTTCCCCCATTCCTGTCAATTGCTCCCTTATGCTCTCCCTGAAACTCTCTACAACCTCTGGTTCTTTCAGTTTATCCAGGTCCCATCTCCTTAAATTTCCACCTTTTTGCAGTGTCTTCAGTTTTATTCAATAGATTGTGGTCAGAGTCCATATCTGCCCCTGGAAATGTCTTACAATTTAAAACCTGGTTCCTAAATCTCTGTCTTACCATTATATAATCTATCTGAAACCTGTCATTATCTCCAGGCTTCTTCCATGTACAGAGCCTTCTTTTATGATTCTTGAACCAAGTGTTACCTATGATTAAGTAGTGCTCTGTGCAAAATTCTACCAGGTGGCTTCCTCTTTCATTTCTTTGCCCCAGTCCATATTCACCTACTATGTTTCCTTCTCTCCCTTTTCCTACTACCGAATTCCAGTCACCCATGACTATTAAATTTACGTCTCCCTTCACTATCTGAATAATTTCTTTGATTTGATCATACATTTCATCAATTTCTTCGTCAACTGCAGAGTTAGTTGGCATATAAACTTGTACTACTGTAGTGGGTGTGGGCTTCGTCTCTATCTTGGTCACAATAATGCGTTCATTATGCTGTTTGTAGTAGCTTACCCGCATTCCTATTTTCCTATTCATTATTAAACCTACTCTTGCATTACCTCTATTTGATTTTGTGTTTATAACCCTGTAGTCACCTGACCAGAAGTCTTGTTCCTCTTGCCACCGAACTTCACTAATTCCCACTATATCTACCTTTAACCTATCCATTTCCCTTTTTAAATTTTCTAACCTACCTGCCCGATTAAGGGATCTGACATTCCACGCTCCGATCCGTAGAATGCCAGTTCTATTTCTGCTGATAACGACATCCTCTTGAGTAGTCCCCGCCCGGAGATCCAAATGGGGGACTATTTTACCTCCAGAATATTTTATCCAAGAGGACGTCATCATCATTTAACCATACAGTAAAGCTTAATTAGAAAAACTCACGCTTACAACATGTCTGCCCCACCTGAAATGCGGGCCATAATGCAAACAGTATGCAGTAAAATAACTCAGTAAACGTGTAAAATAATAAATGTTCAAGAACGAGATTTCAAAACATGTTCGACAGACATGACCCCCCCCCCCCACCCCTCCTCTTCTCTAACTTTCAACATCCAGCGAATGGGAGGATTCTGGTTGTCACTTAACAGTGGTGAACACACGGGACTCCCAGCCAGGAGGATGACCGTTCACATACCCGTTCCGACATCCAGATTTAGATTTTCCACGATTTCCGTAAATTGCTCCAAGCCAATGCCGGAATGATTCCTTTGAAATGGGCAAGGCCGGTTTCCTTTCCCATCCTTTCGCAATCCGGGCTTGTGCTCCGTCACTAATGATCCTGTTGACGATGGGACGTTAAACTCTAATCTACCTTCCATCAGGTTGTCATTCCGCTGTACAGTTCTTTACGCTCGGACATTAGGCGGTTGTAGTGGGGCGGATCACGTGACAAACAACCGATTTGCGCAAATGTTTAAAAGCTGTATCTTCAGGAAGACATAATTGCGTACTAGCGAATTATGGTCCTAATTTTTGGCACGGGAGTGGTTACTGGGGCAGATATCTTGTAAGTGTGCTTTTTTTCTCATTAAAATATGAGGTCGATGTGGTGATGTTCAGTTGTGAGCTACCGACGTCCATTCGGCCTGTAAGGCACCTTTAGCACCTTTAGAGAACACCACTTGCGAACTGACAGCTGACGCATTCCGGCCCTGTCGAAAAAATTCAAAAAACAATTTTCGGCGATGCCTGGCCGTAAGCAGTGCCGTACACTGCACTATTGTGAAAGATAAGAACAGACTGCCCTTGTAGATTGATATTCATAGTCGGCATATGCTCCTCTCAGACATCAAATTCACGAGCAGCTCCATTATTTTACGATATGATTTATCACAGACGCAGCAGAAGCACGTGAAAAGTTCACTGATATCGCCGTTTCGTAAACTGTGATCCCCTCAGATTCGAATCTGGCAACTATCGTTGTCTGCAACTCCGGTAAATATTTTGCTTTACTGATGTCAGCAGGGAGTGAAATGTACACAGAGTGACTGCACACTCTTAATACCGTATGGTTACAATGAAACACGGCGGATATGCTAATGCGTTAATCCGGACACCATTTGCGCTGAAAAAACTTAGTTCCAATTTTGGCAACCAGATGCAAATCTAGCGCCGTGATAGCAATAAAGAAAATAGAAATGTAATGGTTTAGGATCGGTACGTGAGCAGAAAAGCTTAGACAAATGAAAAAGTATAATGTTGATTTTATTATTAACCTTCGTGCATGAAAACAGTGGGTTACGAACAGTTGTGCTCTTCCAGAGCAGGTATCAAATGCTGTACAAGGAGGTCTCGATAAAGTGCAGACGTCATGGTCGAGCAGACAGGCCCTCTGGGTGTGTTTGCTTCAAAGAAAAACCGACCGAGACTTAAAGTGCTTGTGAATACACACCACACACTCACATGTGGCGAGTGCAATGGCTCATCGTGCGCAACAAGCAGCTGAAAATTACTCCTGAGTATTCGCTGCATTCTATAGTGTAAAATGTGCCTAGTTACTCCGTAGAATATTGCCCGGTCAGATGTCGTCAACTTTGATCCGTGCCAGAAACCGAAGAGCAAATCCAGAACGTTGCTGCTCTTCATGAGATTTCAGTTGCCGCACGGTCTGCATCTTGTACGGGAACCAGTGTAATATTTTTTTTATTAACCCAGTTTCGAAATTTTGTGGACCGCCTTGGTACATGATTTGTACAACATCTCAGTTATGTTTGTTCTCAATTTAGAATCATTAGTATGTGAGGACATGTAATAAAGTAATTGAGTAACCACAGCACTCGACAACAGATCTTGCCCCTTTGCTGTGCCACAATGTTATCATGTCATGAATGCGGCATCTACAGTTCGTTTCGCACGACGTATTTCACGTCGAGGGAGTAAATGCATGGGGCTCGCATCCGGTAGGAGCGAGGTTCGAATCCCGTTCGATAATTCGGGCTCTATTACCACTACTGTCGGGACGTTTCTTGTTTTTTATCTGATACGAAGCAGGTACAGTATGTACCGGCTGCTTATAGGTAATTAAAGTGCAGTTACACACGAAAGTCCAGTTGGGCTGTAATAATCGTTCGGCAGTGAAATTTGACAGATGTTCTAAAGCGCTGATGCGGAACTGATTTACGCTGGACAAAAGTTAGTTCCAGTTTTGGCCAGCAGGTGCAGGTTTGGCGCTGTCTGTTTGTGTGACAGTATGACATCTGGCCCTTTGCTACTAGCGAAACTGTTTTATGTGAAAGGCAGCACCTACAGTGCTGCAATGAAAGGTATGAGAAGAGGTCCGATATGATTAAATGGTTTAAAGATGATGATGATGAAATTCGAAAACACAAGTGAGCTGCGTGATGCAGATGGAAGAGGAAGACGTCCCATCCCGGTGGGCGCTATTGTCGGGGTTCCTCTTGCTTAACTGGCCACGCAGCACGTGCTACGAGTAATGCTAGTCTCGTGCATTGTCACGAGAATTGTCCATTTCATGGTAAACAGTACGTCAAAATTGTGATTTTAATGTTTCAGGTGTTCTACGTAGTGTGCCTCTCCGCTCCCCTTCACTTGAGTACAACACGCAGACGTTCATACAGCCATGTTAAACTGCCAGGAAAGTTCCTGTTTGGGACGTTGTTCAACGTGCGCGTCACATTGGCTTGAATGTCGGTAATGTCGTCAAAGCGTTTGAACTTCATGTGAATTTCTGCGCGTTGTCGTTTTGTGGTAGGGTCCTATCATGAGACCAAGTCTCGTCATGCGTGATGGTTTTTTCCACAAAACAACAATCCAGTTTTGCATTCAGTCCAGTTCTGACAGGCACCCACGGCGTCGTGAATTTTCTTCAGGAGTGAAAACGTGCGGGACAAACTTTGCACTCAGTTTTCTCTTCTTCAAAACATCCTAGAAATTGTCTTGAACACTTTATTTAGAGATGTTGACCCATTGCGATTTGTGACACAACAACGCTGAAGGAAGTAAAGTTAAGCTTTAACAGCCGTCGGCATCGATGTCGTTAGAGATGGAGCATCTTTCAAAGGAACCTCCCCTGGATTTGCCTGGAGAGATTTAGGGAAATTGCGGAGAACCTGAATGAGGATACGTGAATAACGGAAACTGAAGCCAACAGCTCATATTGCAATTCAAAATGTCGTCTATTCAAAACAAGCTACTAGTTTCAACGCGAAAAACGATCATCTTGAGGTCCCAAGCATAATAAGCCATCAACGTACAAACCACAATTACAAAGACCAACGCAGTCATTGTGATTTGTAGGTTGATGGGAGATTACGTTTCGGGCCTGAAGATAGCTCTTTTTCGCGTCGAAACTGGTAGGATGTTTTGAATAAACGCCGTTTGGATCGCAATAGATCCGCTGACTCCACTCATACGCATGGGAATAAAATTAGTCTCGAAAGTTTCTAGACAGACGGTTTACGTTTCTAGCACAAGCGAAAGCGGTTACTATTTATAGATTAGAATACTCGCAGTAGTGAACAGAAAGTATTAATCCTGTGCAATGTCAAGAAGTTGAAAAGAGTGGGAGGAATCACCCTACTGCATACTCCTTCTATAGATCTATGTCGTAAGAACGTACATATTCAGTAAATGTCACATCTTGCAATCTGAAGGTCTTCGTTAAGCATCACTCTCATAATAAGATGTCAAAAGCCAGGCGGGTGTTAGTGACAAACTAAAAGTACTTCAGTAAGAATACACTGGTTCGTAACATGCAGATAAAACAGTTCTCAAACTTTATACGAGTTAGACAGGTGTGAGAAGAGAGCAATATAAGCGGCAATTTGCGGGGGATATATCCGATGGCGAAATTTTCGTCAACGGTTAGAATGTGTTCATGGAAGACTGACGTTAAACGAGGTGAGTGAATAGCATTACGCAACGATACCGGGAAGCATTGCGGCAAGACACCTAGCCAGCGAGGATCATGAGAACAGATCACGACGTTACACCATTATACACATAGATGTAACATTCCGGCGTTCCCGTAACACGGTAACAAAGGCAGTATACCGGCTTCGACGACGTGAGACTTAGAGGTAGCTAAGTCGTGGACAGTGCTCTTCAGAAACGTGTTTCCGACACGCAATCGCTTACTTGGAATGAACTACGAACACCAGAAAATTCATGATGACTGTGGGCATTAGTCATTAATCGTTTCAAAATTTCCATGTAACAAGCACTGTGCTGCGCCATTGAATAGCCGCAAAACGCGGTAGTGAATAATCACGTGCTTGAGATACTTACAACGGCCAATGCCGGAAGAATGACGTAATCAATCAACCACTTCAATCACCCATGTCTTCGTTACCAATAGAGTGAGAAGTTGTGGCACTTCGTACGCTTCCTCACTCCCCGAATACGGTGAAGCCTACTGTATCCCATATTTATCCTGAGCCCCGTAAGGCTCCACAGTGAGACACCGACAATGCAAGGGTTACCCACAGCTCCTGGAGAGACAAAGCCGTCATCGTGGTCTTCACCAATGGGAGGAAGCGCTACTGTCTGATAATGATAAGAGCAGCAAAACGATGTACATAATACGGTGTCATAAAGGTCTGCGACTTAAGGGAGAAAAAGTACCTAGAGGTTAAGTGTGGCATTTGGCAGTGTGGCTGTACGAAATGCCTTCAACACTTCTGCGGTCAGACTCGATTCTATTTGCGTCATCCATAAATAGTTTATCGTCTCACGTGGATTTGTTACATCCACCTTAAAATACACATCCTGCATATACTGTTGCATAGCGAAGATAATCTATACAGAAAAAATTCCTTTGAAAAACAGGGGCAACGTACTATGCTGTCCCTGCCACACGAAAAATAAATATCTACGATCACTCTCTCGCAGCAAGAAAATTAAAATGGGCACAGACAGGGAGTGACGGATATAAGTGCTGATATTTTTATGATGTAAGTTCAGATATTTTTATATGTGTTGCCTTAAGATGTACACACGTCACGTGTTTGTTGTTTTTCTTTGCGTCGAAAAGTCTTCCCCCAAACGCATCTTATAATTTACTACCTGTTGTTTGCTGCACGGTAGTAACTGCATTGCTAAGTGGACTATGCCTGTCAGCATAGACTCACCGTTTTGTGTCCACGCGTCCACACTTTAACCCCTGACCTGCTGTCGAGGGGAAAATAAGCATTAGTGGCTTGCTCTTGCCACATGTACTTGGAGGTGCTAACCACCCTAAAAACATACGACTTGTAATATCAATAATTATTAGCCTGCAAATGACATAAATACTGAAATAACGTTGTTCAGTACATTGCCCTAACTCACCAGTACAATTACGTGCACTCTTTATAATACCACAGCAACATATACGATTTGTCACAAATCCCATGCCTAATCGGATAAGCTATAACAACCGCCTGGTATAGTGTGTTGGTTGTAGCTCATTCTTGTGGTTACTAGCACGCGTAATGACATATCTGTACACGTGTCGGCACTGCTCATATTTTTATTTGCATTACTGTAGATGTCACTAGATGATACGAGGCAGAACCCTCCTTCAGCTAGAAGTGGAAACCACAGACAGCAAATACTTCTGATTTCATGCGAGGAAAATGATGTAGTACTTACAGTACTACGTTAAAGGCAAGGTATGAAATGATAGCACATGCGTGAGCTGAGCAAGAATCTCTGAAGCCCCGTGTTAGGCGCGCAGAAACTGGGTGTTACGGAAGGATTGTGCAACTCATACCGTTGAATGGCAGCGATGAACACAGCATGGAATTTGAGAATGCACCTTCTATGCCTAGGCACTATATCACGGTATATCAATGAGGGCGAATACGATTCACCATATGATACAAATACTATAGTGTGAGGCACCTTTTAGAAGAGAAATGGCGCATCTTTCCCGAATGGCCAATCGCTTGAGAAGCTGTCTGCTGAACAGATCTGAGGTCTTGTCGATCGGCTCATCACTCGTGGTATTCTTATCAGTTTTAGCTTAGAAACGGATACAAGTTACAACAAGCAAAAACATTTCTCGGGAAAACAGTATTGCCGCGACGGTTAGAAGCTTGTAACGCACCGCAAATCAACTTCGTGAGTACTGATTGTTCATGGCCAGCAATAATGTTTTATAGCTTTCTACATATTATCATTGACTTATTTACGCAACGAGATGGACATGAAAAGTTTTCTGCGGTTCATACGGTCTTTTCCAAAGACAGAAAGGGTTCATGCGTGAGTCGTAAAGAATAGATAACTCCGAATTTTTAAAATGTTTTCGATGTTCTCACGTTTATACATTTGTCAATCTATATGTGCACTAGAAGTCCAATATTTTCATTTCATTTGTGTTTTGCATCCTTTTTTATCAATCTAATTTCTTGATATCTACTTCTGTATACTTTGCATTCGAACATCTTTACCATGAATAAGTATAAACAACTATTCGTATTTTTGTACAGTGCAGTACATACGAGGACCTAATCTTTTTACTTATTTACAAGTTTTCTTCGCCGTGTTACACTATTTACAAACAGTACTGTAAAAACATCAGAAACGTTGATACAGTCATTCACAGTCATCTCCAGCAGTAGACTTAGGGTAGTTTCAGTGATAATTCTCTCGTAAATTTATTTTACAGTTTTCTTTTTTATCCAAGAAATGCGGCTTCGCTTTTCGTACTAAAATATTCTGCAAAAACATGTCTTGACATAAATTATATCACCCTCTCCTACACTGAGAAGAGGGAGTCACTTTTTTTATTCTTTGAAATATGTACTTGCACAATAACTACGTTTCGGAACCATTAGATGCTGTCGCATGCACTATATTACAGCATAAACGACGTGAAAATTATTTCCACCTTTTAATATTGGTGGACAGAGACACATTTAGTTGAAATGTGTTGCTAAAATAAATACGAAAACATTTTTATAAGGTACAGCATACGTCGTAGCAACGGGAAGCAGCCCTGAAATTGTCAAGTAACTGAAAGCATTCATCCATTTGAAGTGAAGGAGTACCCCCAAAGGAGGGCTCCATTGATACAATAGCATGTTTGGGACGAGCAAGCGCTATGAAAAGATCCACTGATAAAGTATCCTGTGCTTTTATGATAACAAAAAATTTTAAATGTCTGAGGTCGCGAAGTAAGTATGTATAATATATTTTATCGGGAAATTATCAGTTTTGAATATCTTGCTATCTCATAAGCAAACTTCGAGATATTTGGATGGAGTAAAGTAGTCTGCTTGTGACACAACATCAGATTTAAAACGAGTAATTTCTGGATAAAGTATATGATGCATAGTTTCTTTGCGACCGTCGAGATATCCGTTGTTATCAGAAGGAAACACTTTTCCCGAACAAATCTTTGATATTTAATGACACAAACGGACTTTCCTTGTGTAAATGAATATGTGACAGGATATTAAAATTTCACGAATGCAGAGGATATCGTTCCTCCTTAAAGTAGAGCAACGATTTTGCATCTTGAGCAAACACAGATCGTGTTACATAGCTGAACACAACATAATGTAATAAAGATTCACAACGTTAACACTGAGCTCACAGCAAAGCCATACATGTTACTGAAAGTTTTCAGAAATAACTGCAACCAGGCGACATCTTTGAGAGATAAAAAAGTTGTATACATGCTATTAGCGATCTGCACCCACTTCGCACTGCTAGCCGGACGACTTGTCTGGCG
Organism: Schistocerca gregaria; assembly: GCF_023897955.1. NCBI lineage: Eukaryota > Metazoa > Arthropoda > Insecta > Orthoptera > Acrididae > Schistocerca > Schistocerca gregaria. Next base: position 655,683,962 of record NC_064922.1, read on the forward strand.
TAGCGGTAGTAAATTATACAGGGTGAACATTAATAAAACCGACAAACTGCAGAGGCGGATTCTTGACTGAAGATGAAGGTCCTATAAACATGAGCCCGGAAATGCATCGTTGCCACGGTAGACGGCGCTGACGAATGAAAGTTTCTCCCACCACGTGCCGAGTGTACGTTGTGTGATGGAGGCTGTCTGACTGGAGCAGCATACTGTACGCAGAAGAATGGTTCTGTATTCATGTCGGGAATAAGCCGAGATGGTATTTGTGTACGGCCAAGCTGACCAAAACGAAAGAGAGGCTGTACCAAAACAAGTACCCTCACAGGCACGAACAAAATTTCACAACATTTGAAGCCCTTTTTGGGCTTTTGTGTGATAGTGGGTCCTTTCAGACAGACGACCATGCAGGAAGGCGTCGGGCTGTCGCGCACACCAGATCTGGAGGACTGGGTTCCGCCTCTCAACCTTTTTCGTCAGCTTGGCCGTACACAAACACCATCTCGGCTTGTTCCCGACATGAACACAGGACCTTTCTGCTGCTTACAGTAGGCTGCTTCAGTCACACAGTCTGCATCACACGAGGAACACACGTTACGTGGTCAGAGGAACTTTCTAATCGTCAGCGCCAACTACTGGAGCAACGATGCATTTCCCGACACATTTTCATAGGACTTTCTTTTCCTCCATTTATAATCAGGAATCAGTCCCGGCAGTTTGTCAGTTTCATTAACGTTTATCCTGTACACACTCGCACACTATGTGATCAAAAGTATACGGACACCTGGTTGAACCGGCCGGGGTGGCTGAGCGGTTCTAGGCGCTACAGTCTGGAACCGCGCGACCGCTACGGTCGCAGGTTCGAATCCTGCCTCGGGCATGGGAGTGTGTGATGTCCTTAGGTTAGTTAGGTTTAAGTAGTTCTAGGGGACTGATGACCTCAGAAGTTAAGTCCCATAGTGCTCAGAGCCAATTGAACCATTTTCAACACTTGGCTGAAAATGACTTAAAAGTTCGTGGCGCCCTCCATAGGTAACGCTGGAATTCAATATAGTGTTTTCCCACCCTCACCCTTATACTTTTAGCTCCCACTCTCGCAGGCATATGTTCAAGCAGGTGCTGGAAGGTTCCTTGAGGAATGGCAGCCCATTTTTCAGGGAGTGCTGCACTGAGTTTCGATGGTTGACAGTCTACACCTTGGTTCAAAACGGCGTCTTTGACAGAGGTGTGTTCTAAGCAGAGATCTGTCACTGAGTTTCATTTCGTGGAAAACCAGTGCATCGCAGATATTAACAGGTGCTTTTAGAGTGTCTACAGACCACTGGTGGAGAACAAAAGCACGGTGAGTCGTTGGGCGTAAGCAACAAGGCCACGTAAACCTGTTGGATCTCTTGCGTGCCAACCGGCTGCGTACAGCTATGACTCCTGCAATGTTGGATTTCAATGCGTTCGTCGGCACAAAAGGAGAAACAAACTCCTCTTTCACCATGACAAGTCAAGGACTCCCACAAGCGCATCCGAGATCAGCTCAAGAAACTTCATTGAACTGTTCTTCCTCATCCACACCACAGCCCGGATGTCGCACCTTCCGTTTTCCGTCTGTTTTGTCCAATGAACGATTCACTCTGAGAGAAGCAGTGCGTGGATGATGGGGACGTTACTGTGGTGGCACCGCAAGGCACCACACTTGTTAGGTTGTAGGCTTCAAATCGGCCGCGGTTGGTCAGTACACGTCGGACCCGCGAGTCGCCACTGTCGACACTAGCAGACCGAGCGCCGCCACTCGGCCGGTCTTACGAGACAAGCTAGCGCACTGCCCCGTTCTACAGCTGACATTAATAGGATTGGTTCACTTGTTATAGCTTCAGAGACGCTAGTTAGCATAGCCTTCAGCTAAGTCAGTAGCTACGACCCAGCCAGGCGCCACATACAATAATACATTGACCATTGATCTGCAGGTGTGAAGCAATCAGAATTTTAAAGAAGTATTCGCAGTTTAGTCTACAACTGCACTTGTAAAGATTATTGTACAAAGTCAAGATGGACGTTCACCGCTTATGCCGAATTGTTGTTGTTGTTGTTGTCTTCAGTCCTGAGACTGGTTTGATGCAGCTCTCCATGCTACTCTATCCTGTGCAAGCTGCTTCATCTCCCAGTACCTACTGCAACCTACATCCTTCTGAATCTGCTTAGTGTACTCATCTCTCGGTCTCCCTCTACGATTTCTACCCTCCACGCTGCCCTCCAATGCTAAATTTGTGGTCCCTTGATGCCTCAAAACATGTCCTATCAACCGATCCCTTCTTCTAGTCAAGTTGTGCCACAAACTTCTCTTCTTCCCAATCCTATTCAATACCTCCTCATTAGTTACGTGATCTATCCACCTTATCTTCAGTATTCTTCTGCAGCACCACATTTCAAAAGCTTCTATTCTCTTCTTGTCCAAACTAGTTATCGTCCATGTTTCACTTCCATACAGGGCTACACTCCAAACAAATACTTTCAGAAACGCCTTCCTGACACTTAAATCTATATTCGATGTTAACAAATTTCTCTTCTTCAGAAACGCTTTCCTCTCCATTGCTAGTCCACATTTTATATCCTCTCTACTTCGACCATCATCAGTTATTTTACTTCCTAAATAGCAAAACTCCTTTACTACTTTAAGTGTCTCATTTCCTAATCTAATTCCCTCAGCATCACCCGATTTAATTTGACTACATTCCATTATCCTCGTTTTGCTTTTGTTGATGTTCGTCTTATATCCTCCTTTCAAGACACTGTCCATTCCGTTCAACTGCTCTTCCAAGTCCTTTGCCGTCTCTGACAGAATTACAATGTCATCGGCGAACCTCAAAGTTTTTATTTCTTCTCCATGGATTTTAATACCTATTCCGAACTTTTCTTTCGTTTCCTTCACCGCTTGCTCAATATACAGATTGAATAATATCGGGGAGATGCTACAACCCTGTCTCACTCCCTTCCCAACCACTGCTTCGCTTTCATGTCCCTCGACTCTTATAACTGCCATCTGGTTTCTGTACAAATTGTAAATAGCCTTTCGCTCCCAGTATTTTACCCCTGCAACCTTCAGAATTTGAAAAAGAGTATTCCAGTCAACATTGTCAAAAGCTTTCTCTAAGTCTACAAATGCTAGAAACGTAGGTTTGCCTTTTCTTAATCTTTCTTCTAAGATTAGTCGTAAGGTCAGTATTGCCTCTCGTGTTCCAACATTTCGACGGAATCCAAACTGATCCTCCCCGAGGTCCGCATCTACCAGTTTTTCCATTCGTCTGTAAAGAATTCGCGTTAGTATTTTGCAGCTGTGACTTATTAAACTGATAGTTCGGTAATTTTCACATCTGTCAGCACCTGCTTTCTTTGGGATTGGAATTATTATATTCTTCTTGAAGTCTGAGGGTATTTCGCCTGTCTCATACATCTTGCTCACCAGCTGGTAGAGTTTTGTCATGACTGGCTCTCCCAAGGCCGTCAGTAGTTCTAATGGAATGTTGTCTACTCCGGGGGCCTTGTTTCGACTCAGGTCTTTCAGTGCTCTGTCAAACTCTTCACGCAGTATCGTATCTCCCATTTCATCTTCATCTACATCCTCTTTCATTTCCATAATATTGTCCTCAAGTACATCGCCCTTGTATAAACCTTCTATATACTCCTTCCACCTTTCTGCCTTCCCTTCTTTGCTTAGAACTGGGTTGCCATCTGAGCTCTTGATATTCATACACGTGGTTCTCTTCTCTCCAAAGGTCTCTTTAATTTTCCTGTAGGCAGTATCTATCTTACCCCTAGTGAGATAAGCTTCTACATCCTTACATTTGTCCTCTAGCCATCCCTGTTTAGCCATTTTGCACTTCCTGTCAATCTCATTTTTGAGACGTTTGTATTCCTTTTTGCCTGCTTCATTTACTGCATTTTTATATTTTCTCCTTTCATCAATTAAATTCAATATTTCTTCTGTTACCCAAGGATTTCTAGCAGCCCTCGTCTTTTTACCTACTTTATCCTCTGCTGCCTTCACTACTTATTCCTCAGAGCTACCCATTCTTCTTCTACTGTATTTCTTGCCCCTATTCCTGTCAATTGTTCCCTCATGCTCTCCCTGAAACTCTGTACAACCTCTGGTTCTTTCAGTTTATCCAGGTCCCATCTCCTTAATTTCTCACATTTTTGCAGTTTCTTCAGTTTTAATCTACAGGTCATAACCAATAGATTGTGGTCAGAGTCCACATCTGCCCCAGGAAATGTCTTACAACTTAAAACCTGGTTCCTAAATCTCTGTCTTACCATTATAGAATCTATCTGATACCTTTTAGTATCTCCAGGGTTCTTCCACGTATACAACCTTGTTCATGATTCTTAAACCAAGTGTTAGCTATGAATAAGTTGTGCTCTGTGCAAAATTCTACTAGGCGGCTTCCTCTTTCATTTCTTAGCCTCAATCCATATTCACCTACTATGTTTCCTTCTATCCCCTTTTCTACACTCGAATTCCAGTCACCCATTACTATAAATATTTCGTCTCCCTTCACTATCTGAATAATTTCTTTTATTTCATCGTACATTTCTTCAATTTCTTCCTCATCTGCAGAGCTAGTTGGCATATAAACTTGTACTACTGTAGTAGATGTGGGCTTCGTATCTATCTTGGCCACATTAATGCGTTCACTATGCTGTTTGTAGTAGCTTACCCGCATTCCTATTTTCCTATTCATTATTAAACCTACTCCTATTTGATTTTGTGTTTATAACCCTGTAGTCACCTGACCAGAAGTCTTGTTCCTCCTGCCACCGAACTTCACTAATTCCCACTATATCTACCTTTAACCTTTTTAAATTTTCTAACCTACCTGCCCGATTAAGGGATCTGACATTCCACGCTCCGATCCGTAGAATGCCAGTTTTATTTCTGCTAATAACGACATCCTCTTGAGTAGTCCCCTCCCGGAGATCCGAATGGGGGACTATTTTACCTCCAGAATATTTTATCCAAGAGGACGTCATCATCATTTAATCATACAGTATAGCTGCATGCCCTCGGAAAAAATTACGGCCGTAGTTGCAAGGCCAGATCAGTCAATCATCCAGACTGTTGCCCCTGCAACTACTGAAAAGTCTGCTGCCCCTCTTCAGGAACCACACGTTTGTCTGGCCTCTCAGCAGATACCCCTCCGTTGTGGTTGCACCTACGGTACGGCCATCTGTATCGCTGAGGCACGCAAGCCTCCCCACCAACGGCAAGGTCCATGGTTCATGGGGGGGGCTAAGTTTTTCGTTGTATTCCAGTCTACTAACTTTCTGATCACCTAAGATGTTCCAGATACCTCCAGTCAAGTATAGTTCATTGATTCTCACGTCAGCCTACATGATCAATGCAATTAAAAGCCACACCTCGTGATCAGACTAAGAATCAAATTGCGTGACTCCGCCTGGTCACCCCTTTTCCATGAGGCCCATTGTTCCGCCTCACACATAACAGTTACTGAGGCAACAAGACGTTGTTTCCGACTTCGACCAATAGACTGGTACTATGCAGGCACATAGACCCTCCCAGTGAGGCGGCGTAATGGCTTCTCATTAAAATAGAGTTCTGTAACCAAAAGAGTGGGGCATGATATGGTGTGTTGGGATCCTTAATAAAATCAATCTGTTTTCAGAAAAAAATGTGTTGGATCAGTTTTTTAACGTTCCTCGTACCTTTATTGAAAATTATTCACTGCCACTTTATTAGAACAAGAAAATTCTGATACTTCACTTAGAAACCTCTCTCTTTGATTTGTGATGCACTGAAGGTTGAGTAATTAGTTATTTTGTTCAAAGTCAACTTGATCAATATTTCTTCATTAAAAAGAGTTTTCAAGTTTTTTTCTAAACTAGAGCACCTTTACTTTTATAAGTTGGATCGCTTTGCTCTATGTGGTAGTTCTCAAACGAAATTAATTTATTTTGTGGCTTCTGTCCCTAATATTGTGTATATGTCCATTCTGTGTTCTTTCTTTACAAAAAAGATAATTTAAGTTCCTATGTGATTGAAGATAAACTCTGCCATTTAATGGTTAGTCTATAGATAGAAAAAGTTCCCTCCAAGCGCCACAGCTATTTTCAGTTCATTTCAAGAGCAATTTACAAGTGCACTCCGAGTATACACATCCAAATTTCACTAACATGAAATTTCCTATTTGGAATAAAATATAATCACGGTAAGACATTTGTAGCACTTATTGGGCAAGAGTTGGATTGCAAGAATGTGACATGCAACATTAATCCAAAACAACAGATATTAGTGTCATATAAGCCGTATTTACGATTGTAGAAGTATAATACAGGGAAAAGTGTAGAATTTTCTGGAGTTTTTTTAACGGTATAGGACCTTCTAGAGCGCTAAAAGTGAAAGATTGGGCACAACTCTTATACTTTAATAGAGAGGTTTCAATTTATTTTTCGTCTGCCCCTGCTGTCTGAGTGCTCAGCATGACAGAATGTCATACCTAGCGGCCCGGGTTAGATTCCCAGCTGGTTCGGAGATTTTCTCCGTTCAGAGACTGGGTGCTGTGTTGTCCTTATCACCATCGTTTCATCCCCATCGAGACGCAAGCCGTCGAAGTTGCGTCAACTCGAAAGACTTGTACCAGGCGAACGGTCTACCCGACGGAAGGCCCTAGCTTCACGGCATTTCCAATTTATTTTACTACTTGAGCTGCCAAAACTTTCCAATGACATAATGCCGTGTGTAAAGAAGATGATTGGCGACGTAACTGAAGCGATTTACTTCCTGTCAGGAAAATCGCAGTTCGTAGCAATAGACGGCAAATAATCGAGTAAAACTCACGTGATATCATGTGTTCCCCAGGGAAGCGTCCTTCGACCTCTGCTGTTCCTGATCTATGTAAATGACCTGGGTGACAATCTGAGCAGTTCTCTTAGGTTGTTCGCAGATGATGCTGTAATTTATCATCTAGTAAGGTCATCCGAAGACCAGTATCAGTTGCAAAGCGATTTAGAAAAGATTTCTGTATGGTGTGGCAGGTGTCAGTTGACGCTAAATAACGATAAGTGTGAGGTGATCCACGTGAGTTCCAAAAGAAATCCGATGGAATTCAATTACTCGATAAATAGTACAATTCTCAAGGCTGTCAATTCAAGTAAGTACCTGGGTGTAAAAATTACGAACAACTTCAGTTGGAAAGACCATATAGATAATATTGTGGGGAAGGCGAGCCAAACGTTGCGTTTCATTGGCAGGACACTTAGAAGATGCAACAAGTCCACTAAAGAGACAGCTTACTCTACACTCGTTCGTCTGCTGTTAGAATATTGCTGCGTGGTGTGGGACCCTTAACAGGTGGTATTGACGGAGGACATCGAAAGGGTGCAAAAAAGGGCAGATCGTTTTGTATTATCACGTAATAGGGGAGAGAGTGTGGCAGATATGATACGCGAGTTGGGATGGAAGTCATTAAAGAAAAGACGTTTTTCATCGCGGCGATATCTATTTACGAAATTTCAGTCACCAACTTTCTCTTCCGAATGCGAAAATATTTTGTTGAGCCCAACCTAGATAGGTAGGAATGATCATCAAAATAAAATAAGAGAAATCAGAGCTCGAACAGAAAGGTTTAGGTGTTCGTTCTTCCCGCGCGCTGTTCGGGAGTGGAATGGTAGGGAGATAGTTTGATTGTGGTTCGATGAACCCTCTGCCAAGCACTTAAATGTGAATTGCAGAGTAATCATGTAGGCGTAGATGTAGACAGCAAAGGGAGAGAATGACACAGTTTTGTTCGACGGACAGAATCGTTCCTATGACTATTTTAAGTTTAATTTCTACTGACACTCAGTTTCTCTGTCGCCATCAACACATCGTAGGTTCAGACTGCAGAGTGCAGTGAAATGGAACATCGCCATTTTTTCCACAGACAACTCCATATTATGTACCTATGGTAGGATTCACGTAAGAACTTTTGTTTTTGCTCTTCAAACAGAAGACAAGTATGCTGTGTAGAGTAAGATTAGTATTATGATCTATATACTGTATCCACACTTTTAAAAACATTTTCATAAAGTAACTGATTTTGTATGACAGTCGGTATTAATTATTTTTCCCGTCTAATAAAAAAATTCTGATAAATAAATAACTGACCAACACCATAGCATCAGCTAGTTTTTTTATATTTTTTTTTAATAGGCCTGCATGAATGTTAGCACAGTGCAGTGCAACATTATAGCTTAAGTTTTCATGGAAACGTAAGTCAAAAACGTCTTCAGTGTTTACCAATTCTTGTTCAGCGATTGCACTTATAAATAGCGTCATACATTTTTGAGAGTAAAAATTGGATAACCTATTTCTTTGCAGGATCTACGGTGGGCTTTTTTATACAAAGGTAGTTGGACACTCACAAAAAAGTCGTTTTCTGTCTTCTCTGTTATTATGACCAAAGTACACTGATAGCCACGCCTACGTAGCCGAATGGTAATAAATGGCTGACGTATGGAGGACCCGGCTTCGATTCCCGGTACTGCCACGGATTTTTCCTAGGTGGGAGACTGGTACGTGGTGCACTCAACCTCGTGATGCCAATTGGGAAGCTACTCGACCGAGTAGAAGCTCCACGGTCTGGATAGTCTCTATATCGGGCGGGGGGCGGTGTGTTGACCATGTGCCCATCTATACCACGTCTGCATGACGCCGCAATGCAGAGCATGACACGGCAGCTGGTAGACGTCCCTGGGTCCTTCGCGGCCTGATAACGCTCTCATTTTTACATCGATGAGATTGGGGGTTATTACCACATACTTAATAGCATGTTGTTCTAGTTCCGGAACGCACTGTAGCAGACATTTTGCGAGGTACAGTTTCGACAACTCAGTGGTCAGTTTCCGGAGGTATATGGCACCAGATGTCTGGACACAGGTCACGCATTTCCCTCAAGCGCCCGATAGCGTCCCAGATGTTCCATCGCGTGCAGAACAGGGGAATTTGCTAGCCAAGACGTCAACGTTCCTCAAACTACTGTGGCACGATTCTGACCTTGTGATGCTACCATCCTGCTATAAGATGCCATCGCCGCCGAGGAAGACATCAAACGTCAAGGGAGACGTGTGTGTCCCGTAGTAAGACTCACATAGAACGTCGATGTCATGGTGGCCTCTGTTACTACAACAGCTCACTTGGAAGCTCAAGTGAATGTCCCTCGTAGCACAACAGTGCTCCCATCAGCCTGCGTTCGTGGCAGTCGTGCATGTTTCGAGAAGCCACTTGTCCAGATTGCCCACAACTGTCGATCTTGTGTCACTTAAGTAAATCTTTCTTCCACACGAGAACAGATAATCACGGACTGCAATTGCAACGGGTGCTTACATTCACAGAGAGTAATGCGCAAGCTAATACCAACGATTTCGGTGTCGGAGATACACTAAGGCAAAAATACCGACACACCACGAAGGAATTATCCGAACGGGACGGAAATCGGTAGATGTGATGTTCACGTACAGACAAACAAATTATTATAGTCTCATAAAAATTGGATGATTTATTGAAGAGAAAGAACTTCATCAATTGAGCAAGACAATAACAAGTTGATAGAGCACTGTCCTCTATGCAACCAGTTATTCGGCTCGGCATTGATTGATAGAGTTGCCATATATCCTCCAGAGGGATATCGTGCCAAATTCTGTCTAGTTGGCACATCAGATCATCAAAATCCTGAGCTGGTTGGAGGGCCCTACCCATAACGCTCCGAATGTTCTCATTTCAGGGATAAACCGAGCGACCTTGTTGGCCACGGTAGAGTTTGGCAAACCCGAAGGCAAGCCGTAGAAATTCTCGCCGTATGCGAGCGAGCATTATCTTGCTGAAATGTAAGCCCAAGGTGGCATGCCATGCAAGACAACAAAACGGGGCGTAGAATATCGTAGACATACCCATGTACTGTAAGGGTGCCATGGGTGAAAACCAACGATGTCCTGCTGTGAAAAAAAAATTGCGCTCCAGACCATCACTCCTGGTTGCCGGGATGTATGGTGGGTGACAGTCAGGTTGGTATCTCACAGTTGTGTGGGGAGTCTCCAGACACTTTGTCTCTGGTCTTCGGGCCTAGTTCGAAGCGTTACTCATCAATAAAGACAATTCTACTCCAATCAACAAGATTCCATGCAGAAGACGCATCTGGTCTTGGAATTTGAGAAGGTGTGTAATAGTGTAAAAATAGGCTAAATCTGGGGAAACCTTCAGAAAAGGGGAATTGGAAGGCTATTGGTAGAATAAAGGGAAGGATGAGTAATGTAAAAGTAGGACAGAACACACTGGTACCGACAGAAAAAGACATGGTCCAGTAACATTAATGTGACCACCACCTATGTTCGGCGGCAACGTGCAGTAACCACTCACAGACAGTAGGGTGCAGAAAATGCTGCAGTTGTTGTCGTAATGGGGAAACGGAGCGACTTATCTGTCGTCCAAAAGCGCATGATCGTTGGAATTTCGCTAAAAGGATGGAAACATTATCGAAATGGCTAATATTACAAACCGTTCGGGTGTCGCAGTGACTAAATTATATGGAGCATGGTAAAATGGCGCTATCGAAAACCGGCATCGAGGCAACTGTGGTGCACCATAGGCCATGGATGACGAGTGTGAAAACCAGGTGCAGATAAATGTACGGGCGAATAGACGTGAAACTGCTGAGCAGCTGATTGTCCAGATGGACCAAGGGGCTGACACTGCCTCCTCAACAACTGTTCAGCAAACGTTGCTGCATGTGGGTTTCCGCTGCAGGCGCCTCATACATGCAGCCAAGCTGAATATCATAGGCGACAAAGGCTGGAATTTGCCGCCTATACAGCAACTGGACGTCCACTGAAATTCGGCAGGCGACCTTTCCAGATGAAGAATCACTTTAATGCTACATAGGACAGAGGGCTGTTGGCGTATACAGAGTGAAACACCTGAAAGCATGGTGTGAGGTATGTTTTCGTGGCGTTGTTCGAGTAATCTCGTCATTCTGGGTTGTAAGGTCGTGGTCCACGGAACTCTTCTATCCCTGACGTTTCGTCCAAATCTACGTTGGACATCTTCGTAGGTGCTCCTGGTTGTGCTGAGTCTTGCCGACTGACGAGTCGGACGTCGAAGAACGGCGTTAATACCGTGTAAAGTGGGCGTAGTCTGGATTTCACTTGATAGCAGAGATAAACCTTGTCATGGATAAAATATAACTATCGATCATAGTATGTCAAAGATAAAAACTTTTCGTCGATTCTGTAGCGCCACTGTCCACATATCGCTAAGTTTCATAGCTTCTTCTTTTCTGTTAAATTATCCCCATGTTTATATATTTCGTTGGCTTCTCTATATAGACGTGGATAATAGTTCCTCATAGTACATACAACTTCTGTTTCCGAAAATTTCAGTAAGTGATCACCTAACTGAAGAGCATTTTTCGCCACCGTTGACTTGTCTGTTTTTCCTAGTTGGCAAAGACTTCTATGTTCCTTCAACCGTGTATTCACACTTCTCGTTGCAGTTTCAATGTAGACCCTACCATATGTACACGGAATCTCGCACACACCACTTGCAGGCACAAGGGGACGTTTATCGTTAGCGGAACCAAGTATTTGGCCTATCCTTGGGGATCATGTCCACCTCTTCATGCAATTCGTTGCTTTTCCTCGACACATGGCTTCTACCAGCAGGACATTGCAATGTATCACACAGCTTGCTGTGTACGTGCTTTGTTCGAAGAGCACCACCATCAGTTTACCGTACTCTCCTGGCCACGCAACTTCCCGGATTCAAATACAATCGACAACCTGTGGGACTATACCGATAGGTCCGTTTGCGCCATGGATCTTCAACCGAGAATCTAGCACAGGTGGCCGCAGTACTGGAGTCAGCATGGCTCAACATCCCTGTCTATACCTTCCAGAACCTCACCGACTCTCTTCTTGCACCTCTCGGAGCGGTCCGCGCTGTAAAAGGTGGGTTATTCTGGCTTTCCACAGGTGGTCACATTAATGCACTGGACGGTGTAGGCAGAAGCAAGGGAGAGCGCAATCCCCTCGACTTTTCATTTCAGTTATGTATGAGATATCGTCAGGTGTGCTAGAGTGAATAGGAGTTGAATATATATGTTTGCAGGCCATTTAATGGAGTGGGGACATTGAGAAGTATAAGAAGCCCTAGATGTTTGATGGGAAATGGTGCGACAGTATGAGTTGCAGTTCAACGGAAATAAATGTGATCTCGTGGTGCCAATGAGGAGTAAGATGAGAGCGGCAATGGGGATATGTATTAGAGGGAAAATACTAAAGAAAATGGTAAATTTGAAGTGCGAGGGGATCACAACAAAAGACATCGGGAGAAATGAGAAGGAGTTTAATGAAAGCGGAAGGCAAGCTCCTAGATTCATCCATAGCACGGGAAGCCTGGTCTGGAGCAAATATGTACCGCGAAAATGAAAATATATATATATATATATATATATATATATATATATATATATATATATATATATATATATATATACCGAGCATATTATGCGTCAGAGACAGGAAACGTAATTGAACAAGAGACAGGAGTGTGAGATGAAATTTCAGAGAAGTAGAACAGGAATAATAAAATTTGATAGGGTAAGGAATGAGATGGTGAGAGAAGTAATGAAAGAAAGTCCCATGCGAGATCCCGTGGAAAAGTCAAGTCTAAGACTGACCGGACATGTTGGCAGAACGTCCAGACAGGCTCACGAAATGGCCATAAAAGGGAAGAGCCATGGAGAAAGCACTCAGTCTCCAGGCCACAAGTGGCCCATAGGGACCATCCGACCGCCGTGTCATCCTCAGGTCAAGATGCGGATAGGAGGGGCGTGTGGTCAGCACACCGCTCTCCCGGTCGTTAAGATGGTTTTCTATGACCGGAGCCACTGCTATTCCTCAATTGGCATCACGAGGATGGGTGCACCCCGAAAAATGGCAACAGCGCATGACGGCCCGGATGGTCACCCATCCAAGTGCCGGCCATGCCCGACAAACTTCGGTGATCTGACGGGAACCGGTGTATCCACTGCGGCAAGGCCGTTGAAATACAAAGGAATAAATGGATCAGTGAAGAACATATGAAGAAAAGAGGAAGGAAGGAAGGAAGATCAATTTAACGTCCGTCGATATCGAGGTCAGAGACTGAGAACATGCTCGGATTATGTCAAGGGTGGGGGAGGAAATCGGCCGCACCCTTTCAAGGGAATCATCCCATCATTTACCTGGAGCGTCTTGGGGAAATCACGGAAAACCTACATCTGCATGGTCGGACGCGGTTTTGAACCGTCGTCCTCCCGATGCGAGTCCAGTGTGCTAACCACTGTGCCACCTCGCTCGATAAGAGGAGAGGCGAAGACTGGGACAAGGAGAATCAAATGGATGGAAACTGTAGAATATAACGATGACGAGTGTGTATCTCCAAAACACAAACCTGTCGCTCCGAGGCAGCCGGTGACATTGCACCACTTGGGCAAAGGTGATGGCGACGTCGGCCGGCGGAGCGAAATGTGCGTTCCAGCAATGTCGGCGGCAGAAGTAGCAGCCGGTGTCGTAACGGGCGGCCAGCCTTGGGCCTTCGGCTGGGACCGCGCGGCAGGCGCAGTGCAGCCAAGGATGCAAGGCCGAGCCGCGGGCCGCGCCGCGCGCCGCGCGCCGCACTTCCTGGTTGTGCGGCCCCACGCACTCCTACACGCACCGCGGCGAGCACACGCACTTTCCCACCGAGCTTCCTGCAAGCTGAGGCTCTGCTGGGAGTGCAGCCCTGACCTACTTCAGCACATTCACCATCCCCGTCAAGTCCACGAGGGACGCTATTTTTAAATGCAGAGCCGATCGAGGGAAGTTGTCACAATTTTTGGAGTGGCTGTTAAGCGAGCCGAAGGACACCCTATTCCACAATTCCTTTGGCTGTGACAGTCAGTTCACTACTGTGTCCTTCAGTTGGTCGTCCGAGTTGAAAGGCTTCTCTCTGAAATAGTTCGAATTCTTTTTTTTTTTTTGGGAGGGGGCATCAAGGCCGGTCTGTACGGCAGATGCTCAAGTTGCCCATTACGCTTTGTGTGACCTGGGGGAATTGCGGCCGCGAGCTATCGTGGAGGAGGAGGAGATTAGTGTTTAACGTCCAACGAGGTCATTAGTGACAAAGCACAAGCTGAAATGAGGGAAGGATGGAGAAGGAAAGCGGCTGGCATTTGCCGTAAGGGATTTAGGGAAATAACGGGAAACCTAAATCTGGGTGGCCGGACGTGGTTTGAACTAGAGATGGGCAAACTCGTTCATCCTTGGGAACTAGTTCACTGCTGATCGCTCTTTTTTGGGAACCGTTCATTTTTACTCGTTCACCGTTCATTTGTGCTTGGTATATGGTTCTTATGAAAAACTGGAAACTAGTAGTGTAGGTGACTGAAGGATGGAGGGCACCAAGAGGGGGCACTTGCCTCCCCCTTGGAGTATAGAGTTTTTATTCATTACAGAATTCTTACACACTTTTAGAAGTAATTTCTGTGATTATGCAGAACCTCTCGTTTAGCCAACCGTTGCCTGTGTGGCTAATCGCAGGGAAATAATATAGGGTGGCGCACTGAAAACCGGCCCCGAGTACAGACTGCTCGCCAATTACGGACGATGTGTTGCCCGTTACGAGCAGATACAGCAAACAGAAAAATATGTAACAATTAGGCAGTGAAGAAATAACAAGTTAATGCAAGCAACAATTACGAAACAATCGATGAGGATGTGTAGAGAACTGGAGAAGAGAACATAAAAATCACACGCGACACGCATGGGCTATAGCTCATGTAGCCTTGTAAACCTGTTGCTGGTTGTTTCCCAACTTAATAGACCACAAGTGTTTGTATAAAATTCTTCGTTTCGACTTCCACTACATAGCTATGCTACGTCGTTAACAATAATTGTTTACACCTTATACATACTTCACGTCGTCTCTGAGTTCGTAGGCGAAGTAGAGGCTTTATGGAAGCATAAAATAAAATGTGATTCTCTCATACTTGCGTCACACGCTTAGTAAAAATTAAGTTTTTTTGTTGCATTATTAAAGTTAATGCACCAATAATAATAATAATTAAGTCAGCAGTAGTAAGGTTTTTGGTTTTAAAGCTCCTTCGGAAGAAATGTTTTTGATATAATAAGTAAATACTGTTTTATATCAATCTATGTCTTTTCAAATGAAAAGTCACCGCTTTTCCTACTGAGCCAAATGACCCCACAACCCTTTTTTTTTTTCAAAGAAACCAAACTAGCAGGTAATGCAAATTGGAAACAACCAAACTTACAAATAATTAGAGCCTTCCTAAATGTAATGTTTTGCATATGAAATATACACGAAAATCGTTTTATATGAATTTTCTTACACTGAAAATTAAGCAAATTACCGAAAGTTAGCTGCTAAATCAAGTCGATGAAACCAAAAAATATATGAATAACAAAAAAAAACTTGCATTGTTATATGGATGTCTTCTGCTGCTCATCGATATAATGAAGTGAGCTGACATGCCCTTTTGTTACCGCAAAAGATGTACCTATTACATACAACGTAATTTTTATGTAATTTACGTAACTATAAAATACTTTTTGATTACCGGTCGTGGACGCTGAATAGCCAGAACCAAGTGTAAGAACTTAGGAACACATGTAAAATAGGCGAGCGCAGTGAACGAAACGAACAACTGGATACTGAACTAACTAGGAGCAGTCAGCAGTGGAACCGAGTGATCATGCGAAGAACGACGAGTGCGGCTGAGGGAGACCGAGACTGAGACGATCACGCGACCGAGGCTGGAACGAGAACTGCCGAAGTGACCGCCGCGACTGGAGTGAACTAGTGAACTATGAACCGATCGTCCCCGTTCCCGGGAACTGTAAGTAGACCACCGCGACCGAAGTTAACTATGAACCGATCGTTCCTTGGAATTCGTTCCTCGGTCCTTTCGTTCATCTTGGTGAACCGTTCCTTTGCACCCGTTCGTTCGCGAACTACCCATCTCTAGTTTGAACTGTCGTCCTCCCGAATACGAGTCCAGTGTGCTTCTACTGCGCTACTCCGCTAGGTATTGCCGTGGAGCAGAATCACCCCCTCCGTGAGCATCCCAGGCCGCTTCTTCTTGATGGACTTGCGTAGGCCACGGTATGTTGCTCAGTACATGTCACCGTTAATGGCTTTTCCGTGCTCGAGGAATTCGATGAGTTTCGGACTTCGGACGACGAGCATAATCTTTGTTACTGAAAGCACAGCTCTGAATTTTTGATGTCGTGGGGTTTCCTACCGTGGGGTTTCCTACGAGCAGTGGCGCATTAAGCCTGTCAGAGGCACAGGCTGGCAAAACAAATTCAGGCTCCCCTTGCTGCCCCCTCCCACCTCCTCACCACACAAGAGTTCTCCGAGAGTTTCAAACGCAAACGGAAGGAAGTCCCACATTGCTTATCATCTTCATTTTGTGTCGTGATAATATACCAGATATAACGTTATTTTGCGTAACACTGAAAGTGACTGCTCTTGTAATCTCGTTGCTATTACCTAATAGCTATGTTGCCCGCTATACGGCATGAATTATTACATGATTTCTGTTGTTCGAATCTATTATTTATGTTTCGCAACCAAGTCGGCATAGAGCAAGCGGCGTGTATAAAAATGAATCCCTATTTCCAAAACCAAGAAGAAGGTCACTGTCTACATAAAACTTCGTTCAGTGCATGGTGTAGGGTATTTTACTTGCGGATTTCAACAAAAGCCACAGTGTTGCTCCGATCTTGATGAAATTTTGTACAATTTATCTTCAAAACAAGGGGAACCTCACCGTCTACGTGAAATTTCACGCGGTGTGTGGCGGAGGGCACCTTACAACAGAATTACACATCGTTTGACTGATCAGCTTGGGAGTTGGCTCATGTATGTATGTTTTCGCGGTGAAGGCATTTATACAAGCCAACGTCTGCTGGACGGCGGAGAGTTGGCCTACCTTTAAATAAATTCAACATCGTTTCGTCAATCAGCATAAAAGTTGGAGGATACCCGCTGGTGACAACACCTGCACTGAGGATGAGCGACTGGGGTAGCCAAGCAGTGGGGGGAGACTCAGTTCGCAAACACCTCGTTAGGGAACTGGTTGCTCGCGACAGCTTCATTACCTGCTGCACCCTTGTAGCAAATCCCACGATAGGAAACACCAAGTAGCCGAATTTTTCAGGGGAGGTGACAACGCATGCTTCAATTACCTAGATGTCTCACTGCGTTATCCCAAAGCGGCATAAGCAAGTTTTTAACATGTTTCGTAACTGTTAAAATGAACACTCCTCGTATATTTACGACGAGTAAGTAACTTTGAAGATCATAATAACTTTGAAGATCAGATCACTTTCAAATATCTCGCTTCTCGGTACACATACGATGGAAACAATGAGCCCTGACCTGTGTCTAGTGCGTGAGCTCATGGCATGGTAATGTTTCCAGCACTCGCCATTGGGTTCTCTTCTACGTAACGAACGACGTGCTCTTGAAACGTCCAGAGTGTGGGGCGTCCATGGAGCACCACAATCAGCCCTCATAGCTGCGAACGTACGAATTTCCCACAGCCGTTGTTGTTGTCGAGCGAAAACGGAATGTGATGTCGTAATTACAACTGGGACAGATGATGGCGCCATCTTCCAAATTTGTGTGCGTTTCCTGAAGCAGATATTTGAAGGTGTTCTCATCTTCATACTAATTTTATATCCAAACGGTACATTTCTGAATATGAGTTCCTTATCAAAACTTCATCTACTGTCCGCCACTGTAGCTAAATGGACAGCGCTCTGGCTTGTCATGCCGGAGGGCCCGGGTTCGATTCCCGGCTGGGTTGGAGATTTTCTCGCCGCTCAAGCACTGAGTGTTTGTGTCGTCTCCATTATTATCATTTCATTCTCATCGACGCATTAACTCGCCGACGTGACGTCATCTCAAAAGACCTGCCTCAGGTGATCCAGTCCGCCCGCCGGGAGGCCCTCGCCATACATTTCGTATCATCTACTAAGTCCCCCCTAAAAACCCTAGAAGCCAGTAACTTGGTATTGTGAAACACCCTGTGACGCTGTATGTCAAGTGCAACTACATTTCATGAGTGTTACAGAGCAAAAGGAATGTCAGTGTGTTT
Organism: Schistocerca gregaria; assembly: GCF_023897955.1. Classification (NCBI taxonomy): domain Eukaryota; kingdom Metazoa; phylum Arthropoda; class Insecta; order Orthoptera; family Acrididae; genus Schistocerca; species Schistocerca gregaria. The sequence continues at coordinate 655,702,138 of NC_064922.1, forward strand.
CGGAAACCATGCTGCCTTTGGACGGTTGGTGATGGTGCATTGCTCCACAGCTACGCGAAATGAATAACGAGAAAAAACCAATTATCAGCTGTCGACTATCAAATCACTACAGTTTTGCTTTCGATATGTGCCTTCCTCAGACACTCTTGATTTGGCTGATGACAACCGCGACCTGCAATCTGTTCGGATGAAAACAATACACAATGCGCGCCGCAAGAAAACGACTTTATCCAGTGAAAATTCGGTGCACCCCAATAAAGTCATCCAACACGAAATGAATAACCGTATCATTTTTCCCACTGCACTCCAAAAATCCACTACATTCATATTATCTCAGGTTAGAGGAACTCCTTCTTAGGGTCAATGATAAAATATCTGCCGAAATCGAAGCCAGATAAGCCACAGTACTATCAGAGCAGGCTTGCACATCAGAAACACAATATATTAATATGTCACTAGCACCCATGAGAAGCTCCAGAATTAGTATGGTTCAAATGGGTCTAAGCACTATGGGATTTGACATCAGAGGTCATCAGTCCCCTAGACTTAGAACTACTTAAACCTAACTAATCTAAGGACATCACACACATCCATGCCCGAGGCAGGATTCTAACCTGCGACCGTAGCAGCAGCGCGGTTCCGAACTGCAGCGCCTAGAACCGCACGGCCACAGCAGCCGGTCCAGAATTAGTACCACTTAGTAACAGAACAGCAGCGAAATACTAAGCTCAGATTGGAATATATGTAACATGATGGTCTAGGCGCCAGTGGTGAAGACGCATTAATTACAGTAAAAACTATAGAGGTTGTTACCGATTCTGAATGTGAACTACTCATACCTAGGTGTGACCATTCGAAGGGCCCTAAAGAGGACTGAGCACATAAAACAAACAGTAGCACAAGCACGTGCTAGACAGATTCAGTGCGAGAATCTGATAGAAATGAAAATCATTCACAAGAGAAGTGATACACAGTATACTCGTGTCACTGATTGTTCAGCACTGTTCACAAGTGTGGGGTCGCCATCAAGTAGAATAAATAGGAAATATAACGAAGATGCAACGAAGAGTGGCTCCATTAGTGACCGGATCGTTTACTCGACGCGAGAGCGTTACAGAGACGCTCAACAAATTCCTGTGGCGGTCTCTACGAGAGAGTTATGGAAAGGAAGAAGAGTCGGGCATATCTTGCTTCTTCCCGCCTGCGTCTCGCGAAAGATAACAACGACAAAATAAGAAATTATGGCACGGAGAGCTCTACCGACAATCACATTTTCTATATGACTGTCGATAATGGAACAGGGAAGAGGTTCAAATGGTTCAAATGGCTCTGAGGACTATGGGACTTAACATCTGAGGTCATCAGTCCCCTAGAACTTAGAACTACGTAAACCTAACTAACCTGAGGACGTCACACTCATCCACGTCTGAGGCAGGATTCGAACCTGCGACCGTAGCAGTCGCGCGGTTCCGTACTGAAGCCGCCTAGAACCGCTCAGCCACAACGGCCGGCGACCAGGGAAGAGGGGAAATTATAGTGGTTCAAGGAGTACTTTCTACCATGCACTGTAAGGTGGCTTGCAGAGTGTATATGTGAATCACAGGAGGAGATTGGATGCTGACACAGCGTTAATACATGGTCCAATTACTTTAATGTCACCTTCTCCTTTATTCGACGTCAACGTATAATAACCACTCACAATCGGCAGGTGGCAGCACTAGCGGTGGATGGTATATAAAGCCTACTGGGGAGATGCGGACAACAGTGCACTCGTTTATCGTATTTGCAGAAACTGAGCGATTTATCGGACGTCGAAAAGACCATCACCATGGGCATTCGGGCCAACAGTGGAAGCTTTTCCGAAACGGCTAAGTTTGTAAACTGCTCGCGTGTCGCCGTGTTTAATAATACCGGGCATGGCAGTCCAAAACCATAGCGTGGGCTATCCAGAACCGGCGCTGAGGCAAATGTGCGAATGTCGTGCACTACGAGTCATAGATGATAGGGGTGAACAACGGCTGCTGAGATGTGTACAGGCGAATGGGTCTTCAAGTGGTTCAAATGGCTCTTTGCACTGTGCGACTTAACTTCTGAGGTCATCAGTCGCCTAGAACTTAGAACTAATTAAACCTAACTAACCTAAGGACATCATACACATCCATGCCCGAGGCAGGATTCGAACCTGCGACCGTAGCGGGCGCTCGGTTGCAGACTGTAGCGCCTAGAACCGCACGGCCACTCCGGCCGACGGTCTTCAAGTGATGACCAACTGACCGCCCAGAGAGCGTTGCTGCGTATGAGACTCAAGAGCAGGTGCCTGGTCCATACACCTATGTTGACTGCTGCTCATCGGAGACGATAACTGAAACTTCCACTCCAATGCCGCAACTGGACTGAGTGGTGACAGATGGCCTTTTCAGATGGATAATGTTTTATGTTCCACCGGACCAGATGACCGTTGGCGTGTACTGTGTGAAACGTCTGAAACAAAAACCCTGCAGCAATAGCTGGAAGCGTCCGGGCCGGAGGAGAAAGCCTTACGATCTGGGAATGTTTTCTTGGACTTGCCTGGGTGATTTGACCGCTCTGGAAGGCACAGTTGATCAACACAAGTACACCTCTATCCCTGGGGGACCATGTCCACCACTATATGCCGTATCTTTTTCCTCGACACGATGGCACCTACCAGCAAGACAATGCACTGTCATACAGTTCGCAGTGTTCGTACGTGGTTCGAAGAGCAGCAGGGTCATTTTAAGGTACTCCCCTGCCCATCGAACTCCCTGCACTTAAACTCAATCGTGAATCTGTGGGACTAGCTCGATCGAGCAATTAGCGCCATCGATCCTCAAAAGAGAAACTTAGCGCAGCCGGTCAAGGCAATGGAGTTGTCATGGCTCAACATGCCAGTCGGTACCTTCCAGAACCTCACTGACTATTTTCCTCCACGTCTCGCAGGGGGCCGCGCTGCAAAAGGTGATGATAAACTTTTGAGAGGTGGTCACATTAATATGACTAAACACTGTATTATTGTTACAGCATACAAAGGAACTTTGAACAGTGCCCTGGCGGTCGTTACGGAATGATTCACAGGAAGCAGTTTCTTGAGGTTTTCGTGAGATGTATAACTTAGAGAGTGCCGGCTGCTGTGGCCGAGCGGTTCTAGGCCCTTTAGTCCGGAACCGCACTGCTTCTACGGTCGCAGGTTCGAATCCTGCCTCGGGCATGGATGTGTGTGTTGTCCTTTGGTTAGTTAGGTTTAAGTAGTTCTAGGTCTAGGGATCTGATGACCTCAGATGTTAAGTACCATAGTGCTCAGAGCCATTTGAACCATTTTTTGAACTTCAAGTGTGTGGTTTTCCAGAGTGTTCATACTTAAGATTTGTGTGAGAGGAACAGATCTGAGACCATCTACAGATCTTAATTTTCACAAGTTCGCTGTCTTTGATTGCAACATATTATAAGGTCTCTTACGTCATATGCATTTTCTGTACAGTTACAATTGCAGACCCGCTGTAAATTACTACCATCATTACCAACACCCCAAAATAAAACGAACTCCATTACGTGCTATATACAGGACAGAAAATACACGTATGTAAGATTTCAAATTCACACACACTGACGCACTTTGGTTTTGCAGAAGATCGATAACTAGGATTGTTAACAGTCTTAGTCTCAGTGACCATCTACAGCTGCATCTACGTGATTACTCTGCTATTCACAAAAAAAGTGACTGGCAGAGGGTTCAATGAACCACCTACAAGCTGTCTCTCTACCGTTCCGCTCTCGAACGGCCCGCGGGAAAAGGAGCGCTTAAATTTTTCTGAGCGGCTTATGAGTTTTATTATTGTATCGTGATGATCATTTCTCCCTACGTAGGTGGGCGTCAGCAAAAATTTTTCGGAATCGGTAGAGAGAATTGGTAATTGAAATTTCATGATAAGATCCCGTCGCAAAGTAAACCGCCTTTGTTTTAATGATTGCCATTCCAATTCACGTATCATGTCCGAGGCACTATCTCCCCTATTTCGCCTTCTTCAAAACGAGCTCGCCTTCTTTGAACTTTTTCGATGTCATTCCTCAGTCCCACCTGATGCAGATACCACACAGCAATACTCCAGAATATGGCGGACAAGCGTGTTGTAAACAGTAATTGTAGTCCCTGAGCATTTAGTTGAATTTACAATCTTCAGATATGTGTGACTTACCGCGCTATCGAAATTTAGCGTATCTCTTTTAGTATTCATGTGAATAACTTTACACTTTTTTTTATTCAGGATCAATTGCCACTCTTCGCACCATAGAGATATCTATTTTAATTCATTTTGCAATTCGGTTTGGTCATCTGATGACTTAACAATACGGTAAACCACAGCATCATCTGCAAACAATCTAAGACGGCTACGCAGATTGCCTGCTATGTCGTTAATATAGATCAGAAGCAATAGAGGGCCTATAACATTTCCTTGGTGAACGCCAGATATTACTTCTGTTTTACTCGATGACATTCCGTCTGTTTCTACGAACTGTGACCTTTCTAACAGCAAATCACGAATCCAGTCACAAAACTGAGGCGTTACTCCGTAGGTACGCAGTTTGGTTAGAAGACGCCTGTGAGGAACAGTGTCGAAAGCCTTCTGGAAATCTAAAAATATGGAAACAATTTGACGTCCCCTGTCTATAGCGCTCATTATTTCATGAGTATGAAGACCTAGTTGTGTTTCATAAAAAAGACATATTTTCTGATTCCGTGCTGACTGTCTCAATAAATCGTTTTCTTCGAAGTACTTCATAATGTTCGAACACAGTATATGTTCCGAAACCCTACTGCAAATCGACGTTAGTTATAAGGGCCTGTAATTCAGCGGATTGGTGTTGGTGTCACTCGAGTAATTTTCCAGTCTTTAGGTACGGATCTTTCTGTGAGCGAGCGATTGTATACAGTAGCTAAACATGGAGCTATTGTATCAGCGTACTCGGAAAGGAACCTGACTGGTATACAATCTGGACCGGAGGCCTTGCCTTTATTAAGTGATTGAAGCAGCTTTGCAACACCGAGGATATCTACTTCTATGTTTCTCATCTTGGCAATTGTTCTTGATTGTAATTCAGGAATATTTACTTCGTGTTCTTTGGTGAAGGAGTTTCGAAAAACCTCATTTACGGTAAAGTGAAATCATGATGAATTCATGTTATGGATGGATTCCGTCCGTATACACGCAGTTTTCGCGAATGTCATTTAGCCATAAGCGACTGGCACATAGCGGAAAAGTTGCCAGATCGTTAATTTAAAACAGGAACGACGGCGGTCGTATTCCGAAGTTGACGAAGGAAGTTCGCGGTCTGAAATCACGTCGACGACGACGTCAATCGGAGACGGAACTTAAGCTGCGACCTGAGAAGGCTGAGGAAGCACAGTGGCTGTTTTTTAAACCAAGGAAACAAGCCAGAATAGCCGCAGTGGACTAGTGGAGCTGCGTCCGTAATATATCGAGCGGGTGACGAACAGAAAAAAATATCAAAAATCACGAGCACGTATTCAAGAAACGGTTGGTTTCAATGCTGTGTTTATAGTCCACACATTCGAAGTAGCTAATGAGTAACTAAGAACACACTATTACTCACAAGTAATGCTGTGCCGAGACACAAAGTCACGTTGAGTCCATTGAAATGTATGTCCCATTCAGATTCTTACGCAGTTTTCACACGTTTTTAGGTTATTTTTATCTCACCAAAAACTGTAACTTGCGTGAAACCTAGCATCATACACCTCTGGGAAGAAATGTGACAAGATAGTTCGTCGTTGTGGGAGTGCATGAAAACAAATCCAGACCAAATGAAAGACGCATGTTAGAATAAACGATGCCCAAACATTCGCATCAATGAAACTTCTTGGCAGATGAAAACTTTGTGCCGGACCGAGACTCGAACTCGGGACCTTTGTCTTTTGCGGTGAAGTGCCCTATCGTCTGAGCTACCCAAGCACAACTCACGCCCCCTCATCACGGCTTCACTTCGGCCAGTACCTCGTCTCCTACCTTCCAGACTTCACAGAAGCTCTCCTGCGTACCTAGCAGAACTAGCACGCCTGGAAAAAAGGATATTTCGGAGACATGGCAAGGCCACAGCCTGGGGGATGTTTCCAGAATGAGATTTTCACTCTGCAGCAGAGTGTGCACTGCTATGGAACTTTCTGGCAGATTAAAACTGTGTGCCGGACCGTGACTCGAACTCGGGACCTTTGCCTTTTCCGGGCAAGTGCTCTACCGTGTGACTTACCCAAGCACGACTCAAACCCCGTCCTCATAGCTTCGCTTCTGCCAGTACCTCGTCTCCTACCTTCCAAACTTCACAGAAGCTCTTCCACGAACCTTGCACAATTAGCACTCCTGGAGGAAAGGATATTGTGGAGACATGGCTTAGTACTGCAAGGTTCGCAGAAGGGCTTTGTGAACTTTGGAAGGTAGGAGACGAGGTACTGGGAGAAGTGAAGCTGTGACAAAGTGGCTTGTGTCGTGCTTGGGTAGCTCAGATGGTAGAGCGAAAGGCAAAAGTTCTGAGTTCGAGTCTCGGTCCGGCACACAATTTTAATCTGCCAGGAAGTTTCATATTAGCACACACTCCGCTGCAGGGTGAAAATCTCATTCTGGAGTCGAATCAAGATACAGTGTATCCCCAACTTACGGAAACGCACGCTTGCATTCTCAAACGCAAACAATCGTAGCATCCTGCAATGGATTGTCCCAAGCATCTTGTGGCTTTTGTTGCACTTCAGCAATTGTTCTTGTAGGCCCTGGAGAACTATTAAGTTTCTGCTGCATTACGTTCCTTGTGTGTTAAATTGGTGCGAGATCTGTTGATCTGGCTGGCCACAACATTGGTTGTAGTACACTACGACGACCACTGTACATGGCAACAGCCGTATGTGGATGTGAAATGTGCTGAGAGAACACTTCACTTTCCTGTCGAAGAGGTGCCAGTAGTACGGAGATAACAGTCTGCGCAATGTAGCGGGCACTGGTTACTTAACCCTGAAAAAGCACAAAGTAGGACCACGAGTTGCAACTGATGGCCTGCTACACTATGAAACCTGACATGGGACAGGTATGTCGCTGGCGAATGCACTCCACAATAGGCAGCTCACCAATTCTACGCCATACACGCGTACGTCCATAACTGGCATGGAAGCAGAACCTAATCCCATCACTGAAGACAAGAGAGCACCATTCCCCTCTCCAGTCGACTCTTTCGTTGCATATTGTACAAAACCACTCTGCGGCGCGCGAGGTTGCCGCGCTGGTCTAGGGCGTCTTGTCACGGTCCGTGAGGCTGCCACCGTTGGAGGTTCGAGTGCTCCCTTGGGCATGAGTGCGTGTGTGTGTGCTGTCTATAGCGTAAGTTAGTGTAAGTTAGATTAAGTAGTGTGTAGGCTTATGGACCGATGACCTCAGCAGTTTGCTCCCATAAAACCTTATCACAAAATTTCCACTCTGCAGCCAAGAGAAAATTAAAGCTGAATCCTTTATCACCGGCGTAACTTCCTTCTCGGGATATACAATCTGGTTTATTTCTGTCCATCGTATTCAATACTACAATTATTATTTTTATTATTATTATTCAGCATATGCACTATAAACATTGTAATATTGGCTCACTAAAGAAGTGAATAGGATTGGGGAGAAGAGAAGTTTGTGGTACAACTTGACTAGAAGAAGGGATCGGTTGGTAGGACATGTTTTGAGGCATCAAGGGATCACAAATTTAGCATTGGAGGGCAGCGTGGAGGGTAAAAATCGTAGAGGGAGACCAAGAGATGAATACACTAAGCAGATTCAGAAGGATGTAGGTTGCTGTAGGTACTGGGAGATGAAGAAGCTTGCATAGGATAGAGTTGCATGGAGAGCTGCATCAAACCAGTCTCAGGACTGAAGACAACAGCAACAAGAAGGAAGTGAAACATGGACGATAAATAGTTTGGAGAAGAAGAGAATAGAAGCCTTTGAAATGTGGTGCTACATAAGAATGCTGAAGATTAGATGGGTAGATCGCGTATCTAATGAGGAAGTATTGAATAGGACTGGGGAGAAGAGGAGTTTGTGGCACAACTTGACAAGAAGAAGGGATCGGTTGGTAGAACATGTTCTGAGGCATCAATGGATCACCAATTTAGTATTGGAGGGCGGCGTGGAGGGTAAAAATCGTAGAGGGAGACAAAGAGATGAATACACTAAACAGATTTAGAAGGATGTAGTTGAAGTGAGTATTGGGAGATGAAGAAGCTTGCACGGGATAGAGTAGCATGGAGAGCTGCATCAAACCAGTCTCAGGACTGAAGACCACAACAACAACAACAAGGACGTCCGACTAAATGCAACTGGGCTTGCAAGCTCTAATCTTGCCATGTGAAATACTTTCCTAAATAAATAAATCAATAAAAGGCGACCACCAAATGAACAACTTCGAACGAGGTAAATTAATAAAAAAAGAAGAACATTCATAAAATAAGTAAATGAAATGCACCGAAATAATTAAAAGCCAAAAATAATATTATGGAGTGGTTTTGCAACGTGAACGAATTTAACGCGAAAAATCAGAAGTAATCTCTGAAGCGAATTACTGGAAAACGTGATAATCGCCGTTTCACCGAAATGTACATTAGTAACGGTCTGTAAATTAGTAAAATTTGTATCGCGTATAAATTTGCCCAGCTACTCCGCGACAGTGTCATTTGATCTGCAATTAGTGAACTGCACAGAAACAGGAGCGTGATGCTCTTCTGGTAATGAGCGTTGAAGAGGCCTCGTTTCCACGTACAGCCTGTGAATCTGAAATTATCGAGAGCTCACTTGAACTCTCGGATTCCAGTAAATTGCTGACGCATGTATATCGGCTATGTGTGATTGATCCATAAAGAATCGCGGAAGCAAAACCCGCCAAGGTATCAAAGGTGCTTCATTAAATGTTCAAGTGGTCTCATTAGCTGCTCTGATTCTAATTGGCCTATTTACCAGTGCCTCTGCACAACTGCCATTGTCTGCTCTTTGTATTGCAGCATCTTGTAGTTGAGAGCCACAGATATTACAGCTATTAATTTGAGATATTGGCAGCTAGATTTTGAAACACGAGAGGCGGCTGCCGTGTTAACGTTCTGTGTTAGGAACGCATTTGTGTGGTCGAAGAGACGGGTCATGCTTTCGGCTGACTGCCGAGCATGAATGCTCCGAATGCGTCACAGTGACTAGGACGGATAAACAGCTTCTATTAATGTATTTCTAAATGCACAATTCTCAGATTCCGTAGCAACATTAATGTTGCTCATCTTAAACGTCATCTCATCGCTGTCAAGAGGAAAATCATCGGTGGAAATTGGAATGTGCAGGAAGGAAATCCCATTGGCAGGGACACTTTTACGGGGTGTGGTATGATTTACATTTCAAAAAAGAAAAAGTTACAAAACTGAAGTCGGTTAGGTATAAAGGAAAGGCATCTTCACTATTACCTGCTCTCGTCGCTCTTAACAACCGGCCTGATATCAGGGAACGACATACGGCCGGTGTCTCAGAGGGTGGCCAGCGTCAGAGTGAAACGCATGTCACCGTGAGTCAGGAGTTACGATTAAATGTATTATATGAATATTCATGTTCTCACGGATTATTTCAATGAGGTGACAAAAGCCATGGGATAGCGATATGCAAATATAAGCCTGGCGGTAGTACAGCGTACACAAGGTATAAAAGGGCACTGCATAGGCAGAACTGTCATTCATACTCACGTGATTCACGGGGAAAGGTTTCCGACGTGATTATGACCGCACGACTAGAATTAACAGACCATGAACGCGGACTGGTAGATGCAGCTAGAGGCACGGGACATTCCATTTCGGGAATCGTTAGGGAGTGCAATGTTCCGAGATCCACAGCGACGAGACTGTGCCGAGAATTCCAAATTTCTGACGTAACGTTTCACCGCAGACAACGCACTAGCTAACGGCCTTCACTTAACGACCGGGAGCAGCGGCGTTTAGTACAGTTTCCAGTGCTAACAGACAAGCAACACTGCTTCTGCGTGAAATAACCGCAGAAATCAATGTAGGACGTACGATGAACGTATCCGTTAGGACAGTGCAACTTCGTTAGGCGTTAAATGGCCATTCTGGACAACTCGAGCGAATGATCTGGCCGCCCAGATCGCCCGACGTGAATCCCATGAAACGTTTTTGGGACATAACTGAATGGTCAGTTCGTGCATAAAACCTTGCACCGGCAACATTTTCACGCTTTTGGAGGCTATAGAGGCAGCGGCTCAGTATTTCTGCAGTGGGCTTCCAACGATTTGTTGAGTCCGCGCCACATCGAGTTGCTGCACTACATCGGGAAAAGGGAGGTCCGAAATGATATAAGGAGGTATCTCTTGAGTTTTGTCACCTCAGTGTACTTGGCTCATGAAATTTATTGCGGGACTTTGTCTGTAACAAAAATTTTCTTGCTGCTAATATTTAGATGTAAACATTTTCGCAGAATGTCTGAAAGACACCTCTTGTCCACCTTACATGCCGGCCGGAGTGGCCGCGCGATTCTAGGCGCTACAGTCTGGAACTGCGCCAACGCTACAGTCGCAGGTTCGAATCCTGCCTCGGGCATGGATGTGTGTGATGTTCTTCAGTTAGTTAGGTTCAAGTAGTTCTAAGTTCTAGGAACTGATAACCTCAGATGTTGAGTCCCATAGTGCTCAGAGCTATTTGAACCATTTGAACCACCTTACATGTTGGTAATTCGGGCCAAGTGACGATGAGTACGCAGTAAATCATAGTGGAAGGAATACCTCAGAGACGACGGAGATATGCACTACGGTGATTGCTCTGTGAAGGATGATGCTTCACAAACTCTCGTCGACAGGGGGTAGTTCCGCTGTCAGTGAGAGTTGACTGTTCACAGTCAAGATTGCGCAGTTAGTCAATGTCATAACATTAGTCACGATTAATTAAAACATTCGTCAAACATGCTTCATTTTCTTCCACTAACACTGAAACAAGAAGGATGATACATGAACGTTTTCACGATCCATACTGTGGCTTGCCTGTATACAGTTCTCTATCACGGCAGATTTATCCATCCATGAGCTGAAATTCCACATTCCCGCAACCTCTCAGCTAGACTGTCTAGTGCCAATCTAGTGCTAGTCTGATAACTGGTACCCAATTACCATCTCTCCGCAGCTAGGTACTCCTGTCACCTAGACGGCTAGGGCCAACAGCTACTGCTTGTTTGATAGCTGCCACATTGGTTGCACCGTCTCCTGCAATGGTCACCGTTTTCTGGCTTCCTCACATTGTTTCGTCCCCGAAAAATTGATGACTCCTTTTCACTTTCGTGGCCACCGCTGCCGGCGTCCCCGTCGTCATCTGTTGCTTTCATCACCGCCTCCTCGCCGCAGACATCGCTGCTGTCTTCTCCTAACAACTCGCTGACACTTTGTCGCCGGTAGCATTTTCATCGCCTACAACTTCGCTGTTGTCCGTTGCCGTCGTCCTCGGCGCTGCTTTGCCGTCCGCGGTGGTCTCGCGATTTTAGGCGCGCAGTCCGGAACCGTGCGACTGCTACGGTCGCAGGTTCAAATCCTCCCTCTGGCATGGATGTGTGTGATGTCCCTAGGTTAGTTAGGTTTAAGTAGTTCTAAGTTCTAGGGGACTAATGACCACAGCAGTTCAGTCCCATAGTGCTCAGAGCCATTTGAACCATTTTTTTCTTTTTCGGCGCTGCTTCGGTGGTTGCTCACACCACCCAACGCCGATCATCACCATCCGCCATCATGGATCTCCCCACCACGTCAGTAATCTATACCTGCCTCTCTTCTGCTCGCACTGCCACCGCATAGAACATGTCATCTCAACTATCAACCTACACCCATCCTCTCGAATGGTTCAAATGGCTTTGAGCACTATGGGTCTCAACATCTGAGGTCATCAGTCCCCTAGACTTAGAACTACATAAACCTAACTAACCTGAGGACATCACACATATCCATGCCTGAGGCAGGATTCGAATCTGCGACCGTAGGGGCCGTGCACTTCCAGAATGTAGCGCCTACAACCGCTCGGCCAATCCGGCTGGCCCATCCTCTCGCACCTACAATTTCGTATCCGACTACAACTGACTCTTATCACCAGCCACCAAACCTGAACAACAGTAAGAAAGCATGACATGCCAAGCATCCTTTATAGAAGCTGCAACTGACACATGCCACGCAAAGGATCTGCACAACCCAGCCGAAACACACACACACCGCTTCCAGCCTCCCAACCAAAAAAATACAAACCCAATCATATAATTGGTCCACCTACGACATCCTGCCTTGCTATTCACACCTTCGTCCTCGGTAGTCCAGGCCTCAAATTCCTCACACCCAAATCCCTCATCCTAGAACTAAAAAAACTCCCCCCAAACCTCCAAATAAAACAGACCATCCCGAGGAAAGACTCACAATGGTACTATCAGATCCGTTACGATGGGTTTTCTCGTGCATGTACAAGACAAGGCACCAGTAGTCGCATATGTTTCCGTGGATATCCTAACTTCATGAGCGCGTATGCTCTTCACACATGTGACGGCACTGTAGGCCATCAATGATTGCTAATGACATTGCTGTCTTTGCTGAAAGGGGAGAAGAATTACAGGATATGTTAAATGGAATGAATAGTCTGACAAGTACAGAATACAGCTTAAGAGAAGAATAAATCGAAGAAAAACGAGAGTAATGAGAAGTTGCAGAAATAAGAACAGCGTGAAACTTAAGAATCACGAAGCAGATGAAGTTAACGAATAGTGGTAGTTAGGCAAAGAGAATATACAACGCAGACTATTACAGGCAAAAAGGGCCTTCCTGGCCAAGAGAAGTCTACCAGTGTGAAACATAGGCTCTAATCTGAGAAGGAAATATCTGAGAATGTAGGTTTGGAACACAGCACTGTATGGTAGCGAAACATGGACTGTAGGAAGACTGGAAAAGAAGAGAATCTAATCATTTGAGATGTGGTGTTACATAAGAATGTTGGAATTAAGTGGGCTTATAAGGTAAGGAACGTGGAGCTTCTCCGCAGATTCGGCGAGGGCAGTAAAATGTGGAAAACCCTGACAGGAAAAAGGGACAGGATGAGCGAACATCTGTTAAGAGTCCACAGAATAACTTCTACGGTACTAGAGTGAGTAGTACAGGCTATAAACATTAGAAGAATACAGGAGTGGGATTCGTGATGGGTCGTATCAAATGAGTCAGGTGACAGAAAAAAGAAGATTTGCCGTGTACCCATACGCATTTGGCTCGTCCAACCGGCATATAAAGTGGACGGGAGTGCCTTATCGTCAGTCTTTACGGTTCGCTCCGAAGATGGCTGAACGGGATAGCGGGAGACAAAGTTTAGCTACGGTCGCTCTTATACTCTTCAGTCGCTGGTATGTTGTTAGTGTATGAGATAGAAAATTATGTAGATGGTCGTTTTAACAAAGGTGAAGACTTTTCGTATACGGTCTGTGTACAGCAGTTCTTCGTTATTCTGAAAGAACATCAGAGAAGAAGCGCGTAATTGATGATAGAAAAACCAAAGTACATATTCAACGTCAAAGTTGAGTTTCTAGGCTAACAGACGACAGGTCTATTAGTTCGTCTTTCTAGAGCCACATATAGGATGAAATTACAGAACTATATGAAAAGAAAACGTACATTAGTTACAACCTACGACGCGAACACATTTTATTCAACATGTAAACGTCACTACAGTATTTGGATTTAGATTATGGATGTCCGACATGCCTACCATCATTGGGGATGATGTGGCGCAGATGAATAGCGAAATTCTACACCACCTGCTGAAGTGTAGTAACATCGATGCTGTCGATGACCTCCTGAATGGCTGTTTGCAGCTCAGCAGTTCTTTTGGTGTTATTGCTGTACCACCTTGTCTTTAGTACAGCTCCACAAAAAGGAGGCGCATGTGTTAACATCCGCAGAATATGGCGGCCAAGTAGTGCCTATGCCAGTGGCCTCTGGTTACCCTAGAGCCAGAATGCGGTCCCCAAAGTGCTCCTTCAGGACAACAAACACTCTCCTGGTTCAATGGGGTCGAGTTCCGTCTTGCATGAACCACATCTTGTCGAAATAAGGGTCACTTTGGATAATGGGGACGAAATCATCTTCCAAAACCTGGGCGTACCGCTCGGTAGTCACCGTGCCATCAAGGAATATCGCGTTGATTATTCCGTGACTGACTTCTCCATCGCAGAATGCGGATTCTCAGTGCCCCAGACATGGCAGTTTTGCTTACTGACGAACCCATCCACAGCAAAGTGGGCTTCATCGCTAAACCAAACCATACAGCGCATACTAATTCCCATCATGCTCCGTGGCCAACCGTGCAGTTTGAACCTCCTAACGCAAACCGTTCAGACGTCATCAGGATTTTATTTCATGTAGTTCAATAATTGTTACCCTGTATCTTTAATACTATCGTACATATTCAGTATCATACAAGAATTTATGCAATAGGTTTAGTTTCCCTATCTGTTTGACACCTAAGTGGACATGCAATTGGCAAAGAAATGTTATCGCAATTATTATTTTTACTGATTTCATTTCAGTCAAAGTAAATTCTGCCGGATATATTTCATTTTACATTTAGCAAACCAACTAAAGTCTACTAATTCAAATGCGCATCTTTACCAAGCGTAAGAGAAAATTAAACGAGCAGTAATATCTAAGTTATTTTTGGTAAGGTAAGTGATAAATTTTTCTATTCTAGCTTAAGACAGAGATACGGGTTGGGCCATGTTGTAACAAAAGCAACTCGACAAGACAAAGTAGGTAATTATAGCGTCCAAAAATTCATCCACACAAGAAGAGGAAGAAATCATTGGCGGACAGCATAAGCTGGTAATGGAAGAACCGGCCGGAGTGGCCGAGCGGTTCTCGGCGCTACAGTCTGGAACCGCGCGACCTCTACGGTCGCAGGTTCGAATCCTGCCTTGGGCATGGATGTGTGTGATTTCCTTAGGTTAGTTAGGTTTAAATAGTTCTAAGTTCTAGGGGACTGATGACCTCAGAGCCATTTTTGGTAATGGAAGAGGATGAAAAAGAAAACAGCAAACCCAGTACCCTTCTAAACCTATTTCAGAAAGCCATGGAAAAACCACGTCGGGGAGAGCAACAAGCCGGCCGGAGTGGCCAAGCGGTTCTAGGCGCTACAGTCTAGAATCGCGCGACCGCTGGTCGGGCATGGGTGTTTGTGCTGTCCTTAGGTTAGTTAGGTTTAAGTAGTTCTGAGTTCTAGGGGACTGATGACCATAGCAGTTAAGTACCATAGAGGTCAGAGCCATTTGAACCATTTTTGAGAGCAACAAGTCTGAGTCATGTTTTGCAGCCAAAACAAAATGACATCTCACTAAGACTCATCCAATACGGAAAATATACTCAATAAAAATAAGCCGAAGAGTAACTGGCACACCACGTTTACTCACGGGTATCTGGACAATCTGTCATAGCCAAATTGCCATCAAATATTTGGCAGAGAGCATATCAGTGATTTAACATAAGAAATTTTCTGAGACTGACCTCGGATTACGCTAGGAGATTAGCACGACAGGTTAAGGTAATTAAAATGCGAATTACGGTAACGTCACAGTTATTGTGGAACAACAGGAGATGACTCCAACTTAAATATAAAGCAACATTGACAGAAAATTTATAACAAACCGTGTTCCTTCCTTCAACCACAATCACAGTCATTGCTTTCACCGTCGTCACACAACGAGCGCAGTAGCTTGCCATGTGTTACTTTGCATTACGCCTTACCACAAATGTAACAAAACAGGATGTATTAGACGATGTTGGCAACATTTGTGTTGTCCGCTGGTGAACGGAGAACTTGTATCTGCAACTCAACTCCTGCTCTCTTCCCCCCCCCCCCCCCCCCCCTACATCCTCCCTTCCGCTCCCCTCTCTCCTTTCCTCTCTCTCTTCCTCTCTCGCTCTCTTTCAAACACACACAGAGAGAGAGAGAGAGAGAGAGAGAGAGAGAGAGAGAGGGAGGCACAGACAGAGAGATAGGAGGGAGAGGGAGAGGAGAGAGGAAGTAACGAAGAAGGGATCATGTAAGGGAGGAGGAAGATAAAAGGGAGAAGGAAGAGGGAGCGAGAAGAAGGGGTAGGAAGGAGAAGAGTGAGGGAGGAAAGGGAATAGTATCGACAAATGAAAAGAGTGGGGAGCAAAGAGAGAGAATGAGGGGAGGAGAAGGAAAGGAGAGAGAAATAAAGAGGAGGGGGGGGGGAGAGGAAAGCAGAGATAGAAAGAAAGTGGGAAGGAAAGAAAGAGACACGAGGAATATATAGGTTGATGAAACGATTGGCTTAAAAAAAGACACAGGATGTAAGACATAGAAAGGCCAGCTGCAAGTAGTTTAAGAGAAAAAAATAAGTAATCGTTGAAATTTATTGTATTCCGAGTAATTGTTGCAAGTAATCTCTACCTTTCTACCTCTCCCTCTCCCCCCCCCCCCCCCCCCCCCCCGACAGACACAAAAAGGTTTCTTAATTACGAGTGTACCTGACTGAAAAATTTAGGACAAATACGAAGGTGCAATTTACGTCATTTTATTTGTGCTAAGTAGAGCAGAGAGGGAAGTAAGTGCTTCCGCCTGGTAGAAAGGAGGATGCTATTGGAAGCACTGACAATAGGAGATTAAAAACCAGAGTGTGGCGCATCTGCTTGGTGCCGGGTCAGCGGCTGCGACCTGCTCAGCATAGGATCATTCTCTTGCAGACGTGCCGGGCCATGTCCTGGCTTGCTAAACAGATGTTTCTCATTTTTCTCAGCGGCCTGGCCAGTTCCCCGGGTGATTGGCCCGACTGTAAATTAGAAGCGATTAGTTTGCAAGCTGGATGCAAAACGGGATGGCTGAACCCTGCGCTGCCTTCCGACCGCGAAAAAAATGTCAGACGTGCGTGACATGGGAAGTACGCCGGAACAGCGAGTGCGTGCTACGCACGTCAGCGGCACGCGTGCTGGAGGATCATCCGACCAGGGGAGTGCCCTGGAACTGTCCTGGAGGAAGGTGGACCTCGGCCAGCAAGCCAGGCCAACATACAAAAAGCTCCTTTGCCCTAATGGCGTATGCAGCAGCAGGTGCACTCCGCATCATTGACGGTGCGTGATACCAGGCAATGTCTCCAACATTTTTACTTATCCTCTTAGCTCAGCTATCGTCTTTCTGAGAGTTAAAACATGAGGATCCTTTTGCAATGGGAATAACTCTTGGTTCGTGGCAGTTGCACTCTCTAAATTACGAGGGACGTTCAATAAGTAACACCACACTTTTTTCTGGAATGAGGTTGGTTTTATTCAGGATTCTCTACAATGAAGTTTTGTGAGCTTCTCTCCGGTACCCAAATTTGTGCGAGGACTTGTGTTGTTATGGAGAATTTCGTTTGCATTTTTGTGGTGACGGACATGCTGAAGTCGTTTCTTCAGAGTTGATCTTTGCACCATAAGGGATGATATGGGACAAAAGTTTCCGATCAGTCTAGTAGGCACATTGGGTTCCTTCGTTGCTTAGGCAGCGAGGAACGGAGCGGATACACACCTTTGATACCCCAATAGATGGTCGAGTGTCCCAACACTACGAACAGAGAGGCTGAGTAGAGAGGTGTCTGACTGTGATTCGTCGAGCGCTTCAAATGAGAGTGTCCCCACGTTCCAGCATTGTAGGAGTCACAGCTGTGTGGTGACAGGAAGGACATCCGCCACCTGCGAACTGCCGGATGCTAGTAACTTGCTGCCACGATATTTGTGTGCAGATCTTCCGGTCATCTTCTCGAATGTGGCAGTTGGTCCGAAACTTCATCGCATTATTCTACTAAGATATATCTTCTGTCTTTCTTGTATGAATGGTAAGGGCTATGTAAAATACTTCGAGTATGAGTGGAGGAATCTTCTCCTTTCACAGACTTTAAACAGTAAAGGATAAATCACCACAACGTAACTCGATTCTAGTGTTTTTAATTTACGCGCTTCGTAGCGGTGTGGACTGTGTACTTCGCAAGCAAAGCTCATCTCAATTCATATCCAGACGAACGAAAGATATTAGCATTCTCACTTGGTTACACATAATACGTGTACTCCATGCACACCGGGGACACAGTACCGTTTATGAATGATTCGTACATGAGCTCATTACAGTATTCCCAACAAGGCGTCAGAGTACAGAAGGTGAATTCCCTATTCGGAAGCCTGTTTTCGCAGTTCAGCTGCGTCTAAGGGGCGCCCGAAAAAAAATTGAAGATTCTCTCATCGAGATTGTATGTGCATTAATTTGGAACTGTTATTGGTTCTAGGAAATTCATTTGCAAAGAAAGCTCAGTCTGAAACTTAGAAATTAAACAGAATAGTGTGACTTAGAAATGACATGAATTTGCCGGTAATTTTGATCACAGTTCACAAAACGAAACGACATGCCACAGACATTAAGATAAAACTTTCCGGAGGAATGAAGTTCAAATTTCAGACTTGACCCCTACGATTTCGAACCATTGTTTTTCTACATCATTTGTGGTAAACGTCTGAGTGAATCCTTAAGGATATTGCGCAACTCCCGCTAAGTACAGTTAAAAGTTAACAACACGAAAGTAAGCCATTCGTTGACAGTAGATAGGGAGAGGATGTACTTTGCTCTCCGATGAGAAGAATACGTTCTTTCAGGTCTTCAAGCATTACTTGTATTGTGTTAAGTTTGAGCATTTGAACACAAAATTTTAAAACCGTCACAGATTACAAAATAATGTGGCATAACTATATGATGAATAAGAAGAAAATATTTGTACGTGAAGTGATCGAAGGAAAGACAAATGTTAATTCCAAGTCACTACTCACCAAAGTCTACACATTCGGTGGACAACATGTGTAGTAGCTATTTCTGACTGGGACTTAACGTACTAGATTCATATCAATATTCCGCAAGCGACCTTACAGTTTGGGGTCGAGGGCAAATGGCGTACACTACTCTATTCCCGGACTGTGGCGGGAAGAATGATTGTCGGCATCCCTCTTTCCTCCTCCGCGTTCATCTAATTTCTCCACATGGACATTATGTTAGATGAAAGTTGAAGGCCTTATTACGTTTCTTGGTTCGTGTTGGAGATTGGCCTCTAGCAATTTTGAGAGTTAATAGCTATGCGATGTGTAGAGCCTTCCGTCTAACGTCTCCCGCCGGAGTCTGTCGAGTATTCCTGTGACGCTTTCATGTTCACTAAACAAACCCGACAAGAACTTGCTACTCTTCTTGGACTGTTCTCTAACTCTTTTGTTAATACAGTTTGAAACAGATCTACAATTACACATCCAGTTCTGCGCTACTTTCTCCAATTTGGACGCATCAGATTTTTCCTTTCCTTGAATTTATGCGAGTTTTAGTTCCAATATGGCATCTTAGTTTTTGAGACACGTAACAGAGGCTCCAACGGGAAACTCGCATGATATGCGTTATTTTAAATGATCACGACTACTTTTTTATTTAATCTGATCATCGAACTACGTTAAAGTCGTTTTCCGTCGCATGGCACGCTTTTAGAGATACTTATTAATCGAGATTTACAGCAAAAAGTTTTCTCAAAATATTCCTGCCACTATTTACCTGCAATTATTGCACTGTCTACTTCCAATTATATCACAGTGACAGCCTAGCTTTTTACTCCTTAGCTTCCAGTTTTTCATATGGTACACAAATTCACTTCTTCGCAAGTAAAGCGATTGTTCTGGTGTCAACGTTGTTGTCTGGTGGGTCTCGACACTCATGACGTAAAAAGTGTACCCATCGCTTCTCCAAGTATTCACGTAGCTCTTCACGTAGTTCTGCACCATTAGGATCTGGTGAGGAATCAAACCCTGTCGCTTTTGTAGCCTCTTGTGGGGTGTTATGGTAACAGGTGTGTCATGCAGGTGTTTTCCAGAGAATAGTGCCTGGGATTGTATAGGACATACCTCTTAACTAAGATGAAATCTCTTTGTAATAAATTCACTAAGGGAAGAGGATCCGACAAATACCTTTTCAACATTCTTCACAAAGAACAGTGACTTAGCAGAGAGAAGGGACACTCCATCTGTTCGGGTACAAACCAGAAACTAAGGGGGATAACTGTCCGCTAGTTGCTCGGTTTTGTTTTCCTCCCATGTAGTGGTGAGGTGGGGAAAGTTTTTAGGGGCAAAACCATTTGCACTGTTTGTGGTCTGTCTAGACAGAGTGCCGGAGACTCGCGGCTACTGGCTCAAAACGCGTAGTTACACGATGCCAGATATCCGCCACGATCACGATGCATCTCACTCCAAACGAGGGCTTTCCCCACGGGCGCCACCCACCCAGAACAGATCCCACCTGATGTGATGGCCACGGCGTCGAGTCCTGGTGCTCATACACGGACAGAGACCTACTCCTCGACATGTGCTGAGAGCTGACAGCTATTGCACCAATGGTGTAATTCCTGCGATGACAGGGACTACAATACTAGGGCCTGGTGACCCTATATATAGGTTGAGTCACTAATTATTGCCGCCAAGAGTAACTCCGAAAGTATGATAGGAGCTGAAAAGTTTTAGAGACAAAAGTTGCATGGGTCAACGGGGACTGTAATATGCTGTTGGTTTTTTGTTGCTAGGAGGGGTCGCTTCAGAGATAAGAAGGTCAAATTTGTTTTTTAAATAGGATGCTGTAGTTTGGTAATTATTTTCTGATAGCGGCTATCGAGACAAATCCAATGATGTGTAACAGTAAGGTCTCTCAAGGTCAACGAAGGTCACAAAGGTGATATGAACGTCCATTTACCAGAGGTGTTCGAAGTGATGACTATTGGTATCAATGCAGTGACTGCAATTTTCTTATCATTGATTGAGTGATATTCTGTATCACATTGGCACTTATCGAAGTACATGCTCTGACAATTCTCTCTCGCATATCTTCAGGTGCAGCTGGAATGTCTTTATAAACAATGTCTTTTACGAATCCCCACCAGATTCTGACGAACGAGCCGGCCACGACACATCTCCTCTACATCCAGTCCAATGATTTGGGAATTGTCTCTGCAACTCATTTCTAGCCATCAGCAAAAAATGTGCCGGACACCCATCGTGTTGATACCACATTCTCTTCCTTGTTCCTATAGGTATTTCTTCCAATAAAAGACCTAATGTTTCTTGCAGGAATGTGGTGTACTTCCTACCATTAAGATTTCCATAGCTGAAATATGGGCCTTTAATTCTATGTTCCAGACTCCCACATCATACATTCACCGACCACGGTTTATGGTGTACAAATTACCACAGTCAACATGGATTTTCAGTAGCCCAATAATGCATGTTATACAAATTAATATTTCCAAGTTTCGTGAATGTAGCCTCGTCAGTAAATAAAATCAAATTAATAAACGTGTCATACCTCGGAATCTGAAGTTGAGCCCCTCGACAGAATTCAGTGCGACGCGAACTATCCGTACCATTAATTCTCGGTGGAGTCTGATAAGGTAAGGGTGACATTTATGGCGATGTAGAAAACGAACCATACTACTCTGGCTCATACCAGATTCCCTTGTTATCTGACGCGAACTAACACAAGGATCTCGAATCACAGTGGCAAGAGTACGAATTTCCGCTTCCTCTGTAGTAACTTTCCTTTGCCGGATATGTTTCAGATGCGTTAAAGATCCAGTTATTCTCAATTTACCATAAACATATTTAAATGTACTAAGTGTAGGGTGAGTACGTTGAGGATATCTTTCAGCTCTCACTGAATTTCGTTGGCATTCTCCGTTAATGAAAAGGATATCGACTTGTTCTTCGAAGGAATACGCCATTCACATTCGCTTGATTCGACGGCCGATATTTTCCATTACCTGTGCAGTTGTATCTGAACGTTGGAAATCGGTCAGATTGTCGTTCGGTCGTGAACCATCCCTAGGTTGTGTTGCCTTCCGATTAAGAGGTTGTCGGCCTGGCTGCCTGTCGCACCTAAACGTGCGTTAGGGCTGCTTCCCAGGCCGATCCTTAAAACCTTCTGAGAGCCGCTCCTTGTGTTTTACATAGTGATTTCTTTTTTAGTCATAAGTACCCGATGTGGCCTTCAGATAATTTTCAGCTTTTCGAAATTAAAATTGAAAATTCCTTGTGCCTAGGCCTTAAGCCGTAAGAAATTTTCTAGTTTTTATTTGTCCTTCAGCCGAGTTTTGTAGCTTAAATTAAAAACTGGAAATTTCTTTGTCTGCCGTGAGATTGTTTGGGTTTCGTATGTGACCTTTAGCCGAGAGTTATGTGAAGCATTTTAGGTTAAAGCCTTTAGCCTATTTTAGTTGAAATTTAGAAGCTCTTCCCTTTAGGCCTTAAGCAGTAAAATTGTTTTCTACATGGTGTGTGGCCTTCAGCCGAGTTTTAATCTCTCTTAAATTAAAAATTAAAAATCCTTGTCTTAAGTCATAAGATTGTTATTCTTTAGTATAAGGCCTTCAGCAATTTTACACGAAATATTTTAAGATAAGGCCTTCAGCCGAGTTCTGTGGGAAAAATTTAAGCTAAGGCTTTCAGCCTATTTATAGTGCAGATAAAAATTTTTTTCTAAAGAAGTGAAACCTCCGGAAGACCACCTGTACCTGAATTCCTTGCTTTGGCCTTATGCCTTGGATTTTCGATGTGGCCTTCAGCCGATTTAAATTGAATCAAAGGGGGTCTTTCGTTAAAACTTTGAGAGTTTTGATTCTTGCTTGTGTGATTGTGTTTTAAGAAATGAAGTTTATATGTTGAGTGCAAGTGACAGTAACATATTTTGGCCCCTTTCCACAAATATAACCGCACCCTCTCTGTCCTGCTACCCAGGGATTTCAGGCACGTTAGATGTATACGCCATATTCGGCGAATATTTACTATTTGCACGATATACGAGAGAGAATTGTCAGAGCATGTGCTTCGATAAGTGCCAAAGTGATAAGGAATACCACTCAATCCAGTATAAGAAGATTGCAGCACTGCATTGATACCAATGGTCATCACTTCAAACACCTTCTGTAAATAGTCATTCATGCCACCTTTTTGACCTTCGTTGACCTTCAAATATCTTACTGTTACGCATGACTGGTTTCGTCTCGATAGCCACTATCAGAAAATAAATATCGAACTATAGCATCCCATTTAAGAAAACAAAGTTGACCTTCATATCTCTGAAGCGACCCCACCTAGCAACAAAAATCCAACGTCATATTATGGCCCCCGTTGTCCCATGCAACATTTGTCCCACAAACTTGGCAGCTAGTGTCACACTTTCGGAGTTACTCTTGGTGGCAAAAGTTAGTAACTCACCCTGAATATATATAGCCATCCGTGCATGTCTCTGTGAGTCCTTAACCATCCCCACAGCTCCATAAGGTACGGTAGTCCTCCGTATCGTATCCACGAAGGAGGTTTCAGTCTGGAACGGCAGGCGTGAGATCAAAGATGCGGATGTCAGAAATTGGCATCACAGCAATAGAATTCTTATTGGAAGTCGGTGAATCAGCTGGAAATAGCTTAGAATTACACGAATTCAAACCGATTATCTTAAAGAGCATTTTAGCAGTAAGTACTGAGGTAGTTGATGTTAATTTCTAAATTCAAAACAAGATTCATGGCAAAGGAAGAGCACATATATGAATCGCTGCAATAGTTGGTGCAAATAAAAAGATAAATGAGAAACAAAGTTATTCTGAAGATTCCGCTCATAACAATCAAATTGCCGATTCAGTTCAAAAGACCGCAATTTCTAGTAAGATTACAATTCAGTATCACTATAATGCTGGAGAAGAAGCGATAAGATATAATGGTATTAATTTAAAAGAATCATGGTTTTCTCACGGTCATTTACACTTAGCTTTCTCTAGAATCTAGTATGGGAAACATAAAGACTTTATGTATCTACTCCCCAAATAATATTACTAATGGCAGTTTATAAACAAGTATTGTAATAGAATAAGTTAATAAAGTATGAAATACAGGTAAAACACGGAAGAGTTTTCTTTCACTAAAATAAACGAAACCGTAATGAGAACGTGATAATGTAGTTTAGCACTAATTTCTGAATTTAAAGATCAATTTTGTAATTCACTTCTGATTGAAGGTCAAAGCGAAGTAAGAGCAACTCCGACTGTATACACGGGTAAATTGAAGTGGTTTCGGGAGAAGTTCATATCTGCAAACTAACTCTCCAACAATCACTAGCTTTTGTGTCTAGTGCTACCCGGGTTTCGCTGTTGTCCACTACAGCGGTTGAGCGACAGTAGTTGTTGTGGTCGTAGAGATGTGTGTTTGAGGTGGTCGCTGCCACATTAGGGGAGTCGTCATTGTATATTCCCTCTTCTTTGTCATAAATGTATGTTTCAAGAGACTCTTACGAACCGAATCTTTTCGAATGTTCTAAATATTCTCGAATGTCTGGAGTACTACAAAATATTCTAGATCACACTGAAATGTACATTAACGTTTTCGAATGTACTTGATTATTCTGGAATGTTCCTGAAAATTCGAGCATTTTCTTTAACGTTCTCGAATATTTATGAATGCGTTGGAATGTCTTCGAATAATGAAATGATGAAGTGAGTGATGGCACTTTATTTGAAATTAGAGTACAGTTGATTACTGATATGGATTTAATACTTCAGAACACTTTTGATCATTCGAGCGTATTTTTGAGTGTGGACTACTATTATTTTTATATTTCTAATGCTTCTTTTTACAATGTTTTCAAATGTTCTCAAATTATCTGGAATATTCTCAGAAGGCAAACAAAAATAAAAATCATGGAAAGTTGATATTTTTCCGATTGTGGATGGATAAAAGTGATATAGGGTTGAACAATTGACAATTGGTCTGACATTCTCAACACGTAAATGAGAGTTGAAGTAACCATACAAATCTACTTAGATAACACGGGCATTGCAATAGCAGCTAAATAATATGTATCAATACACAAAGGTTTTGCTTTTACTTATGTGTGTAATTACATATGAATCTCGATTCATAGACATAAACAACACACAGAAAATGACAAGCGGAAAACTCGCAACTTACAGCCGCATTTTACACTCATTCGATCAATACGGTATCAAAGCTAAACGCACGCTTTCAGGTAATAAATTTAAATATTTAATACCTGACCGTGGCGACACATGTGTAAATCTAGTAGCTTAGGTGAAAACATCAAATTTGCATACAACACTGCAAGTATAGTTAAATATCGACAAGAGGGGAGATTAAAACGGTCTTATGTCTCGTAGCATGCAGTAGCAAACAACACTCAACTTGCAATTGGCCTTACATACTTTATTTTCTCCGCCTATACAGCATGTAATTCTATCTTTCTAGAGACTATAATAAACACTAAAAGCTATATTTCATTCTAAAAACAATATTTTATTTCAAAGATTACACGGTTTCATCAATATCGTAGTTAATCCATTCACAAGTGTTTCAAACGTTCTCGAGATTCGGTGATAGTGAAAAACGTGGAGTAAGTGTCAACATTCGCCAGTAACCGCTTTGCATCAAGTTAATCTGCAGAATGGCAACTGTATTGCCGCAAATTGCCCGCTAAGCGACCGCTTCTACTTGAATACTGTGTGGGACGCAAGGGAAAACTCCCAGTGGCCCGATTTACTAACATCATTTCTAAATATGGATCTATCATGAGGAACATTACAGCATCCGTACTTCCAAAAAAATGGTTCAAATGGCTCTGCGCACTGTGGGACTCAACATCTTAGGTCATGAGTCCCCTACAACTTAGAACTACTTATACCTAACTAACCTAAGGACATCACACAACACCCAGCCATCACGAGGCAGAGAAAATCCCTGACCCCGCCGGGAACCGAACCCGGGAACCCGGGTGTGGGAAGCGAGAACTCTACCGCACGACCATGAGATGCGGGCTACGTACATCCAACGCAATAGACTATTAACTTACAAAACATCTGTTTGTTTACAGGAATACACTTGCACTGAACGTAATGTAAACAACCATTACGAGTTTCTGCCTGAAGTGGGGAAACAATTCTGTAGAATTGGATGTCAATGGAAATTTGACACTGTACAGCTAATACAAAATTCTTATGAATTATTATTGACTGTCATCTGAAGAGGGAGGATTACACAAATATAGTAACAAAGGAAGTGTCAGCGACATTCTTACAGTCCTGTTATCAGTGGTTAACAGGCACTGTCGTGTTGCTATATACTATTTCTATGTGTACGCCATCCTTAACTACGGAATCATTTCTCTGACTCTGCGCAAAACACGTACACACTCTGCACACTCCAGACGGCCATTCGAACAATAACTAAAAATAGTAACTAAACTCCCTGTAAAGATTTGTTTAAACACCTAGAGATTTTAAATGCGTCATGTGGGTACACCTTCCAACCTGTCATTCATATCAGGAAGAAAATCAGCAGTTATCTCCCAAGCAGCAGCTTTCATTATCATGGAACAAAATCCAGACTAATCTTTCATTTACCAAGAGTAAACGAACGGAAAATACGAAACAGTAGTTTCTACAAGGAAATGGTACAGTACAATAAATTGTTCAAAGACATTAACGAGACAACTAAAATTAAACTAAGTCAGTTAAATCGAACCTCTTTAATAATTCAGTCTACAAATTCAAAGGTCATTTAGATAAACAGCGTAGGGAATGGTAAAAATTAAAATTGTTCAACAATAAACGGCTGCCCTTCTACGATAAACTCTCATAGTTTAGTGAGTCTTACTGTATAAACCTGAGACTAGGATCAGTGACGCTTAATTTTAACCTATTTCGTTTTCTTGACCTCAGAATAACATTCTTTCAAGTGAGTTGCTGACTCAGCTCTTTCAGAGGGCCATAGTGACAACACGAATAGTTCAATGCAATGGTCCAAGAATCGTGAAGGTCCCGATACCAGCTGGAAGACTGTGTGTGTGTGTGTGTTTAGTTTAAACAACGACCAATGATGATTTATTCGCAAATATGTGAGTAAAATATCACTGCTCACACCACTTATAAATGAACAACACATCACAGTAGTCTAGACCTACATGAGGAGATATTGCTGTATTCATTAATTAATTACGTTTTTGATTATGATTTTCTTTTTCACATAAGTTGTATTGATTGATATCATTTTGTAAATTACTTATGAATGAATAAACAATTAATTAAATAAATTTGCTGCTATTAATGTGAGGATTTCGATGTCTACCTACATCTACATGGATACTCTGCAAACCACATTTAAGTGCCTAGCAGGGGCTTCATCGAAGCTCCTTCACAATAATTCTCTACTATTTCAATTTCGCAGAGCGCCCGGAAAAAAACGAACATCTATATCTTTCCATGCGAGCTCTAATTTCCGTTATTTTATTATTATGATCGTTTCTTCCTACGTAGGTCGGCGTCAAGAAAATACGCTATAAGATCAAAAGTATTCGAACACCCCCCAAAAACGTACTTTTTTTATATTAGGTGCGTTGAGCTGCCGCCTTCTATCAGGTGCTCCATATTAGCGGCCTCATCCTTAGACGTTAAATAATAACTGAAGTTATCTTCAAGTTTCTCTTTAATTATTTTCCTTCTGAAATAAAGTTTCGATTTTACTTTTATATTCTTTCTATATCTTCTCGTTTATCCTTCATTCATGTCAGTAGCAAAGCTATCTGCAGCAGAATTATTAGTATCATAAATTATTTTCAGCATGTAGTATTCTATTTTCTTTGCATGCAATTTTCGGCCACGTTAAAACTGGTTTGAGCCGCAGCGAATTTCGAGAGACACGCTGCAGTCCTGATTACGTCGAGAGTTGGCTTTTTTGTAAATCGTGCTTCTTGCTATAAGGTGTTAGGCACTACAAGATGCAGTTTATATCTGCACTGCACCCATTTTTTCTACAAGAGAAGACGCAGCTTCACTAATAGACTGAGATATAATGACTGAGAATTTGGTTATAATTTTCTATTACTTTGACTACTCTGCTGGCCATTAAAATTGCTACACCACGAAGATGACGCGCTACAGACGCGAAATTTAACCGACAGGAAGAAGATGCTGTGATATGCAAATAATTAGCTTTTCAGAACATTCACACAAGGGTGGCGCCGGTGGCGACATCTACAACGTGCTGACATGAGGAAAGTTTCAAACCGATTTCTCATACACAAACAGCAGTTGACCGGCGTTGCTTGATGAAACGTTGTTGTGATGCCTCGTGTAAGGAGGAGAAAAGCGTACCATCACGTTTCCGACTTCGATAAAGGTCGGATTGTAGCCAATCGCGATTGCCGTTTATCGTATCGCGACATTGCTGCTCGCGTTGGTCGAGATCCAATGACTGTTAGCAGAATATGGAATCGGTGGGGTCAGGAGGGTAATACGGAACGCCGTGCTGGATCCCAACGGCCTCGTATCACTAGCACTCGATATGACAGGCATCTTATCCTCATGGCTGTAACGGATCGTACAGTCACGTCTCGATCCCTGAGTCAACAGATGGGGACGTTTGCAAGCCAACAACCATCTGCACGAACAGTTCGACGTCGTTTGCAACAGCATGGACTATCGACTCGGAGACCATGGCTGCGGTTACACTTGACGCTGCATCACAGACATGAGCGCCTGCGATGGTGTACTCAACGACGAACGTGGGTGCACGAATGGCAAAACGTCAATTTTTTCGGATGAATCCAGGTTCTTTTTAAAGCATCATGATGGTCGCATTCGTGTTTGGCGACATCACGGTGAACGCACATTGGAAGCGTGTATTCGTCATCGCCATACTGGCGTATCACCCGGCGTGATGGTATGGAGTGCCATTGGTTACACGTCTCGGTCACCCGTTGTTCGCATTGACGGCACTTTGAACAGTGGACGTTACATTTCAGATGTGTTACGACCCGTGGCTCTACCCTTCATTCGATCCCTGCGAAACCCTACATTTCAGCAGGAGAATGCACAACCGTATGTTGCAGGTCCTGTACGGGCCTTTCTGGATACAGAAAATGTTAGACTGCTGCCCTGGCCAGCACATTCTAAAGATCTCTCACCAATTAAAAAGGGTGGTCAATGGTGGTCGAGCAACTGGCTCGTCACAATAGGCCAGTCACTACTCTTGATGAACTGTGATATCATGCTGAAGCTACATGGGCAGCTGTACCTGTACACGCCATCCAAGCTCTGTTTGATCCAACGCCCAGGCGTATCAAGGCCGTTATTACGGACAGAAGTGGTTGTTCTGGGTACTGATTTCTCAGGATCTATGCACCCGACTGAGTGAAAATGGAATCACATGTCAATTCTAGTATATTTGTCCAATGAATACCCGTTTATCATCTGCATTTCTTCTTCGTGTAGCAATTTTAATGGGTAATAGTGTACATAAGACGATTTGATATATTTCACTGCGCTATGATAGTGCGCTAGTTATCTGTTACTTCCTAAACAGTAGTCAGTTGTCTAAAATTTTCTACAATAAACGGAACATTTTCACGTCATTAGAACCGAAGTCTTAAGTGCTATGCACACAAGTTAAAGTCTGACAGGTAGGTGCTAGCTTTTCACGTTTGTTCATTGGTATCAGTTTGTGTTTCTTGTTTCGCCTCTCGGTTTCTCCCACATTTAGACTGGCGGCTGTTGTCGCATATCTCAGTATCTACCACCGTTCGCCGTGAGGTAGTTTGCAGAGCAGAAATGTAGACGCAAATCGTGTCCGCTACACAGGGCCGAGGCGGCGGCCGGCAGCTGAGACTACGTAAACAGTGGCGGCGGACCGCTGCAGGCGCCAGGCCGCGCGCACACCGACGCGGCGGCGCGCCGCGCTTTCGATGACTTCACCTGACCCTGAAACAGCCCAAGTCGTGAGACTCTCCTTTCACGGACTTTCAAGCCGGTTCGATACGTGCTGTTTCGTAAGAAAACTGGGAAGCGGACACCTGACCCCACTGCAGTAAGCTTCCGTAACAACAACGTGCGGTCACAGCGAGCACGGCTACAGACAATTTAAAGAGGACCTCTGTACGATAGGGCTCCCGTTTATTGGAGGAGTACTTATTTCTCGTGTCTGTGTACTAATCGCACACGTTTTTAATTTTAGGTCCTTGTTAGCAGCGTAACCAGCACACGTTTCTCTCAAATATATACGAGGGCTATTCGGAAAGTAAGGAACGATAGGTCGCGAAATGGAAAGTACAGTAAAAATCCAAAGTGTTTATTTGCAATAGTTAGCTACAACTTATCTCCATAGTTGCCGCTCCTACTTACACGTTTGTCGTAGCCTTGTACCAACTTTCCAGTACCCTCTACGCTGGCCTACAGCTCGTTGTCTGTGCCAAAATGTCTTCATAGCCAGCTGTTCATGTGAGCAGAGATGAAACCCAGAGCGAGATAATTACGGGCTGTATTGTGGGTAATGAAACATTTCGAATTGAAAAAGACGCAGGAGCATCTTCATTCCTCATGTAGAATGGGAAAGAGAATTGTGTTGAAGAAGAAACGCACGATAGTTATGTAATGTGGGCTGCGTAGCTTCAGGCAAAGTTTCTCACCAGGCTCTCGTACTTGACGGAAGACACTATTGTTCTAGGTATCTTTATGTGCTCCCTGTGTTCAAATGGTTCAAATGGCTCTAAGCACTATGGGACTTAACATCTGAGGTCATCAGAACTTAGGACTACTTAAACCTAACTAACCTAAGGACATCACACACATCCATGCCCAAGGCAGGACTCGAACCTGCGACCACAGCAGCTGCGCGATTCCGAACTGAAGCGCCTAGAAAAGCTCGGCCACAGCAGCCGGCGCTCCCTGTGTGCTCAGAACTCAAAAGACGTAACGCGATCGACGGGCACACTACTGACACTGCCCAACACACCTGTGCAAAACTTCATCGGATTTTCATGTGGTTTCCATTTCCCGACCGATAGAACCCTCGTAGTTTCACATTCCGTCGTAGGACGAAGGCAGTCACGAATCAGTTGCATTTGAGCCGTCGTCAAAGGGTGTGAAGTTCTTACGTGTTCTAGAGAAAAACACTCTGGTAAGAAAGTACTAATCTGATAGACTTAACTGGCACTGCGGTCTTCAGTTCTACCTTAGCTGCAGACCTGTCGCCAAGCCGAATACAACACAGCGGTTGGACAAAAATATGGAAAGACGGCGGGAAATACATCCTTGGACATAAATGTAGATGCTCGCGAGGCCTGCAGGTTGCGCTGTTGTATTTTACCGCGAACGAGATCTGTGCAACGTGATCAATACATTGAAAGTATCTGTGGTGGTCAGAACGGTCCTGTGAGTGCAATATGGCGGAGCTAAGTCAGTTCCAGTGTGTGAAAGTTGCTGGCGCTCGTATGGTGGATGCTTCCGTAATGGAGGGAGCGGGAGAGTTCGTTTTTCAAAAGATACCGTATCAAAGACTGACAAGGAAAGCAGAAAGCTTCATCCGCTAAGTCATAGCGCGGACGTAGTCGTAAGTTGAGTGATCGTGACAGATGGTCATTGAAGAGGATTATGGCGAAAAATAAGAGAACTACAGCTTCGAAGGTCAGCCCAGAGATCAATGTTGCCCTCGAGGACCCCATCAGCACCAAACCAACACGAAGGGAACTCCATGAACAGGGCATTTCAGGACGATCTGCTATTTGAAAGCCATTGATCAGTGATGCAAATGCCCTTAACAGGAAAACGTGTTCGCTAAACCATAAGGAGCAGCGGAAGAATATCGAATGGACGATTGAGTCTCGTTTCGCACTGTTTCCAACTTCTGGACGGGTTTACGCCACAAGAGTGAAACATAGCGCGGATTCAGGTATGACTTGCAGTATTTATCCTTTGCGAAATCACTGGAAGTTGTTTTGAATGCCAACGATTTTCCTGGACCATATTAGGCATGGTAATGTATTGTAATAGTAGTGTTTCCATGTTTTTGTCCACCCTCTGTAATTTGGAGTGTCATGCGTAGGGCTGTCGCTTATTGTTTATGTTCGTTACTGAGTAACGGGTATTTCATGAGACTCAGAATATCGTTTCGTTAAAGCTTGAACGCATTTCGCGCCCAACTCAGAACAAGCCGGTAGTTTTCGTGTTCCTGCAGTTTGTTAGACTCGGAGTAACGGAAACGTTTCGTTACGTGTCTGTGTTCTTCCTCGTAGATTTGTAATTTTTTTATTCCTCGCATTTGTTATTCTCGGTAAAGAAAGTCGGTGGGTTCACGGAGTACGGAATACATCTTGTCTCTCGCGTGCATTTCGTATGCAACTCGGGAGGAGACGGCAGCGTTCTTAATCCCATTCCTTATTTTCACGTACATTACTTCCTGTCTTACGGCAAATTTCTAGTCTTTTGATAAATTACGACGTTAAAACGCTGTTTTTGCAGGGCTATGGCAAGTGGATCCGGCGTCCTGGGACTGTATATCGCCGTGCCTTCCCGCTGCAGAGGCAGCTGGCGAACTTCTGCCGTGTCTGCCTCTCGTGGCCTACGTGTGGCAGTGCCGTGGAGAATTAGTTTGGAATAATTTCGACATGACAATATGTTTAACACTTGCTACTTAAGCTATTACAACTAATGTCGGAAATGATGAGTGCTCCCATCCATATCTACGTCCATATTGTGCAAACAACTGAGAAGTGCGTGGGGAGAGGGTACTTCTCTTTGTATCAGTTATCAGGGCTTTTTCGGCGTTCCATTCCCGCAAGGGGCGCAGGAAAAATTATTTCTTAAATGCTTCTTCGCGCTGTACGTGGTCTAATCTTGTCTTTGCGGTCCGTACAATGACGATACTTAGGGCACTGTAGTATTCTTCTAGAGTCGTCACTTAAAGTTGTTCCTAGAAACTTGGTAACTGGGCTTAGACGAGAAAAGTTTCCGGCAGATTAAAATTATCAGCCGGGACTCGAACTGGTGCATCTGTAGTCACGGGACAAAATGTATTTTTTTCCATTTTTTAAACTACAAAAATTTTACATTTTTGAACATTTTATACAAGTTGTCAGTTTTTGTGCCCCTGTTAAGTATTGTCAAGGTCTGACTCAATATTTCTGCTAATTTTTTTCAGATATTACTTCATTACAGATAAGAGCATCTTTTGCGATATACTCTGCAGCTCGAACAGCAAGAGTCCCAACACACTTCCCTGAGGCACACCTGAAGTTACTTCCACATTTGACACTGACTCGCCGTCCAAAATAAATTTGCTGGGTACTCGCGAACAACAAATTCTCAACGCAGTCACAACTTTCGTTTGATGCTCTATAGTGTTTGTTCGCGAGCACGGTTATTCCTACAACTTGATAGTTTAACAAAAAAATTATTTGTGTGTAAAGGCCACACTGGCAATGATGTTCAGTAAATGCTAATTTACAACAGTTACTCTGATACGAATAATCAACGTCTCCGAACTATTCCTCTGCTTTACGCAGTGCAAAATGTTATAAAATGTGTTCGTATCCTTCCGCATTAAGCGTCTTCTTAAGCGTAATGAGACCGCACCCTAATGGCGAAAAAAAAAAAAACCTACCGTAACACCATCT
Organism: Schistocerca gregaria; assembly: GCF_023897955.1. NCBI lineage: Eukaryota > Metazoa > Arthropoda > Insecta > Orthoptera > Acrididae > Schistocerca > Schistocerca gregaria. The sequence continues at coordinate 655,735,745 of NC_064922.1, forward strand.
GCTCCATACTGCAATGTTGTTACTACAAATGATGGCAGGCATTCGCCCTAAACCAAAAGCTTCCACTGTTTTGATACAGCGTATATTGTGGTCCATCAGTCCAAATCACTTGTTCCCAGACACCCACTGCCTAGTGGCTTCACCCTTTACCCCACTCCAGGCGTCCTTAACACTGACTACAGAAATATATGGCCCACGAGCGGCTGCTCGACTACTGTATTCCATCCTGTTTAACTCACTGCGCACAGCGATGGATTCCTTCCGCTGATTCCATTCCTTTTTTTCCGACCACTCTCCTCAGTCCTCGGAGCCTCTGTCCATCCATACATGAGGTCTGCTTAGACTTGCCTTAGCTGTGATTGTTCTTTCGCATTCCCATTTCATCTCTACATTACCAACAGTCGACTGAGGCAGCTTTAGAAGGGTTGAAATGTCCTTCGTGGACCAGTAACTGCTTCATTACTGACAACACACACATTTCATACCGGCATCTCGTAATATCTGTTGGTCAGTTCCGGATTACTTAGAGGTGATCGAATACTTTTGACCGCATAGTGCATGCGATCAGCACTACATATGGCGATTACGAGGTACGTCTGGCACCTACCTCGCCAACCGCTTTGTTTGCTCCCCTTGAAAATATCGTTGCTAACGAAACATGAAACTGCCTTCTCCGAACTACTATGTTCATGCTTGTAATAGGATCAAAATAGCATTCGATTTCACACAGAAATAAAGCAAAGGAATAATCATATTTAGTATTTTATCCATGTGCAGCAAATGTAGCTGTATTTATCGAAATAATCAGCAACCAGGTGCAAAAAAGAAATTTTGTCTCCTTAACCGATTTCAGGCACTTAGTGCCCTTCTTCAGAAGCTTAAAACCATAGCATTATTTGCTAGTGTGAACAATAAGAAGCATGCAAAATATTTATGTGTTCATGTGGCTGATAGTGTCTGTACAAAAATGGTGTAAAGAAGTGCTCACTTATCGTTTGGCTCGTTTACAACTTTTCTGTACAGGCGCTATGAACCACATGACAACAGCAATATGCTGCAGGAATCATATTGTTGAAACTCGCAAATAATGCGATAGCTATAACCTTCTGAGGAATGGCACTAAGTTCCTGAAACCGGCTAAGGAGACAAAATTTCTTTCTTCCACCTGATTGCTGATTATTTCGATAAATAATTATATTTCTTAATCTGTTTTACACTGTTTGAAGCTCTGCAAGTAGAAAGAATTTCCCGTTTTAGCGAAGTTGAAACTACGCTCTATATTTGATTACGGAGATCTATGGTGCAGAAGGGTCGCCTTTTTTTAGTAACACACTTGACTTTTTCATGATGTTTCGGTATTGCAACCGGATGACATGGACTTCTTGGCACGGTATTTCGGATGACAACCATTCAGTCGTCTTCAGGTGAGCGTTTTGTACTGGAGATGGCTCGTTCACATCACTAACTTTATATCAAAAATTGACACGGAGGTGGATGCCCAAAGCACCCGCTACGTGAGCGACCTCTGTTGAGTTTCTACCCTCTTCGAATTTTACTCCATCTGTGACGCCCAGGTGGATGTGTATGGTCGTACTTCGTACGCCCTCTCTTGCGGAATGCGGATGCATCGCTACATGTGTCAATAGCCATAAAATGTTTTCTTTCTGAAAATATCAAAGAAACCACCGGGTCCCACGCCTTATCTAGTTGAACGCCACCACCACAATTAAGCGGCTGACTCTGCCCGTGCGTCTCCGCGCTAACTTTTGGTATAACGTTAGGTACGTGTACTGGTAATTTCCAGCGAAAACACTGACCTGAACATGGATGAATGGCTGTCAGCCGAAATTTCATGGGAAGAAGTTGACGTCGTCCGGCTGCAATCCAGAAACTTCGTGGAATACTTTTTACTGGACGAAAATTTCAAGAATCACAGAGTTGACTTTGCTGGAAAGAAGCCGCTATTTTGAACCTAAAGGACAACTCTGGAAGTAGCTGCCAGCCCTGTGTGTCTCTTCCAGTACATTCATCGGGATAGGGATCTGTTCCGGGCATTGTTGAGGTTGAGCGAAGCTTACCGTGTGAACTATTTCGAGCTGCAGCGCATTCTAAACAGAAACCCAGTCTCCTGCAGCTCGCTGGGTTATTCCAGCAGGTCAGGGGAGCAACATGGCCTAACATCTCCCCCATAACGTGGGGCAGCACTGCAGTGCCGTCTTTCGGAATTCTCAGCTGGATGAAAGAGCATCGTTCGGCCAATGTGAGTTTACGACCGTCGTGAGGTCTGAGAAATGATTTGTAAGCATAAACTTGAGGGAACGATCAAGTTTAAGGCCTGGCCGGGAGAAGGCGAGGCTGCCCGGAGGTTGGTCGCGTGAAGGCCACGGCGGTTGCGACAGCGCGGCCGCAGACGGCGTCATCGGCGAATCACAGCCTCCCGAGGTTAGCGGGCGGCATACTGCATTTCTGACACTGCAGACTGTCCTTACCGACCCACAGTGATGCCATTCCGATCTTCGAGACCTCGAGCCGTGAAGCGTGCCGAAAGAAATGTACGTTTCTGACTGCACCCTGTTCCATTTTTTCCCCTATTAAATACCTTATTTTTAATGGAATTTACACTACAGTTTTTTTTTAGGAAAAGAGCATAGTTCTCATAATTATAGTTACTTAGTGGTGTTACGTAGTCATGTATAGCCAGCGACCTTCTTCGTTCATGTCCCTTTAACCCGTTACGGCACTTTCCTTCACCAATAGAGCATCAACATCGTTTACTGAAGATCTGTACCAGCCTCCTTAGCTGCGGACCTAACGCACGCCTCTGCGGTGGCACTCGACTCAGAAGTACGCCTGTTCGAATCCCCGCAATGAATGAAATTTTCACTGCCAGTATTTCGCCGGCGAGGCAAGGACGGGTGGTGGCGTAAAGGTCCTCCACCACCAGTCTTTGGGCCAATCCCCTGTATTACGTTTTAAACATGTCTGCATTGTGTCATGAAGTGAGAGCATGTGACACTGTTAACGGTGAACCGTCGGAAGGGGTGCCGGCATCGGATTAGATCCTCTCCCGTACTTCATCGTCATACAACAACAACAACGAAAAAACATAACACTATACTAAAAACGCACGCCTACACTCCCAAATAAACATATGACAAACCTCTCGCATACCCGCACGGAAAGGCGTGAATGAGCACGGAGGAAGAACATCCTCTCCGCTCGGCGGCTAAACCCACTTTTCCGGATATCTCAGCCAGTAATGCCATATGATCATTTCTTGCTTCTCAAGGACAAGGACGTTTACTGACAAGTGATGTGACAGGTATTTCATCACTGCAGAAGTATATGACAACAAATTCAGACCAAATGAAACATGTACGTCAGTGTAAAGCGTGTCCGAACTGTCGGATCATTAGACATTGTAGGCCCCCTCTGGCCTACAATGTCAGACGCAGGCGTCTGTTCTCACACGTAAACGATCATAAAGGTGCCGAATGGCATCCTGCGATACACTATCCTAACCATCTTGCGCATTTTGTTGAAATTCGGCGATAGTTCTTGCAGGATCAGGAGAATAAGTAAGTTGCCATATTTCATCAAGACCCATAGGTGTTGTTTTGCACCAAGCAGATCACGTTGCATTGCAGCAGCCGTATGTCGACGCGCACTGCCCTGCTGCAAAAGCACATCACTCTCCTGTGGATGAAATGGCGGAACCAGGTGATAACAGCCTGTGCAATATAGCGGGCACTGACCACTCATAAAAACATCAAACGTGATCGCGAGTGCGTCGAGCTTGAATGTGCTCCAGGGTAAGCGGCTCACCAGGTCTGCGCCGTGTATTACACGTCCATTGTTCGCACAGAGACAGAAATTACTCTCTGGAGACAGTGCCATTCCATTTTCCCATCGAATCTCACGCCACGAGGGTAGCCATGCTTCGGGTGTCGTGGTGTCAGTGGTAGCCTGGCCAGAGGTATAAGCGAACTTAATCCTGCTGCAAGCAGACGGTTTCCAATAGTTGCTGATGGCACAGCAGTTGCAGCATTATGCCCGGATTTCGCCCCTGGATGATAATCGGTCGGCCACTGCTTCTCGCACAGTGCATCGATCTTGAAGTGAGTCTCTACTACTCGGACGTTCAAAATGTTCTACAGACCTTTTCTGAAACCAGAGACACACCACCGATATCTAGTGCTCAACAGGTGCAGTGACCCATCGATACATCCCTCCAGCTAATGCAGGCCCACACGGTGACCCCGTTCAAATTTCTGAAGCTGTTGAACAGGAGTGCGCACTCGTCGATGGGGCAATATTGTATCCTAGGATGAATATTGTAAACACTATCACCTCTGAACTCAACAAAGTTACTGCCAAAAGTGTCAAGAAAGAGACTTCACAGACAGGCCTCCTGAGCATTATTTGATGGCCGATGAGCGTGAGAAATGAATCACTAACACTAAAAACCCTCACTGTGCACGATACGGGATGCCACTGAAAACAGTCCTTGAGGTGTTCTATTTTATCCGGTCATGTACTATAGTACTTAAAAGAGAGGTTGAACATCCTTCGTCAGTCGGCCGCTGTGGCCGAGAGTTCCTAGGCGCTTCAGTCTGGAGCCGTGATGCTGCTACGGTCGCAGGTTCGAATCCTGCCTCGGACATGGATATGTGTGATGTCGTTACGTTTGGTTCAAATGGCTCTGAGCACTATGGGACTTAACTTCTGAGGTCATCAGTCCCCTAGGACTTTGAACTACTTAAACCTAACTACCCTAAGGACATCACACACATCCATGCCCGTAGCGGTCGCGCGGCTCCAGACTGTAGCGCCTAGAACCGCTCGGCCACCCCTGCCAGCCCTTATGTTTGTTAGGTTTAAGTAGTTCTAAGTCTAGGGGACTGATGAAAAAAATGGTTCAAATGGCTCTGAGCACTATGGGACTCAACTGCTGTGGTCATCAGTCCCCTAGAACTACTTAAACCTAACTAACCTAAGGACATCACACACATCCATGCCCGAGGCAGGATTCGAACCTGCGACCGTAGCAGTCACATGGTTCCGGACTGCGCGCCTAGAACCGCGAGACCACCGCGGCCGACGGGACTGATGACCTCAGATGTTAAGTCCCATAGTGCTCAGAGCCATTTGAACCATCCTTCGTCAATGTGCCCGTCCTCCTGCAATACAAGTCAAGAGAGACAGTTTCTTGGTATTTTGAACTTCTCTAGCGTTGTGGTAGCAGTTCAGATTGCTCTCAATATGCCGGAATCAAGTTAAATTTTCTCTTCAATGATGCACCAAAATCTGGGATTTCTCGTTACTCCTACATACCGTTCAACTGTCAATGCTGCCAGATTGCGTTGACCACATTAGCATTTAACATGCAAGCTCCTTGTTGAAGTTGGACTCAGCGAATTCATTTTGGTATACGCAATAGACAGAGCTCAGTTACTCATTCCAGATCGAGGCGTTTATGGTTTCTGGGATACAGAGTACGACGCCGTGATATGTTTGCCATTATTTGAACTAGCAGCGGACGAGTTGCATCTTCGATAGAGACGAGTCTACACTTGTTGCGGAGTTGCAGGGAACAGGGGTAGTACTTAACGCCCAGTCGATGACGAGGTCATTAGAGACAAAGGTTCGGAATTGACAAAAATGAAGAGAAACTCTCTCGTGCCTTCTTCAAATGAACCATTCCAGCAATTAGTTTAAGCAGTCAGGACATCACACAAAACCTTTAGTCACAATCGCCAGGTGAGGATCTGAACCCATCGTCTCCTAAATACATGTGCTAACCACTGCGTCACCTCGGTGAGTGTAGTACTTTACTCTCGAGCCAACGCTGTATGTCATAATGTACGGCCATTTGGAGAATAAGTCCAGTAGTCCTTTACATGGATCAGCACCTGGTCAGATGATCTTCTGTCCAATGGTGCCAAACATGCGTCACTTAAAGAACAACTTGCTCTGGGCGATCTGAAATGTAACTGTTTGATGAAACGATTTTTCACAGACCGCTCATCCCCGTTTTAGGGAATTCACTACCAATATTCATTCGAGGCAAATTCAAAATTGCTTTCACGTTCCCATTTTGGCTGACGGCTTTTCGTTGACTGTGCTGGGCTTATCAGGGCAGGGCAAATAGCGGCCCGCAAGCCATATGTGGCCCGCTAAGGGTCTTAGGGCGACCCACGTACACAGTCAGAGATATCTGACTTGAACCGAGATTTTCTTCCCGTGGGCGACCGAAAATGTTCACTGCGACAGCCACGTAATCACGCATGTGCAGTGTGGATACTGCTTGCACAAATCAATTTGACACTCGGTGCGGCGGCTAATGTGAGCGATCATAAAGGCATTTCCTATTTACGGTCGGTCCCATCAGACATCGCGCCGATATACGAAGAGTATCGACATGATGTGCAAGTACGGGCGGTGTGCAGAGCTTTCCGGTTCATCTGGTCTATTTCCAGTAAGTATGTAAAGCATGACCCTGCGAAAGAACGTAAAATCAATGATCCGTTTCCACAGAGCGGCCCCCGAACAACGATTGCCCACCCCTAGTCTAAGCCATCACTTAGCACTTTTAATCAGTTATTACCAACAGGTTATTCGAGACAACTCACGTGATCTGTCTTATATTACAGTACCATTCAGTGTGCTGTCGTTCAGTAGAACACTTGCTTCCCAGAAGGATTATTGCTTCATTCCCATGACGTTGCTGGCTGTCTTCTATTGTTTACTGTTCGCACCAGCGGGCTTAAATATCCGAACCGAACATGATCTTGGCGATTTCCGCAGAATAATTGTGGACACAACAACCTCAATCATACCAGACATTCTTGTGCGCACATCTAGCCCCCGTTATACTGTATCAATTGTTGGGCAAAACTTTTTAAGTTACTTTACAAGATATCACAAACCGCAAGTGTCGGTCTCACAGAACCTTTTTTTTCTTTTTTTTTAATTACGCATGGAAATTCGGGTGGTTTCATGTCGGTACAATACTGGGAAATTCTGCGATGGATTACAGGTTAAACAACAAGTAAAGCTCGCCATAGCTCTTCTACTCCTACACTTCCAAAATACTACTCGGCTTTATTTTCCAGTTTGCAGTGAATATTCTTCGTTTACAGCACTGAAGGTGAATAAGGACGCACATGCGTTAGTTGATTTGCGCGCTAACGATTGCGGCGGCTTGACAAGGCCTTTGCCTCTTGAAACGAACAGATCGTAAGAAAACAGGTGTTACAATATTGTGACAGCAGCGGCTGTACAGCGATGCGGTGATGGAACGTACGGCTCAGCTACTGGTTTGCAGATGCAAATAAGAGACGCTCAGACCCCATTAATCTAAGCAGATCTACACGCTAATATCTAAGAAGAGGGCCTTACGGACTGGATCTCTTCAGTTTTTTTTTTTCATATGTATCGGTATCGTTAAACGTATAGATATTGCGATACGTAAACAAATATAATTTAAATCACATCGGAAATGATTTTAAAGGAAAAAAGAATACGAGAAAGAAAAATGAGAGCAAATAAAAAGTTAAGAGGGTTAAAAATACATGCAAAGGATCAGAAATAAAAATATTTAAAGCAATTAATTGAATAAAGTAATTATCAAAGTCATTTCGATAAATTTTCTTCAAATACAAGACATGCGATGGGTCTCGAACCTCCACCCTTCAGCATAACAAGTAAAAGAGTATAGAACCGTTTCGAAAATCAGAGTTACTATCAAGGCTCTTTTCGATTAGGAGGAATTCTTATAGTGGATTGCTTTTAAACGAGGACCCAAAGGGTGAATAGGTGCAGATAACTGATAGCCCAACTTACACCACTAACAGGTGGTTTCAAGAAGTCGATCCCACCACTTTGGACGTCCCCTTGTGAGTATTACAGTACAATACGTCAGTGAAGTAGCTTAGCACCCGCTGCTTCGCTCTCGTAGACTGCATAGTCTGCACAGTTTTTTTTTTCTGAAATAGAATTTTTATGTTGTTCACAATATGCAACATCATCTAAACTTTTCACACCAATTAAGGCCACAGAAGCGTGGCCTTCTCTGAATGTAGCTGGAGCCGATTGTCTTTGTAATTCTGTCTTTTGAGTTCTTGTAGCGATATTTCCATAGAAACTTTCACCCCCAGACACAAAACTCTTCATCCCCTATTTCATCAACTTAGGGTTTAGATTTCACAAGAAAACACTGAAACACGTATTTTTTTAATTTCCAACCAAGAAATCAAATACCAGTTTTCGTATACGCAGCTTTAAAATGTTTTAGCAGCATTTTAATAACAATTTATTTTCAATAAAATTTCATCCACTATTTTACCACCTCAGTGGTTGAATTTTCAAAAATGCTGAAACACACACACTTTTTTTTTAATCATGACAGAGAAGCCAAATATCAATTTTCAAAGATCTAGCTTTAAAAATGCTCTGACATTGAAATATTTTCATAAAATATTTCACCCCCTTTTTCACCCACCTTAGCGGTTGAATTTCCAGAAACAGTGAAATGATTATTTTCTTTATTCCTAACAGGGAAGCTGAATATAAATTTTCACAGATTTAGCTTCAATAATGCTTTCATAATGAAATATTTTCATAAACATTTTCTTCCTCTGTTTGACTTTCGAATACAATGAAATACGTAATTATTTAATTTGTAGCTGAGAGGTCAAATAACAGTTTTCATAGCTGAAGCTTCAAGAATACTTAGTCGTTCTTTAATAATAATTTATTTAAAAACCCACTATATCACTCCCACGGTCCGCTGCTAGTGGTCTCGCGGTAGCGTTCTCGCTTCCCCAGCACAGGGTCCCGGGTTTGATTCCCGGCGGGGTCAGGGATTTTTCCTGCCTCGAGATGACTAGGCGTTGTTGTGTCGTTTTCATCATCATTGTTCATCCCCGTCACGGTCGGAGGAAGGCAATGGCAAACCGCCTCCACCAGGACCTTGCCTAGTACGGCGGTGCGGATCTCCGTCACCATTCCCCTACGCTCTGTCAAGACGCATGGGACTTCATTTCATTTCATATCTCTCCCACATGGATTAAGTTTTCAAAAACGCGGAAACAAGTATTTCTTCATTTCTAACCGAGAAACTAAATACCAGTTTCCGTAGGTCCAGCTTCAACATTGCCTCAACGGAAATTTATTTTCAAAATAACTTCAGTCCTATTTGATCCCCTTAGGGACGGAATTTCGAAAAATCTCTTCTTAAACGACGCCTAAAGTATAAGATAAATACCCTTTGCAAATTTCAAGTTTCTATGACACTTTTGATGACTGACTAGTGGTCTGGTTTAGACGATGATGAGTCGCTGAATAAATCAGTCTGTCGGGACAGTGACACTGCCTTTTATACAGGGTGTTACAAGAAGGTACGGCCAAACTTTCAGGAAACATTCCTCACACACAAATAAAGAAGAGATGTTATGTGGACATATGTCCGGAAACGCTTAATTTACATGTTAGAGCTCATTTTAGTTTCGTCAGTATGTACTATTTTCCTCGATTCACCGCCAGTTGGCCCAATTGAAGGAAGGTAATGTTGACTTCGGTGCTTGTGTTAACATGCGACTCATTGCTCTACAGTAAGTAGAGTCACAGTCATCAAAAGTGTCATAGAAACTTGAAATTTGCAAAGGGTATTTATCTTATATTTTAGGCGTCGTTTAAGAAGAGATTTTTCGAAATTCCATCCCTAAGGGGATCAAATAGGACTGAAGTTATTTTGAAAATAAATTTCCGTTGAGGCAATGTTGAAGCTGGACTTACGGAAACTGGTACTTAGTTTCTCGGTTAGAAATGAAGAAATACTTGTTTCCGCGTTTTTGAAAACTTAATCCATGTGGGAGTGATATAAAATGAAATGAAGTCCCATGCTTCAGTACGTAGCATCAACAGGTTAATGTTCATCACGAACGTGGTTTTGCAGTCAGTGCAACGTTTACAAATGCGGAGTTGGTAGATGCTCATTTGATGTATGGATTAGCACGGGGCAATAGCCGTGGCGCGGTATGTTTGTATCGAGACTGATTTCCAGAACGAAGGTGTCCCGACAGGAAGACGTTCGAAGCAATTGATCGGCGTCTTAGGGAGCACGGAACATTCCAGCCTATGACTCGCGACTGGGGAAGACCTAGAACGACGAGGACACCTGCAATGGACGAGGCAATTCTTCGTGCAGTTGACGATAACCCTAATGTCAGCGTCAGAGAAGTTGCTGCAGTACAACGTAACGTTGACCACGTCACTGTATGGAGAGTGCTACGGGAGAACCAGCTGTTTCCGTACCATGTATAGCGTGTGCAGGCACTATCAGCAGCTGATGGCCTCCACGGGTACACTTGTGTGAATGGTTCATCCAACAATGTGTCAATCCTCATTTCAGTGCAAATGTTCTCTTTACGGATGAGGCTTCATTCCAACGTGATCAATTTGTAAATTTTCACAATCGTCATGTGTGGGCTGACGAGAATCCCCACGCAACTGTGGAATCACGCCATCACCACAGATTTTGTGTGAACGTTTGGGCAGGCATTGTTGGTGATGTCTTGATTGGGCCCCATGTTCTTCCACCTACGCTCAATGGAGCACGTTATCATGATTTCATATGGGATACTCTACCTGTGTTGCTAGAACATGTGCCTTTACAAGTACGATACAACACGTGGTTAATGCACGATGAAGCTCCTGCACATTTCAGTCGAAGTGTTCGTACGCTTCTCAACAACAGATTCGGTGACCGATGGATTGGTAGAGGCGGACCAATTCCATGGCCTCCACGCTCTCCTGACCTCAACCCTCTTGACTTTCATTTATGGGGGAATTTGAAAGCTCTTGTCTACGCAACCCCGGTACCAAATGTAGAGACTCTTCGTGCTCGTATTGTGGACGGCTGTGATACAATACGCCATTCTCCAGGGCTGCATCAGCGCATCAGGGATTCCATGCGACGGAGGGTGGATGCATGTGTCCTCGCTAACGGAAGACATTTTGAACATTTCCTATAACAAAGTGTTTGGAGTCATGCTGGTACGTTCTGTTGCTGTGTGTTTATATGTTATGATTAATGTGTTTTGAAGAGAAGTACTAAAATGAGCTCTAACATGGAAAGTAAGCTTTTCCGCACACTTGTCCACATAACATATTTTCTTTCTTTGTGTGTGTGAGGAATGTTTACTAAAAGTTTGGCCGTACCTTCTTGTAACACCCTGTATATACAGATAAGAATTTTTAACAGAACATGCCCTTTTTTGCTATATTTAACACGATTAACTTTAATTAGTAGCTTTTGTACAAAAATTTTGAGATTAAAACTTAAACGAAATTTTATGCGTATTTAAGTTTTTAACTTTATTATTATTATTTTCTTTTAAATTCTGGTTGGAAGGACTTTTGAGCTTTTAAGTCCAAGTTACAGCAAATCATTTATTCGTGCAGAAGAACCAAAGCGAGTAGTTGGGAGAGGGGGGTGAACACAGTGTGATCGAACTTGAAAAGTCGAAGTAACAGTCACGTGAGATGGCTGCTGCACGCGCACGGTATATGCCGGTGCGGCCCGGCTTGACGTGTCCCGAGCGGCGGCCGTGGGGTCAGCGAGGGCGACGGCCCCCGTTTCGGGCCGGCGGGCGCGCAGCGCGCATCGCCATCGCCGCTGACCCGAATACGGCGCGCGCAGGGCCGGGCCGGGCCGGGCCTCGCTGGCCGGGCTTTCCCGCCGCCCACAAATATAACCCGCCCGGTCCGCTGGCCGCAAACTCGGAGCCGACAGCGGCCGTCAGGCCCTCGGGGCGAGCGCCAACCCGCCGCCAGCCCGCCACCTTCTTCCCGTCACGGCCGTCGAACGAGACCCAGTTGCTGCACCATCCAGTCACGTTAATGTGACCACCGCCTATGTTCAGTGTCCAACCACTCACAGGCGGCAGGTGGCAGCACTAGCTGTGGAGAGTATATAAAGCGTGTTGGGGGTACGCCGACGAGGCTATGGTCGGTTTGGTTGCGTATTAAGTACCACTGGGCTGTGCCCTTTCAGAATGCGCTGGGATAAACGTGAAGTTGAGGGACTGTCGTGTTTCCTGTGTGTAAGCTTGTGTTTGGTGTTTTACGTATGCGTTGTTGGTCCCTAAAGAGGCGTGTCAGGGTTAATTTTGGGCGTTTGTGAGAAACTCCTGGTTGTTCGTTTTCTGAGTTATGAATGAGAAAGTGGGACGAAGTTTGTCTTGCGTCGTAAAATTTTATGGATTTGTCTTGGACGGTTTGAAGTACTTAGGATGCTTATTCTCACAGGATGGCAACAAAGTGAAAGAACAGGAAGCGAGGTGTAGCAAAGCTAATGCAGTGAGCGCTCAGCTACGATCTACTCTATTCTGCAAGAAGGAAGTCAGTACCAAGACTAAGTTGTGCACCGTTCAATCTTTCGACCAATCTGTCTGATCACCTGCATCCATTCAATGTCTATTGTACAATCCGACGGACTTGGGCAATTCCTGCAGGACAAGACGACATCCCACACGTCCAGAACCGCAAAAAATAAAGGTTCCAGCAACACTCTTCTGAGCTTAAACACTTCCGGTGGCCACCAAGCTCCCCAGACATGAACATTATTGAGCATACCTGTGATGCCTTTCAACGTGCTGTTCAGAAGAGATCTCTACACTCTCATACTCTTGCGGAATTATGGACAGCCCTACAGGATTCTTGGTGTCAGTTCCCTCCAGCACTACTTCAGACATCAGTCGACTCCATTCCACGCCGTGTTGTGGTACTTCTGCGTGCTAACGGGGGCCCTACACGATATTAGGGCAAGTGTACCAGTTTCTTTAGCCCTTCAGTGTGTCTTAGGAGGCCTGGTATCAAAACTAACGCGCGCTGCAGGCCATTCAACCTGCCACAGAGAATTGCAACTCTAATTGCTATGCTCACCGATGGCGTATATGCGTACGAAGTTAAAATAACATCCGACCATATCTTCAGAATGTTTCACTTTTTTTTGCACGCAGTGTGCTTAGAAAATACTGCTGAACAGCCTTCGAAAATTTGTTTGGTGGACTTCGGATGAGATGCGAAGTTCCATTCATTGTTATATGCACTTGCTTTTTCACCTATTTTATTTTACATTTATTAGTAATAAATTCATAGAATTAAGAAAAATACTTTTTTGCTAAAATGCAAGCGCTTCAAACTAGTATCTCGAGTTATATACAATTTCACACTCGACGGTAAAGAACGCAGTGTTATGTACAATCCCTCCTGCCATCCAGGTGTTTAAAGACAACTTCTGTCACTTTTCTATGAATACAGTAATCAGACTAACGTCAAGATGGGCCTCTTTATGAGACAGCAGCCATAGACGTCACACACTTATCAATAATTCTGCAGTCCTGCGCACCTGATTACTGCTCTGAGGACACAGTAAGCCAGAAGAAACCAAGCACAAGTTAATGGCTCATGCTCCTGGATTAGGAGCTCATGGGGCGTAAAATGAAGTTGTCAGTCTGACGCAAGTTACGCAGTTTTACTTTTTATATACAGGGCAGAAGAACAAGAGGGCCAATGGAAAAGCCAGTATCTGCACATGTAACGCATTTCGCAAAAACAACAGGTGCAGAAACGAACCTGACTTGCTGGACGAACGAATGTGATGTTGAAACAAACTTTTTAATTATGAAAATTCGAGCTTCTGCCGACGTGTCGAATATTTAAATAACTTACGGGAATGCAGCCGGATAACCACCACTGAGGTGTACCCCGCCATTTTCAGGGCACAAACCAAATGAGTGTGGCAAAGTAAAGCATAGACTTACTAAAACGAAACTAGAGCGCTCACTGGCGCTAATGTAGCGTTCCCATACTGCAGCCGCCAAGTAAGAGAATAACGATGTCAAATACATTATGTGATCAAAAGTATCCGGACACCATCAAAAACATACGTTTTTCATACTAGATGCATTGTGCTGTCACATACTGCCAGGTACTCCATATCAGCGACCCCAGTACTCATTAGACATCGTGAGAGAGCAGAATGGAGCGATCCGCGGAACTCACGGACTTCGAACGTGGTCAGGTAATTAGGTGTCACTTGTGACATATGTCTGTATGCCAGATTTATACACTCATAAACATCCCTAGGTCCACTGTTTCCGATGTGATAGTGAAGTGGAAACGCGAAGGGACACGTACAGCACAAAAGCGTACAGGCCGACCTCGTTTGTTGACTGACGGAGACCGCCGACTGTTGAAGATGGTCGTAATGTATAATCTATCCAGACCATCACACAGGAATTCCAAACAGTGTCAGGATCCACTGGAAATACTATGACAGTTAGGCGGGAGATGAGAAAACTTGGATTTCATGGCCGTGCGGCTGCTCATAAGCCACTTATCACCGAAGTGCCAAACGACGCCTCGCTTGGTGTGAGGAGCGTAAACATTAGACGATCGAGTAGTGGGAAAACGTTGTCTGGAGTGACGAATCACGGTACACAATGTGGCGATCCGATGGCAGGGTGTGGTTATGGCGAATGCCGGGTGAACGTCATCTGCCAGCGTGTGTAGTGCCAACAGCAAAATTCAGAGGCGGTGGTGTTAAGGTATGGTCGTGATTTTCATGGACGGAGCTTGCACCCCTTGTGGTTTTGCATGGAACTTTCACAGCACAGACCTAAATTGAAGCTTTTAGTGCCTTCTTGCTTTCCATTGTTAAAGAGCAATTCGGGGATAGCGATTGCATCTTTCAACAAGATCGAGCACCGGTTCATAATGCACTACTTGTGGCGGAGTGGTTACGCGACAGTAATATACTTGTAATGGACTGATCTGCAAAGAGTCCTGACCTGAATCCTATAGAACACCTTTGGGATGTTTTGGGATGCCTACTTCGTGCCAGGCTTCACCGACCGATATCGATACCTCTCCTGAATGCAGTACTAGGTAAAGAATGGGCTGCCATTCCCAAGAAACCTTCCAGCATCTGATTGAATGTATACCTGAGAGAGTGGAAGCTGTCATCAAGGCTAAGGGTAGGCCAACACCTTATTGAATTACAGCATTACCGATGGAGGGCGCCACGAAGTTGTAAGTCATTTTCATCCAGATGTCCGTATACTTTTGAGCACATAGTGTACCTTGCATACCCAATGACTTAATAAATACTAATACCTTTCATAAGAGTTCTGTATCCCTGTTGTCAGGAAAAAGTGTGAAAATTAAGTAGCTAGTTCAAATTATATTGGACATTACTATTTTTCAAGTTCAAGCTAGCTGAACGAGCAATATGAATAAACACAGTAAACTAAGGTTGATAAAACTATACCATACAAAAGTAAAATAAGGCTGACAAATAATAGCAAAATACAAACGCAGAGTATCTGCCATGAAATATCAAACAGCAACCGAAAGTGAAAACTTAGTGAATGGCAAATTAATCTCACTATCTATTACTTACGTGCAACTATCTTGATCGAAAACGTCACGCACTTTCGCTTGTACTTCTAAGAAAGAAAACGTACGTACTTGAACAGGTATTCGCACCGAGGTGATAAAGTTAGAGGATAGCGATATGCAGATACACACATGGCAGTAGTATCGCCTATGCCGAGTATGAAAGGGCATTGCATTTATTTAGCTGCCATATGTACTAACGTGATTTGCGTGAACAGGTTTCCGACGTGATTAGGACCGCACTGCGGGCATAAACAGAATCCGAATGCGGAATGCTAGTTCGAGTTAGACGCATGGAACATTCCATTTCAAAAATCGTCAGTGAATTTACTATTGTCATATCCACAGGGTTAAGAGTATGCCGAGAACACCGAATTTCAGGAGTTACTCCCACCACGGACAACGCACTGGCCGACGGCCGTCACTTAAGGACCGTCAGCAGTGGCGTTTGCGTAGAGTTGTCGTTGTTAACAGACAAACAACATTGCGTGAAATAACCACAAAGATCCATGTGGGACGTACGACGAACGTATCCGTTAGAACAGCGAATGGCAGCAGACGACAGAAGCGCGAGCCTTTGCTCGCCTGGGCTCGTGTCCACGTCGGTTGGTCCCATGACACCTGCAAAACCGTGGCCTAGTCAGATGAGTCCCGATTTCAGTTGGTGAGAGCTGATGGTAGGGTTTGAGTGTGCGCAGTCCTCACCAACCCATAGTCCCAAGTTGTCAAAAAGGCATTGTGCAAGCTGGTGATGGCTCCACAATGGAATTCCATCGTTTGCATTTGTTAGCACACACACAATTTAAATAAAGCGTTTAAAAACGTTACTATCAGCGAAATTCTAACCAGCTACATGCGGTTACGAAACTATCCAAGCACGTCTTAGCACCCGTTCTCACAGACTCGCATCGGCAAGTACCTCGTCGCCTATGTTCCAGTTTTTTCAGAAGGTGTCCTGCATAACTTGCGGAGCAAGCGCTTCTGAATGAAAGGATAGTGACGAGAGATGGCCTAACCACAGCTTGGGAGAGAGTCTCCAGAATGGATTTTCATTTGGAGCGGAGTGCGTGCTGATTTGAAACTTCGTGGCAGTATCAATCTGTGTGCCACACCAGGAAGCGGTGGGGGCGTGTCATGAGTCGTGTTTGGATAGCTGATACCGTAGAGCACTTGCACGTGAAAGGCTAAAGCTCCAAGTTCAAAGCCACGCGGGGTAGGCGCCTTGTCGCGGTCCCCGTGGCTCCCCCCGTCGGAGGTTCGACTCCTCCCTCGGGCACCTGTGTGTCTGTATTGTCCTTAGTGTAAGTTATTTTAAGTTAGATTAAGTAGTGCGTAAGCGTAGGGAGTGATGACCACATCTGTTTGGTTCCATAAGGCGTTACCACAGATTTCCAATTTCCAAGTTCAAATCTCGGCTCGGCGCAAAGTTTTAACCCTCCTTAAGTTTCTAATCAGCGCACACTCTGCTTTAGAGATGAAAATCCATCCTGGAATGTCAATAATTGCCACGCTAGGGCACCACCCTAACTAACTTCCGCAGGTACTGAAGATTTGCGCCGGCCGAGGTGGCCGAGCGGTTCCAGGGGCTACAGTCTGGAACCACGCGACCGTTACGGTCGCAGGTTCGAATCCTGCCTCGGGCATGGATGTGTGTGATGTCCTTAGGTTAGTTAGGTTTAAGTAGTTCTAAGTCTAGGGGACTGATGAACTCAGAAGTTAAGTCCCATAGTGCTCAGAGCCATTTGAACCATTTTGAAGACCTGCCAGATGTCTGCGACATTCTGCAGCACATATATGCGCCAAGTCGCGAAATACGCCTAGAAAAGTACATTCCAACCTCCAAAGTAGTGCCAGTGATTAATACGTTGAATATCAAAATACCTGGCATGCAACCAGCAATGGAGAGAATCTCTGGAAATACCATCGTAACAGAAATCAAAAACCCTTACAATCAAATGAAAGTGTTAACGTATTAACCACATCAACGTTGCTGAACACTATATTCAAAAATATACACTTTCAAGATGTTTCAGATGTTCGAGGCCAATGAAAACCATCAAGGATTTGCTTCTAGTTGTTGAAATGACTGTCAGAGGAGATGGGTGACTTGTTGATACAACCGGTAAAAGATAAAAACCAAACTGGATTTATGAAGTGAACTTTGTATAATAGCACAAGAAAAAAATAATTAGCTGACGGGAACAGAAACGGGCCTACCAACACGATTCAATTATTATCCTAAACATCGCCTTCTATATCGTGAGCAACATCCGTTAGAAGTATGTAGCCACATCTTCGTTACCGCCTATCGAAAGCTGCAAAAAACTGTACTTAAATATTTGAACAGTATAGCTACATAGTCAGCTTCAAAAAATACTGTTCTGAAAAGTTGGATGCGCTCTCTGTCAATAGCGCAGTGGACTGAAGGGAAAACGTCTCTCGAAAACATTATTGCTCAGTCTACAGACAATATTGCCTTATTTGGGACTAATAAATGTGATACAATGTTTCCAGAATGAGAGTTTCACTCTGCAGGGGAGTGTGCGCTGATATGAAACTGGCAGCTTAAAACTGTGTGCCGGACCGAAACTCGAACTCGGGACCTTTGCCTTTCGCCCTGCTAGAAGTGCAGGAGAGATTCTGTGAAGTTTGGAAGCTAGGAGACGAGGTACTGGCGGAATTAAAGTTTGTGATACAATGTGTTTGTATGCTGAGATCCATACCGATAGCTGCGCCCGTCAGCATGGCTGTTCCGGGATTAGAGGAGAGGCGCCAGCCCCAGAACGAAACCGCCTGGCTGGTTGACGACGAGAGCCAAAGTGATGGCCAGCCTGGATGTGGTTTTTAATCGGTTTTTCACACCCGTCTAGGTGAATATCTGGCTGGTACTCCCGACCCGCATCATTCACGCGATTCGCAAATGTGTGGAAAACAGTCTCACAGATTCACGTATGATAACATTAGACGCAGAGAGACGGGAAGCACAAATTCTATCCAGGGGGAGGGGAAGGAGTGGTGAAGGGCAGCCGGCCAACCTCTGCTACTAATACTGCAAAATTCAGAAAAACATGCCGACTCCCTAAAGATGTGGGATAAAGTCCATGAAAAAGAAAATGTATTTGTATGTTGGTATCTACGACGTCCTACAAATTCATCACTTACTGTCGATGTTAAAAACATAGAACTTTTAGAGACGATTATTGTCAGTCACCGACGTTTTGACATTGATGTTGAAATCGTAATCAGCGTCTATGACTTGCCAACATCGCACATCCCTAATCCGGATAGTTTTACAACAAGGTAAGAAACTGCATGATGAACAACTATGACACAGCTCTTGCGGCAGAAGAATAGCCATGTGAACTCGTCGGTACGACAGGACCAATCTACAGGAGAAGGAGACTGGCGAGTTGAAATACGAGCCCATACGGGGCCGGAAGGCTATCTAGGTTGCGCTGGCAGAACAAAGTGCGCAGGGCCCCGGAGGCGCAAAATCCAGCGTCACGCACCGGTGCACGTTTTTCGGCGTTGCTTGCAGGGGGAGCAGGTTTTTCTGGGCCGCCAGAAAGCCGGACGGGAAATTCCAGAGGTGGAAGAAACCGAGCCGTGTGAAAGAAGCATCAAAACAGCGCGGATCAGCATCCACGTGTGGTTTAGACAATAACAACCGACACGAACGGAATACTGTAACACATACAACACGCGCTGTTATCACGGTATCAGGCACAATGCAGTGATTTATATTCCTCTGTGCAGGACGATAAAACTACGGGAATAGATGGTAATACATAATTTTTATGCGAAGCATATTGGAGTAGACAGCACTGACGGAATAATACGAAAAGCTAAAATCAGGAAATGTATGAGGAGACAGTGTTGTCCATTAGTTGTCATCGACAATCCCCTTGCATGTTGAAGAGATGGACAATTTCAGCTACCTAGAAAGCAAAATAGACAAAGAAGATTCAAGAAATACATTGTGGCATAATTATCTTGACTAGCCGCCCTTTTTATAAGTTTGTGATCCATTGCGACCACTCGATAGATCCTAAACCGATTGCTTCAGATGAAACTTTCTTTGTAAAGAATAACCTAAAATTCTACGTGATAAAAGTTCGTCCTGATTTTATCGCAATTCACACACAGGACTTTTTTTGACGCCTTAGAAATGACGTCAAACATCACCAGAATAAAAGAAACCAGGATGCAAAGTTAGTTCTTTTTGCTGATGATACAAGCAAAGTAATAACATCCAAAAACCAAGAACTAAGTGATGTAATTGTAAATGATGTTTTTCACAAAATTATTAAGTGGTTCTCGGCAAACGGACTCTCTTTTAATTTTGATAAAACACAGTATATACAGTTCCGTACAGTAAATGGCACAACTCCAGTAATAAATATAGACTTTGAACAGAAGTCTGTAGCTAAGGTAGAATTTTCAAAATTTTTAGGTGTGTCCATTGATGAGAGGTTAAACTGGAAGCAACACATTGATGGTCTGCTGAAACGTCTGAGTTCGGCTACGTATGCTATTAGGGTTATTGCAAATTTTGGTGACAAGAATCTCAGTAAATTAGCTTACTATGCCTACTTTCATTCACTGCTTTCGTATGGTATCATATTCTGGGGTAATTCATCGTTGAGTAGAAAAGTATTCATTGCTCAAAAACGTGTAATCAGAATAATTGCTGGAGCCCACCCACGGTCATCCTGCAGACATCTATTTGAGGATCTAGGGATCCTCACAGTAACATCACAGTATATATATTCACTTATGAAATTTATTGTTAATAATCCTACCCAGTTCAAAAGTAATAGCAGTGTGCATCGCTATAACACCAGGAGAAAGGATGATCTTCACTATGCAGGGTTAAATCTGACTTTGGCACAGAAGGGGGTAAATTCTGCTGCCACAAAAGTCTTTGGTCACCTACCAAACAGCATCAAAAGCCTGACAGATAGTCAACCAACATTTAAAAATAAATTAAAAGAATTTCTAGATGACAACTCCTTCTACTCATTGGCTGAATTTTTAGATATAAATTAAGCGAGGGAAAAAAACTAACTTAAGCATTAGTGTCATGCAATATTTTGTGTAATGTAATATCTTGTACAGACATCTTTCACTAACCTGAAACGTTCCACATCATTACGAAGTGTCGTATTCATGATCTATGGAACAAGTATTAATCTAATCTAATCTCTAATCTAATCTGCTGACGGTACGGTGTCCAGTTATGTGTTCGCTTTAGCAAAGTTCTGAGTTCGACCTTGAGACACCAGAAAGTTTAAAATTGATTATATAATGGTAAGATTGAGATCTACGTAACAGAATTTAAACTGTAAGATATTTCCAGAGGCATATGTGGACTCTGACCACAATATTCTGGTTGTGAACTGTAGATCAGAACTGAAGAATTTGTAATAATGTAGCATATTAAGGAGATGGGACTTGGATTTGTTGAAAGAACGAGAGGTTGTTGAGAATTTCAGAGGGAACATCAGGCTACGATTGACTATAACAGGGGAACGGAATACAGTGGAAGATGAATGTGTAGCTTTATGAGACGAAAAAGCGAATATTGCAGCGGTTCAAATAGGAAAAAATACAAGGCCTAGTAGAAATTTGAAAATGCAGCAATGAATAAGGCGAAAGGGAATAAAACTTCTAATAAATGAGATTGACAGGAAGTGCATAACGGCTAAACAGTAATGGCTAGAGAACTAATGTAATGATTTAGAAGTTCAAAAAATGTTCAAATGTGTGTGAAATCTTATGGGACTTAACTGCTAAGTTCATCAGTCCCTGAGCTTACACACTACCTAACCTAAATTATCCTAAGGACAAACACACACTCCCATGCCCAAGGGAGGTAGCGAACCTCCGCCCGGACCAGCCGCACAATCCTTTAAAAGTACGAGGCGTGTTTTTTAAGTAAGTACCGTTTTGAAATTAAAAAAAAAAGACGTGGTAAGATATCTCAATAATTTTATTTTTGCATGAAAGCCTGTACATTAATCTACTTTTCTACATAATTTCCGTCAATATTGAGGCACTTGTCATAACGTTATACCAGTTTTTGAATACCTTCCTCATAGAAGTCTGCCGCCTGACTTGTTAACCACTGCATCCCTACTGTTTTGACTTCGTCATCGTCTTGAAGACGCCCAGGTGTTTCTTCAAGTGCAGGAACACTGGGCGCAAGATCGGGGCTGTACGGAGGATGATCTACAGTTTCCCATCGAAAAGATGTGATGAGATCTTTGGTCTGATTCGCCACATGCGGACGGGCATTGTCTTGCAGCAAAACTACTCCCTTGCTCAACTTCCATGGTCTGTTGCTTTGATTCTGGTATGACGTAGGCCACCTATGTTTCATTGCCCATAACAATTTGGCTTAAGAAATCATCACCATCGTTGGTGTACCGCTCAAGGAAAGTCAATGCACTGTCTAAACATTTGGTTTTGTGCACGTCCGTCAACATTTTCGGTACCCAACGTGCGCACAATTTTCGGTAATTCAAGTGCTCGATCACAATGCCATACAAAACACTACGAGAAACATTAGGAAAGTCATCCCGCAAGGAGGAAATCGTAAAGCGCCTATTTTCTCTCACCTTATTGTCCATTTCCTGCACCAAACTCCATTAACGACCGAAAGACGCCAACTCCGTTGCTCATCACACACATTAGTGCGGCCATCGTTAAATGTTCTCACCCACTTTCTTACCATTCCATCACTCATAACTTTTCTCCTTAAACTGCACAGATCTCACGATGAATATCGATCGCTTTAAGGCCTTTAGCACTAAGAAATCTTATAACAGCCCGTACTTCACAGTCGGCCGGACTCACCATTAACGAAGGCAGCTGAAACACTATGTACACAACGTAAACAAAGAAGAATCAAACTGTAATGGCGTCAGCGCGTAGGTTAAGGTACAGGCTTTCATGTAAAAATAAAATTATTGAGATATCTTAGCACCTCTTTTTTTAATTTCCAAACGGTACTTACTTAAAAAACACGCCTCGTATATCTGACTAGGGGAAAGTCAGATACAACCTACAGAAAAATTAAAGAGACCATTGGAGAAAAGGCTGCCAGCTGTATAAATATTAAGAACTCCAAAGGAAAATCAGTACTACGCAAAGAAGTGTAAGCTAAAAAGGTGGAAGGTATATACTCAGGGTCTATACAAGGGAGGTGTACTTCAAAGCAATATTACAGAAAGGGAAGAGGACACAGAGGAAGATAATGTGAGAAGAATATGACAGAGCACTGAAAGACATCAGACGAAACAAGGTACGTGGAGCAGACAACATTCCGTCAGAGCTACCGATAGGCTTAGGTGACCCAGCCATGACAAAACTCTTTCGTTTGGTAAGGAAAATGTATGAAACAGGCGAAATAACGTCAGCCTTCAAGAAGAATGTAATAATTCCAGTTCCCAAGAAAGCAGGTGCTGACAGGTGTAAATGTTATCGAACTATCAATTTAGTAAGTCATGGTTGCAAAATGCCAGCACGAATTATTTACAGGAGAACGGAAAAACTGGCACAAGATTGGAGAAGATCAGTTTGGATTCCTGAGAAATGTAGAAACACTCGACGCCTTACTGACCGTACGGCTGCTCTAAGAAGATAGGTTAAGGAAAGGGAAACCTACGTTAATAGCATTTGAGGACTTAGACAAAGCTTTTGATAGTGTTAACTGGTATACTCTATTTGAAATTCTAAAGATAGAAGGGGTAAAATACACGGAACGAAAGGCTATTTACAAGTCGCTCAGAAATCAAATGGCAGTTATAAGAGTCAGTGGGCATGAAAGGAAAGTAGTGGTTGAGAAAGGGGTGAGACAAGGTTGTGGCCTATCACCGATGTTATTCAATCTGTAAATTGAGCAGGCAGGAAAGGAAACCAAACAAAAATTTAGAGCAGTAATTAAAGTTCAGGAAGAAGAAGTAAAAACTTTGTGGTTTGCCGATGACACTGTAATTCTGATAGAGACAGCAAAGGATTTGGAAGGGCAGTTGAACGGAATGGAAAGTTTCTTGAAAGGGTTATATAAAATGAGCATCAACAAAAGCAAAACAAGGATAATGGAATGTAGCCGAAATAAATCAGGTGATGCTAAGAGAATTTGATTAGGAGACGAGACACTAAAAGTAGTAGATGAATATTGCCATTTGGGTAGCAAAATAACTGATGAGGCGGTGTAGAGAAGATATAAAATGTAGACTGTCAGTGGCAAGAAAAGCATTTCTGAAGAAGAGAAATTGTTAACATCGAATATAGATTGAAATGTTATGAAGTCTTTTCTGAAGGTATTCGTCTGGGAAGTAGCCAAGTATGGAAGTGAATAATGGACGATTAACTTTTTAGACAAGAAGAGAACAAAAGTTTTTGAAATGTGTTGCAACAGAACAATGCTGAAAATTAGACGGATATATTGTATAAGTAATGAGGAAGTACGTAACAGAATCGGGGAGACAAGAAATTTGTGGCACATCTTACCTGAAAGAAGGGATCGGTTGATAGGACACACCCTGAGACATCAAGTAATCACCAATAATCTCTTTAGTATTGGAGAGACAAGTGAGTGTGTAGGGGGGCGGGGTAAGTGAATATCGTAGAGGGGGACCAAGACATGAATATAGTAAGCGGATGCAGAAAGATGTAGTTTGCAGTAATTATTGGGAAATGATGAGGCTTGCGCAGGACAAAGTAGCACTGAGAGCTGCATCAAACATTCTTCCGACTGAAGACCACAACAACAACAACAACAACAACAACAATAACAGGGCAGTGATTATGATTTTTCCATTTTATTACATACATGTTGGGAACATCGACTAAGCCAGGTGCCAAACGTTTTTGTTTTTGTAGTGAAAAATAAATAAATATTAGTGTACTCTAGATTTTGTTTCTTATTTATGAAGCCAAGATCAACCTAACGATAAAATGGAACCTGCAACCCTGGACAACCAACAACCACTAGATAAATGCAGGGAAATACACAATACCTATTTAACATTTGTAGCAGTTGTAGAGGGGACTTAGCAGACACAGTTTTTATAACTAGCCAGTGTCAAGAAATATAACGCTTGGATGTAAAATAAGTTTGAAGATAAGACCACTTATAAATCTCCCGCTTCACGGTACGCACACAGCGCAGACAATGGGCTCCGACGTCTACGCTCCACAAGATCCCATGGCATGTACAGTGCTTTCGAGTACTCGTCGTCGGGTCCTTTTCTACGTGACGAACGGCG
Source organism: Schistocerca gregaria (assembly GCF_023897955.1). Classification (NCBI taxonomy): domain Eukaryota; kingdom Metazoa; phylum Arthropoda; class Insecta; order Orthoptera; family Acrididae; genus Schistocerca; species Schistocerca gregaria. Next base: position 655,760,485 of record NC_064922.1, read on the forward strand.
GTCTCTTCAAAATCTAGAGTACGGAACGTCCTTGGAGCAGCAAAATCACCCCCTGCAGCTGCGATCCTACTAGATTCTTGCAGCCACTGTTGTAGTGGGACGGAAATGGGATGTGACGTCACAGTTACAATAAGCGCTGACGACGGCGCCCTCTTTTCAGTTTGTGTAGCGGGAGATTTAAAACTGATCCGCTTTTCAAAATTATTTTATGTCCAAACGGCACATTTCCGAACATAGGATCCTTATCGAAACTTTATCTTCTAAATCTTCTCTACAACGACAATAAGTCTGTAATAGAAACTGTGAAATTCCTAGTACATGCGCAGGAGTAATGGATTTGAGAATCCGGTGAGCAGAGCTCTATTCTGTAAACTAAACGACTTGTAGACAGACCTCATCACAGTAGGCACGGCAGCACAAAAAAGGGCTTTCTATAGGTAATGATCGGCTGTTAATAAAATATTAACAGTGAGCACACAAAAAGATTAATTTGAAATTACGTTGGAACACAATTCTGTGTGAGAGTGAGGTGTGGAGGATGAAGAAGACGGAAATGAAACAAAGAGGAGTCTTTGAAATGTAGTGCTATAGCTTGCTGTTGAAGATCAGATGAATTGTTTTCAGATTGTTAGCGTATGAGCTGGAACCGGGTATTTATCGTAAGTCATGAAAACGAAGAAGGAAGAAGAAAAAGAATTAGGCCTACAGTTGTAAGTAGGCTATTTAGGTTTTCTTATTGGCAACGCCACGTAGCGCTCTGTATGAAAATCACTGGCTGTGCTGTGTGTAGTCTGTGGCTAGTTTGCATTGTTGTCTGCCATTGTAGCTATAAGCTGTTTATTACTACACGTAAATTCAAAACATTTAAGAATTCCGGCAACGACATTCATCCACAAGCGTGGCTTCATCAATTCTCTCATTGTTTTCCTCCCAACAGGTCATTACAGCACCGATTATAATTTATGTGTGGCTATTTAGAGAATGAACCAGCTGTAAGAATGCGATCGGTCAATCACGATTGCCACAGTGAAGGAGAATTTTATCATACGTTCCTCTCAGCATATTGGTCTCAAGCTACACAAGACCGAGCAAAACATAGCATCATAATGATGAAACATTTCGAACAATCAGAATTCTCCAGTCTTGTGAAAATTTTGAAGACATGTTGCAAAAGAATCAGTACTTGTCAAACTCATACAGCCCCTCAGAACTCATCCGCATTTGCTTAATCAAATTACCTGAACATTTACGACATATTATTTTGGCAGGACGTTGCAAAGATGACATTGAAGCTTATCAGGGACTCTTACAAGAATTAGAAATTGACACTGACAATCGCGGAACTCGAAAACAGGAACACAAGAAATGAAGATCACATCCGTCGCAATTCCGCGATGAAAGAAACAATAACTGGACACGACAAGGCTATTCTAACAACACAAATCGTGACCAAAACAGACACCACCCGTATGACAACCGTTGGCACAGCAGTAAGAGTTACAGCGAAAGATCGCATTTCCGTAGTAATGAATTTAACAGAGACAAGCATAGAAACAGCCAATATGGCAACCAGAACTATTATTATCACGGGAGACAGAATAACTTCAGACGCAACGGTCCACCGTACAGTGTTCGCAGCTCGTGGTCGTGTGGTAGCGTTCTCGCTTCCCGCGCCCGGGTTCGCGGATTCGATTCCCGGCGGGGTCAGGGATTTTCTCTGCCTCGTGATGACTGGGTGTTGTGTGATGTTCTTATGTTAGTTAGGTTTAAATAGTTCTAAGTTCTAGGGGACTGATGACTAGAGATGTTAAGTCCCATAGTGCTCCTAGCCATTTTTTTCCACCGTGCAGTGATAATTCAGGGCGAAATTCTCCACCACTTAACCGACAAGAAAGAAACTACAGGAACTACCGACATGACGACAGACGATATAATCGTAACGACAGACTTGAATTGCATCAGAACTGGCGAGATTCAAACAGAGAAGGGCACTCTCGACAAGGTGAATTTGTAGAAGTTAGGTCTCCTAATCCTATTAACGACGCGCGCCAACAAAGAAACAGACAATGACTCGCACCGGCAGGCAGCCACGTGCGCCGGCTGGGCTTGAGAAAAATAACATAAGCTAACCTTGAGAAAAATTCCAGTGTTCCTTACCGACGTAACCACATGATAATTGCGTTGAAACTGAAACTCTGCGTACTAGGAAGCGTAAAGGATTGTACCACATTTCACATGTAAAACCGTTTATTGAAAGATAATCTGCTTTTTAACTTAGTCTTTGCCATAAAATTTTTCACTTCACATTTCTAGTATGTTTTTTCAGACTTAAGAAACTGTTAACATGCAACAATGTTTGAAGTTAAATATCCAATCAAGAACCAAGAGAACTTACTTAAACAGAAATTACGAATGCAATGTTATAGTAAACATACGTCACAGTGTAATTGTGAGCGCACATTCTTGCTTATTAGTTGCACGATTACATAACGATTATAAGACTTTCATACTTAGAACATACACTGGTACTGCTAATGAGATTTTAATGCAACGTTTTGGTTTAGTTGAAAATACATTCTGGATTTAAAGTACTTTCTGAGAGATACTAGATGACACAGTGGTTAGTTTATGTGACAGCAACACGATTATATCACGACACTACTAATATGTGACACAATTTACATTGTTGCTTTTGCGGTGTATCTGTTTTATATCCGCACAGTTTTTCTGTATTATTCTGGAAAGTAAAACATGTTTTAGTAGTAACATTTGTGGTATAGTTACAATGTGACAGCCTTTTTCGTAGCGCAACAATACGTTACAGTATAGTACTTTCTTGATCACGGTAAGGTACGTAATAACTACGATATCTATACGCAAAGCATTTCACTTTCGTTTATGATGAGGTAAGTACATTGACTTCAGCAGAACTTTGCTTACACAGGACGATGACTACGACACTTCCGCAGCAAGACGCACATTTAGCGCTACAGGACACGCATTTGAGTGATTAATTTTGTACTTAAACCATTTGTTTTTCAAGATTTTTCAATTACAAAGAAAGCTTTCCGTGATACATTTTATTCCATTGCTGTAATCTGTAACACCTGAGGGTATAATTACATTAATCCTCAGGGGGGTGCACGCTTACTTTGTGTACCATGTGTTTGGCAAGCACAAAGAGCCCTAGCTAATATGGTATTTGCTTATACAACTTTACACATCGGTACCATATTTCTCTAACACATAAATTACGCAGCTATCTGATATTCTAACTGGGAGAGACAAACATTTATTTTACTACAGCAGTGACAGATGTTTACGTAATTACATTGTTGGATAACTTCACACTTATGAAACTGTATTTTGTCTGTACTTTGTGAACTGTTCATATTTTTTCGGAACCATTGTGATGCTATGAGATTTTGGATGATGTATTTGGTATGGGATCATGATTTTTAAAGTACGTTTGAGGTAGATGACACTATTGAAGTGGCAGAGATTTTTTTAGGTTTTGAAAACATTGGAGGAAGCTACGACGATTTTGAGATTTGGCTGAGTTTTTATGATGTTATGATGACGATGTGTATTACGCTGTTGCGGTATGTTTATGATTAATAAGCTGATGCTATATGAGGAATTTGATTATGCTATGTATTTATTATGATGAAATATTGAAGAAGTGTCTACGAATATGTATTTGTGTAATAAAGCAAGGAATAATAAGTAGTGGTTAGGGACTCTGGTTTGTGAAAAAGGATGTTGGAAACCGAGAATCGTACTTTAAGAGTTATGAAATGTGTGTATATGCGTGAATGTAACACTATGCTGGCGAAAATTTTTTGGACACTGTTATATTTACAGGATTTTGTTTCTACAGATTTGTAACGCAAACATTTCGACCTGTGAAATTTTATTTGTATCAAACTGTCACTGTCGCGGAAATATTTCAGTAAGGAAGGTAGGTCACTGTAAGCACCCAGCTGTGCGACAGTCACCTGAAAAAAAGCCATTAGTGTGTGCCTTTCAGAGGCACAGGCGGAGAAAAGAAAGAGGCCATTATCCTCGCTATTGACATTTCTGTGTGGAAAGCATCGCAAATACGACACGCCCAAACTTGAAAACATATGATTATACTGTGGAGCTCTTAATTTATGATATTTACTAAAATACCTAATGAAATGATGAGAAACATTTTACATCTATTGTCTTTCTAGTTGGAGATTGCTCATTTTGTTTAATATCTAGCTGCACTGCAGCATTGGTTAAAATAAAATTTAATAGATGTACTAATATAGATATTTTATGCCTACAGATCCAGTAAACAGTAATTTTATGGTCTACTTCCCAAAAAACGAGGGAGCACAAAAAGACATTTCCTTTCACAGGAACTGTATACATAATTTTTGTCAATGACTGGTAACTTTTTAGTGATGCATCAGTCTAGTGTTAAGATGTAACATAGGTATTAAACATGGCCAATTTTACTGTAATATTTTTTCTGCTTGAGCTTTGTCATGTTTAGATATAAGTTATAGCATTTGCTGCTGTTGCTTGCCAGCCATAGTGCTACTAAATTTCACTTTGTATTACTCTGTTAAGCCAGCTTTACTACTGCTTTATTTTTCTTTTTGCTGCACATTGGCTCATATTAGAGATAATGTTGCATTTCCTTTGCTAACTTATATATAACTAATATATATTGCTGTTTGCTTTGCCAATTTGCATTTTTTTGTCATTGCTGTTTGTGTTAATTGTTTTGTGCTGCTACATTGCGTCGTCCCTTAGTTTAGCATCTGAACTCAGTAGATTTAAGTTAGCTTAAGAGGGGGTAGACTGTATAAGAAACTAACTATGATGAATTGGAAGAAATGCATTGAGAAGCTATAAGAAAATGGTTTGGCCAAAAAAAAGTAGTGTACAGTGGAGAAAAACTATTTTTGAAAGAGGATGTGAACAGAATACAGAAAGCATGCTTGGATAGAATTTTTTTTTGCCTGGAGCAAATGGTGAAATAAGAGGGATGATCTATGGAATGAAGTTTTGGGTAGGACTGCAGTACCAAATGTTACACTGTAAACAAACCCTGTCCTTTCCTTTCCTGTTATTCCGATATGTGTGTGTGTACCCTTGGGTATTTGTGTTCTTCCTGTCTTTATATGTTTATCTGATATGACTTGTGTTGTAGAATTTTTCTAATACTAAGCTACATTCACTATGATGAGGAATACTGTTATCCTCAAATATAATTTGCATGAATAATACATCATTTTCTTTGTAAAGATGTTTACACATTATTAATTCTGGTCTGTTTCAGTTCTCATGTGTGAAATTAATGTTTCAAAAACTATTCTCATCATTTTATTTATTTACTTATGTCATAATTTCTGTAACACTGATGTATATGTTTATTTCTATTCTTTTGTAAAGCCTGTTTTACTACAAATGTTATCTGTACTTCTTTAATGATGTATTTTTTACCTTTGTTATTGTATTCTCATGTTATAATGTTGTAATTGACACCAGTTCATCAAAGTAAGTAACTTGTAAGCATTCATTTCACTGCACACATTTCTGTTGGTCATAGTATATGCACAATATGTGAAAAAAAGAGGACTGTTAGTGTTTGGATGTGTGTTGATAATTCAGCAAGGGACTGGTTAACAGCATTGCTGGTCCTAAGGACATTTAAAATAAATTGTGAGTGCACAAGTGGTGGTTCATGGACTTGCTATATTCTCCACAGGATTCTTCAATGGTGATTGTGCACCTGCACAGTCACAGCAGATGGCTGCTAGCCATCTCTAGAAGGGCTACAGTGGGTCTACATCTTTGATGGCCCACCAATGCCATTAATTCCACAACTACTGCAGTGGGTCTGCACCTCTGGTTGCCCACGAATACCATAATCTCTACCAGGACTACAGTGGGTCTGCTCTGTGATGACCTACCTACCAATATTCTTCAAAACTTCGACTGACTGTACCGTGGGTTTGCTCTGTTGTGGCCCATTACCTGTCTGCATGTCAAGAGTCAGCACTGTCTTTCCGTTGGAAGGACAACACTACTTCTTCAAGACTGCATGGAAATCCACTACTTCCATGTGCATTCTCTTTTACTGCACAGACTTTGAGAAAAACACTGCAATTTTACTGTGATGAACGATCAGGACTGTCTTTATGGACTGTGAGAAAATTTTAGCTTTTGACCAACATTGTATCGATAAGTGTATGCATTTGATTTCTTTGTTATCGTAATTATGAAAATTTTTAACAAATATGTGTTGGCCAGTGCCCAAAACAATTTGTAAAATTTTTTGTGGGGAGCATGGGGGCTATGTAAGTAGGCTATTTCGTAGCGTTGCGCAGTTGGAGGTGAGCCGCCAGCAGTGGTGGATATGGGGAGAGAGATGGCGGAGTTCTGAGAGCAGATGATCTGGACAGAGACAGTAACTTTGTAAGACTGGATGTAATGAACTGTTATATATAATATGACTTTTCAACAATATTAAGGTAAATACATTGTTTTTTTCTCTATCAAAATCTTTCATTTGCTAACTATGCCTATCTGTAGTTAGTGCATTCCGTAGTTTGAATCTTTTATTTAGCTGGCAATAGTGGCGCTCGCTGTATTGCAGTAGTCCGAGTAACGAAGATTTCTGTGAGGTGAGTGATTTGTGAAACGTCTAGGATAATTTAGTCAGGGCCATTCTTTTGTAGGGATTATTGAAAGTCAGATTGCGTTGCGCTAAAAAATATTGTGTGTCAGTTTAAGCACAGTGATGTACAATTTTTCTAAGGGGACGTTTCACAGTGACAGAACTTTTTCTACCTTGGAATACTTTTCACACCATAATACTTCATGAGGCAAAGAATCCTAAGTTCGAGAATCTTAGAAAACACCACACAACATTTTCTGCAGTAGATTTTTCGAAAAAGCCAAGTGAACTATTTCAGAATAAGACGCAGATCCGTGGACACAGCAGTCTAGGAATATGGGAGACACGCACACACAAGACTTAATCACAGCACGCGTGGTTGTGTAGATGGACATGCCATAATGGAGTTCTGAAGCCCAACGAAGCGATTTCTGCGACTGTAGATATATGAATTATGTTGTCTTTGCAGTACAACAGATTCTCTAATACTGTTTACTTTTATGCATAATGCTCTGTGATAAGGCCTTTGTTAATACGAGACAATATCTCTTTGTGACGATAGATAGATAAAGAAGATGGATACATTAATGTTATAATAATAATGTACAGAGGACACAATTGTAGAATTAGAACACCATTGGGGAACTCTAAATACTTTGAAACAAGACAGGGACTGAAGCAAGGAAGTATTCTATCTTCTGCACTTTTTAATGTTGTGATGCAGGGAATGAATAGGGCAGTTAAAGATATAGTAAAAGAAAAAGACAAAAAGATGATTTTGGGAGATGATATGGTAATATGGGGTGATAAAGAGGTAGATGTTCAGTTCCTGCTTGAAGCATGGAAGGAAATAATGAAAAGGTATGGATTAAAAATAAAGAAAGATAAGACTGAAGTAATGGTATTTGGAAGAGAGAAAGGAATCAACAGAAATATTACCTTGAATGGAGAACCCCTCAAAGTGGTAGAAAGTCTTACTTATCTATGGAGGAAATATCTGGGGAGGGAAGAATAACGAACTAAATTTATAGGAGGTTACAGAAGGGAGGCAATTTCTACCAAACAATGAAACACCTGATTTGGAATAATGAAGTTTCAGAAAGAGCAAAACTCCTTATGTATAAGAATTATTACATCCCTATTGTCACCTATGGTGGAGAAATATGGACAATGACAGAAAGGGACTGGAGCAGACTGCAAGCAGGGGAAATGAAATTTCTCAGAGCAGTTAAGGGAAAAACAAGAATGGACGGAGTAAGGACTGTAGAGATTAGAAAGGACCTCAAACAAGAAAATATTAGAGAAGAAATTGAAAGAAAGAGATTAAGATGGTATAGGCATGTTAAGAGGATGCATGGGCAGAGACTCCCCAAAATTATGGAAGAACTAAAGATGGATGGGAAAAGACCTAGAGGGCGCCCAAGAACACGGTGGAAAATGGGAGTGAGAATATCTGTAGAAAGGAGAGGTGTGACCTTGCAGCAAGTGGAGGAAGAAAAGTGGTGGGAGGACCGAGCCAAATGCAGTGGACTCATCAGCACCCAGACCCGGCAGTAGCTGGAGCGGGATTCGGATATAGATAGACAGACCTCTTTGTGTATTAATTACGTACGTTAGCAACTTATTCGTCTTATTTTATCCTAGTGAAAATCAACCACAGTAATGCTATATAGTGTTACACCAAGTCTTTGAACATTAGCTTGTCACACAGTTCGTTTCTTTAAATCCTGTAAAGCACGTGGGAGTTGTTACCTGTAGCAAAGTTTGTGTGCTGCTGTGCAATCAATACAACTAGGAAACATGCACAATGTTTCCCAAAGTAATTTGTGCACTAGGGTTAGCCCCATGGATTCAAAATAAGTGTAAGTACTGTCTTTACTTTTACTTTTCGATTTAAGTACTTCTAGGTACTTGGCCAGATTCAGAGCTTTTCTGTCTGTCCACATACGAAACGCCCACACAATGCTACAAACAATCACTAAGAACTGTGTCCCATCTGTTGATGAGTCGCTATACGATTTGAAACCAGTGGTGGTAAAATAAAAATTTTGCTATATCAAAATGCAACTGGTTGCAGTTATTTCGGAAGACCTTTAAAGATAGTTGTAATTCCTGACTGATTGTTACACATTATGTTACTAAAATGTTGTAACCGTCAAACCATGTAAGAACATAAACTGAAGCAGCATAAATATTTCTAAATAATTATTGCTGAGTCAATGGTTTCCGTTGGAATTCCAACTGTCATGAGTAGAAAATGAGTGCTGCAATAGTATTAGTGAGACAGAATGTGGCTAGACAGCGTGTGTAAACGTAAGAGAAAGCTGCGACGCACGTCGTGGCTGATCATTCCGCTGTCTGACCAAGGCTGGCTTTTCTGCTGCCACTGTCCAGCACGTACGACAAAATTCCGCTGCTTGTCAAGGCAGAGCTAGGAACAATTAGCTCGTAAGTGGAGCGGATTCCATCCTGCAACTGCGAAATACAGCTGGCAGTAGCGCTTCCTGAAACTAGTCCTTTCTTCATGAATGTTAGCAAAATTATTCTTCTGATGTTGCTTTAAATAAGCATGAGAAATATGCTATAAGCTCAGCATCAAGGAAGAACAGAGCCAAATACGAAACATCCACATTTAACCATTAAGAAGTCTGAGACTCGCAGTTCAATTACAGGTGTTTAGTTTGTAGAGTAGTGTCTGAACTAGACTAAACCAACGACTGACGATCTTTCTAAAGCATATCTTTCTGCCAGGTGTCCTGCCTAACGTACAAATGGGACTCTTGAGCAAAAAAACGTGGTTCACTAATCCAAAAATGCCGTCCAGCGGAAACAGCCTTGAATGTTCAGAGACACTGTATACGCCACACACTTAGTACGCAACGGACAGCAGTCACTGGATGTAAATCTGCGATTAAAGACTCCTTATTGCACTTGTAAATGTTTTGAACGTTGTATGGTGTCCGTTACCCAAATAACATAAAAATAAAACTGTTATTAATAACTGCTTAATTAGAATGAAATTTTCACTCTACAGCGGAGTGTGCGCTGATATGAAACTTCCTGGCAGATTAAAACTGTGTGCCGGGCCGAGACTCGAACTCGGGACCTTTGCCTTTCGCGGGTAACTGCTCTACCGACATTTTTTTTTTTCTGATCGGGGCGGACGTCGTAAGACACCCATTTAAGTTCGTTGTTCATCAATTAATTCAGTTTTTTTTATTACAGAGGGCGGCTAAACCTCTGACCGAGAACGCTGAGCTACCGTGCCGGCTACCGACTGAGCTACCCAAGCACGGGTAACTCAGTTGGCAGAACACTTGCCCGCGAAAGGCAAAGGTCCCGAGTCCGAGTCTCGGCCCGGCACACAGTTTTAATCTGCCAGGAAGTTTCATATAAGCGCACATTCCGCTGTAGAGTGAAAATTTCATTCCAGAAACAACCTCAAGGCTGTGGCTAAGCCATGTCTCCGCAATATCCTTTCTTCCAGGAGTGCTAGTTCTGCAAGGTTCTTAGGAGAGCTTTTGTGAAGTTTGGAAGGTAGGAGACGAGGTACTGGTGGAATTGAAGCTGTGAGGACGGGTCGTGAGTCGTGCTTAGGTAGCTCAGTCGGTAGAGCACTTGCCCACGAAAGGCAAAGGTCCCGAGTTAGAGTCTCGGCCCGGCACACAGTTTTAATCTGCAAGGAAGTTTCATCTGGTTAATTATTTATACTTCCCAGTTATTCCCAACACCATTAATAACTGACTTATCGAAGGTTGTTCTCTTGTTGGCGTGACGAAGCAGTCGTGCAGGTAGATCCTAGTGCAACATTACCTGTTAATTCCACATCACATTACTAATATTAATTCGTGTACGCAAATTCCAGTGTTTGGCTTGAAAGGTATCGAACAGGAACCAAAAGAGGAAACACATAGGTCTTCAAATAGACGACAAAGTGAATACGAAACACGAATTTCTTTTTGATGTGCTTTCTACATGGAGAAAGAAATAGGTAACTACATATTTCTGACTGTCCTTAGACACTCTTACAAATAAAACAAAATAAAAAATAAAAACAGACTAAGTTCTTTTTAATACCCATACCATCGAATAAGGCAACGGTTGTAGTTGCTTCGAACTAGTCACAAGAACAAGGAGTTGGTTTGTTGATTCGGGGGAGGGTACAAAACAGCGAGGGAAGGATGGGGAAGGAAGTCGGCCGTGCCATTTCAAAGGAACCAGCCCGGCATTTGCCTGAAGCGATTTAGGGAAATCATTGAAAACCTAAATCAGGATGACCGGACTCGGCTTTGAACTGTTGTCCTCCCGAATGCGAGTCCAGTGTTCTAACCATTGCGCCACCTCGCTCGGTAACAAGGAGTATTATGGCAATAAAAACGCATCGCTCTATCAAATTTTAGCAGTAACCTACAGCGGAGGAACTTAATTATGAGCTGTGTCCACCATCTGTCACGTTACGTAACGTGACAGATTTTTCAAAAGATCTGTTTCCATAGTTTTAAATGATGTAATTCACACCGACTTCGCAGAGCCTCACAGACGCCACAGACGTCGACAGACGAATCTGCGGGATCGCTCCGAGAGCGATCATTTCAAACCCAAAATCTGTCGACGTCTGTGACCTCGCGCATGCGCAGTGGCCCAAACCACACTGCCACGGGCACGACCACACCTGTCGCGCAGTTTCGTGCTGAACTCGTTACGAGGAGCTGTGTTGCTATTTTTGTTATTTGTTATGGAACAGGTAATTGAAGCCGTCATAACGCGTCCACTGCTGTGGAATACAGATTTGGAGGAGTATAGAGACAGCAATTTAAAGGACACGGCATGGGGCGAAATAGCAGAGCAACTGCGACAAAATAGGAAGTTGTTGTTAATTGTACTAGTTCAGGCTTAAAACCTTTCAAAATAACCGTTCATAATTGAGTACAGTCTAATAACATTAACAACATAAATGTGTTGTGTTAATATTTATTACACTGGCTTTAATATTTGCATAAATTTGTATTATTTATACTCTTTAATGAACAACCCAAAGTAAATTAATTACCAAATCTCGCAAGGGTAACTAATCACGACTTAACAAAAAGAAAAAGACATGCATGTTAAATACAAATTGGCAATATGTTTATACGAAAATGACTCAGCAAAAAATTACATATCAAATAATGTTTATACACAGACAGTAGAATAAACAGTCTTACTACATGCCACAAACTGTTAGCATCACAATTTTTAAATATTAATCATACACAACAGCAGAATACATACAAATTTTTAGGACAAATGTTATTTTGGTTATCATTAAATGTGGTTCCAATGCCATGGCACACTTCCTTCTGCGGACATGTAGTATTTAACAAAGTGATTTCGTACCTCGGTAGCTTCTTTAGATGCTTGAGCACCATAACAAGGAATAGGTTTCCATGCTTTGTGATAAGCTTCTAAAATTTCATCAGGCGTCATTACTAGAGATAATGATCCCTTCGAGCAAAGATAATTGTGGAAGACGGCTGTGGCTTTGACTATCTTGCTTACTACGTCCAGCTTACAGTTTAAGGGTCTGAAATAGATACGCCATCTTTGTGCAAGAATGCCAAAAGCATTTCCAACCACTCTTCTACATCTACAAAGTCTGTAGTTGAAAATTCTTCTTTCATCGTTAAGATGTCGCTCCTTTGCGAATGGACGAAGCAAGAAACGTGTAAGGGGAAAACCTTCGTCACCCACAATTGAAAGCCGGGCGAAGTGGCCGAGCGGTTCTAGGCACTACAGTCTGGAGCCGCGCGACCGCTATGGCCGCAGGTTCGAATCCTGCCTCGGCCATGGATGTGTGTGAGGTCCTTAGGTTAGTTAGGTTTAAGTAGTTCTAAGTTCTAGGGGACTCATGACCTCAGCAGTTAAGTCCCATACTACTAAGAGTCAGAATTGAAGTTTTCTTCAAATAATGGTTCATCAGGAGATACTGCCATAGGACAGTTGCTCATTCTTTTCTCAAATTCACTCTCAGCAAAAATATTACTGTCAGATTCTTTTCCATAGGCACCACAATCTGTAGCGATGAACTTGTATTCTGAATCAACCAGTCCCAGAAGGACAGTAGAGTAATATTTTTTGTAATTAAAAAAGTTTGATGCAGAGTTCGGGAGTGCTTGTACTTGTACATGTTTGCCATTAATGGTTGATATGCAATGGGGAAAATCCCATCTGGAACAGTAGCCCTCTTCAGAGTTTCGCCACGTTTCCGTCTGGAGTTGGCATGTATAGAGGTTGCAGGTTCTTCCATAAAGCATGACACACCTCTTCAATTATTTTTGACATGGTACTAACTCCAATTCTGTAGCTGAAGCTGATTGTTGTAAATGTATCTCCTGTGGACAAGAATCTGAAAAAAACATAGCCAACGCTTTAATTGTGTTTATTTTTACAGAAGCGAATTTGAAAGAGGAATTGAGGAAATTACGTGTCCGCCACCGCTAAGCTCTCTTCCGGAAGAAGACCACGCTAGGCCAATCAGCTACAAATTGCAAGCCATGGAAATACGAACAACAAAAAGAATTCCTCGTTACAACAATGAAACATGTTAAGTAAAGACCTTTATACATTGTCAAGTATACATGCAAATATTTTTCAGTCTAAAAGTGATGGGGATGAGGAAAGAGTGTTGTCGTCGTTTTTAAGTGACAATGTCTCAGTAACATGAGAAGTGATGTTCACGTTACATCGTATGCAACACTTTACGTCTTACAGCAATTAAAATATATTTACAGTTATACTGCACGTACATAGAAGACGGTAAACATACATAAAAGGCATTCGATTTCGACCAATCACATCGGTCATCATGAGGCACATGAATGGCAGAATCAATATGGCAACACTGATTAAATACTAACAACAAGAAATAACAGAATTTACACCAGTGGCATCTATCGTAATTTGTATCCGGAACTTCCGCAGCCAATATTATTTAAGCAGTGACGCCGTTTTATTTCTGCATTCTTAGGCCTGATGATGACCGGTGGGATTGATCAAACACGATTGTCTTGTATATTTATTTACCATCCTGTAAATACGAGTTGTAAGACATAAATTATTACATACATTGTAATTATTAATTAAAACGTATACACATTATGTTTTGAAATTTAGATCCTTTTAATTATTGACATTAAATATGTTTCTGTGTGTGATATCACCGTTGTACTACGTCTTTGTTTTTGTGTGTTGCAGGTGTGACACTAATACACTAATATCCCTCCAATGGACCGAAGTGTTGTTGGGGGAACAGTCCCTGACTGCGACCGTCCTTTTACTCCAGGAGATGAAAGCATTACTGATACAGAAGAGAATGAAGAGACTAGCCCCCTTCCTTCTACTAATGCGTTAACACCAGGAGAATCCCGTAACCGTCACCCCAGAAATGTGGACAAATTAATTAATTATTTGCTAGAAAAACAGAGATCCAAAAGAAGTGCACAAAAAGCTGATGACTTGGGCTTATTTTTCGGCAGTGCTTGCAAGTCCACTCGTTTGCTCCCTCGTTCTTTGCAGACACGGATAAAACTAGATAGAACGGATGCAGTCAATCGCAAAAGCAGAGGAAGAACATTGACACTCTTCGGGCCTAGTGCCGCAAGCTGTTCAAGAACCATCAAGTGTACCACGTCATTCATTTTCTCCATCCTGCCTCTCCCCTTCATCCAGCTCTTCAAACATGCATTGCATCTCTTATTTGAGTGATAACACCACCAGTTTTGAATCCCTCTAATTTCTCAGTAACTTTGCACGTTATGCTAACTTCAATAATGTAATGTACATTTTCTTCGACCAAATATTGTACTCTTTAACTATATGAAAACGATTTCAGTTGAACAATAAATAGTTTTCATTGTTCTGGTTACGAGTGAGTGGTATGTGAATCGCTGGGGCCGCTTCCTTCTCGATTGTTAACCTAAAATAAGTTGTAAGGTGCGTAATTAAAGTACAGATTCAGCAAAATGTGATAATTTTTAAACAGAATAAATGCTAACTAATTTTCAAAAGTAATACACTTTTGTTTATATGTTTCAAATAAATTTTACCAAAATTGTAAACCACCTACAATAAGATTACAAAAAAAAAAATAAACTGCACAGAGCATTAGTAAACTTACCTTAGGTATAGCGCTAATCTTTCTCTGCTGGAAATACATCTCCTGTAGTTGGTGTCTTTTGTACTAATATCGTTACTTATCAATGTTAAGATCTCTTCAAACTCAGGTTTAGATATCCGTGAGCCGTGTGTCGTCTCTCAACATAATCGCGCTGTAAAGATTGCTCTGAGTCCTTCCATTCCATCGTTAATTGATTCTTTCATATTTATCGTTATGCTGCGTACGATTCTGTTAAGATTCCCCTCTGGCGGCGTGTCTGGTCTTATCGGTTTTCGAGTCGTTTCTTCCTGTTAGCTTTGTGTACGGGAATAAGATCTTTGGGGGGATGGTTGGTTGGTTGCATAGCGGTGACGAGTCGGTCAGTAGGGTTTTAAAATCGGGAATTAGAGAATGTCGTATTCTAATACCGCGGCGTGGCGTGGCGGTGGAGAATTGGCTTTTGTTCCGAGAAGCCGCGTGGTCTATCCTGGCGGTGCGAGACGTGTGGGACGAGTTGACGGGAGAAGGCTGTAAGTTCTTGCTGTGAGCACCCTGGGCTGTGGTTCCGAGTCACTACTGGGTGGGAGCGGAAATGGATGTCTTTAAATTTTCCGTCTGGAGGCGGGAATGATGGACTAGCAGCTCGCCAACCTGAGGAGTGGTATTTCGCCGCCGTGGGTGCAGAGAAGACGAGGGCTCCGGTCACAGAGCGCGTGGCTGCGTGGATGTGCCCACTTGGGTACGCTGGCGACGTCGACACGGTAGGGTGTGAGGAACCTATGCATCGGAGTTCACCTGCTATTTCTCTGATAAACTACAAGTTAAGTGGGTTAAAGGTTTAGATGTTAACTGAAGAATTTTGGTTTGTGCAACCAGCATCTTTTCTGTCTTTCGGGCTACTGCGTTCGGGTTTCCTGTCCCTGTCGCCAGTGTAATTATAGACAGTGATCTTTTGGCTTCATATTAGTACTGCCTGAGAGGAAGTGTATTTTTGGAGATTGATTATGGTTCCTGATTTGACTCCTCCTCCCCTGGCCTCAAATGAGGTCGGTGTGATTGCTGAATGTGAGGCATTGTGCGGCTGTTAGTCCGCTTCTAGCCTGATCATCCTTCGGTAGACAATTGTGGTCGCCCTTACACCCGGCCGGTTAATTATTTCTATCCCAGGACATTTTGGGTGGAAGGATATGGTGTTAAAGTTGATAGTTATTGTAAAATGTTGAATGGGTGTATTTTACTCTGATTGTTTTTGGCCACTGTATAGAAAGGTTAAGTTTGCCTTTCATTGGTGAGTTTTTAAAATTACGTGGCTGTAAAAATATTAGTTATTGTACAAGGTAAATGACTGTATCTTTACTTTGATTGTTTTAATCTACTTGGCATCATTTGAAAATTCTAGTTCTGCCTCCCTGTTAGTGAGCCCTTGTAATTTAATATCTCGTTGTGCCAAAGTTTAAAAGATGTTGGCTCCCTACATGTTCGGTGGCAAAATTGTATGCAAATTGGTGGTTTTTTTGTTTCATTACTTGAAAAGTTTTAATTTTGTTATTAAATGCTTTATCATAGTCGGTTTTAAGTAAAATGGCTTGGCCGTTAACTGCAAAGTAAATTGTTTTGAAAAGGCACTCATGCCTACCAGATTTTTTGGATCTGTTCCTGGTCAAGTGATAAAGAAATGACTTTTAATGGTTGAAATAATCAATAAAGAAATTGTAAATTGCAACTCGACAGTAATGAACTAATTTTGGCCCAGTTTGCCAACTGGGGGTTTTCCTTGATTAATCGTAATACCCGTCTCAAGCCGAAAGTATGTTCTGAATCTGTCATGATCTAGCTCCAAATCCTCAATCAGATGATGATATTCGCCGCACTGTTCCCGTCTTTGGTTGATTGGGTGCACCCAGTGCGTTCGGTTTGTAACCAAGTACAACAGCATGAGTTCCTCTTCACCTCTCGAACAACTATCGCCCTCATGCAACCAAGGCACATTCTTAGTAAACGCGCTGTCGCACCACGGACCACTTGCCATGTTACCTGCTTCAACAGAACTGACTGACAGAACAGAAACAATGTCCCAGTATCTGGCAGACGTCGGTGGCGGTGTGAACTGCACATCTATCACACAACATCTTTCACGTTACGTAAAGTGACATAGTACGACCGTGGTGTGAAACGGCCTTTAGTATGGGATGTGTCCATCCATCGCCTTTATGACGGCTTCACCTATGCTGGGGACACTCAGTTAGGTGTTTGATTGTCTGTGGAGGAATGGCAGTCTATTAGTCCTGAAGAACCGAAGCCAGAGATATTAATGATGTAGAACCCTGGGGTGTTGAGCGAGGTCGACTTGTAACTCATCCCAAAGGAACATTATTGTCGACTAACCGTTCCCTCACAAATGTTGCTTTATGACAATGTATGTCATGCTAATATAAACAGTCATCGACTGCCAATTGCTCCTGTACTGTAGGCAGTACACAGTGCTCTAAAATACGCTTTCATATTTAGCGTTTACTTAAGCACGATAAGGGAACAATACATTAACAACGAAAAACACCTTCATTCCAAAGCATCACCTACTTCATACACCATTGTTGACACACAAAGGCTGGAAACGTTTTCCAGGCATTTGCCATACGCAGACCTTTCCATCGGATTGTGATTCATCACTCCAAATCACTCTTTTTCCAGTCACCTACTGTCCAATGCTACCGCTCTTTACACTCCTTCAAGCTTCACTTATTAGTACTGATTACAGAACTGTGTGGAATATGAGGAGCTACTCGACCATGATACACCATTATTTTTTGTTCCCTACGCAGAATCAATATGCTAGCTTGACTCTGTTAATACTTTGGAGCTCACGAAGGATTCCTTCCGCGGACTTCATGTGATTTTTCTACAGTCATCCTCCGCAATGTTCGACGGTAGGTTCCTGTCCATCAGTACGTAAGGTCTCCGTGGTTTTGGTTTTGCGTAGATTGTTCCTTCGCGTTTCCACTTAACAGGCACTTCACGAACAATCGACTTGGGCACCTTAAGAAGGGTTGAAATTTCTGACTGGCATGTCCAGGTTCTTTCGATTAGATAGTGTATGACACTGTACCGGACTCTGCCGCGGCGTCATGCTCAAATATAATTTGGGGTGAATTTATAGGGGCAAAATGATACGCTCTTGCAGAATATTGTCACGTAGCTGTCGAAACTGGCGTTCCGGATCATTCGTATTAGAAATTTCACGGACCCAAGTGCATTCCTTTGAATCCAGCACTGGTGTCCTTTCTGAGTAACATTGTATATTGGCAATGCAAAGGCATCTGTGCTTTGGGCGGAAGGACACAAAGGGCTAGTATCTCATTAATGCAAATACAGTATTCCATTTTTTCCTGGATATACCCTCTACATTCATAACATTCTCTGAATAATAATTAGAAGAAAAGAGATTATAGTTTCCTAATAATAATGCTAGTCACTCTCGAGAGAAATAGGCATGGCCTTGCCTTCAATTTTTGCTCAATTCTTTTCACGTGGTATTACCTTCCTCCACCCTCTCACCATACATATCCATCTCGCTCATTCTGACTGCTTCTCCCTTTTTTGTTAGATTTCAGACTTTGAATTTGTAATACTTTTTGTTCTCTTAAGCCTAAGGCTCGCATTCAGAGTCCCATACGTCCCACACAACAGAAGCTGCTGTAGAAGAACACGCTGCAAGTTTACTGATGTTGACACATGCGCTTTACCACTGTGTAAAACATTACAAAACCTTCTGCAGCTCCAATAAGACCACACTGTACAGTTCTTTGAAGTTCACTGAACTGACACGGACAGGTGGTTAAGTCTTGGCGGTGCCTCATTTTGATACAGTCTAGGGTTTTATTCGTCCAAAGCATATTGTTGTTGTGGTCTGCAATTTGAAGACTCATTTCATGCAGCTCTCCATACTGCTCTACCCTGTGTAAACCTCTTCGTCTCTGAACAACTACTGCAATTCACATCCTTCTGAATCTGCTTACTGTATTAATCTCTTGGTGTCCCTCTGCGATTTTTACCCCGCACAATTCCCTCCAGTAGTAAATTCGCGATACGTTGATATCCCAGAATGTGCCATATCAACCGATACCTTCCTCTAGTCAGCTTGTGCCACAGATTTCTTTTGTCCCCAATTCTATTCCGTACTTCCTTATTAACTAATCTTCAGCATTCATCTGTAGCACACTTCTTCTCTAAACTGTTTATCGTCCATGTTTCACTTCCACACATGTTTACGCTACATAGAAATACTTTCGGAAAATATTAGTAACACTTATATCCGTATTACATCACCTGACTCAATTCGGCTACATTCATTTATCCTTGCCCTGCTTTTCTTTGTGTTCATCTCATATCCTCCTTTCAAGGCAGTGTCCATTCCGCCCAACTGATCTTCCAAGTCCTTTGCAGTCTATGATTGAATTATAATGTAATCGGCAAACCTCGAAGTTAGTATTTGTTCTTCCCGAATTTAATTACTTCTCCAAATTTTGTTTTTGTTTCCTTTACCTCTTACTCAGTGTAAAGACTAAATAACATCGCCGACAGGCTACAGCCCTGTCTCAATCCCTTTTCAACCATTTCCCTCTTTTCATGCCTCGCGACTCTTATAACCGCCTTCTGGTTTCTGCACAAACTGTGAATAATCTTTTGCTTCCAATTCCAGCCTACATTGTCAAAAATTTTCTCTAAGTCTAAAAATGCTAAAAATGTAGATTTGCCTCTCCTTAAGCTATCTTCTAAAATCAATCGTAGGGTCAGTATCGCATCGAGTGTTCCTACATTTCTCTGCTATCGAAACTGATCTTCCCCGAGATCTGCATCCACCTGATTTCCGTTCCTCTAAAAGGAATTTCTGTTATAATTTTACTGACAGTTCTGTAATATTGCACGCCTGTCAGCACCTACTTCTTCGGAATTGGAATCATTACATTCTTTCTGAAGGCTGGGGGTAATTCGCCTCTCTCATATTCTTGCACACAGATGGAAGAGTTTTGTCACGGCTGGCTATCCCTATGCCTTGCTTCGACCTAGGTTTTTCAGTCCTCTGTTAAATTCGTGTCGCAGTATCGTTATCTCCCATTCCATCTTCATCTATGCCCTCTTACATTTCTAAGCATCTACATCTACATTTACATTTATACTACGCAAGCCACCCAGCGGTGTGTGGCGGAGGGCACTTTACGTGCCACTCTCATTACCTCCCTTTCCTGTTCCAGTCGCGTATGGTTCGCGGGAAGAACGACTGCCGGAAAGCCTCTGTGCGTGCTCGAATCTCTCTAATTTTACATTCGTGATCTCCTCGGGAGGTATAAGTAGAAGGAAGCAATATATTCGATACCTCATCCAGAAACGCACCCTCTCGAAACCTGGACAGCAAGCTACACCGCGACGCGGAGCGCCTTTCTTGCAGAGTCTGCCACTTCAGTTTGCTAAACATTTACGTAACGCTATCACGCATACCAAATAACCCTGTGACGAAACGCGCCGCTCTTCTTTGGATCTCTATCTCCCTGTACTGACCCTCTCTATACTCCTTCCATCTTTCTTCTTTACTCTCTCTGCTTAGGACTGATTTTTCATCTGGGCGCTTGATACTCATAAGGCTGCTTCTCTTTTCTTGAAAGGATCTCCGTAACTTTCCCGTAGGCGGTGTCTACCTTTCCCCTAGAGATATATGCTTCTAAACCCTTACATTTGTTCTCTGGGCAATCCCGCTTAGCCATTTTACACTTCCTGTCATTTCATTTGTTAGACGTTTGTATTCCCTTTCGCTTGCTTCACTTGCTGCTTTCCCATATTTTCTCCTTTCATCAATTAAATTCAGTATCTCCTGTGCTTTCCAAGGGTTTCCATCAGACATTTTCTTTTTACCTTTTTGAGCCTCTGTCGCCTTCCCTATTTCACCTCTGGAAGCCCATCTCCTTAATTTTCTACCTTTTTGTAGTTTCTTTTGTTGTAATCTACAGTTCATAGCCAATAAATTGTTGTCATAATCCACATCTGCCCCTGTAAATTAAAGTTTGGTGTCTTACCATTGTATAATCAATCTGAAAACTTCTGTTGTCTCCAGGGCTCTTTCATGTATACTTGTGCAACCTTCACGATTCTTAAACCAAATGTTAGCGATCATTAAACTTTACGCAAAGTTTTACGAGGAAGCTTCCTCTTTTTGAAACCATTTTGACTATTTTTCGACCGTGACTGTCTCGAGAAATATGTAAAGGTTTTTTAAATTACCTCTACCAGTCACAAACTTTGTTAACTATTGTATTACTTGTTTTTTTAGCGACATGTTTCGCTAAGGACAGAGAGTAAAGCTGAAAGATGGAAGGTGTGTATAGAAGGTCAGTACAAGGAAGTTGATCATGAAGGCATTATTATAGAAATGTAAGAGGGCGTAGATGAAGTTTGTGACTGGTAGCGGCAATTTAAAAAAAAACCTTTACCAGCTTCCTCTTTAATTTGTTTCCCCTGTCCACATTCACCTCATCTTCGGGCTAAACGGTATTACAAAAACCATTTTACAATAAGGTCATACTGATGTTACACAGTCTTTTCATAAATGGTGTGGTTATCCTGTGAAAGAAGAGGAAACTTAATAAAAGGCGATGTCACTTTGGAAGCTGGACTGATGTTTGCATGAAAATGTTTTGTAACGGTCACTCACTTTTTTCTTCTGGCATGGCAGTCTCGTTGTGATGCGCTGAGATGTTTCCATTTCTTCCACAGAATAACCACAGCATTTATGAAAATACTATCTAACATGAGTATGACCTTATTGTAAAATCGATTTTGTAATTCCATTTAGCCTGAAGATGAGATTTTCCCCTGAAACATATCGCTAAATAAATAATAGAATAGTTAGCATAGTTTGTGACTGGTAGCGGCAATTTAAAAAACCTTTACCAGCTTCCTCTTTAATTTCTTTCCCCCTGTCCACATTCACCTACAATTCCTCCATCTCTTCGTTTCCCTACTATAACACATACAAATGAAAAATTACCATTCCGTATTTAATTCCATAGTTGACTGGAAACATGCTAACATTTAAAGCACAAAGTAATCAACATGATAACAAATTTTTATCCCCAAAAGCCCAAAATTAAATGGGTTTCTCTGTAAATCGGTAACTTCAATGATTTAAATAATAAACTAACTGCACCAGCTACGTTTTTTCTTGCGCAGCTCAAAACGTTTCGCAAATTTATCCCATTTTCAATGTTGTGGGGGTTTACGTATGTTGTGTGTATGACGTCAACTTATGTTTTGTTTTGCCCCTGTCTCCGTGCAGTCTTCTTTTTACGTTTGCACTGCAGTCGGTAAATTGTAAAATACAAATTTTCGATTTAGATGAGGACGTAGCAGGATAGTACCTTCTTGTCTACTTACGGATATCGTGCCTCCTTCATCACGCAGATAATCACCCATACACACAAGGCCTTTCATTTAGATGAATGTTAAATAATAACACAGCACAAAGACAACGAGACGGTATGGTTTTCAAAAGAGTCAGGATACAGTCAAACATTGTCTTATTTAGTGGTTTACGCATTTTCATTAACGTTAAATTATTGCTAGTGGCTGCTGGTTCGAATACTGTCAAGTGTTGGGCGCTGATTCGCGAGGTCTACCGATGGAACAGTGAAGATATTTCTGTGACTTAATGACTTCTATTGCGCTCTACGGGGTTTCGATGGGAGAGTGCGAGTTTGGGAAACCATTCGTGTATGGCGCCTACTGGCCTGCGTAACGACACAGTTTCCAGGCCAGAGAAATGCAGTGTAATACAGTCTATCACGAAAAGGAGTAGGTCGCTGCCTCAGTATATACTCCAAGGATTCTGGCTGCTTACCTAACCTAACCTAACCTAACCTAACCTAACCTAAAAAAGAGAAAAACCTGTGTTTCATCAGGAAAGAGTATGCTTTCAATCTGTACCGTCTATAGGAATGTGATCCCAAGTCACGAACATCAGTTATGGCCTGACCTGCACAAAATCTTGAAGAGAATGTTTTCGGAATCTCTGAGTGTTTCAGAGCTCCAAGTATCAACTGCTCACACAGAGCGAAATGGACGATTTCTTTTCACTGTGGCTGTTCGCGAAGAAGGATTTCAAATTCCCAGGGCACGTTTTGCTATCTAGTCGGTTATATTTCAGACTGGGCATTATTGTAATCTAAAAGGATCGAAGAAAAGCCCGTCAGATGTCGGTGCATGGAACCTTCAGCAGAACTCTAGTTTCAGATGCTCTGACGCTGCCAGTCGCATACCTTAATTCGTGACGAGGAACACTTTGATACGCATTAAGTCATAATATGTCTTTCCACCATTTTCGGTACAGGTGAAGAGAAAATCGCTCTTAATCCACAGTGTTCAGATGGAATCAAACAGTAACGCATAAAACCATTGTTCTAAGGAGCGATTAACAAGCTTCCTTTTCAGGCTGTTGCTGCAGACTATTTGCAACGTGAGGTGACTCTGGCGCGGATTATGAGCATCGACATGTAGGCAAGGGATTAGTGTGTCATTTGTGTCTTTCTGACGAGCTTGCGGTAAAGGCGTGAGAGTTAACTACGGCGACGTTATAAGAAAATGTGCTCAGACAGGTCCAGTATGCTGTTCTTTATGCTGGTCTTTTCTTGGTTGGCGAAGGGTAAGTACCGGCAGACTTTCATCGGACTAGCGGTTCTAGGAGCTACAGTCTGGAATCGCGCGACCGCTACGGTCGCAGGTTCGAATCGTGCCTCGGGCATGGATGTGTGTGATGTCCTTAGTTTAGTTAGGTTTAAATAGTTCTAAGTTCTAGGGGACTGATGACCTCAGAAATTAAGTCCCTTAGTGCTCAGTGCCATTTGAACCATTCGAACTTCCATCGGAGAATGAGGAATGTGTATGGTGTCAAAATAAGGTGAAACGTCCGGGAAAGCCACGACAAGGGAAGATGCTGCTCCATGATAATGCACTTCCCCAGACCGCAAATGTGACGTAGAAGTTCCCCCAACTCAAGTGGGAGATACTCGAGCACTCGCTCTGTAGTCCTCATCTCTCCTCATGCGATTATCGTGACTTCGGTTCCTTAAAAAACGTCTCGAACAGTCGACGGTTCTTGTCGGACGAGGATATGTAGCAACCAGTTCCGGACTCCTTCACGCAACAGGACACAGTGTTTAAACCAAACGGATATCTTCATGCTGATGCGCCAGTGGGATGATTGCTTCAATGCTCAAGGCATTTTGCCCGATTGGAATACGAACTCTGGATTTTACGGTCATCGAATGGAAAATTTCCCCTTATATAACTGCGTAGCCTTCCGCAGCTTGCTTGAGTCTGTTGAGACAAGAGTTTTCTGGGTATGGTACCGTATCATATCGTAAAAAGCTATTACTGATGAATCCAACGTTTCGGCCACGGTCACAATGTTCTTCTTCTGAGTCTGCTGGTAGACCCAGAAAACTTTCGTGTCCATACTGTCATCAGTTCTTCGAACAGACACTTGTAACTAAAACTTTTGAGACATCTAATTCCTTCTTACAATCACGAGCATGTTCTTGGAGTTTGGCAATCAGAAGCCACGACGTTTGGAACTCGGATATACTGCAAACTCGGTACACTCATAGTACTCCATAAGGACAACAAAATGTGTAAGCAGTAGCGCCTACTTCTCAAGAGTTACTAAGAAAATCGCAAGATAATTTCGGTTGCCATATATACAGAGTGTTTCAAAAATGACCGGTATATTTGAAACGGCAATACAAACTAAACGAGCAGCGATAGAAATACACCGTTTGTTGCAATATGCTTGGGACAACAGTACATTTTCAGGCAGACAAACTTTCGAAATTACAGTAGTTACAATTGTCAACAACAGATGGCGCTGCGGTCTGGGAAACTCTATATTACGATATTTTCCACATATCCACCATGCGTAGCAATAATATGGCGTAGTCTCTGAATGAAATTACCCGAAACCTTTGACAACGTGTCTGGCGGAATGGTTTCACATGCAGATGAGATGTACTGCTTCAGCTGTTCAATTGTTTCTGGATTCTGGCGGTACACCTGGTCTTTCAAGTGTCCCCACAGAAAGAAGTCACAGGGGTTCACGTCTGGCGAATAGGGAGGCCAATCCACGCCGCCTCCTGTATGTTTCGGATAGCCCAAAGCAATCACACGATCATCGAAATATTCATTCAGGAAATTAAAGACGTCGGCCGTGCGATGTGGCCGGGCACCATCTTGGATAAACCACGAGGTGTTCGCAGTGTCGTCTAAGGCAGTTTGTACCGCCAGAAATTCACGAAGAATGTCCAGATAGCGTGATGCAGTAATCGTTTCGGATCTGAAAAATGGGCCAATGATTCCTTTGGAAGAAATGGCGGCCCAGACGAGTACTTTTTGAGGATGCAGGGACGATGGGACTGCAACATGGGGCTTTTCGGTTCCCCATATGCGCCAGTTCTGTTTATTGACGAAGCTGTCCAGGTAAAAATAAGCTTCGTCAGTAAACCAAATGCTGCCCACATGCATATCGCCATCATCAATCCTGTGCACTATATCGTTAGCGAATGTCTCTCGTGCAGCAATGGTAGCGGCGCTGATGGGCTGCCGCGTTTAAATTTTGTATGGATAGAGGTGTAAACTCTGGCGCATGAGACGATACGTGGACGGTGGCGTCATTTGGACCGCAGCTGCAACACGGTGAACGGAAACCCGAGGATCACCTGCTGCACTAGCTGCGCGTTGCCCTCTGTGGTTGCCCTACGCGGTCGCCCTACCTTTCCAGCACGTTCATCCGTCACGTTCCCAGTCCGCTGAAATTTTTCAAACACATCCTTTATTGTATCGCTTTTCGGTCCCTTGGTTACATTAAACCTCCGTTGAAAACTTCGTCTTGTTGCAACAACACTGTGTTCTAGGCGGTGGAATTCCAACACCAGAAAAATCCTCTGTTCTAAGGAATAAACCATGTTGTCCACAGCACACTTGCACGTTGTGAACAGCACACGCTTACAGCAGAAAGACGACGTACAGAATGGCGCACCCACAGACTGCGTTGCGTTCTATATCTTTCACATCAGTTGCAGCGCCATCTGTTGTTGAAAATTGTAACTACCGTAATTTCGAAAGTTTGTCCGCCTGAAAATGTACTGTTCTCCCAAGCATATTGCAACAAACGGTGTATTTCTATCGCTGCTCGTTTAGTTTTTATTGCCGTTTCAAATATACCGGTCATTTTTGAAACACCCTGTATATACTTGTGCTTGGCCATTTTGACCATGAAGCGGCGGCAGCCGAGTGGCGGCGGCACGGTAGCTCAGCCTGTTCGGTCAGAGTGTTGGATGGCACATGCAGTAAGCAAAGAAGAGTGAACGGATCAACGAACAACCTGAACGGCTGTCATGAGACGTCCACCCCGATCATATACAACGAACGGAATCGAACAAAATTAGATAAAGAAAGGGGTTAGCATTCAAGCCCCATAATCACTGGATCGATGGATTCGAGTCCCGTTAGTCAGTATTTTTTATTTCTAACACAGTAATTTTCTTTACTATTTATATTACGGTTGATATAATAGGAAAATACGTGTAATCGGATGAACTTCCATTAAATTTACAGTGTTATTTGGTGTCGTTGACTTTTCCGTAGATCATATATCCTCTCAAACTTTGGAGACAGAACACATCGAAAGGTTTTGGCGGGTCTCAGCGTTTAACCCTGTCTCTCTGCTTTACTTTCGACGCACACCTACAGAGCACCTGTCTCACCTTTGCGATTGTCATCATCTGTTACTTCGTGAAATTAAGAGATAAAATTGTCGGTCTTAATTTCGTGTATGGCAAGCGCCATCTAACGATGCACTTCGAATGCGACTTAGGCATCTAACAACACTCATCTGGCGAAATGTGAAGCTATCTTCAGAGGATCAACTGCAGAAACTCAGAGATTGACCACTCGTTGGCGCTGAAGATGTTAGACATGAAGCTCAACCTAAGTTGGACAATACAGCCTTCAAGGAACGACGTGGTTTTAGGGAATCCTCAGTAGAGCTAAATTAGCGCAACCGACCAGAAATTTCAATACCACACTTACCTAATACGTGTTCACCTAGTTTCATACAATGACGGCTGCAGAATTGGCCATATCGCTGTCACCTGAAATAGTGGATTCGGAGTCAACTTGCTTAGCTCCGTGGTAATGCAGCAGTAGTGTTGGAGATTTTCTCCGCTCGTGGACTAGGTGTTGTGCTGTCTTCATCATCCTTTCTAATCATCATCACCGGCACGCAAGTCGATCAATGTGGCGTCACCTGAAATAAGACTTGCAACCGAGCGGCCGAACTTCCGCGGATGAGAAGCCTACACGATCATTTCATTTCATTTCATGGACACAAAAAACGCACGAAAAAAGAGTCACTGTGCACCACGAAGGAATCATCCGCATGGGACGGAAATCGGAAGATGTGATTTACGTGTGCAAGCAAAGAAGTGATTATAATTTGTCTATTATGATTTTAGAAAAAAAAACTGTATGGTTTATTCTTCAGAAAGAGCTTCACAAACTGAGCACGTCAATAAGACGTTTGTCCACCTATGGTCCACATGCAAGCAGTTATTCTGCTTGGCATTGAAGGAAGAGTTTTCTGACGTCCTCCTGACGCATATCATCCCAGATCCAGTCCAATCGGCAGGTGACAGTCACGTTGGCCGCGCGGGATTAGCCGAGCGGTCTGGGGCGCTGCAGTCATGGACTGTGCGGCTGGTCCCGGTGGAGGTTCGAGTCCTCCCTCGGGCATGGGTGTGTGTGTGTGTTTGTCCTTAGGATAATTTAGGTTAAGTGGTGTGTAAGCTTACGGACTGATGACCTTAGCAGTTAAGTTCCATAAGATTTCACACACATTTGAACATTTTTGACAGTCACGTTGGTATCCACCGGTGTGTGGGGCCTGGGGCCTGGAATCTCACTGACTGAAGATGAAGTGTTTCAACTGAGCTCCGAGACCAGCAAAGGCGTGTCTGGAGACTCTTCGGACAGTGCTGGGATACGGACGTGGCAGTCGAGCTCCAAACGATCCCACAACCACGACTGATGGTCCGAGGGAGCCATTTCATTTCACTAACGAGCCCTTCTCCCCATGAACCATGGACCTTGCCGTTGGTGGGGAGGCTTGCGTGCCTCAGCGATACAGATGGCCGTACCGTAGGTGCAACCACAACGGAGGGGTATCTGTTGAGAGGCCAGACAAACGTGCGGTTCCTGAAGAGGGCAGCAGCCTTTTCAGTAGTTGCAGGGGCAACAGTCTGGATGATTGACTGATCTGGCCTTGCAACATTAACCAAAACGGCCTTCCTGTGCTGGTACTGCGAACAGCTGAAAGCAAGGGGAAACTACGGCCGTAATTTTGCCCGAGGCCATGCAGTTTTACTGTATGATTAAATGATGATGGCGTCCTCTTGGGTAAAATATTCCGGAGGTAAAATAGTCCTCCATTCGGATCTCCGGGCGGGGACTACTCAGGAGGACGTCGTTATCAGGAGAAAGAAAAATGGCGTTCTACAGATCGGAGCGTGGAATGTCAGATCCCTTAATCAGGCAGGTAGGTTAGAAAATTTAAAAAGGGAAATGGATAGGTTAAAGTTAGATATAGTGGGAATTAGTGAAGTTCGATGGCAGGAGGAACAAGACTTTTGGTCAGGTGAATACAGGGTTATAAATACAAAATCAAATAGGGGTAATGCAGGACTAGGTTTAATAATGAATAAAAAAAAGGAGTGCGGGTAAGCTACTACAAACAGTATAGTGAACGCATTATTGTGGCCAAGATAGACACAAAGCCCACACGTACTACAGTAGTACAAGTTTATATGCCAACTAGCTCTGCAGATGATGAAGAAATTGATGAAATGTATGATGAGATAAAAGAAATTATTCAGGTAGTGAAGGGAGACGAAAATTTAATAGTCATGGGTGACTGGAATTCGTCAGCAGGAAAAGGGAGAGAAGGAAACATAGTCGGTGATTATGGATTGGGGCTAAGAAATGAAAGAGGAAGCCGTCTGGTAGAAATTTGCACAGAGCATAACTTAATCATAGCTAACACTTGGTTCAAGAATCATAAAAGAAGGTTGTATACATGGAGGAATCCTGGAGATACTAAAAGGTATCAGATAGACTATGTAATGGTAAGACAGAGATTTAGGAATCAGGTTTTAAATTGTAGGACATTTCCAAGGGCAGATGTGGAATCTGACCACAATCTATCGTTTATGACCTGTAGGTTAAAACTGACGAAACTGCAAAAAGGTGGGAATTTAAGGACATGGGATTTGGATAAGCTGAAAGAACCAGAGGTTGTACAGAGTTTCAAGGTGAGCATAAGGGAACAATTGACAGGAATGAGAGAAAGAAATACAGTAGAAGAAGAATGGGTAGCTCTGAGGAATGAAGTAGTGAAGGCAGCAGAGGATCAAGTAGGTAAAAAGACGAGGGCTGCTAGAAATCCTTGGGTAACAGAAGAAATATTGAATTTAATTGATGAAAGGAGAAAATATAAAAATGCAGTAAATGAAGCAGGCAAAAAGGAATACAAACGTCTCAAAAATGAGATCGACAGGAAGTGTAAAATGGCTAAGCAGGAATGGCTAGAGGACAAATGTAAGGATGTAGAAGCTTATCTCACTAGCGGTAAGATAGATACTGCCTACAGGAAAAATTAAAAGAGACCTTTGGAGAGAAGAAAATCACGTGTATGAATATCAAGAGCTCACATGGCAACCCAGTTCTAAGCAAAGAAGGGAAAGCAGAAAGGTGGAAGGAGTATATAGAAGGTTTATACAAGGGCGATGTACTTGAGGACAATATTATGGAAATGGAAGAGGATGTAGATGAAGACGAAATGGGAGATAAGATACTGCGTGAAGAGTTTGACAGAGCACTGAAAGACCTGAGTGGAAACAAGGCCCCGGGAGTAGACAACATTCCATTAGAACTACTGACGGCGTTGGGAGAGCCAGTCATGACAAAACTCTACCAGCTGGTGAGCACGATGTATGAGACAGGCGAAATACCCAAGCAGGTGCTGACAGATGTGAAAATTACCGAACTATCAGTTTAATAAGTCATAGCTGTAAAATACTAACTCGAATTCTTTACAGACGAATGGAAAAACTGGTAGATGCGGATCTCGGGGAGGATCAGTTTGGATTCCGTAGAAATGTTGGAACACGTGAGGCAATACTGACCTTACGACTTATCTTAGAAGAAAGATTAAGAAAAGGCAAACCTACGTTTCTAGCATTCGTAGACTTATAGAAAGCTTTTTACAATGTTGACTGGAATACTCTCTTTCAAATTCTGAATGTGGCAGGGGTAAAATACAGGGAGCGAAAGGCTATTTACAATTTGTACAGAAACCAGATGGCAGTCATAAGAGTCGAGGGGCATGAAAGGGAAGCAGTGGTTGGGAAAAGAGTAAGACAGGGTTGTAGCTTCTCCCCGATGTTATTCAATCTGTATATTGAGCAAGCAGTAAAGGAAACCAAAGAAAAATTTGGAGTAGGTATTAAAATTCATGGAGGAGATGTAAAAACTTTGAGGTTCGCCGATGACATTGTGATTCTGTCAGAGACGGCAAAGGACTTGGAAGAGCAGTTGAACGGAATGGACAGTATCTTGAAAGAAGGATATAAGATGAACATCAACAAAAGCAAAACGAGGATAATGGAATGTAGTCAAATTAAACCGGGTGATGCTGAGGGAATTAGATTAGGAAATGAGACACTTAAAGTAGTAAAGGAGTTTTGCTATTCAGGAAGTAAAATAACTGATGACGGTCGAAATAGAGAGGATATAAAATGTAGACTGGCAATGGCAAGGAAAGCATTTCTGAAGAAGAGAATTTTGATAACATCGAGTATAGATGTAAGTGTCAGGAAGTCGTTTCTGAAAGTATTTGTATGGAGTGTAGCCATGTATGGAAGTGAAACATGGATGATAAATAGTTTGGACAAGAAGAGAATAGAAGCTTTTGAAATGTGGTGCTACAGAAGAATGCTGAAGATTAGATGTAGATCACATAACTAATGAGGAGGTATTGAATAGAATTGGGGAGAAGAGGAGTTTGTGGCGCAACTTGACAAAAAGAAGGGACCAGTTGGTAGGACATGTTTTGAGGCATCAAGGGATCACAAATTTAGCATTGGAGGGCAGCGTGGAGGGTAAAAATCGTAGAGGGAGACCAAGAGATGAATACACTAAGCAGATTCGGAAGGATGTAGGTTGCAGTAGGTACTGAGAGATGAAGAAGCTTGCACAGGATAGAGTAGCATGGAGAACTGCATCAAACCAGTCTCAGGACTGAAGACCACTACAACAACATTCCCCCGGAGGACATCCAACAACTCTGTCGATCAATATCAAGCTGAAGGGCCAGACGTAGAGCAACGCGTTATTGACTAGCTCAATTTGTGGCCCACTTTCAAAAATGGTTCAAATGACTCTGAGCACTGTGGGACTTAACTTCTGAGGTCATAAGTCCCCTGTAGCGTAGAACTACTTAAACGTAATTAACCTAAGGACATTACACACATCCATGCCCGAGGCAGGATTCGAACCTGCGACCATAGCGGTCGCGTGGTTCCAGACTGTAGCGCCTAGAACCACTCGGCCACTCCGTCCGGCTGTAAAGCACTTTCTCTTTTACTGAAAATGTAATCATTTGTTTGTCCGCACAAGTACGTCACATCTATAGATTTCCATCCCATTCAGATAATTCCTTTATAGTACAACCCTCCTTTTTGTGTTAGAGTGTATTTGGCACAACAATAGCAAAGTCTATAATACAGCGCCTGTGTTGGGAATTGTCTGCACAGAGTACGCACGCAGTATGATGCTAATTTAATCAGTGATAAAATGCTTGGAGAAACTTCCTGATCAGTAGTTCCAGTAGTAACTTAGTAACTATAACTAACAAGATGCTAAATATTATTTACTTTTAGGCCCTTTTCTGAGCTGTTATGTTTCCTTCACGCTAGGAAATTTTTCTAAGCTAATTCCTTTTCTAAGGGGACGTCTACCAGATAACCTTTTCCAAGAACTAATAAGCTTTACTACTGGTTTGTAACTTCATTGCTTTATGTGTGCACTCTCCGTCCGATGTTTTATAACTGCTTCGTTTTCTTTTTGTCATTCTTTGCTCTAAATTAATTCCAGTTATTGGCTTCTCCGTGGATTCCTTGTTGCAGCTTTCGTCTCTTTGTCTCATCCAAAGACGTAGTTTCA
Organism: Schistocerca gregaria; assembly: GCF_023897955.1. Taxonomy (NCBI): domain Eukaryota; kingdom Metazoa; phylum Arthropoda; class Insecta; order Orthoptera; family Acrididae; genus Schistocerca; species Schistocerca gregaria. Next base: position 655,792,593 of record NC_064922.1, read on the forward strand.
TTGCTCTTAAGGACTAATGGAAGTGGGTTCACTGAATATATTATTTATTTAAGTCATTTCTGAGTCTTTGCTTTCAATAACACGAACTGTAGAGAATTTTGAAACTTATTACGCTAATCGTCTCACCTGTGAAAGAAATGTAATTTATTATTGACAGTGAATAGCGTTACAAATATGTCTTCCGCCACATTTATAGACAGTGTGCAAATCTGACGCATGATTACGATCATCAGGCAAGTCATTCCGTGCTGTTTATTTCTACATCATTACTACTGATAAATTAGATATACCGGCCATTCTTTCAGTCAGTATTTAATTTTGTTGTTGAGTTCTTTATAATTCAGAGACATGACTTGCTTTGCATGGATATGGTACTTATAACAACTAGACTTAACGCCAGCGAAAAGTAAATTCTTTTTTATCCTTTTAATGTGTTTGGACGTCCTATCAGGTACAATTCTCTTTTATTCTCAGTCAGCAATCAACGGTCAGCAAGACAATGAACTCTTCTTTGTTTTGAATAGTCGACACAGTTATTTCGATCAACACTCCGAAGAGAGGGGGTACTTGCGTTCGTCTGATCTCAGACCGATCACGCCTGTCTGGGACAAAGCTGTAAATCAAGTACACATCTACAGCGACGCATAAACGATTACTGTGAAATGTGTTTGGCTGCTGGGCAGTGTTGAGTCATAATGGATCAAAGTGATTTTGGTCTTTAGTCCTTCTCGCCAAAAGCAGCCGTCGTCTCGAGGATGGAATTCAGCTGTACATCCTACGAAGAAAAATAAAACGATCACATAGGCTCAGTCGTACGCAGAGCATGTCACAGACTTCGGTTCATTGCCAGATACTGTGAAAACGTCAGTCTGCAATGAAACTGTAGTCGTGTGAGCCATACTAGAATATTCCAGAATGAATTTTTTTCTTTGTAGCCACTGATTTGAAACTTACTTGCAGATTTAAACTGTGTGCCGAACTTCGAATAGAACCTGGGACTTTCACCTTTCGCGGCTGGGAGTCGTGTTTGGACATCTGAGTCGGTAGGGCCACTTGCAAGTGAAAGGCTAAGGTCCATGGTTCGAGTCTCAGTTCTCCATACAGTTTTAATCTGCTAAGAAGTTTCAACTCAGAGACTATGCCAGTACAGTGTGAAAACTAATTCTGGAAACAACACGGCGGCTAAGTCATTTCAGAGCAATCTCGTTTGTTCCAAAAGGGCTAATACAGCAAGGTATCCATAAGATCTTCAGTGAGTTTTGGAAGGTAAAAGAGAGTTACTAATGGAGGTGGAGTTGTGAAGGCAAATGGTGAGTCGTGCTTGGATAGCTCAGCTGGTAGAGCACTTGCCCGTGAAAGGCAAAAGACCAGCGTTGAAGTTCCAGTGTGGCTCGTATTTTTACTATGCCGGGAAGTTTCACACTAGAATTTTAAAGTATGTGAAACCCGTACCAAACAGTACAAACTAAGGATACTGAAGAGCAGCACGAAGGGTCACGAGTTTAGTTCTCAAGTGAACTATTTTTTTCTTGAGCCATCGGTCTTCTGACTAGTTCGATGCATCCCTCCACGAATTCCTCTTCTGTGCCAACCTCTTTATCCCAGAGTACCGCTTGTAATCTACGTCCTCAATTATTTGTTGGATGTATTCCAGTTTCTTTGTTCCTTACGTTTTTTACCATCTATAGCTTCCTCTAGTACCACAGAAGCTATTCCATGATGTCTTACTAGATGTCCTTTCATCCTGTCGCGGACAGCACTTTCCACATATTCCTTTCCTCGCCGATACTGCGGAGAATCTCCTCATTGTTTAACTTATCAGCCCAACTAATTTTCAACATTCTTCCGTAGCACCACAACTCAAATGCTTCGTTTCTCTTCTTTTCCGGTATTCCTACAGGCCACTTTTCACTACGACACAATTCAGTGATCCAAAGGTACATTCTCAGAAATTTCGTCTTCCAGTTAAGGCTTATGTTTGATAACAGCAGACTTCTCTTGGCAAGGAGTTCCCTTTTTGCCAGTGAGATTCAGCTTTCCATATCTTCCCTGCATCCGCCATGGGTTATTTTGCAGCGTAGGTAACACAATTGCTTAACTACGTCTACTTTGTAGTCTTCAATCCTGGTGTTAACTTTCTCACTGTCCTCGTTTCAGCTACTTCTCATTACTTTCGTCTTCCTTCGATTTACTCGCAATCCATATTCTGTAGTCATCAGATTGTCCATTCCATTCATCAGTCCTTCTTCACTTTTACTGACAGTAACAATCAACAGCGAATCTTATCACTGATATCCTTTCACCTTGAATTTTAATTGCATGATTGAACCTTTCCTTTACTTCCGTCATTGCTTCTTCGATGTGTAGACAGAAAATTAGACGCGAAAGACTAAATCCCTATCTTACATCCTTTTTTAATCTGAGCACTTCTTTCTTGGTCTTCCACTCTGATTGTTCCCCCTTGAATCTTGAACGTATTGTATGTTACCCTTCTTTCAGTATAGCGGCTGGCCGGTGTGGCCGAGCGGTTCTAGGCGCTTCAGTCTGGAGACGCGCGACCGCTACGGTCGCAGGTTCCAATCCTGCCTCGGGCATGGATGTGTTTGATGTCTTTATGTTGGTTAGGTTTAAGTAGTTCTACGTTCTAGGGGACTGATGAACTCTGGCGTTAAGTCCCATAGTGCTCAGAGCCATTTGAACCATTTTATTCCTATAGCTTACCCCTATTTATCTTAGAATTTCAAACATCTTGCTCCATTTGATATTGACGAACACGTTTTCCAGCCCGACAAATCCCATAAACTTGTCCCGTCTTCCTTTAGTCTTGGTCCCATTACCAACGGCAACGACAGAAATTCCCCTCTGGTTCCATTATCTTCCCTAATGCCAGACTATTCCTGACCTAAGACATCCTCAATTTTAATTTCCGTTCTTCTGTATATTATTCTTGTCAGCAGCTTTGACAGATGAGCTGTTAAGCTGACTGCGAGATAATTGTCGTACTTGTCGGCTCTTGCAATCTTCGAAACTGTGTGGATGATTATTATGAATATCACCCAGCTACACCACTCTGTAAATTGTATTTACTTTATATCACTCACGATGAGCCCATTTAGGCGTATTGGCATCATCAGCTGCTCTTTTAATACATAAGTAAGCGATGGTCTTAATATAATGGTTTGTAACTACGATCAGAAAAATTGTAATACGTCGTTAGGTTGTTTTACCTTACAAGAAACATTTTTGCAGTCATATCCTGTCTTTTTTTTAGTTTTATTGTTTTTTCCTAGGTGTACACTGTAGATGTACATCTGATTTTAGTTGATTTCCAGGTATGCTATTTTTCTGACAGCTTACATGACTGTGGATCAGCGATATTACGTATTTATATAGTTATAAATTATAAATAAGTCATGTGTGGAAAATTTGTTGTTTTTTATGAATTTTGTAGCTTTGTTTCTAATTATGTGGATGATATTTTTCCGAAAGTCTGTTGGTATATCACCAGAATTCTACGCAAACAACATGAATAGGCGTTTTGTTGCCACTTTCGCCAACAATTTTAGAAATGCCGATAGAATATTATTTATCTGTTCTGCCTAATTTCATCTTAAGTCTTCCAGAGCTCATTTAAATACTGATTCTATTACTGGATCCACTCTCTCTTCTACAAAAAGGTACGGCCAAACTTTCAGGAAACATTCCTCACACACAAATAAAGAAAAGATGTTATGTGGACATGTGCCCGGAAACGCTTAATTCCCATGTTAGAGCTCATTTTAGTTTCGTCAGTTTGTACTGTACTTCCTCGATTCAATGGAGCACGTTATCATGATTTCATACGGGATACTCTACCTGTGGTGCTAGAACGTGTGCGTTTACAAGTACGACACAACATGTGGTTCATGCGCGATGGAGCTCCTGCACATTTCAGTCGAAGTGTTCGTACGCTTCTCAACAACAGATTCGGTGACCGATGGATTGGTAGAGGCGGACCAATTCCATGGCCTCCACGCTCTTCTGACCTCAACTCTCTTGACTTTCATTTATGGGGGCATTTGAAAGCTCTTGTCTACGCAACCCCGGTACCAAATGTAGAGACTCTTCGTGCTCGTATTGTGGACGCAAGTCGACACACAAAGTTTCAAGAGCCAGAATGAATCGAACGGTTTACGGATGTTCTAAAGCACCGTGTGTATCGCGGAACTGGTGACTGTGAAACCAATAATGGACTAACTAGAGCCAGCACACAGGCTTGTAATCAGTCAAATATTCCGTACTTCAAGTATGAATGGAAGAAACTGAAATATATGGCACAGTGTACTTGACAGTGCTTTTCAGAGTACGGATGTAAACGTCCAAATGACGTGTGTCTGTTCCAGTCGATCAGGGCTTCTCGCTGAACTAACGACGAATTTGCAGACAGTAACGCAAGAGGGGCTTACTTTAAACGCTTGTTCGGTTTCTGTGCACCGACACACGACGAAGATGATCCGGACGAATAGAAGTGTACGCGGGTGTCTCGCCTCATGGTTTCGCTGGTGGAGGCCACATTCCACGTCTGGTGATGGCATGGAGGTCGGAGATGCCTCATCCACTTCCGTAGACGACGGGTAGTCATAACTTACCACTTCAGAATCAAGCAACGACATAAAGTTCACAAAATCTGAACTAGTTGAGTCGCAGTGAACGAGTTGTCCTGGTGGTGGGAGAACAATACTAGAAAGTCAGTAAATCATTGCAAAGACGGTATCACCATAGCAGGTAGCAACCTCCTGGTGACAGTAGAGCCTCAATAGGATGATGTCAACAGCCTGAGAAATCAGTACCCAGAACAACCACCTGTGGCCGCACTAACGGCCTTGATACGCCTGGGCATTGAGTCAAACAGAGCTTAGATGGCACGTGCAGGTACAGATGCCCATCCAGCATCAACACGATACCACAGTTCATCAAGAGTAGTGACTGGCGTATTGTGACGAGCCAGTTGCTCGTCCACCATTGACCAGACGTTTTCAGTTGGTGAAATATCTGGAGAATGTGCTGGCCAGGGCGGCAGTCGAACATTATCTGTATCCAGAAAGGCCCGTACAGGACCTGCAACATGCGGTCGTGCATTATCCTACTGAAATGTAGGGTTTCGCAAGGATCGAATTAAGGGTAGAGCTACGGGTCGTGACACATCTGAAATGTAACGTCCACTGTTCAAAGTGCCGTCAACGCGAACGAGAGGTGACCGAGACGTGTAACCAATGGCACCCCATACCATCACACCGGGTAATATGTCAGTATGGCGATGACGAATACACGCTTCCAATGTGCGTTCACCGCGAGGTCGCCAAACACGGATGCGACCATCATGATGCTGTAAACAGAACCTGGATTCATCCGAAAAAATGACGTTTTGCCATTCGTGCACCCACGTTCGTCGTTGAGTACACTGTCGCAGGCGCTCCTGTCTGTGATGCAGGGTCTAGGGTAACCGCAGCCATGGTCTCCGAGCTGATAGTCGCTGGTGCTGCAAACGTCGTCGAGCTGTTCGTTTAGATGATTGTTGTCTTGCAAACGTCCCCATCTGCTGACTCTGGGATTGAGACGTGGTTGCACGATCCGTTACAGCCATGAGGATAAGATACCTGTCATCTCGACTGCTAGTGATACAAGGCCGTTGGGATCCAGCACGGCGTTCCGTATTACCCTCCTGAACCCACCGATTCCATATTCTGCTAACAGTAATTGGATCTCGACCAACGCGAGCAGCAATGTCGCGATACGATAAACGGCAATCGCGATAGGCTACAATCCGACAAAGTCGGAAATGTGATGGTATGCATTTCTCCTCCTTACACGAGGTATCACAACAACGTTTCACTAGGCAAGGCTGGTCAACTGCTGTTTGTGTATGAGAAATCGGCTGGAAACTTTCCTTATGTCAGCACGTTGTAGGTGTCGCCACCGGAGCCAACCTTGTGTGAATGCTCTGGAAAGCTAATCATTTGCATATCACAGCATCTTCTGCCTGTCGGTTATATTTCGTGTCTGTAGCACGTCATCTTCGTGGTGTAGCAATTTGAATGGCCAGTAGTGTATATATAAGGGTGACAAACTTATGGACGCCAGTTCAGCAACTTGCGTACCCTTAACGTATCCTATTTACTCAAGTAGAGAAAGGGAACCTAAATTTTACGTTGAATCAGAACCACGTGTCGCTTCTGGTGTGTAATACTGAAATAATTCAAGGTGAAGTGAGGGTTAAAGACAAAGTGAAAATAATCCGTGGGCCGACTGGGATTCAGTCCCACGACCTTTCGGCCCAGACATACGCTTTACCTCTGGGACACCAGCCCGACAACTTTGGAGTAAATAATGACAATAAACAGAATGGATACTTCTGTAACAACACACACACACACACACACATATATATATATATATATATATATATATATATATATATATATATATATAGTTCAGCGCCTCAACTCGTGTAGTTTTATGCAGGCCGCACTACGTCTGTATCAGAAACGGTATCCAGACAGGCGACAGCATATAACCGATCTAAGTTTCCTTGTAGAGCTTTGGGCGACTCTTTATCAAACGGAGCCATTGCGTAAAAAATACAAGAGATGACCGACCATGAGTTTCACTCTATTTAAGACCAGCACATGCCTTGCTTCTCTCATACCAATCCAAGTGTCTCCAATATTTATTTGTGTGATTAGCGGTGTAGTCATACAGGTACTGTATATCTCTGTAAGTTTACTTGGTTTACAGTACTCAATCTTTCGTAAGTGGTTCAGAAACTTTACGTTATACAACCTGTTTCACCATCAGAAACAAGGGGATGACAAAATAGAAATCATGAAAGCGACACCTGTCCGGTATACACACATGTAAATATTAGACAATGGAAAATCCACGATGGAATGTAACAATATTATGAAAAGGATAAGTGTTACCCACCATATAGCGGAGATGCTGAGTCGCAGAGAGGCACAACAAAAGGACTGTCAGAAAATGAGCTTTCAGCCAACAAGGCCTTTGTTGGAAAAAGAGAAGGCACGTTCACACACACACACACACACACACACACACACACAGAGAGAGAGAGAGAGAGAGAGAGAGAGAGAGAGAGAAACGCAAACGCAAGTGATACATACTTTGCTAGAGACTGTGATACGTGCGTAAGTTGCATTTGCGGCTGTGTATGTGTGTGTGTGTGTGTATCTCTGTGTCTGTTGTCTTTTTCCGACAAACGCCTTGTCGGCCGAAAGCACATTTTTTGGCAGTCTTTTTGTCGTGCCTTTTTGTGATGCAGCATCTCCGCCATGTGATGAGTAGCAACTATCCTTTTCATAATATTGCTAATATAAAGATTAATATAATAATATTGTAGAACAAAAGCAAACTACTGCCTCAGTTTTATTAATGTATGACTCGCGGCGGCCGGCCAGTGTGCCGAGCGGTTCTGGGCGGAACAGCCTGGAACCTCGCGACCGCTACGGTCGCAGGTTCGAATCCTGCTTCCGGCATGGACGTGTGTGATGTCCTTAGGTTAGTAAGGTTTAAGTAGTTCTAAGTTCTAGGGGACTGATGACCTGAGAAGTTGAGTCCCATAGTGCTCAAAGCCATTTGAACCCTTTTTTTATTTTTATTTATTTATTTATTTATTTATTTTTACTCGCTGCGTTAATGTGCTAATGTAGTTTCGCAAACAAGATTTGAACAGTAGGCATAAGTTGTCTTCGTATACTTCAGTAGTTATTCTGCGACATTTTGACAATGTGCTACACATCTCCAGAGCGAAGTGGAAAAAAAAAAGAACATTGTTCTGTCTTTTGGGCTCGCATCGATTGACGTCGGTAGAGGCAGCTAAATCATGCACACAGAGGTAATTATAGTTAAGTGTTTACAGAGACGAGAGCCAAATAACACATGAGCCGAAGGGGGTCAGTGAGAGGAGGTAATGCTGACCCACATGCTGGGAGGTACAAATATTTCGAGGCTCCGCAGTAGCACACCTTTCGATGCTGACACAAAAGTCTCTTAACTGATGGCAGTATTTCACCGTTCTCTTTGTGGGCGCTCGGCGCAAAGCCCGCCGATCGGATCAGTTGGCCGGAACGCGAAGGCGGCCGGGTGAGCGGCCGAGGCCCGGCAAATTGGGCGGCGAGACGGGCGCGGCGGCGCGCATCTGATCCGCTGACCCGAGCCCGCGCTGCCGGCTAAATACCAGCGCGCGCGTTTCCATCGTTCATAACGCCTCGCCTACCTCTGCTGTTTCGGAACTGCACGAAAATTGTGGAGAGAGAGTGGACTGGACCAGTCTGCTGCGGCCGCAGAACGGTTAGCAGTCGTCCGATGGCCTGCAAGTATTCGGCTGACCGGCTCGCATTAGAAGGTATCGCCACGAAAATGGTTCTTCGTTGCGTTCATGGCAACTACACTCATGCTCATAAATTAAGGATAACTCCAGAATGTGGTGCCACACAACGTGCTCTACACAAAACTGGCCCTAGTAGCACACAGGGAAGACACACGACACAGATCTGTAATTCCACGGTATTGGTGATAAGTTGAGAAGGATGTACCCCGACGTCAATGTGGAATATGATCACTATGCACACGTTCACGGGCCGAACAACGTCTTGGCATGCTCTGGATCAGGTGGTCGAGCAGCTGCTGGGGTATAGTCTCCCATTCGTGCACCAGTGCCTGTCGGAGCTCCTGAAGTGTCGTAGGGGTTTGAAGATGTGCTGCTAGTCGTCGAAAGAGAGCATCCCAGACGTGCTCGATGGGGTTTAGGTCTGGAAAATAGGCAGGTCACTCCATTCGTCTGATATCTTCTGTTTCAAGGTACTCCTCCACGATGGCAGCTCGTTGGGACTGTGCGTTGTCATCCATCAGGTGAAAGGTGGGACATACTGGTGCAAAATGACGTCCCGATACATCTGACCTGTTACAGTTCCTCTGTCAAAGACATGCAGCGGTGTAAGTGCACCACTCATAATCCCACCCCACACCATCAAACCATGACCTCCATACAGGTCCCTTTCAAGGACATTAAGGGGTTGGTACCTGGTTCACGCCAGATGGAGCCGGCCGCGGTGGCCGAGCAGTTCTAGGCGCTGCAATCCGGAACCGCGGGACTGTTACGGTCGCAGGTTCGAATCCTGCCTCGGGCATGGATGTGTGTGATGTCCTTAGCTTAGTTAGGTTTAAGTAGTTCTAAGTTCTAGGGGACTAATGACCTCAGATGTTGAGTCCCATAGTGCTCAGAAGAATAGCTGCCCATGTCAGGTCAAAATGGGGCTACGGTGGTTTGGGAACCTTCATAGTGAACTAATGTTAATGTGTTGACCAATAAATTTGCCTAATGTGAGCTCAATGGAACACATGGTATACGCTATCGGGCATCTGTTCCACGCCCACAAGCAACCATGTAGTAATTTAGGAGAATCGCGTAGCCTGTACGTAGACATGTGGTACCGCATACCTGCGGAAACCTTCCATGGATTTGTCGGATCTATGCTACACAAAAAACGTTGCTATATTGCGTTCCTGAGGTGGATGAGCAGCCATTAGGCAGGTCGTCATGTGTTGCCTAATCAGAATGTATCGATATAAATTTTGTTATTTCTTATCTTAAGTTCAGCTATGAGAGAAGGATGTGAAATACAAGGCTAGGTCGAAAATACGGAACACCGCGAGGAATCCATGCTTGAGTATAAATGCAGCTGCTGGCCTAGACTGCAGGTTGCGCTGCTGCATTTTACTTCCAACGACACCTACGCAATGTTCTCAGCAACTTGCAGTGCAAATGCCAGCCGTCGTGACAACAGTATTCCGTGCAGTCGTGAGTATATTACGTCAGACCTAAGTGAATTCGAACCTGGGCAAATTGTTGGCGCTGCTATGGTGGGCGCATCCAGAACCGAGGTAGCCGAACGGTTTGCTGTTAGACGAGGCACAGTATTGTTTATACTGCATACAGCGAAAGCGGAGAAACATCATCCACTAATTTACAACATGGAACATAGTAAGTGTTCAGTAATCATGACAGGTGTCATTTAAGAGGATTGTGCGAAAAGTAAGGGGACGACAGCTGTAAAAGTCACTGCAGAGCTGTAAGTCCCACTCGCGAACCCTGTCAGCACGGAAACAACACGAAGGGAACTACATAAGCTGTGAACTTCAGAGCGAGCTGAAATTATAAAACTATTTATTAGTGATTAAAATGCCAGTAACAGCAAAACATTGCGTGAAAGTCATAAAATCTGGACTGTGGAGTAATGGAGAAAATATCGGTTGAGTCTTGTGCCACACTGTCTCCAGATTCTGTCCGAGTTTACGTCCCAAGTGTGGATCGTGCTGGGGTTTCGGAGATAATTTAGGTATTCCATGGGCCCAATGGTTACTCTGCAAGGTCACATTACTACTAGGGATTATGTGACCATTTTGGCTAATCATGTCCATCCAATGGTACAACGTTTGTTCCCCACTGCTGATGCTGTGTTCCATGACGACATGGGCCTCGTCACATAGTCAGTATATTTGTGGACTGGTTTTGCGGGCAAAGGATGAATTGTCGCATATCCTATTGCCACTGCAGTCATCAGATCTCAGTACAGTTGAGCCTTTGTGGTCTACTTCGGAGAGAAGGGTGCGTGATCGCTACTGATTTCCATCATCGTTACCCAGACGTTCCACTATACTGCAGGAAGAATGACATAAGATTTCCTTGAAAACCGTATAGGACATTTACCCATTGCGAGACGACTGAAAGCTGTTGCGAGTGCCGTCGGTTTCCCTGCACCTTATTGGGCGTGGTAATGTGTTGTTCAAATGGTTCAAATGGCTCTGAGCACTATGGGACTCAACTGCTGTGGTCATTAGTCCCATAGAACTTAGAACTACTTAAACCTAACTAACCTAAGGACATCACACACATCCATGCCCGAGGCAGGATTCAAACCTGCGTCCGTAGCAGTCGCACGGTTCCGGACTGCGAGCCTAGAACCGCGAGACCACCGCGGCCGGCTAATGTGTTGTGTTTTAGGTTTTCCACATTTCTGTCCGTCAATTGTGTGTAGGAGTTGCGAGAGAAAAGTGATGAAACTGACAACACTGCGAGCGATCTGGCAACCCTGTGTTGTTCTACTTGTGTGTCCATCCCTTCTGCAGGCTCAGTCTGAGTTTCACCTCTGCACAGCCGTCACGTAATATTTGAGTACGCTATCAGTGAAGTTGTTTTTTCGTTGTGTATTAAAAAAACGGAACAGTGGAATTTAGAGCAACGTTATGCCATCAGGTTTTATGTTAAACTCGGGGAATCCGCGAATGTGGCTTTTGAAAAGCTGAAACAGACGTTTGAGGAACATTCCTTATCAAGAGCGCAAGATAATCGCTGGCACAGAATATTTTTGGAGGGCTGAGAACACGATTTCAAAAACGACGAAAACATCGAACGTGTTCATGCCCTCGTGATATCAGACCGACGTGTAATAAGGAAAAACTGTCAACCAAGTGTTTTACAAAAATGTCCTTGGGAGGCTCAGGAAAAGGGTGAACCTGCAGACAAGCGGATGCTGCATCACGATCATGACTACTCCCTGCGTCACACGGCCACCTTCATCATGGAATCTGTGACCTCAGAAGGGATTCCTCATTTTCTGCAGCCCCCTATTCACCTGATCTGTATCCTTGGGACTGTTTTATTTCCCCTTAAAAGAACGTCATTTTGGGACTGTGGAGAACATTTAAAAGAAGATGACTGGTTTGTTAAAGGTCGTATCAGTTGAAACCTTTTAGCGCTGCTACCAAGTCTGAGAACGACTCCGCCGGTTTATAGCTGACAAAGGAAAAGTAAGTACTTTGAAGGGGAAAATATTGTTATCCGAAAAAAAGTGAAAACTTTGGTAGATAAAGCCAATGACATTGCCGCAGTGCAACTCCGGTTCCCGTCAGATCCCCGAAGGTAAGCGCTGACGGGCTTCGTTACCACATGGTTAGTGACCATTCGGGTCTGGGAAGCGCTTTTGGCTAGTGGGGTGCACGCAGCCTGTGTTCAGTCAATTAAGGAAGTACTTGACTACAAACAGTGGCTCCTGTCACGAAAAGTAACAACGTGCGGGAGAACAGTGTGCTGGCCACATGCTCGTCCATATCTGTTTTCAGTTACGCCGATCGTCTGAGGATAACACGGCGGTAGGCCGCTACCGTCGGGGCTTTCGAGACCTGTTTGGACGGAGTCTGGTAAACAAAACATCAGTCCCATTACTTTGCTCACGTACTTCGTACTTTGTTTCGCCGTGTTTAATCTCGTGTCGTGAAATGAAATGAAACGATCGTATGGCATTGTTGGCCAGGAGGCCCCATGCGGGGGAGTTCGGCCACCGTATTACGAGTCCTTTTTACTTGACGGCACTTCGGCGACTACGAGCACGGGGTCCCGGGTTCGATTCCCGGCGGGGTCAGGGATTTTCATCTGCCCCGAGATGAGTGGGTGTTTGTGTTTTCCTCATCATTTCATCATCCCTCATGCGAGTGGCGAAACTGGGCTAAGTAAAGGTTGGGAATTTGTACGGGCGCTGATAACCGCGCAGTTGAGCGCCCCAAAATCCAAACATCATCATCATCATCCGGCGACTTGCGAGTCAACGACGATGAAAAGATGATGAAGGACACACAACAAGTCATCTCGAGGCAGAGAAAATCCCTGACCCCGCCGGCAATCGAACCCGGGACACGTTACTTCCGTGTACAGCGGCGTACTGGAGGGCTAGAAGCGGCAACCCGTGTTAAAGCGATAAGCTAGTCATACGCGAAACATTTTCAGCTCGACGTGCGCTACGAATAACCCGCAGTAGCGCAAAGGTTAACGTCGACTTCCGGCCCCCCTGGCGGCGCGCTCGCAGAATTAGCATACAGTGGGCCGGCAGAGACGTGCTGGCCCCTGCCGACGCGAAGTGGTCTGGCGGTGCCAGCGGCTGCCCTCGGCGGCGACAAATCTAAATCAGGCCCTGCCGGCGATTTCACGCGGGGTCAGCGGCGCGCGAGCGTGAGCGGCTTGCAAGACGGCCAGATGAACTGCGTCAGCGCGCGCGTCTTCGCAGCCGCGTGCGTCCGTGTCCAATCGGGCGCGCCGCGCCGCGCCGCGCCGCGCTTTCCGTCTGGCTAGCGACACGCCGCGTCCGACCGTCCGATTGTCTGTTAGGCCGACTGTCTGCGCCGGTCGCGCTCAAAGGCGAGAGACGGCCGGGGCGTAAGGGAGCCTTTTGATACGACTTGCTTTCGGACCGAAGTATCGGTCCGGGTTATCTTCAAAGGCCCGCGGCACACCGGTACACCGTGGATACGCGTCGCAGATACGACTCCCTTTCAGAGTGAGGTATCAAAGCGGGCCTCAGTCACTCTGAGCTGACGTTAGTTGCTTCAGCGTTCTGTAAATCATACACACCATGTACGACATCTCGTGGAAACTGGCAGCTGAATAGTTTACATTATATTTACATGGTGAATCAGTAGCCCCTGGGTTATATGCAGCCAATAGTGCCTTCAAAAACCGCACGCTACTTTGTCATATTCTCTCGTTTGCTACACACAAACTATTAGTCTACAGAAAAATGAACACGATCTTTATGTAGGAAATTTAACGTACTTACATTTTGTTCATTTTACGTTTCCGCTAGAGGCCGTAGCTCTCGAATTATTCAAGAAAACGTACAGAAGTAACCTTCAGACGCGTTTTGCTTCAATAATTCGGGAACTGTGGTCTCCAGCGAAAACATATCCCAATACAATATTTAACTACATTACATTTTCTTCTAAAAGGTCCTATTCTTTTCTTCCTGAAGGACTAATACTTATCTCAGGTACAGATATCTCTGGAGAACGAAGCCTCGGTACACGACAATTGTGAGGCCAGTACTTTTATACGGTTGTGGAAATTGGGCGAATTGGGTGCATTTGAGAGAAAGGCACTTCGGAACAGACCGGCCGCAGTGGCCGAGCGGTTCTAGACGCTACACTCTGGAACCGCGCGACCGCTACGGTCGCAGGTTCGAATCTTGCCTCGGGCACGTATGTGTGTGATGTCCTTAGGTTAGTTAGGTTTAAGTAGTTCTAAGTTCTAGGGGACTGATGACCGCAGAAGTTGAGTCCCATAGTGCTCAGAGCCATTTGAACCATTTTGACCACTTCGGAAGATCTATGGACTCGTCTACAATAACATGGAAGGTAAATGGGAAAGAAGAAAGAAAGAAGACCTATACCAGAGGTTTGGAAAGTGACACATTGGACGAACATTGGGACAGAGGGGACTACCATGTTTTGGTCACATCTTACAAGCGAACGGACCCCTTCCTGAGAGTGTCCTCTACTCTCACCCGACGGGAAAACGCCCGAGAGGACGCCAAAGAACGCGATGGAAGGATCGACTGACGACGATCCTTCAAGAGGTGGATCCGCCGGCCGTGGAGGATGATGCTAGAGACCGGAAAAGATGGAGTACCATCTGCAGCAAAGAACTCCTCTCTTGTGATGGACAGACATTCTTTCTATTGGGGTTGTTGTGCTTGTAATGTTGTTTTTTCCTATTATTCTTCTGGTGTAGGCGTCGAAGGGCTGTTAGTGCAATAAATAATGATGATGAGGACTAAAACTTCGCAAGTAGCGAGCGAGAGAATATGAAAATCTAGCGCGTGGGTTTTGGTGTCGCTGGCTGCATAAAACCCACAGGTAGTGTAGCTGAATCATGCTGTACACAGGGTGATTCCGAATTCCATCCAAAACAAGGACAAATTCCAGTAAACATCAGTTTTAAAGTGCATTCGTTAAGGGCTATGAGCACTTGTTCTTTTTCGCTACTGTGAAACACATCTCTTAGAATTAACAAATGTAGATAGCTCTTAAGCTATTCATTTTAGAGCCCATGTTTACTAGACATGTCTTTTGGTTTGTAGGGCGGAAGAGTTCTGTCGGGTGTCTCTCCCTAGATTCGTCAGGCGAATTTCCTCTGGTGTTTCGGCAGGTATATGCAATTTGGTTTTTGGAATACGTAGCTGGCATCAGCCCAAACATGTACTACGTCTTTCATACAGTGCTCTGTGTCGTCAGAAAGCGTCGGTTTGTTTCCCCATTAGGAACAACATGATTTTTGAAGCGTAATTTTACGTGTACATTGGATAGAGCGGTGCCAAATTTGTCTAGTGCGATATTCGTTTTATCGACAAATATTTACAGCGACAGTTAAACGCGAAGAATAACCGCTACTCCAGAATCGACTAAGCAGCGCTGCTGCAAGGCGGTAGCAATCAATGTGGGCCCCAGCGGTGTTTTACCTGTTGGAGTACTGCTCACTGTCCGTGGTTTACTGTTACTGTTAAAACACACCATAAAACAAATACACGCCAGACTAATTTGGGACCGCTCTGTTAAACGGACACGTAAAATTCTGCTTTTTCCTTTTTTTCTTCTTTTAAATCAGAAACGAATCGATGGTTTCTGTTGACACTGGGTGTCGTATCAGAGACGTGATGAGCAGCATTTGTTTGGATTGAAAAAATGGCTCTGAGCACTATGGGACAACATCTGAGGTCATCAGTCCCCTAGAACATAGAACTACATAAACCTAACTAACCTGAGGACATCACATACATCCATGCCAGAGGCAGGATTCGAACCTGCGACCGTAGCGGTTTCGCGGTTCCAGACTGAAGCGCCCAGAACCGATCGGCCACACCGGCCGGCGTTTGGGTTGACTACAGTTATACATTACAAAAACAAAACTGTAAATATCTGCCGAAACATCGGAGAAAATTCATCTGACTGCTCTTGGGAGACACACCATGAATGTATAGTAAACAATAACTGTTTACAGCATACCAAAGTAATGCAAAATGTTCAAATGTGTGTGAATTCCTAAGGACCAAACCGCTAAGGCCATGGGTTCCTAGACTTCCACACTACTTAAACTAACTTATGCTAAGAACAACACACACACCCAAGCCCGAGAGCGGACTGGAACCTATAGCGGGAGGGGCCGCGCAATCCGTGATATGACGCCTCAAACCGCGCGGCGACAGTAGTGCAAGGTAAGTCGAGGTGACCAATTTGGTACATGTGGTCAATCAACCCGGGCAACAACCTCAAAGTGGCCAACAAAATGCACCTGAGCTATAGCGCTTGAGCTCGTGGTGTAACAGTGCGAGAGGAAAGTATCACTTTATAGTGTTACTTTCCTCTCGTATTCTTACACCACCAGCTTAGACTTGCACTTTAAAATTGTGAAATTGACGTTTGTGTAAATTTATCTCCCAACTTTGTGAACAGCGTGAACTGTTTTGTTTCTCTACTCTTGTTACGATGAGAGGACTGTGCTTGTTACGGTTAGATTTGGATCGAATTGTAAACGCAGTGAATTGTTCCGTAAGTTTTCAAAAGACTTTTCTTTTTGTTACCCCCACAGAAAACGTTAACTCACTTATTAACGAAACCCAGTGGCGTAAGAGGGTGAGGGGATATTGAAAGCTGGCCGGAGTAGCCAAGCGGTTCTAGGCGCTTCAGTCTGGAACCGCGCGACCGCTTCGGTCGCAGGTTCGAATCCTGCCTCGGGAATGGATGTGTATGATGTCCTTAGGTTAGTTAGGTTTAAGCAGCTCTAAGTTCTAGGGGACTGATGACTTTAGAAGTTAAGTCCCATAGTGCTCAGAGCCATTTGGATATTGAAAATCTTGCGCGGCACGCATTCATTATAGCTTAGGTGGCGTTTGCATTTCAGTTTGAGATTGTTTCCTGGCTTGGTAGGCCGTAAATGTCTGATACCAAATTATTGTTCTTGTCTCGCCCTACGCCACTGAGGTACGTTGTAAACAGTTACCGTTTACACCCAGGTGTTTCAGTAAGAGTAGTATATATATTTTGGGAAGTGATAGTATAGAGTAAGTCGAATACAAAATTCCACACAGAATTTGTCAAATTTCTGGTGCTGGTACTCCTGATGATACTCCCTGAACACAAACAGGAATCGCTGGAGGGATGAAGACGTTCATTTCGCGCAGTAATCTTCACAAAGTTTAGAGAATCGCCATTTGCGCCACACTGCAGAACTATCCCAATGCCACCAACGTACGAGGTTTGGTATTTAAATAGTGGCAAGTATTTGTTTACAACCTACACAAAGGAGCTACATGTTTGCACCTGTTACCATTCTTCAAAGTAGTCACCAGAGTTGGGTAGAACCCGTTGCCAGCGATGTGGAAGGCGCAGTATACCGTTAGCAGAGCCTGTTCAGTCGATGGTGCGAATGGAGTGGTCTACTGCCCGTCGAATCTCTGGAACAGTTCTGAGACGAATGCCACGAAGTGGTTCCTCCTTCTTCAGAATCAAATAAAAGTCACAATGACTTAAGTCCGGGAAGTATGGTGGATGGTACAGTATTTCCCAGTCCCATCGACCGAACAGAGCAGCCACAGCTTGCGCTGTATGAGCCCGCCCATTGTCGTGCAAAAATGATGGGTGAGTTGCGCAGAAAGTGTCACCGCTTCTTTCAGGTGATGGTCACAGGTGATGCTCCTAAAACGAACAGTAATACTGTGTATTGACGGTCTGTCGTGGAGGAACGTAATGTGTTAGGATAACACCAACACAGTCGTACATGAGAATCACCATAACTTTCAACCATGCTGCGGCTCTCACGCACTTCTGAATTTCGCGGTGAGCCATAATAACGCCATTCGTTGGATTGGCGTTTCAGTTTTGGCTTCGTGGCATTCGCTTCAGAGATTTGACAGGCAGTAGTTCGCTCCATTCGCACCACCAACAGAACAGGCTGTGCTAACGGTATACTACGCCTTCCACATTGCTGGCAGCGGGTTCTACACAACGCTGGTGACTACTTTGAAGGACAGTAACAGGTACAAACATTTAACTCTTTTGTATCGGTTATGAATAAATAGTTGCCACTATTTAAGTCCCAACCCTTGTAAATATGGCGCATTTCCGTGTTAACAAGATAAGGGAAATCTGTTCTCGTATGGGTACATTTAGACAATCTCTTTTCCATCGTTCCATTTGCCAGTGGAACAGAAAGGAGTATAACTAGCCATGGTGTAAGGTACCCTCCGTCATGCACGGTATGAAGACTTCCGGAGAATTTATGTAGATATAGACGTAAGCACCGAACCGACCGCGTACTGCCGCCTAAACATAGCATGCAGTCATTTATTTATGGATAATACAAGCTCGCAGTTTCTCAGTTGCGGACTAAGAAAAGGTGCTATAACTCCCAAAATCGCAATAGTAGTGTCAAATGAAGGTGCAATAAGTTGCTGCTTTGCTTCATGTAGTGTAAAGGCCATAGTCGTGTAGGATCATTTCAGCCTCACTGTAGAGACGTCTGTCGGTGTCTTCAGTAGGTCAGGGTACAGGGTACAGACTGTCTCTCCTGAAGGGCAAATATTAAGGGGGTAGCCATGGTAGAAAATTTTCTTAGCCTAATTTTTCATTTGCTTAAAAAGTTTGTCAGAGATTCTACTTTTAAGATTCATTCATATAAAGTGTGGTGTGCCATAATTGTAAAACCGCGACTCACAGCTTGGAGGTCCGCCGCATCCGAGCGCTCGAATGCAACCGTTGTAATACTGCAACAGCTACCGACCGCGTAGGGTTCGTGGTAGATTCTGATGTATTGTAGAGAGCAATACTATCAACCAAAATATTATTCTTAACGATATCTCTGTTCGTGGCATGAATCGTTTAAACAGTCTGAACGCACTTGCTTTTCTCACGTCTGCTTAACTTGCCATTTCGCTTTTTTTTTTTTTTATACGGAGTAAAAAGTGAGTTCGTGAAAATGACAAACAGATGTACTTATACGGGTAGAAAAGGTTCTAAAATTAATCCGAATCGCGGAAAAAACGCCTCGACTGGTAAGTGTGCTTCGACATTGGCAAAGAAAAGGCCAACTGTACCCTGCTTACGTTGCCGATTAGTTTGTTCAATTTCATTATTAAACAACACAAAGTGGAACTGTTAACTCTTGTTTTTTCAAGACTACATTGTTTTAAAATTGACGAGATCTGTAACTCACGAAATATACATGCAGTTACTTCACACATTTTGTAACTTGTGGCTTGGCGTTTTTCCTTCTCTAGTACGTAGGAAAATTGCAATATATTTTAATTTCGATTTTTGGTGCACGTTTTCATAGCGACCTTTTTGTCGAAAAAGCTGACTTTACTTCAGAGCGCCGCCAAGTTGTTAAAACCCGTTTTTAATTATCCCTCCGTACTAGGTTAGACAATACCATCAGTTTCAAAGGAGTTTCGCGCTTTGTGGTTCTTTAGTGGTTATAGGAGTGAGGAACAGATGCGGTTCGTGGACAGAGAATTCAGGTGTTAATTGTTTCTACATCTAACATCAAGTAGCGAAAATAATACATAACTTTGTTTTCTGTAGTTGCAGCGTCAGTTGGTAACAGTAAACTTTAATGTAGAAATGTATACAAAGAGAGAACATATGAAACTGACAAACTGCAGGGTCGGTATCCTCACTGGAAACGGAGGAAAAAGAGCCCTATGAACAGGGAACCGGAAATGCATCGTTGCCATGGTAGGTGGCGCTAACGAATAAAAGCTTCTCTGGCCACGTGTCGTGTGTTCCTTGTGTGCTGCAGATTGTGTGATTGACGCAGCGTACTGTAAGCAGTAGAAAGGTACGGTATTCATGTCGGGAAAAGCCGGGTATTGTGTTTGTGTATGGCCAAGCAGATGCAAACGGGAAGTCGAGTGGCGACACGACTACACAAAACAAGTACGCTCACTGACACCAGTCACACCACACAACATTTCAAGCCCTTCTTGGGCGTTTGTGTGATCATCGGTCCTTTCAGGGGAGACACACGGACGTGCTGGAAGGCGGCGGACTGTGCGTACACCAGATTTATAGGACCAGGTTCTGCAGGGCAGTGAGACGAACCCTCGTACAAGCTCCAAAAATGTTCAAATGTGCGTGAAATCTTATGGGACTTAACTGCTAAGGTCATCAGTCCTTAAGCTTACACACTACTTAACCTAAATCATCCTAAGGACAAACACACACGCCCATGCCCGAGGGAGGACTCCAATCTCAGCCGGTACCAGCCGCACAGTCCATGACTGCAGCGCCTTAGACCGCTCAGCGTACAAACTCCAGACAAGTGGCCCACCTATATGGTGTAAGCCAAAGTGCGATTATCTGTATTGTGCATAACAACCGCTACTATGTCACCTGTAACGAATGCAGGGATTATCAGCAGCGGATTTTGTCGATGATTTTTGCTCCGGAACGTGCGAAAGAGTGCGTTAATCCACGGTGCGACGTGTGGACGCGTGCACTGCATCCCATGGATGGCGCTTTGAACGTCCGTTCTGACGTCGACGCGATGCAGCTCTGTACTGCGTTCCGGGACGATTTGTTGTGGATGTACGCACACCGTCCATTTCCGGACACATGTTCATAGGACCTTTTCCCTCCATCTCCAATCAGGAACCCGACCCTGCAGTTTGTCGGTTTTATTAATGTCCATCCTGTATACGAATGCAAGTATTCACGATGACTTCTCCGTAGATGACGACCCCTGACCGCTATGGAAGTCTGTAAATGTAATGAAATGGCAAACAGACAAAATGGTGTCTCAACAATTCAAGAACTGTCTTAATCACATTTACTATTGTTATAATACCGCCAACTAGTTTCAACCCGACGTAGGGGTCATCTTCTGGGCGTTTACACCATTGGTCGACTGCTGGCGGTGTCACTCCTGTCTACATAACGACAAGAAACTATGCCAGCAGTCGACCAATGGTGTAAACGCCCAGAAGATGACCCCTACCTCGGGTTGAAACCAGTTGGCGGTATTATAACAATAATAAATGCGATTAAGACTGTTCATGAATTATTGATTAATCATACTAATCGCTGCTTCTCTCCACAACCATGTTGTCCAAAAATATGGCCTCTGTGTAGCGATGCTTCAACCCTCCATTAGAGCTCCGGAGAAGGAATGCTTGCATATAATTGGTAGCGGCGTAAATGTTCTTGGCAGATACTTCACGCCGTGTTGGCGGCTATAGGAAATGCGGCTGTGTGACTGCCGGTGGGGCTATTTTATAGTGCGGCCGACCGGATGGTGGGCGATGTCGGAACTTGAAAATTGTGGCGTTCAGGTCTCCCACCAACCACCCTCGCACTCCGTGAAGACCTTTCGTCAATGTCGTGTACTGTCTAGGGATGGGTAGTTCGCGAACGAACGGGTGCAAAGGAACGGTTCACCAACATGAACGAAAGGACCGAGGAACGAATTCCAAGGAACGATCGGTTCATAGTTCACTTCGGTCGGTGCGGTCTACTTATAGTTCCCAGGAACGAGGAACGATCGGTGCATAGTTCACTTCGGTCGCGGCGGTCTACTTATAGTTCCTGGGAACGAGGAAGGATCGGTTCATAGTTCACTAGTTCACTTCGGTCGCGGCGGTCACTTCGGCAGCTCTCGTTCCAGCCTCGGTCGCGTGCTCCTCTGTCTCGGTCTCCCTAGGCCGCACCCGTCGTTCTTCGCATGACCGTCTGTCTCAGATCCACTGCCGATTGCTCCTAGTTGTTCAGTATCCAGTTGTTCGTTTCGTTCACTGCGCTCGCCCATTGTACATGTGTTGCAAACTGTTCTTGCACTTGGTTCTGGGTATTCAGGGTCCACGACCGGCAATAAAAAAGTATTTTATTGTTACGTAAATTAGATAAAAATTACCTTGTATCTAATAGGTACGTCTTTTCAGGTAACAAAAGGGCATACCAGCTCACTTCATTATATCGATGAACAGCAGAAGACATACTTATAACAAGGCAAGGTTTTTTTTGTTATTCATATATTTTTTGGTTTCATCGACTTGATTTAGCAACTAACTTTCAATAATTTGCTTAATTTTTAGTGTAAGAAAATTCATATAAAACGATTTTCGTGTATCTTTCATATACAAAACATTACATTTAGGAAGGCTCTAATTATTTTTAAGTTTGGTTGTTTCCAATTTGCATTAAATGCTAGTTAGGTTCCTTTGAGAAAAAAAAGTGGGCTGTGAGTCATTTTGGCTCAGTAGGAAATGCGGTGCCTCTCCATTTGAAGATACATAGATTGCCATAAAATCGTATTTATTTATTATCTCAAAAACATTTGATCAGAAGGAGTTTCCAAACCAAAAACTTTATTACTGCGAACTTCATTATTATTATTATTTCTGTCCTTTCTCAGACGTTATGTCTGGTTAAAAATGGAAAGTGACGTGGACCTTGATCAAGCGTGACTTCCTTTTAACTGTACGGTATATGTCACATTGCATTTAGGAACTTTCGGGTAATTGAAACTTCCTGGCAGATTAAAACTGTGTGCCGGACCGAGACTCCAACTCGGGACCTTTGCCTTTCGCGGGCAAGTGCCGGGTAATTGAACATGTATCAATAATTACAGATTTCTGTAATTGTATACATACGTTTGGATGTAGCTGTACTGCGTTGATGTACTGGTGGATATTGTGTGGTATGACTCCTGTACTTTATATTATAATTGGTATAATGTCAACTTTATCCTGATGCCACATGTCCTTGACTTCTTCAGCCAGTTGGATGTATTTTTCAATTTTTTTCACCTGTTTTCTTCTGTATATTTGCTGTATTGGGTATAGATTTTTCTATTAGTTGTGTTAATTTCTTCTTTTTATTGGTGAGTATGATGTCAGGTTTGTTATGTGGTATTGTTTTATCAGTTATAATGGTTCTGTTCCATTATAATTTGTATTCATCATTCTCCAGTACATTTTGTGGTGCATACTTGTAAGTGGGAACGTGTTGTTTTATAAGTTTATGTTGTATGGCAATTGTTGATGTATTATTTTTGCTACATTGTCATGTCTTCTAGGGTATTCTGTATTTGCTAGAATTGTACATCCGCTCGTGATGTGATCTACTGTTTCTATTTGTTGTTTGCAAAGTCTGCATTTACTTGTTGTGGTATCGGGATCTTTAATAATATGCTTTCTGTAATATCTTGTGTTTATTGTTTGATCCTGTATTGTAATCATGAATCCTTCCGTCCCACTGTATATATTGCCTTTTCTTAGCCATGTGTTGGATGCGTCTTGATCGATGTGTGGCTGTGTTAGATGATACGGGTGCTTGACATGTAGTGTTTTCTTTTTCCAATTTACTTTCTTCGTATCTGTTGATGTTTAGTGATCTAAAAGGTTGTAGAAGTGGTTATGAAATTGCAATGGTGTAGCCGATGTATTTATATGAGTGATTGCTTTGTGTATTTTGCTAGTTTCTGCTCGTTCTATAAAGAATTTTCTTAAATTGTCTACCTGTCCATAATGTAGGTTTTTTATGTCGATAAATCCCCTTTCTCCTTCCTTTCTGCTTAATGTGAACCTTTCTGTGCTGAATGTATGAGACGTATTCTATATTTGTGGCATTGTGATCGTGTAAGTGTATTGAGTGCCTCTAGGTCTGTGTTACTCCATTTCAGTATTCCAAATGAGTAGGTCAATATCGGTATAGCAAAAGTATTTATAGCTTTTGTCTTGTTTCTTGCTGTCTTACTTATTATTATTATTATTGCTGAATTAACTTTAATAATGCAACATAAAAACTTAATTTTTACTAAGCGTGTGATGCAAGTATGATGAGAAAACCACATTTTATTTTATGCTTCCATAAAGCCTCTACTTCGCCTACGAACTCAGAGACAACATGAAGTATATATAGGGTGTAAACGATCATTGTTTACAACGTAGCATAGCTATGTAGTGGAAGTCGAAACGAAGAATTTTATACAAGACACTTGTGGCCTATTAAGTTGGGAAACAGCCGCCAACAGGTTTACAAGACTACATGAGCTATAGCCCATGCCCGTCGCGTGAGATTTTCATATTTTCTTCTCCAGCTCTCTACACATCGTCATCGATTGTTTCGCAATTGTTGCTTGCATTAGCTTGTTATTTCTTCACTGCCTAATTATTACATGTTTGTCTGTTTGTCGTTTCTTCTCGTAACGGGCAACACATCGTCCGTAATTGGCGAGCAATCTGTACTCGGGGCCGGTTTTCCGTGCGTCATCCTATATTATTTCCCTGTGATCAGCCACACAACACTACAGTTGGCTAAACAAGAGGTTCTGCAGAATCACAGAAATTACTTCTAAAAGTGTGTAAGAATTCAGTAATGAATAAAAACTCTGTACTCCAGGGGGGAGTCAAATGCCCCCTCTTGGTGCCCTCCATCCTTCAGTCACCTACACTACTAGTTTTCAGTTTTTCATAAGAACCATATACCAAGCAGAAATGAACGGTGAACGAGTAAAAATGAACGGTTCCCAAAAAAGAACGATCAGCAGTGAAGTAGTTCCCAAGGGTGAACGAGTTTGCCCATCTCTAGCTACTACTGTCCAATGGGTGCAATTTTTTTATTTAGAAAATACAAAATTCTAATGGGCGTACAGTAGAGGTCTAAAGTCAGTTTCGTAATTTGTTTGTTATTTTATTGAAAAAAAATCATGAAAGTCGGTTCCAAACACGAGCGTGTCCTGGTCTTCCCCCCCGTAAAACGCTTGTCTAATTCCTCACGCAATATCGCATCGTCCAGCTCATACTTCACTCGCAGCAGTGTTTCGTAAGCGGCAGCGGCAGCTGGGAAGGCAACGGCCGGTCGGCGCCCCGAGTTTCGGCAGGTGGTCCTGTGCGCCTTTCGCCGGTACTTTTCCTCTGCGCCGCGCCGGCTGATGCTGACCCAAAAGCTGGCGCCCGCCGCCCGCGGCACAGTGCAACGGCGCGTTCCGGGTAATTTTCGCGAGCGCCCGTTACCCGGCCCGGGCCAGCAGCTACAATGGCCCGCCATTGTTCCGCGCACCGAGCGAACTGCAGCAGGCTCACTCCGCCACCGACTCTTTGCACGAAATGTCTACGAAAGCTTCGCCCGCTCTGAAAACCAGTGGACAGTGCGCTCTACAGGTTCATTACAAAGACGGTGCAGAAAATTACGAGATGTTTGAGTAACACCAACTAGTACGCCACATCGTCTACAGAGGGATAAGTCATAATAGGCTTTCCCCAGAGTTCGACAGGGGCCGTTACTGTTCTAGCTCTGTGGGAATGGTCTACTACTTTAATTGAACTAGGAGGAGATATTTGTAGCCGGCTGCTGTGGCCGAGCGGTTCTAGGGTCTTCAGTCTGGAAACGCGCGACCGCTACGGTCGCAGGTTCGAATCCTGCCTCGGTCATGGATGTGTGTGATGTCCTTAGGTTAGTTAGGTTTAAGTAGTTCTAAGTTCTAGGGGACTGATGACCTCAGATGTTAAGTCCCATAGTGGTCAGAGCCATTTGAACCATTTGAGAAATTTGTCCATTTACAGATGATACAATCATTATTGTCAAACTGTTCAAAGAAGGATCCACAGGGAAAATATTAGGCTAGTGCACGAGTTCGCAGCGTTTTTGTTTCGCATGTTGGTATTTCAATTCCTATAGATTTATTTATTCTCTGCCATCGTTTATTTCTTCACTTTTGCTCTTCGAGTTTTCATAATTTCATTTTCTCATTTGGAGATAGTGAACGCTAGAAAATGGAGTGCCAGGTGGAGAAATCGGAACATTCCCGACATATTTTTTTCTGTTTCACTTCGATAGAAGGGTGACGGCAGCGGAGGCAACCAGGAGAACTTGCACCGTGTACTGGGATCATAGCATCGGACAGAGAGAAAATGGCTCTCTCGTTTTAAGGAGAAGTGTTTTGACATTAGTGACTCTTCATGTTCAGGAAGATCTTCGGGGCTTCGTGAAGATAAAATGCAATAATCCACAAATCCACACGTGATCTGTACTTGAGAGCTGGCAAATGTGGAGAACTGCGATCTTTCCGCCATCGTGCAACATTCGCATGCAGCGGGGAAGGTTCAAAAAATCGACGACTGTATGGCCTAAGTCAAAATCACAAAAATCAGAAGGTGGCCAAATAAGTGCCTCTCCGCTTCCTTGTCATCAATTGGATCGGGAACAACACTGACCACTCCTATACTCTATCGTTCCCGCTTACGAGAAATGGTGCCTTCACGGTAACACAAGGGCAAGGAAGGAAAGGATGAGCCCAAAGAAAGCGGCAACTCCGAGTACACAGACTTGCGCACATCTACAAAATACGCGTCTGGTGGAGCAGTGAGACGTACTACGAACTGCTTCACCGAGGTGTAACCATCACTGCTGACATTTATTGTCAACAACTGTGACGTCTTGCACACGCAATCCAAGAACACGGACCAGACTGCGTAAAGTAATGCTGTTCCACCGTAACACCCGCCGCCGTTCTGCTAAACTGACAAAGAACACTTTAAAGGAGTTGCGTTGCGAAGTTATTCCGCACCCACCTTATTCACCTGATCTTGTGCCCTCACATTTTCCTCTTTTCCGCTCTCTATCGAGAAACCTTGAAGGAACTTCCTTTCTGCATGAAAATGTGCTCCGAACATGGCCCCACGAGTTCTTTGTTTCGAAATCACGTGGCTTCTACAGCCGAGGGATCGAAAAGTTACCCTGGCGTTGGCACACCGTTGCAAATAGTAAAGGAGAATATACCGGGTGATCAAAAAGTCAGAATAAATTTGAAAACTGAATAAATCACGGAATAGATAGAGAGGTAAAAATGGACACACATGCTTGGAATGACATGGGGTTTTATTAGAACCAAAAAAATACAAAAGTTCAAAAAATGTCCAACAGATGGCGCTTCATCTGATCAGAACAGCAATAATTAGCATAACAAAGTAAGACAAAGCAAAAATGATGTTCTTTACAGAAAATGCTCAATATGTCCACCATCATTCCTCAACGATGGATGTAGTCGAGGAATAATGTTGTGAACAGCACTGTGAAGCATGTCCGGAGTTATGACATCGGCGTCGGATGTTGTCTTTCAGCATCCCTAGAGATGACGGTCGATCGATCACGATACACTTGCGACTTCAGGTAACCCCAAAGCCAATAATAGCACGGACTGAGGTCTGGGGACCTGGGAGGCCAAGCATGACGAAAGTGGCGGTTGACCACACGATCATCACCAAACGACGCGCTCAAGAGATCCTTCACTCGTCTAGCGATATGGGGTGGAGCGCCATTCTGCATAAACATCGTACGTTCCAGCAGGTGTTTATCAGCCAGGCTGGGGATGATGCGATTCTGTAACATATCTGCGTACCTCTCACACGTCACAGTAGCAGTTCCATACCATAATCACGCATTTCCTCGAAGAAAAAAGGCCCGATAACGGTAGATGTGGTAAATCCAACCCATACCGTGACTTTCTCGTCGTGCAATGGAGTTTCCACCACAGTTCTAGGATTTTCGGTAGCCCAAATTCTGCAGTTGTGGGCGTTGACAGACCTCGGAGCGTGGTGCCGGCCGGGGTTGCCGAGCGGTTCTAGGCGCTACACTGAAACGGCGCGACCGCTACGGTCGCAGGTTCGAATCCTGCCTCTGGCACGAATGTGTGTGGTGTCCTTAGGTTAGTTAGGTTTAAGTAGTTCTAAGATCTAGGGGACTGATGACCTCAGAAGTTAAGTCCCATAGTGCTCAGAGCCATTTCAGCCCTCGGAGCGTGAAATGAGCTTCGTCGGTCCACAACACGTTACTCAACCAATCGTCATCTTCCGCCATCTTTTGAACCGCCCACACCGCAAATGCCCTCCGCTTCACTAAATCGCAAGGTAACAGTTCATGATGCCGATGTATTTTGTACGGATAGCATCGGAGGGTACGCCTCAGTGTCAACCAAACAGTAGTGTATGGAATGCCGGTGCGACGTGCGACTGCACGACCTCCGACATCCCCGTGCATAGACGAACCCGCTACAGTCTCCATTTCTTCCTGAACTGTCTCAGCAGTATTACGTCTTGTGCTCGGTCGGCCACTACGGGGTCTATCGTCTAAACAACCCGTGGCTTCGAACTTCGAAATCATTCTCTCCACAGCTGCATTTGTCAACGGACCTTTACCCGTTCGAATCCCCTTCCTATGGCGATAGAATCGTAACGCTGAACTAGCACATTCCCCATTCTGATAATACAGCTCACTAAAAGCGCCTTTTCAGGTAACGTCAACATGCTGCGACTGCTGGCGCATCCGATTCTCTCTCTCATTACAGCTCCTTTTACACACGATTGTCATGCGCAGTCTCTGACGTTTTGCTGTTCAGCTCCATCTGTCGGACATTTTGTGAACTTTGGTTTTTTTTTCTTTGGTTCTAACAAAACCTCATGTCATTCCAAGCGTGTGTGTCAATTTTTACCTCTTAATCTACATTATTCCGTGGATTATTAAGTTTTCAAATTTATACTGACTTTTGATCACCCGGTATTAGTGATGGCTAAGGTCTCTGTTCGCGCACCTTTTGTGTTTATAAAACTTATGTTAAAACGGTACGAACTTATGCACCAACCCAATAGTAAATGGTGTTTTTGTTAAAAACTGACTGGTTGTGCACAAATGGACTAGCTTTGAACTTTGAAAAACGTACTGCTCATCTAGTTCTGTATCCCATCTCCTACTGACCTAATATACCATCTAGAAACAATGAACAGGCTAGAAATTTCTAAGTTTTTGTGCGTTAATTTTGATGAAAACATACATTGCAGAAATAAACATACAGAAGACCTGCTACGACTTCTAAGTTCAGATCTAGTGAATCTAACTTTGGTACAGAGAGAAGTGCATTACTCAACCATAAAACTCGTTGATAACCAGTACTCTGATTAAGAACACCGCCCGACAAAAGAACTGAAGCACCCAGAAGATGTGGTCGCATTTCCATGTAAATTCGTACCCATACAAACCCTCGGCGGCCCCTTAAATTATTAGAGTTCCAATTCTGTGTGACAGATAGAAAGGGCACGAGATCTTATTTTTTGCCAGTGTTTAGGGCTGCTACCAGACCTGGTAGAATATATAAGGGATGTCAACAGGGTCAGTTATCTAGTGGTCATTACGAAGGACATGGCTCCGTGTGTTCGTGAGACACACAGACAGCGTTATCAGTATACTGACAAGAGTTTTCAGGAGACCTCACTATTGGTCTCCATCTGGACAGCTGGTGCAACAGTGCAATATCGTGTGGGCAGATTTATGAGTGACTCGATGCTGGGTACTATGGGAATATGATGCCAGTCATACACGACTAGTATCCAGTGTATGTTCTGGTGCAGATAAGGATCTTACCTCAAGGTCACCGATAAGGAATTCCAGTGTCAGCTAACACGCACGCTTGTGTTTGGTATACTCGAAGTCATCCCACACTCCCCTCGCCCTGGGGATCACCGGCATTTGATCAAAGTAATCCAGGGCAAACCATGTCCTATCCACGCAACTTAGGTAATTGTATGAGGCATATTCAAGTTCACTCCCACCCCTCCTATCCCCCCTCTCCCTCTACTCTCCCCTCCCCTCTCTAGGAATCAGTAAGATTGAAACACTCACTCATCCTCTTGCGTTTATCGCTGGAGTGGCAGGTCTTACTAATAACTGGAGCATTTGAGTGGGGGGGGGGGGGGGGGGTTCATTCTGGAGCTGGGCACTTTAGGGAGAGGATCAGGGAGTGGCTATCTGTAAATAACAAATCAGTTATCTTGTAATTACGCTGAGTCATCTCCTTTGAGGCCTAGGGTGTGAGAATTAGTTAACAACACATCAAATTAAATTTAGTATTACATGATTTGCATCATTTGAGGCACCAGCACAGACTTCAACCAGTCTGTACTCTCATTATTCGTTTTTTTCCACATTTTGCACAATTGTACGTGTATTCCCAGATTTTTTACAATTTTTTTAGTATTTTTCTATAATTTTACCTATTTTTGCAGTATTACGAGTTTCGTCCAACTGCTCTCGACGTTACATCAGTGTCACGTCAAGCCATGTCACATCGTGCCTCGTCGACGTCATTATGCTCTCAGCCAATCACAATGCAGAATGTGCCCAAATGTATCAGAACTATTTATCCTTCCAAGCCATCCTAACATTAGTAATCTGTGACGACAGAGTGTATGTGTGAAAAACCGAACATCTTACCTTATTGTGATTCTTGAGTTTCTCCCGGCGTATTTGATAATCAAAATATCCACGGGTGTACTGCCGGTCTATAGTGCCCGTTGGACACTATAGACCGGCAGTACACCCGTGGATATTTTGATTATGTTACCTTATTGGTAGAAATAATGATGTTACGACATATTCCGCAAAATTAATGACATCAGAGCATAAAATTTTGAGTTTTGCCGATTTCCAAGACTGTCAACGAAACATATGTTACACGTTCACGAAATTTAACACAATGCAACAAATTATACACGCAGAGAGGTGACCAATATACCCAACCACCGCAGGTCGTTAAAGACAAATAGATCTAAGCAGGGGTGCCACTTGGCAATAGAAGGACAAAATGACACCAATGGTGTAGAGCAGACTTCAGATACCGACTCATGGACTGTGGCTGTGAACACACTGCACAAACCCAGTAATGGGTGATAAAATTACATCGTTTTAGGTGCAATCATCTATGACATGACTATCATGGTTGCTGGAAGAGAAACCAGTGTTACGAGCCGAGGTAGGACCACCCTGCCCACAGCAAGAACAGCACACCAGTCGGAACCTGCCAGCGGAAATGATAAGTGTCATCCGATCACTACTTCCTCTCTCTGGAGCAGTCATAATCAAGCTCCACGACCATCCTGCTTTCAAAACTAGCGTTTCTGTATGGGTGGCTTCACCCTTGGTCCACCAGGGTTCCCAGGCAGAATAAAAAAAATCATATAACCTACTAAAACACAATGTTTTGCATTATTAGTGAATGTGGGACATTGTTAAATAATTACATGAAAAAATGCGAGAAGGAGCGCTACTAGTTCTTTAGTGACCATCGCAGTGGTAAGGTTAGTCTGATTTTTCCTTCAACGTGGGTAGGAGAGGCGCGATGCGGCACCAATAGCTACGTTGCCCTACACGTAGGCCATACTGGATATATCGGGAAAAAATTTAACTACAGATACAATCCTGCAGATGCAGTGATGGTGGGTGAGATCTGCCAGAATGTTATTGCACATAAATCTCTCCTTCACGAATGCTGCTTCATGACAGGGTGCATTGTCATTCTCATACTATCATCGTCTTTGAACTGTTCCTCTTCTGTACAAAGTACACTGTGCAGTAAAATGTGTTCATATCCTTCCACATTTAGCGTTTTCTTATGCGCACTTGTACAGGATAATTCCTTGGTGTCCACCTTTGATCATGTGGGCAGACGTTAATGCTGCTGCTACTTCTGCTAGCCGTCACTTTCACACTGCATCCACGGCTTGATTCTGTGCACCTCGATGTGCCCACTCCTGTACAGTCAGGTTGCATCTAGTCTGGACTGCAGGCCGTCGCCCGCTGCTGTGGTCAGCATCCTCAACCAGTCGTTGTCATAAGTAGTGTTGGCTGGCTGTTCGCACAGACAACTCTACGCAAACGCCGCTGCTTTCGGTTGTTATGTGAAAGCCGCCGGCCACTGCAACAAGTCGTTGGAAGACTCCTGCAGAAATAATGAGCCTTGTTGCCTCTATAGCCATCCGTAACTGGTGCAGGATGTTGTTGCACGAACTGAGCCGGCCGGAGTGGCCTTGCGATTCTAGGAACTACAGTCTGGAACCGAGCAACCGCTCCGGTAGCAGGTTCGAATCCTGCCTCGGGCATGGATGTGTGTGATGTCCTTAGGTTAGTTAGGTTTAATTAGTTCTAAGTTCTAAGCGACTGACGACCTCAGTAGTTGAGTCGCATAGTGCTCAGAGCCATTGCACGAACTGACCTCGCGATTACGTCCCATAAATGTTCTATGCGATACATGTAGGGCGATCTGCGGGCCAAATCATGCGCACTATATAGTCGATGTGGGATTTTCCTTTTTGCGAGAGACGATATGATAATCAAAAGCTTTTCGTATATCAATGAACACTGCAATCAAATGATGACAGCGATTCATGACTTGTAGAACAGGTGATGTCATATTCTTTGTGGGTACCTAGCAGAGTGTACTAATAATATACTGTGTATTTCTGTGCTGCAACTACTTTTCTTAGCATCGCTGACTAAAATTTAAACACCACCCAAGGCTAATGCAGCGGCCGTGGAAGTGGGTGAGTTTAGACTGACCAGGCGAAGTTACATTGGGGGCCACCTGCTGATGTGGAAAATACAAAGGCGTTGAGGACTTCACCACATGCTAAGGCAAGGCAGTGGGACCAGATGTGGAATGGCATTCATGCAGCAAAAAGGCAAAGCCAGTGTGGTGTAGATGACCTGATTGTATTATTGGTTGGGAACCGATGCTGTAGCAAAACAGTGACAGGCCAAGCCCTAACACACTGAGTGTGAGACATGGGGTAACGATATGGTCTTATACAGACGGCGGAAGTATCGCATACGCCAAGTGTAAAAGGGCAATGAATTCGTGGAGCTGTCATTAGTACTTCGGTGATTCATGTGGAAAGGTTTCCGAGATGATTATGGCCGCACTACGGGAATTTACAGACTTTGAACGTGGAATGCTAGTTAGGGTAGAGGCATGGGAGTTCAGTGTTCCGAAAGTCACAGAGTCAAGAATGTGTCGAGAATGCTAAATTTCAGGAATTACACCTCATCACAGACAAAGCACTGGTCGACGGTCTTCACTTAACGACCGAGAGCACCGTCGTTTGCCTAAACTTGTGAGTGCTAGTAGATAAGCAACACAGCGAGAAACAACCTCAAAAATCAATTTAGGACATACAACAAACGTATCCGATAGGACAGTGCAACGGAATTTGGCGTTAATGTGCTATGGCAGCAGACGACTGAGGCGACTGCCTTTGCTAACACCACGACATCGCCCGCAGCAGCTCTTCTTGGTTCGTGACCATATCGGTTGGACGACTGGAAAATCGTGGCCTGGTCATATCACCTCCGATTTCGGTTGTGAAGAATTGATGATAGGTTTCGAGTGTGGAGCAGACCCCACGAAGCCATGGTCCAGGGCGTCCACAAGGCACTATGCAACCTGCTGGTGGCTCCATAATGGTGTGGGCTGTGTTTACAAGGAATGGACTGATTTTTCTGGTCCCGCTAAAATGATCATTGACTGAGGT
This sequence comes from Schistocerca gregaria, assembly GCF_023897955.1. Classification (NCBI taxonomy): domain Eukaryota; kingdom Metazoa; phylum Arthropoda; class Insecta; order Orthoptera; family Acrididae; genus Schistocerca; species Schistocerca gregaria. The sequence goes on from NC_064922.1 coordinate 655,825,820, forward strand.
ACGTTAGGCTGCTTGGAAACCTTTTGCAGGCACTCATCGACGTCATGTTTCCAAACAACGATGGAATTTTTATGGATGACAATGCGCAATGGCACTGGGGCACAATTGTTTGCAATTCGTCTGTAAAACATTCTGCACAATTCCAGCGAATTATTTGACCATCAAGATCGCCCAACATGAACCTCATCAGATTTATATTGGGCATAATAGAGAGGTCAGTTCGTGCACAAAACCCTGCACTGACAACACTGTAGCGATCTTGGATGGCTGTAGAGGCATTATGGCTCAGTATGTGTGCAGAGGACTTCCAACGACTTATTGAGTCCATGCCATGTCGAGCAGCTGCACTAGGCTGGTCAAAAGGTGGTCCGACAACATATTAGGCGGTGTCCCACGAGTTTGTCGCCTCAGTGTAAATATTCCTCATTTCTAAATAGGGATATTGCAGTCTGGAAGCCACCAGCTTCAAGGGGGAGCCTATATGTCTACATGTATCAAAAACCTCCAAACCGCCGCTGCTAGCTTTAACCCTGTTTGAGTCGAGTACAGTGTGGTGAACAGCACCATCCAACTGGTGGGCCACCTGTTGACCTACTTCAGCCTCTGTTGGCCTCCTGCTCTGGTAACATGCAGTTCGAGCCCGAAGCCACTCGGTCACCATCACTTGTACAGGATAATTCCTTGGTGTCCACCTTTGATCATGTGGGCAGACGTTAATGCTGCTGCTACTTCTGCTAGCCGTCACTTTCACACTGCATCCACGGCTTGATTCTGTGCACCTCGATGTGCCCACTCCTGTACAGTCAGGTTGCATCTAGTCTGGACTGCAGGCCGTCGCCCGCTGCTGTGGTCAGCATCCTCAACCAGTCGTTGTCATAAGTAGTGTTGGCTGGCTGTTCGCACAGACAACTCTACGCAAACGCTGCTGCTTTCGGTTGTTATGTGAAAGCCGCCGGCCACTGCAACAAGTCGTTGGAAGACTCCTGCAGAAATAATGAGCCTTGTTGCCTCTATAGCCACCGTAACTGGTGCAGGATGTTGTTGCACGAACTGAGCCGGCCGGAGTGGCCTTGCGGTTCTAGGAACTACAGTCTGGAACCGAGCAACCGCTCCGGTAGCAGGTTCGAATCCTGCCTCGGGCATGGATGTGTGTGATGTCCTTAGGTTAGTTAGGTTTAATTAGTTCTAAGTTCTAAGCGACTGACGACCTCAGTAGTTGAGTCGCATAGTGCTCAGAGCCATTGCACGAACTGACCTCGCGATTACGTCCCATAAATGTTCTATGCGATACATGTAGGGCGATCTGGAGGCCAAATCATTTGCTCAAATTGTCGTGAATGTTCTTCAAACCATTCGCGAACAACTTGGCCTGCTGACATGACATCATTGTTTAGGAACGTGAAGGCACGAACGGCTGTCAGTTGTCTCCAGGTAAACGAACATAACCATTTCCAGTCAATAATCGGTTTAGTTAGACCAGAGGACCCAGTCCATTCCTTGTAAACACAGCCCACACCATTATGTTGTAACCGCCAGTTTGCACAACGCCTTGTTGACAACATGGACCCATGGCTTCGATGGGGTTTGCGCCTCAGTCGAACGCTACCATCAGCTCTAACAACCTGAAATCAGGATTCATCTGACCAGGACAAGATTTTCCAATCGTCTTGGGTCCAACTGATAGAGTCACGAGCCCAGGAGAGCGGCTGCAGGCGATGTGGTGTTGTCAGCAAAGGCACTCGCGACGGTTGTCTTCTGACGACCACACCTCTTCGCAGACTGCTTACAGCTTGTGTCCTGATGTCCTGGGGTCGTTGGCTTCTCCAAGCATCGACAACACCTGCCCCGTCGGCCTCTAAAGTTGTGTGATTCCACAACCTTAGCCAACAACAGATCAATGGAAGAGCGACAAGCAGAGAGAATCGACCTATGCTTGTAGGTGTTTCACACGTTTTTTCAGTTTAGCAAAACGGGAGACAGATATTTTGCTAAAAACAATAGGTGCGGTTGCAATAGTTAAATTAATTTTTTCTAATTTAACGTAGGACACTTCAATTACTCCCACTATAACTGCATTAGCAGTTACATTAGGATTCGCTGGTGCTTTGTTGGAGACACGACCCGCAATAGAGAAGAATTTCGTAATTAAATTTCTTGGTAAAGCTGACACAGACTGAGCACTAATCCGCATCACAAAGCATAGTTGTGCTTTGTACTTGAGTGCGTTATGCTAGTATTACATGCATTCTGTGTTCACATTTGCAAAAAGAGATGTGGCAGCATTTCTCCCCAGCCCTTGCTCTAGGATTCTAGTAGTCATTGCAGGACGCTAAATTTAATATCATTCTAGCGTTTCAATTACGGACAGGTGTTCATAGGTGCACTTAACACGTCGATATCGACCTTTACTGTGTACACATAAACAAGCGCACTTTCTACCGTCATGGGTTGCACAATTAACGACAAAACATTATGAGAACCAACACATACCTGCCGCCACAAAGCGCAGTTTGTCAACTAACGTAAAATACAAAGGCTGTGTGTAGGCTAAAATATTTTGTATATGCCATAGGCCGAAAATTGTGTATAGTCGCGTGACGTGTGTATATGTCACAGGCTAGTATATTAAAACATCGTCAAAGAGATCCCTCCATCATAAAATAAACTAAAATAAATTGACAAAAGATATGATCATGGACAAAAGATGTGGCCATGGAACAAACTTCCATATGTCTTATACGTATACAATAAAAGATAAAAACATAGGTAAAAACAACCTGATACAACAGTGAGAGTCGTACGATTTTGTTTCCATATGTATGATACGTCATAGAATGGGACGTAAAAACATCTACTTTTGTATTTTATTATATGATGTATCATACTTACAAAAATGGTTCGAATGGCTCTGAGCACTATGGGACTCAACATCTTAGGTCATAAGTCCCCTAGAACATAGAACTACTTAAACCTAACTAACCTAAGGACATCACACACACCCATGCCCGAGGCAGGATTCGAACCTGCGACCGTAGCAGCCTCGCGGTTCCGGACTGCAGCGCCAGAACCGCACGGCCACAGCGGCCGGCATCATACTTACAGAAATCTGTTTCATGACCATTTCCTTCAGTTCTTCATTTCATTACTTACTTTATTTTATGAGGGAGTGAGCCCTTTGACGCTGTTTTAGTACACTAGCACATGCAAACATGCACACGTCACGTGACTGTACACTGTTTCTTTTAAGCCTATGACATGCACACGTCACGTGACTATGCAAAATTTTTCACTCCACCCACAACCTTTGTATTTTGCATTGCGCCAGTTATATGTCGGTTTTTTCAATATTTTGTTGTTAATTTGGCAGCCTCTGGTGGTAATGTTTGTACTTCTATATTTTTGCAGTTTTCATTGCTATTACATCTATTTCATGCACCAACTGGACTTGAAGACGATCTGCAGAGCACATTGAAACGGATAGTCGATAGTAAAAGATGTGATCCAGACAGTGCAATTTATTATTGTAACAACAAAGATCACCATTTCCTGACGACATGGGATGAATTATACAACAGATAATAAATTTTGTGCGTGGGAGGAATCGTCGCAGAATTAAATTAAGAACAGTCTACCTACCTCTGCCCCAGATACCGGCTCGCCTGATATTTGGCTGAGAAGCCTCTGACTCTAGGAGGTGTCATTATAGCCCGCGCTACCTAGAGATTGAAAAATAACGAAACGGAAAATTCGAACAGCTATAAAAGGAAAAGAAAATGAGATCGCAGGAAGAAACAGAACTGTAGCTCTTCTAGTGGTATGGTCACGGCACACGACTGACTTTCTGTTTTGCGCGTAGAGCATTACGCTGTACGTGGAACAGCGCTCCATCTGCGGAAATGTTGTTGGGGAAGGCTGTGAAAGGAAGCAAGGCGAGTGCGGTGGCGGTGGCGGAGGCGGGGTCAGGGTTGAGAGCCGTAATGTCAGGGGCGGCTCAACACGGCGCGCGGCTCAAAGGTGGTACCCCCTATCCCCTCTACGTCTACATCTACAGCTACACCTACATGCTCATACTCCGCACGCCACAATACGGTGGATGGCGGAGGGTACCTTATACCACTACTAGCAGAAGCTAGTCCCTATCCTTAACACAATCTGAGCTTGTGCTCCGTCTCTAATGACCTCGATGTCGAGGTCTTCCTCCCTTCCTTCTTCCAAGGTGGTGAGGAACACAAACACGCGAGCAGTACTCAAGAATGGGTCGCACAAAGATTCCGCACTCAGCTTCCTTTAAAGATGAGCTGTTCCACTCACAAATGAGGCGAGAGCTAAATGTATAACCCTCCGTAGGCCTCCTAATTTCCGTTATCTAGTCTTCTCAGTCCTAACGCGAAATGTACGATGGCGGCAGTAGAATCGTTCTGCAGTCAGCCCAAAGGTGGTTGACTACTGGTTCCCAGGTTCCTGATCTCTGACAAACAGAAAAAATGGTTGAAATGGCACTGAACACTATGCGACTTAACTTCTGAGGTCATCGGTCGCCTAGAACTCAGAACTAATTAAACATAACTAACCTAAGCACAACACACACATCCATGCCCGAGGCAGGATTCGAACCTGCGACCGTAGCGGTGGGGCGGTTCCAGACTGTAGCGCCTAGAACATCTCGGCCACTCCGGCCGGCGCTTTAAGACACAGTTTCTACATTAATTCTATAACTACTGCTGACAGCATGGTCGATGTCACTAAAAGCCAAAATCAGTAAACAAATACTACAGTGTCCATTTACATTAACGTCATCACCTGTCAAAAGTCTCAACAGCCGCTTTTTGCTGCACGTACCGCTACGAGACGTGTAGGAAGAGAGTCAATAAATTTCTGGAAGGCAAGTATAGTCATCCCGACTCCAGTGCTGTGTCCAGCTTCGCTAGGTTTCTCGGCTGACGTTACGAACAGCCCGATGAAGGTGATAACAAAGAATCTCCATTGGGTTTAAATCCAGAGAGTTTGGTGGGAACGGGGGAAAGGAACAATCATCCTGATTCTCTTCAAACCGCGCACTTAAACTGCGATCTGTGTGGCTCGTTGTACGGTCCTGCTGGTAGATGAAAAAAAATAAATAAATAAAAAATAAAAAACTGCATGGATCCTTGTCTTCATCCACTGAGGCTTCCAAAGTGACGATATTAAGCAGGAAATGTCACGAAACATTTCCCAGACCATAACCTTCCATTCGCCGATCTGGACACTTGCGATGATATAACGGCTATCTGTCCATGGAGCATAAAACGTGATTCATCTGGAAAGACCATTTGACGCTACTCAGAGGTTGCACCTTGCTGTATTAATGTGACAATTCCAGTCTTTGTTTCGTTGGACAGCAGTCAACATAGATGCACGAATCAGGCGACCGCTGTGGAGGCGATACGCAGCAACATTCGCTGTGCGATTGACGAGAAGACACTGGTGGTATCCCCTTGTTTATCTAGGCCGCCAGTTGCTCAGCAGTTGCACGTCTGTCCTCCCGTACACATCCTCGAAGCCGTCTTTCACCACTGTCGTCTATGGCCTTTTGTGCACCGCTGTTGTCTCGGCGCCGGTTTTCGATGGCGCCAGTTTGTCTTCATCTTCATCTTCTCTTCAGGTATTGGGCAGAAATTGCCTGTTACGGTACCCATCTCTCTCGAGGTCTTCCTTTGTCTCTTCTCCCATGGCACTTATAATTTCTTGCCTCAATAATAAAATTCGAGATTACAGAAGAAAATGGAACGAACATCTACAAAGAACGGAGAGTGAGAGGCTTCCCTTCCCTGCCCCCCCCCCCCCCTCCCTCTTGAAAGAGTCAGTTACTCTTGCACGTTGTTCTTCAATCACAGCGGCATGTGAACAGTTTAAAAACTTAACCGTTTAATATATAATTCCAACCTTTGCCCGAAACCAATGTTCTTGCCCTTTCCACATTACCAGAACGACTGTATTGTTTTTCGCACTCCCGCCTCTGCCCCTCTTCCGCAACGCTACGTATACTCCCCACTTCTAGTGCTGCTCCGCCGGCCGCTGTGGCCGAGCGGTTCTAGGTGTTTCAGTCCGGAACCGCGCTGCTGCTACGGTCGCAGATTCGAATCCTGCCTCGGGCATGGATGTGTGTGATGTCCTTAGGTTAGTTCGGTTTAAGTAGTTCTAAGTCTAGGGGACTGTTGACCTCAGATGTTAAGTCCCATAGTACTTAGTCATTTGGAACATTAGTGCTGCATCTGCAGTCTAAGAGTGGTTATTGTAAGCCAACATAGAACACAAGCGATGGTCATATTATTGTGAAACGACCGTTTATGTAAATAAATCCCACGAAAACTCAAGACGCCTTTCAAAATCGGCTCTAAGCACTATGGGACTTAACATCTGAGGTCATCGGTTCCTTATACGTAGAACTACTTAAACCTAACTGACCTAAGGACATCGCACACATCCATGCCCGAGGCAGGATTCGAACCTGCGACCGTAGCAGCAGCGCGGTTCCGGACTGAAGCGCCTAGCCGGCCGGAGTTGCCGAGCGGTTCTAGGGGCTACAGTCTGGAACCGCGCGACCGCTAAGGTCGCGGGTTTGAATCCTGCCTCGGGCATGGATGTGTGTGATGTCCTTAGGTTAGTTAGGTTTAAGTAGTTCTAAGTTCTAGGGGACTGATGACCACAGCAGTTAAGTCCCATAGTGCTCAGAACCATTTGAACCATTTTGAAGCGCCTAGTACCGCTCAGCCACAGCAAAACGCTTTTATGGTGAACATTGCTGTCGTTGCTGCTCCACGCCCTGCAATCTGTTGTCACTGAGATAAGTCAACCAGCTCATGGTATCCCCAGGACCTGCTACGACACGAATGGTGATAGCTGCGTCGGAGAGTCCTATAACATTTTGCAAGCCGTAAGCTAGACGGCGGTTGGCAGCTAGGCAGCGTAGATGGTGTAGCCGCAGAGCGTAGGTCGTTAGGAGGCGCGCTTGGCGACCCCTGGGCGTGAAACGCCGCGACCCTAACAACGCCGTTAATGGCGGCGCGTGCGCCACAGACTGCTCTAGCTAGGACGCAGCCTGCCTGTCTAGCATCTGTACGTGGCACCAAAGGACCGCCTCTTCCTTCCCGCAAGTCTGCGCTTTCCGTACCTCGCCCTTACAGCCTTTCGCCCTACACGTTTCAGAGTGAAATGTGCTCTTTCCAAAGTTAAACACTTCAGTAACTAGGGAACACACGACAGTTAAAAATTAATTAAATAAATTATTGCTATAAACGTGAGGCTTAGGTACCAAAACTACTGCTGTTGTTTTGGTGATCGTTCTGGGGACTGGTCTGATGCAATTATTCAGGATAAAACTTCCTCGAAGATTAAAACTGTTTGCAAGGCCGAGACTCGAACTCAGGACCTTTACCTTTCGCGGACAAGTGCTCTACCAACTGAGTTGCTCACGCCCTGTCCTCACAGGTTTACTTCTGCCAGTACCTCGTCTCCTACCTTCCTACCTTCCTCGTCTCCTACCTTCCTAAATTCACACTAACCTGTCCTGCATAAGCCTCTTCATTTCTGCATAGTTACTGCAACCAATATCCACTGTAACTTCAGTAATGGATTCAAGCTTCAATCATCCTCTACAATTTCTCCCCTCCCCCCCTCCCCCTCATACTTTTCTCCATTACAAAATTGAAAATTCCTTTATTCTTCAGACTACGTCCTATTAATCAATTGATTCCTTTAGTTCTGTCAAAAATTTCTTTTCTCGTTGTTTGCATTCAGTACCTCTACATTAGTTATTCTATTTCACCATCTAATCTCATCATTCTTCTATAGTACTGCATGTACATTTTCTAAAGAATTCTGATACGAAAAATATTTGGAAACCTAGTTTGAACGCCAAAATTTGATCTCAGTAATTAATTTTCCAACACAATGGGTAAAGATAGTAGAACCCTAATTGATAATGTTATTCTTGGAGAAGCTCACAGCAAGAAAATAACTGTTTACTCAGTAACAAATTCTCTCTTTGATGATGATGAATCGCTATGTAGGATAAATGAGATAGTGCCTTACCTCAGTTGAAATGAATTAGGATTATGAATTACTCGAGGACAAATGCGTTTAAGAATAGTTTGTAAGTGACGACCTGGCGTGAAATTTATGACGAACCAAACACTAAAACAAAATTTCATCTGTTCCATGATAAATTCATATCATTCTTTAAAAACAGGTTTCTGTATAAGCCAGTCAGAAAGGACATTAAACAGCCACGTGAAAAACCATGGGAAACTAGACGGATTAACGTATCTTGTGAAAGGAAAAGAGAATATATCTGTTGGTAAGAACAAGAAAATATCCTGGGAGAGTTGCACATTAGAAAAATTGCTGAAAATTACTACTAAAAGTTATGAAAAAGTCAAGGAACAAGCACATAACCTCAAAAACCAGTAATTTCGACAACAGTCGTACCAGTATGTGGAACGAAGTCAAACGATAGACAGGACAACCAGCCACAGAACAGGGTAACGTATCTATTAAACTGAATGGAAGGGCTGAAAATGATCAGCCACAGGTAGCAAATATATTTAATGATCATTTCTTAAATAGGACACGAAGTGTAGGGACAAAGAGTTAAAGAGAAAAATTACAACAGTATGTAGAAAAAGCATGTCTCATAAAATTCAGTCATATAAATGTATTATCAGCTTCTCATTCTGACATTGAAAACATAAAAATAATAAACATTGCGGTACATTTGTGGTGAGGTATAATTTAGGTATAGTACGGAATTGAAATGAAATGAACACATATTTATAGATACACTAGTTGAGTACCGGCTATGTATATATTCCAGTTTTCTAATAGTCCATCTCCTCCATCCTCCTCACTCTAACCGTTCATTCTTCACTCCTTCTCGTCCATTTTCTCCTCTGCCCTGTCTCTGCCCATTACCTCCTCTTCTCTTTCTCTATCCATTTCCTCCCCCTCCCTCGGGCCATCCTGATTTAGGTTTTCCGTGATTTCCCTAAATCGCTTCAGGCAAATGCCGGGATGGCTCCCTCCCTCACCCAAAAGGACCGATGACCACGCTGTTTGGCCCCATTCCCCAACCTACCAACCAAACAACCTATCAAATAATCCTCCTGCCCCTCTCTCTGTTCATCTCCTCCTTCCTTCTACGTGTGTCCATCTCCTTCTTTCTTCTCGCTTCCCGTTCGTCACTCTCTCGCCCTTCTTTGTCCAAGTTATCACTCTCATCCCAACAGACTGCTGGTGGTTCTTATTCCCACTGCATTGCTTTCCAGATCGTAACTAAAATGTGTACTAAATCTGGCTGAAATAGTTCCGGTGGCTTTGCCAACGTACGCACATGACAAAATAATGTATACAATCTTTGAAACAGAATATCTCTTTACTTAAAGGAGACAGAAATACAATTTTTATGGGTAATAATTTACAAGCCGGTGAAAAACATAACAGTGCTTTCTTTTGTTTCAAGAGTGTCAGAAAACATGGCGTTATCGTTTGAACAACGGAAATGGGTGCTATAGTGTTACTGGAAAACAGAGAATGTGAGTTACGTACGCCGTTGAGTTTGGAACACTACCACAGACAAGAGTAACAATTGAAAGACTCAGAGATAAGTTTGTCGTCGAAGGAACGGTGCACGGTAGGAAGAAGGAACATAGCGGACGAAAGAGAAGTTCAACAGACAATGAGAGTGCTGATGCAGTAATCCAGGCATACACACAATCCCCGAAGAAATCTGTGGAGGCAATGCTCTCGTGAGACTGGGATCTGCAGAAGCAGTGTTCATAGAATTTTGTGGTCTCAGAACTTTAAGCCTTTCATTGCAAGACTTTTCCATGCTCTTAACGAGACTGATCCTGAAAGGCGAAGCGAATTTTGTAAGTGGTTCCTTAAATAGATGTGAAGAAGGGCAACGTTTCCAAGATCGAATTCCTTGGTCAGATGAAGCGACGTTTAAACTAGATGGAACAATTAACCGCCATAATTGCGTGTACTGGGCCAGGGAGAATCGATAAGTAACCGAACAAAGGCATGTTAATCCACCAGGAGTGACAGTCTGGTGTCGTCTGTCTTCTAGAGGGTTAATGGGGCCGAATTTCTTTGACAACACTGTCACGGGCGACTTGTACTTGGAAATGTTGGGAGTGATAACTCCTGGTCTTTTAGTTGGGTTTGGAAATAAAGATTATTACTTTCAACAGGATGGGGCGCCACCTTACTTTCACCTGGACGTGAGGGCATTCCTCGATCGTACATTTCCCGATCGTACATTCCCTGCCAGATGGATAGGACGAAGAGGGAGTGTGGAGCATCCCGCTCTATCTCCAGGTTTAACTCCTCTAGACTTCCTTCTGTGGGCTACTCTCAAGAACACAGTTTACGCTGCGAGAACACACACACACTGGACGATCTTAGAGAGCAAATTGAGCAAGCCTGTGATGATATTCCGTTGGAAACAATAAAGTTGGCATGTCGTTCAGTCGTAAGTCGTTGTCGACGGTGTATTGCGATGGGCGGACACCAGTTTGAACATTTACCACCTTAAGTCGGATCGTGACGCATAAAACACCACTAAAATTGTATTTCTAATCCCTTTCATTAGAGATGTTCACTTTCAAAGAGCGTGCACATTATTTTGGGACACCCTGTCTTTCACACTGTACAGTACATCTGTATCTCTTGCGTATTTCGCCATGCAGTTTCATTTTCATGCAGCTTAATGTTTATCACGTCGTATCTCCTGAACTGTGGGCTGTGCAGTGATACATTTTTGTAGATTCAGCCGCTTATGTAGACACTGTCATTGAAAAGTGCTGCGAATAGAGTTAGTAGCAACAAAGTAATACAAACTTAAACGCGTTGCATGGTGCCGCAATTTTTCACGCGTCTCAGTGTTATGAAGTAATGTCTCCTGAACTATGAGTCGTGCTGAGATACAATTTTTCTAGTACAACCAGGACATACTGTCTGAAAAAATATCGCCAATACAGTTAATAGCAAAGAAGTAATAAATAAAAACGTCATGATTCATGCGGCAGCTTCACTGCGTGAACAGCGAAACAGCGAAAATTAAATTATGGTTATTCGAATCCCGTGGGCTACACTGCTTTTTCACCCCCCGCCCCCTCCACCCACACCGCCTGTCCTCCGCCCCCACACACACATCTTTGATAGGTAGTTGGTTCTTATCCTCACAGCGAAATTTGTAGGCACTAAGTGACATGTGTAATAAGTTTGACTACAACCGCTCCAGTGGTTCAGGAGGCGTGTGGAACATACATTCATGCTTACATATGTGTATTCATTTTTATAATATCTGTGAATTCACTTCAGCAATGCGAAGACAATTTACATTATTCAAAGCAGATATAGCCCGGTTCCACTTCACTGCGCCGGCCAGTATGGCCGAGCGGTTGTAGGCGCTTCAGTCTGGAACCGCGAGACCGCCCAGGTCGCAGGTTCGAATCCTGCCTCGGGCATAGATGTGTGTGATGTCCTTAGGTTAGTTAGGTTTAAGTAGTTCTAAGTTCTAGGGGACTGATGGCCTTAAATGTTAAGTCCCATAGTGCTCAGAGCCATTTGAACCATTTTTTGAACCACTTCACTGCGATACGCGCATGAATGTATCGACAAATAAATAACAGTTGCTTGATGATTTCTTATTAAAACTTCAACATACTTCATCAGAATGTACCATAATGAATATCATCATATTATTAACTACACAAATGGAACCTGGATTTCAACGTCGCCTTAAAACGTCAGTGGCTTTTATTGATCTTACATCTGCCTATGATACAGTATGGAGACAAGGACTCTTGTACAAACTCGCCAGTGTCATACACTGACAAACCACAATCAGGTTCATAAACAACATGCTGTCTGAGAGATACTAACAAGTTGGCAATCAACTAAGCAGACAGAAGAAACTTGATAATGGTCTTCCTCAAGGCTCTGTTTTGGCACCAATCCTATTCAACTTGTATACATCTGACCTCCCTGAAACAGTGTCAAAGTTCATTTATGCAGACGATCTGGCCTTCGCCACTCAGCAGAGAACTCTTGATGCTGGTGAGAAGATCCTATACGCAGATCTAAGCACAACAGATGAATACTTCAGAAAGTGGAGACTAACACCAAATCCAACGAAGACTGAAGTCAGCTGCTTTCATCTTACAACAGAATGGCCATGCGAAGTTAAATGTCAACCAACAATGGTCAGGTCCTTCACCACAAATACTCTCCAAAATATCTAGGAGTGACTCTTGATAGAACCCTTACAGGAAGCTCACAAAAAAACCGCAGCATAGCTGAGATCACGCAATAACATCATACGGAAGCTGAGTGGTACATCATGGGACGCAAGAGCTACGACACTGCGATGCGCTGCCTTAGGGCTGCTCTATTCTGTTGCCGAATACTGTGCCCCAGTGTGCCTCAATAGCACACATGTGAGAAATATTCACGTGGAGCAAAAGGACAATAACAGGCTGCATCAAATCTACTCCTCTAATCTGATTACCACATCTAAGCAACATTGCACCACACAGACCCCCGAAAACAGAACGCCCTCCTCAAGGAATACCAAAAATTACTTTAAAATACCCGGGCTTCCAATGCACTCTGACTTTCCTGCACTTCGAATGAACCGATTAAAATCTAGGCAGCCACCTGTCCTACTGGCAGAGCCGCTTCAGGCAGCTACTTTCAGCATCAACAAAAAGTGTACAGAAATGTGGAACATCATTGCCCATGAGAAACATCAGACCCTCCAAGACCTGACACAAGACCATCCGGTATGGAACCAACGCGACGTGGCTAGAAAACAATTAATCGGATCCGCGCAGGCCATGGCATCTGTGCTGAAAACCTCGACCGATGGGGAAGGGTTTCATCTTGTCAGTGTGACTGTGGAAATGAACACCAGACGATCCATCACATTGTAACAAGCTGTAGCAAAAGAGCCTACCATGGGAACTTGGATCGACAAATTAGTTATTAATTAATACACTTATTTTTTTAAATTATAAACTTAATATAATTTTTTTAAAATTTTGTACAACTTTGTAATTCACAATTGCTAGTCGCTGTTCACTTGTAATGTAATAGGCTAAATAAATAAATAAATAAATTATTGTCCCTTTCGGAATAAACACGATTCGTTGTAGCGACACCAAGGGCTTCGGCGAAAATTAGAATAGAAATTGATTTTGTTCGAATGCAGTACTGGGGACGTTAATAGTGTTGCGATAACGCCTTTTGCTGGGCAGCTGGCGATTTCGTGTGGTAGTCAATTGATTTGTTAAACTTTGAAACTCGATTTCTGGAAAACGCTTGCGAAGCGTATCGTCCTACGTAAATGTGACTGCTGCGAAGAGCAGTGAACAGTATATCAGATAAGATTTAAACATACCCGCAGAGCTTTAAAAGGGAATGCAACTTATATCCAGAAGCTTCTAACGGGATTTCAGTCCTGGACATACACCTACGAAGCCATTACGAACTTTTGTCTGTATCTGTATAGAAATGTATGTATTTGCTGTAAATACCTGTCTACGATTTCTCCTGGCATCATACGATGAATAAAATGAATAAGCATTTTTACGAAATCGATGACCCGCTTCTCTTGTAATATACAGTAAAAGAATTTGGTTCAATGAAGAGACAAGGGTAAAAAGTTGTGTTATAAGATTTAGTAAGTGTACAAAAGATGTCGAGGGAAGAACTACCCGCTCACAGATTACGATAAATTTAATTTAAAAACTTTAAACAAAAAGAGCGACGTAAAATACAAGGGGCGTTCAATAAGTAATGCGAAAGGCTTTTTTTTTTTTTGAAAGTAGGTTGGTTTTATTTATTATTCCAATACATCACACTATTCCCCACTCTTTTGGTTACAAAACCATGTTTTTCATCGTAATATCCGTTCAATGCGACAGCCTTACGCCACCTTAATGGGACGGCTTGAATGCCCGCATGTATCACTCTACCGGTCGACGTTGGAGCCAACGTCCTGCTGCATCAATAATCTCCACATCATCGACGTACTGCAATTCCGCGCTGATGGTCCTTCGCTGCTTTTATGGTTTTCTGTTATGCGCCGAGGAACTCAGTGGGCAACCGGTTTCAGCACTACCAGCAAACCTGTCCAGCTGAGTAGCGATGTGTTTAATTATGGACCATCGATCACCTCGAGAGTGTCAGCACCTTCCAGGGTTGCAGGAGTCATAGCTGTGTGCGACCGCCGGGCAACGTTGTTGCGATGGTATCAGAAGCCTCGCTCAACGACTCTGCGTGCTTTTGTTCATTGCGAGTTGTCCGTAGACATTCTTCAAGCGCCTATGAATATCTGAGATGCTCTGGTTTTTCGCCAAAAGAAACTCAAAGACAGCTCTCCGCTTATAACGCACAACCGTTATACGAGGGTCACTCCAAAAGAAATGCACAGTAGTTTTATAAAATTGTGCATGTGTGCATGTGTGCATGTGTGAAAGTTTGTTTTCAAACTTAGTTCAACCTGTCCCCGTGAGTGGCGCCGTCACAGCATGTCTTCAAGATCTCTGCTACACTTGACGTTCGTCAGAAGCAACGTGCTGTCATAGAATTCCTGTGCTGTGAAAACCAGACAGTGAGAAACATCAAAAAGAGGTTGGAAAAGGTGTACGGAGATGCTGCTCTCGATCACAGTACAGTTAGTCGGTGGGCAAGCAGGTTACGTGATGAAAGCGGCCATGGCAGTATTGAGGATTGTCCTCGCAGCGACAGGCCTCGTACTGCACACACTCCAGACAATGTGCAGAGGGTTAACGAATTGGTGACTGCCGACAGACGCATCACAGTGAATGAATTGTCACGCTACGTTGGGATTGGGGAAGAAAGTGTTTGCAGAATACTGAAAGTGTTGGAGTTAAAAAAGGTTTGTGCTAGGTGGGTTCCCAGGGTGTTGACAGTGGCTCACAAAGAAACAAGAAAAACGGTATGCACCGAACGTTTGGAACAGCACGAGAATGGTGGAGATGAATTTCTTGGAAGAATTGTCACAGGTGATGAAACATGGCTCCATCATTTTTCAACAGAGACGAAGAGGCAATCAATGGCGTGGCATCATGCAAATTCACCCATGAAAAAAAATTTTCGAAACCACACGTTCTGCTGCAAAAATTATAGCTACGGTGGTTTTCGATTCCGAAGGGCTCTTGCTTGTGGACATAATACCGAGTGGAACGGCCATAAATTCTGATGCATATGTGACAACACTGCAGAAACTTCAAGCTCTACTGAGTCCTGTTCGACCACATCGGCGAAAGCAGCATGTTTCGCTGTTGCATGCAGTCCGGAACCGTGCGACTGCTACAGTCGCAGGTTCGAATCCTGCCTCGGGCATGGATGTGTGTGATGTCCTTAGGTTAGTTAGGTTAAAGTACTTCTAAGTTCTAGGGGACTGATGACCACAGCAGTTGAGTCCCATAGTGCTCAGAGCCATTTGAACCATTTTTTTCGCTGTTGCACGACAATGCACGGCTACATGTCAGTCAAAAAAACTATGGAAGCGATCACAAAACCGGATGGATAACACTGAAACACCCGCCTTACAGTCCTGACCTGGTTCCAGGCGACTATCATCTGTTTGGGAAACTGAAAGGCTCTCTTCGTGGAGGAGGGTTGAAGATAATGACTCCCTTCTGTACGCTGCCAAACAGTGGCTACAACAGGTTGCTCCACAACTTTACCGTGCGGGTATACAGGCGCTGGTTCCAAGATGGCGTAAGGCAGTTGAGAGGGATGGAAATTACATGGAGAAATGAAAATACAGTTCCTAAAGGATGTATCTACACACTGTAAAACTTTCAAACATGTAGAATAAAAGAATATTTATAAAAATAGTGTACATTTCTTTTGAAGTGACCCTCGTAAGTGTTATTTTGAAGGCTGTGTGCCGGTCCGAGTGGCATTGCGGTTCTAGGCACTACAGTCTGGAGCCGAGCGACCGCTACGGTTGCAGGTTCGAATCCTGCCTTGGGCATGGATGTATGTGATGTCCTTAGGTTAGTTAGGTTCAATTAGTTCTAAGTTCTAGGCGACTGGTGACTTCAAGAAATTAAGTCGCATAGTGCTCAGAGCCATTTGAACCATTTTTTTGAAGGCTGTGTGAGGCGTCACTACTTAACGGAAACTTCATAAAACTATGTGGCTGAAGCGGGAATACAACACGATGTCGGACAAGAAAATTCGCGTTTTCCGACCAAATTCGCTCAGAACATTTTTTATTTTATTTTTTTTTCTACAGGATGTTACAAAAAGGTACGGCCAAACTTTCAGGAAACATTTCTCACACACAAATAAGGAAAAGATGTTATGTGCCCATGTGTCCGGAAACGCTTAATTTCCACGTTAGAGCTCATTTTAGATTCGTCAGTATGTACTGGACTTCCTCGATTCACCGTCAGTTGGCCCAATTGAAGGAAGGTAATGTTGACTTCGGTGCTTGTGTTGAAATGCGACTCATTGCTCTACAGTACTAGCATCAAGCACATCAGTACGTAGCATCAACAGGTTAGTGTTCATCAAGAACGTGGTTTTGCAGTCAGTGCAATGTTTACAAATGCGGAGTTGGCAGATGCCCATTTGACGTATGGTTTAGCACGGGGCAATAGCCGTGGCGCGGTACGTTTGTATCGAGACAGATTTCCAGAACGAAGGTGTCCCGACACGAAGACGTTCGAAGCAATTGATCGGAGTCTTAGGGAGCACGGAACATTCCAGCCTATGACTCGCGACTGGGGAAGACCTAGAACGACGAGGACACCTGCAATGGACGAGGCAATTCTTCGTGCAGTTGACGATAACCCTAATGGGAGCGTCAGAGAAGCTGATACTGTACAAGGTAACGTTGACCACGTCACTGTATGGAGAGTGCTACGGGAGAACCAGTGGTTTCCGTATCATGTACAGCGTGTGCAGACACTATCAGCAGCTGATTGGCCTCCAGGGGTACTCTTCTGCGAATGGTTCATCCAACAATGTGTCAATCCTCATTTCAGTGCAAATGTTGTCTTTACGGATGAGGCTTCATTCCAACGTGATCAAATTGTAAATTTTCACAATGAACATGTGTGGGCTGACGAGAATCCGCACACAATTGTGCAATCACGTCATCAACACAGATTTTCTGTGAACGTTTGAGCAGGCTATGTTGGTGATGTCTTGATTGGGCCCCATGTTCTTCCACCTACGCTCAATGGTGCACGTTATAATGATTTCATACGGGATACTCTACCTGTGCTGCTAGAACATGTGCCTTTACTAGTACGACACACACCGAGCGAGGTGGCGCAGTGGTTAGCACACTGGACTCACATTCGGGAGGACGACGGTTCAATCCCGTCTCTGGCCATCCTGATTTAGGTTTTCCGTGATTTCCCTAAATCGTTTCAGGCAAATGCCGGGATAGTTCCTTTGAAAGGGCACGGCCGATTTCCTTCCCAATCCTTCGCTAACCCGAGCTTGCGCTCCGTCTGTAATGACATCGTTGTCAACGGGACGTTAAACACTCACACTAACTAACAAGTACGACACAACATGTGGTTCATGCACGATGGAGCTCCTGCACATTTCAGTCGAGGTGTTCTTACGCTTGTCAATAACAGATTCGGTGACCGATGGATTGGTAGAGGCGGACCAATTCCATGACCTCCATGCTCTTCTGACCTCAACCCTCTTGACTTTCATTTATGGGGGCATTTGAAAGCTGCCCGCATCTCGTGGTAGTGCGGTAGCGTTCTCGCTTCCCACGCCCGGGGTGAGGTATTTTCTCTCCCTCGTGATGGCTGGGTGTTGTGTGATGTCCTTAGGTTAGTTAAGTTTAAGTAGTTCTAAGTTCTAGGGGATTGATGACAATAGATGTTAAGTCCCATAGTGCTCAGAGCCATTTGAACCATTTTTTTTATTTGAAAGCTCTTGTCTACGCAACCCCGGTACCAAATGTAGAGAATCTTCGTGCTCGTATTATGGACGGCTGTGATACAATACGCCATTTTCCAGGGCTGCATCAACGCATCAGGGATTCCGTGCGACGGAGGGTGGATGCATGTATCCTCGCTAACGGAGGACATTTTGAACATTTCCTGTAACAAAGTGTTTGAAGTCACGCTGGTACGTTCTGTTGCTGTGTGTTTCCATTCCACGATTAATGTGATTTGAAGAGAAGTAATAAAATGAGCTCTAACATGGAAAGTAAGCGTTTCCGGACACGTGTCCACATAACATATTTTCTTTCTTTGTGTGTGAGGAATGTTTCCTGAAAGTTTGGCCGTACCTTTTTGTAACACCCTGTATTACCATTGAACGCCCCTCGTAGGAACGGCAGGGGGCTTTTGACCTTGTTGTGAAAAATGGAATGAAAATGAGGGTTCGGCATCTCGTTGACGAGTTGATCAGTGACCGAACGTAAAGTTTCTTCGTACAGGAAAGCGGCCAGACCTACCCTCGTAGGGACAAAAGGCGGTATCAGGAAGGACGCACGCCCGTCTGCAGGCGAAACGTGTCCGAGAGTGGAGGCAGTGGTGCCGGGTAGGAGAGGTCAGGACCACGGGAGGCGGGGCTGCGTGTCGGAGGCGGCGTGGCACGTACTCATTCTCATGCAGGGGGCGGAGGCGGGAGGAAGGCGGCGCCGCGACAGTTTCCGGCCGCTTCGTCCCCCCGTCCCGAATGGACACGCGCTGCGCTCACACCTCCCGTTGGCGAATTGTCCGCGAGTGCTCGTTAACAACACCCACCTCTATCAAAGAGCTCAAAACAATATATGCACCACCCTAATAATTTTTCAGAAAAGTTTTTTCTGAAAACTATCAACACTACCCAAACTTTCTCAATATTACCACCAACCAGTGTGGTTTTGTGGAAAGCTGTGAAAACACCGATGCCATCAATGCAACTCGCTTGCTCGTCGACAAACACAGTAAGAAGCCTAAACATATTTGCTTCGCTTTTCTGGACCCGGCAAAGACTTTCGGTCAAGTATCAAGTGACTCCATATGGTTCAATTTTTTGTATTATTGTGTTACCAGTCACATTCATTTATTTTTAAACACTGCAACACGTTTCAGCCTTGTTTTGCTCACCATCTGGCGTTTATGCATACACATCTTCTTCAAAGGTAAATTGTCTTAGTCTACATTATCCTACAACTATTCTGCAGCTGGAGTGACTATTGGGGTATTTGGGGGGAGGAGAGTGGGCAATGAGTGGCCAAAAATTTATGCCCAATGTTGCCTTTTGCTGATGTTAGTTAGTTACATGTTCCACAGATCATGTGGACGATTCTTTTATTGAACGAGTCACTTTACAGGATATGATTAGTGTTAACATTAGTGAATATATTATTTTAGTCCTATTCATGCAACTACACTTGTTTTTATTGGCTATCAGTTTTTAACTAGAGAAATCATTTTAAATTAGATTTAAAATTTGCTTCGCTACGTGTTAGGCAATTTATGTCATTGTGCAAATAATTTAACATTTTTGTTGCTGCATATTGAACTCCTTTCTGAGCCACTGACGACTTTAACAATGGGTAACAAACGTCATTATTCCCTCTAGTTCATAGGTATGGACATCACCGTTCTTCTTAAATTGTGATGGATTATTTACGAGGAATTGCATTAGCGAGTATATGTATTGTGACGCCGCAATTAAAATGCCCAGCTATTTGAACAGGCACCAGTGTGTTTCCGTTGTCACCGATATCACACTCTGCACAGGATGCAGACAGTTTTGCATTAGTTGTGATATACTTACGTTTTGAAGTCCGAAGGCTTCATCCTTAGCACACTGGCGGAGCTGTTGTTCACATTAGATTATTGTACTGCAGCCTTAATGTATCGCTCTTTTACTTAGTTGCACTGCACAAGGCCGGCCGGGGTGGACGAGCGGTTGTAACTGCTACAGTCTGCAACCGCGCGACCGCTACGGTCGCAGTTTCGAATCCTGCTTCGGGCATGGATGTGTGCGAAGTTCTTAGGTTAGTTAGGTTTAAGTAGTTGTAAGTTCTAGGGGACAGATGACCTCAGAAGTTAAGTCCCATAGTGCTCAGAGCCATTTGAACCTTTTTTTTTGTTTTCCACTGTACAAACGTTTCTCCATGGACGTAAACAGTACAATACGGCTGCCTTGCAGCGCGTGGATGAATATCGACTGTCGGTTCTTTCCAGTTTTTACCCACTACAGCTCACTCAAGAATCGTGGAAGCTATTCCTTCATCATAACGCTCTTCTTACCACCTTGCTCCTTCTTTCGATTTCTTCATATTTGTTCCGGTAGCCACTTTTCCTGGCTTCCTTTCACTTCCTATGTATTTCATTCCTAAGTGACTTATATTGTTGTATTTTTCCTGAACATTTTCGTACATCCATCTCCCGTCTATAACTTGAACAACGGTTCTTCGTTGATATCATTCTTATCTTTTATGTGCCTGTCCAGCATCTATGATTGTCCTGTTTAGAGATATCCATCCCTCTTGCACTGAACTACCTTATTTGTTACCGCAGTATCAACAGAGAACTTCAAATCATCATTTCTCAGTTCTTCGGTATACCACTTCTTTCCATTCTGATTATTCGGACGATACTCTTGAACGGTAACCTACTTTCAATCATCGGTAGATTGTGATCTGTGTCTGGACCTGTTCTTTGGTACGTCTTACAATCCAATGTATGATTTCGGAATCTCTGCCTGACTATGATGTAAATCAGCTGGACTATCCCGTGCCACGAGGCTTTTTCCAAGTACCCCTCCCCCTCGTCTGATTGCATTTGCTACCACTAGCTGAAATTTATTGCAGATCTCAAACTTTCTCCTCTCTCATTCCTATCAAACAGCAAATAATCTCCTGTAACTCATCCGTCTTCCTTCCCCTGCTACAGCGTTCCAGTCATCCACGATTATCAGATTTTCATGGTCCGTTACATACCGAATTACTGGTCCAGTATCCTCATATACTTTCTCTACTTCTTGATCTTCTGCTTATGATGTCGGCTATATACCTGAACGATTATTGTTGGTGGTGGTTTTTTGTCGCTGCTGCTGAGATGAGCCCCGTCACTGAACTTTTCATAGAACTCACTCTCTGTCATATCTTTCTATTCATGACGTTTCCTAATCTCAGTACAGCATTTTCTGCTGCTGCTAATATTGCTCTATAATCGTCTGACCAGAAATACTTGCCTCCTTTCCATTTCACTTCACTGATACCCACTATATCTAGGTTGAGTGTTTACATTTTCCTTTCCCGCGTTTCTAGCTTCCATATCACGTTCAAACTTCTGACATTCCTCGCTCCAATATCAAACTTTCGTTGCTTTTTCAGCCTTTTCCTAACTGTTCTGTTGAAAGCACTACTTGCAGAAACAGCATACTTTGTGTCCATTACGAACTTTAATAAGAGCAACATGTAGTCAGAAAGCCAGGAGATGTTCTCGACAGTTTTGTGACTGAGAAAGATGTAGAAACCACAGGGAGGAAGTATAGTACAGAGAGGTCGCTACAGCAAGTAAATTCTTCTGAGGGTTCTTAGACAAACCAATCTGTGGGTTATCCGCTGCTCGTTCACTTTAAGGGAAGATTAAGATTTGATGCACAATGAACAAGGAGACCATTAGAGGCATCATACCGTATTTGCTATGGCAAGAATGAGGAGTGAAATGGGAGGTATACTTTTCATAGCAGCTGTCCCAGCATTATCTGTAGTTGATTTAGGAAAATGATGCAAAAATTGGGGAATTTTGCCTGACGCCGCTCCAGTTCAGTAGGTTGACCACTGGATCACTTCGCTCGGCCGTCCTCTTGACAAACTCCAGATGAGTATTGGTAAGTTTAAATAGAGAGTGCATTGAAATTTTTTGAATTTCTGACGTGACTTTGATGTACGATGACAGTGCAGGTAACCAATGAAAATCGGGACAAGTTCAGTTCATGTAAAAAGCAAGATTCGCCCTCATTTGATGTCTGGAGAAGGCACAATGATTTCTTTCACTTAACATTACTTTTAGCGAAATGCTTTAATCCTAGAAAGTTTTGACGATCTAGTACGCTGTCAGTTAGAAGAGTTTCTTTCAAGTACTTAAAAAGATGATAATCTTGTTGGAGTGGCGTAGGGACTTCACAAAAAGCAGGAACTCGAAACAATATGTCAGAAAAACAGCAAAAAGCACTAAAATGAGCCACGATCTGGCGGTCCGGGTGAGTAGTAATCTACACCTGTTTGCTTACCATGCTGTGTTCTATGGAAAAGTGTCATCTCTTACTGACTGTAGGAGGATATCGGATGGCTTCATCAGGGTTTCTATTTGGTACGGTTAATGGTACCTTTCTCTAAATGTGGAACAATGTATGAGTCGGAAAAACAATCCTGTAATGTTCCAATAGCGTACTGGTGATATGCTGCTTGACATAGTAACGTCGTTTACGTATCTATGCATAATGTTACAAATCTACATGAAATGCGATGAGCATGTACGGTCGGTTGCAGAGCAGGTGAAATGGGAAAGGCGGAGGGGGGGGGGGGGAGGGTTGTTTATTGGGAGAGTTTTAGGTAAACGTAGCTTGTCTACAACGGAGATGGCATAAAAAACAATATTACCTTTCATTGTTGAGTACTGCTCGCGTATTTGAGATCGTCATCAGACCGGATTAAAGGAAGACGTCGCAGAAATTCAGAGTCCTGTTGCTGAATTTGTGGTACGACCAACCTGTGAGTATGACTGAAATGCTCCTTGAGCTCAAATGTGAATAAACGGAAAGAGGAAAGCGTTCTGTTTATAAACCACTAAAGAGGAAGTTTAGGGAACCAACATTCATGATAGAGTGCAGAACGACTCTACTGCCACCAACATACATCTGTTGTAAGTACTGTTATTAAGACAAGTTAAAGAGAAATCATAAACATATAGACGGTCGTTTCTTCTCTGTTCATTTTCGAGTAGGAGTGGAAAGTGAATGACTAGCAGTGGTACCAACTGCCGTGCACCTATGGTGGCTTGTAGAGTATGTGTGAAGACGTGAATGTCGGTCCTAAAATTGGTAATCTGAAGGAGAAATATAATGTAAATAACAGATATAGCAACACAGAATATGTTTCACATAGGGATGATTAGAACCACTAACGTAAGAAGTTATTATAAATTGCGTGAGTTGTTTTCAGTAGGATGAATATTTAAAGTAGCCTCACGAAGTCAGTGAGCTTTCCTTCTGAGGCTGTTCCCAACGACAGCAGCAAGGGAGGAGCGAAGAGTTTCCATAAATAGACTGCTTGCGATAATGGCTCTCGAGTCGTACGCGCACTCTGCCGGCCGTGTGTACAAACATACGCGGCCGCCATGTTGAGGCAGGTCGGTAGTGTGTCAACGACCTTTGGAAAGTGCGCCGCGGCTGCCAAAACGTGCACAACCTGTTGCAGCGCCACAGGCGGAACGGGTCCCTGGTGGGGGGGAGCGGAGAGGGGGCCAACGCAAACATTTCGCCGCCTCACTCCTGCTCCCTAGCGGGACAGCCGAAAACTACTCACTCCACTGGTGCGCCCACTCTCAAAGCACCACGTCGATCGAGCACTCGACGACTGTCTCTGTCCAATCCAGCACAGCCAGGGTCTTGATATCGTATCACACTGGAAGTCTGCCCAACTATTTCTATAGACATTTTTATGCACATCTTTTTCCTTTTCACTTTGCTGTTATCACCATTCACTGTTCCCAAAGATTAAGTGTACTTTTTTCCCATTAAAACTTCGCTACCTGCTACTAGAAGCCGTGAGACAGTCTGCAGCACGTTTCGGGCAAATCATTGATCCGGTCATTGACGTAATCTTACAGAAGATCACACCAACACCAGGCATTCATATTCTTGATTAGGTAGCATTGCCCAAGAAGCAAAGCCGGCCGTAGTGGCCGAGCGGTTCTAGGCGCTACAGTCTGGAACCGCGCGACCGCTACGGTCGCAGGATCGAATCCTGCCTCGGGCATGGATGTATGTGATGTTCTTAGGTTAGTTAGATTTAAGTAGTTCTAAGTTCTAGGGGACTGATGACCTCAGGAGTTAAGTCCCATAGTGCTCAGAGCCATTTCAACCCAAGAAGCGAAATCAAAATAGATCCAGCCCCCAGCTGTGATAAAGGTTTTTTGGGTTTATCTCTTGGTTGTCGGGCAAACACCGCAGCTGGAAATTCCTTCTCATATATTTCCAATAGGAGCCCGTCTGCCCTACTACCAGCTTGCCTGATATTTGACCTAACGAAAGAAGGTCTTGAATAGTCCAGACCTCAAACAGCTCTTCCTGACCACAAAGGAATGAAGAAAACAAACCTTTCTCAAATATCGTACTTGTGCTTTCGTAGGACCCTTTGATGTCCCCATGCGGATCCCTGAAAATAATGGAAGATTTTTGCCTGGCAAATCACAGCTGGGAATGTTTCCAAAGCATTTCCAGGTCCAGTATTGGACTTAGAACCAAGGAATGATTCCACTGTCATTAATTGGAGAAATTTGGACGTATTTTTATTTAATATTCAGTGGCTAAGTGAAGTTAGTGAGTGAGTCTTAGAAAAGTGAAACTGAGGTTACTTGTTATGTTACATCACAGCAGTGACAATGACACACACACACACACACACACACACAGACACACACACACACACACACACACACACACACACACAGAGAGAGAGAGAGAGAGACAGACAGACAGACAAAGAGAGAGAGAGAGAGAGAGAGATCTTGTCACAGCATTACATGATCTATGACTACTGTAGGATGCGCACGTATCAAAAAGCTATACTATGACATAATAGTCTAGGTCCGCCCCTTATATCTTGTTGCCGCAGAAATCATCACATATTCTTTGGAATTGCCTAACGTTACCGTTAACCACTCGATAATTACCAACAAGTAAAATGTTGAATCTCGAAGCATGGAACTTAGCTGCAATGGTTTGAGCAACATAGTATGGAGATCTAGTTTTGGTCACATTAATCAAACTGAATGGATGTGTGGGCAGTTGAAAACATCTGTGGCGTCATCAAGCACCAGACAGCCATCTAGTCGTAAAATAAGAGAATTGTTTAAACTATGCTTCGAGTTATTGTTGCATCTGTCACCAAGCACGTCCCAGACACAAGAAAAATTGACGGAAAGAAAAAAATGCAGCTGTTTTCCATATCGAAAGTCAAATATCACGAAAGTTGTGAACAAGTCAATAAGGATTTGCAGGAAATAAATGCTTGGTGTAATGACTGGCAGTTATCTCTCAATATTAGTAAGTGTAACCTACTGCGTATAACAAGGCGAAAATCCCCATAAATGTACAAGTACAAAATAAATGCCCAGTCTTTGGAAGCGGTAACATCCGCCAAGGTTCTGGGTGTGACTATCCGAAATGATCTCAAATGGAATGATCAGATTACACAAGTAACGGGCAAGGCGAACTCTAGATTGAGGTTTTTTGGTAGAATCCTGAAGCGATGCAGTCCTTGAACAAAGGAAATTGCTTACAATACGTTAGTTCGTCCAGTCTTGGAGTATTGTTCGTTTGTGTGGGTTCCTTACCATCTGGATCTCATTCAAGAGATTGATAAGGTGCAAAGAAGAGCGGAAAGATTCGTGACTGGTACATTTAGCCATCGCGAGAGCGTTACAAATCTCATAGAAACTTTGAAGTGGGACACACCTGCAGACAGACATCGCGCTAAGCGGAAGGGTTTGCTCACCGAATTCCGAAATCCGATCTTCGCCGAGGATGTGCAGCATATATTAATACCACCAACTCTCGTATCGCGCAATGATCACCATTTAAAGGTAAGGGAAATTAGAACTCGTACTGAGGCGTTCAGACGGTCGTTTTTCCCTCGTGCGATCCACGAGTGTAACAGAGGGGGGGGGGGGGGGGGGGGGGAATATGCCTTTGGCGCGAATCGTGCCCTCCGCCACAAATCGCTTGGTGGCTAGCGGAGTATATATGTAGCTGTAGATGTTAGGTTGCTATTTATAACGTTTAGGGTAATAAGTATACTCTACTGTTCTCTTCAATGATCCAGCGCTCAAAATGAGGTTTGCTGGTACATCCTCCTTCCAAGCTGGTGACATGCACTTAAGAAGCAAACGTCAATCGCACTAACTACAATATAGCGACTGTAGCATTCATATGAGAAAATGACAGCTGTTCCGCAGTATTCTGCTACAAGGTTACTGAATTCCGCACCTTCGAACAGTTAATAAGGCAGCGTAACTTTGGCGCACATGACTACGTTTTCCCTAAGTCAAAACAAGCGATGTCGTCTCTAGCGACGTCAACGTCGATGGAACGGTATGACCTTATTTCCCTTGCTCTCAGATACGTTGCCAGAACTGAACTCTCTCTTCCGTCCTAATGTAATTGTCAATAAATGGAAATAGGGTGATCGAAAATGTGCATGGTGTCTTTTCATTGTTACCTTTGCCTCCTTATCTAAACTGCAAAGGGGCGCAGTAACGTAAGTATGCGTCCCTCACAATTCAGTGTTCAAAAATGGTTCAAATGGCTCTGAGTACTATGGGACTTAACATCTGTGGTCATTAGTCCCCTAGAACTTAGAACTACTTAATCCTAACTAACCTAAGGACATCACACACATCCATGCCCGAGGCAGGATTCCAACCTGCGATCGTAGCAGTCGCGCGGTTCCGGACTAAGCGCCTGCAAAGTTTGGAAGGTAGGAGACGGATACTGGCAGAAGTAAAGCTGTGAGTACCGGGCGTGAGTCGTGCTTCGGTAGCTCAGTTGGCAGAGCTCTTGCCCGCGAAAGGCAAAAGTCCCGAGTTCGAATCTCGGTCGGGCACGCAGTTTTAACCTGCCAGGAAGTTTCATACGAGCTGATGTACGATAACCCTGTATATTTTGGTGGTTAAATAGTACTTACATCTATGAAACATGGTGAGTTAGTTTTTTAATCATTTACTTGATTTATCTAGTATTTTACATGAATCTGAGAGGGAATAAGAAACAAAAAACAGGACGAGATTGGCAGTGGATTTAGCATGAAGCGATGCGGGTTGTTCCATAATAGTGTTCACGTAGTTCAAGCTTTCATCGTACCTTCGACTACTAGCACACGTCCCGTGGAAGCCCAGGTGAACGTCCGCTACAGCATCCAAATTTCCGCCACTGGCCCGCGCCCACGATGCACAGCGTATTGCGAGCAGCCACTTCGCCTGAGTGACAGTGTAACCGTACACGACCACTGACTTGGTGTAGCAAGAAACGTGAATGATATAATCAAGCGACACGCCTCCACTGGTCTACAGACCAATCTCGAAGATAAGTCCGTCTCCACTGCCATCGCAATTGACGACGTGGGAAGTCGTACAGGGTGTATACTGTGGACCCCAAAGTTCAATAATGTTCGCTGAACAGTGTGCTCCGAAACACTCGTGACTGCACCGTCACCATACTTGGTCGTCACATCTAGCACCGACAGTCGCGTACCGTGCTCTACACAGCAGGCAAGTCTCCGACTTCCACAGACTGTGACGAGGCGTCGAGGTCCATCAACTCGTTGCCCACTCGCGGTTCCACCGTACTTCAATCATTTCTGATAGGTGCTCACGACAGTAATACGCCAACAGCCGACCAGCTTTTCCTTTCCGAGATCTTCTTCCCCAGGCGAGTCATAGACATCTGCTCTTTGTCAAAGTCTCTCACTCAGTGGACTTCCACAGCTGCAGCCGGTACCGCGGCTATACTGATTCCCCATTCGCCTCTGCTTCTGTTAAACTACACTCCTGGAAATAGAAAAAAGAACACATTGACACCGGTGTGTCAGACCCACCATACTTGCTCCGGACACTGCGAGAGGGCTGTACAAGCAATGATCACACGCACGGCACAGCGGACACACCAGGAACCGCGGTGTTGGCCGTCGAATGGAGCTAGCTGCGCAGCATTTGTGCACTGCCGCCGTCAGTGTCAGCCAGTTTGCCGTGGCATACGGAGCTCCATCGCAGTCTTTAACACTGGTAGCATGCCGCGACAGCGTGGACGTGAACTGTATGTGCAGTTGACGGACTTTGGGCGAGGGCGTATAGTGGGCATGCGGGAGGCCGGGTGGACGTACAGCCGAATTGCTCAACACTTGGGGCGTGAGGTCTCCACAGTACATCGATGTTGTCGCCAGTGGTCGGCGGAAGGTGCACGTGCCCGTCGACCTGGGACCGGACCGCAGCGACGCACGGATGCACGCCAAGACCGTAGGATCCTACGCAGTGCCGTAGGGGACCGCACCGCCACTTCCCAGCAAATTAGGGACACTGTTGCTCCTGGGGTATCGGCGAGGACCATTCGCAACCGTCTCCATGAAGCTGGGCTACGGTCCCGCACACCGTTAGGCCGTCTTCCGCTCACGCCCCAACATCGTGCAGCCCGCCTGTTTGGGACTGGATGAAGCGTCGTCTCACGCGGTCTGCACGTCCAGCACGAACGCTGGTCCAACTGAGGCGCCAGGTGGAAATGGCATGGCAAGCCGTTCCACAGGACTACATCCAGCATCTCTACGATCGTCTCCATGGGAGAATAGCAGCCTGCATTGCTGCGAAAGGTGGATATACACTGTACTAGTGCCGACATTGTGCATGCTCTGTTGCCTGTGTGTATGTGCCTGTGATTCTGTCAGTGTGATCATGTGATGTATCTGACCCCAGGAATGTGTAAATAAAGTTTCCCCTTCCTGGGACAATGAATTCACGGTGTTCTTATTTCAATTTCCAGGAGTGTATATTGAGTACCTACAACTTCACATGGATGCACGTCCACCAGGGGGCATTCAATGTCGTGATGAGCAATGGTCATAATGTTTTGGTTCATCAGAGTATGACAGGGCCCACGAAAGATTTCTGTTAGGCTGTGGCACTGGACTAGGAAGTAAATGAGAACCTGCCACATTTGTCTTGAACATCGCTCGATTTTCAGAAGAGATAGATGCATGGGGGTTCGATTTACATGGGCTCTCACTGTGCTCCGGTGTAACCCACAGAGGAAAGGGTGCGCTGGATATAGCATCCGATTATCAGTCTTTGTGCCAAGGTTCTTGGTTAATTTTGAAATTTATTTATAGTGTCCCAAGAACTGACACTCTTGATGGTAGTTTGTATTTCGGGAGTCGCAACGGTGCTCTTCGAGACGGGTAGACTATGTAATGTGTGAGATCGCCGTTGCTGCATCTCGATCGATACAAGAACAAACATAACCATCGTGAGGTGCGACAACGCGCGATAAGGCTTCTGTGGTATTAACAATGAGCCTTCGGTTGCTTCCTCCGAGCGTGCGCCAGCACAACAGTCGTTAAGCCAGAATCTGCAGATGCGGAATAGTAGTGAAAAGTCGGTCGGAGGAAAAACAGGAATATCTGGTAGTGTACTGAATTGTGAGGGCACGTGTTGGCCGAACTTCAATAATAACAAGAAAAGATACACGCTGCCGTTCTGGCCTCAGCTGGGTGAATCGCAACACATCGATTACCTTGTCTTCTAAGCCAATGACCTCATTTGGGTACGGTTTGGAGGGGCATTGGGTCAGCGCACAGCTCTCCCGGGTCTTACCGGCTTTGTAGACCTTGGAGCGGCCACCTCGGGTCTCGTCAGTTGGCGTCGTGAGGCTGAGTCAACCCTGTTCCATTTCTCCCTCCAAGGAAAGTGCCAGAGAGTACCGGGAAATAAACTGGGGGTCTTCACGTGTCAATCAGTCACGCTGACCACTCAGCAACGGAGGAGGACCACATGTAATAACAACACTGCAAATAATTCGTATGTACACAAGGTCATGCAAGGAAAGCATTCATGAAAAGTGAAATTTTATTCGAATGTGACATCATTTTGTTACTATAATTCAATAGTAAATTTCGACGAAGGATATAATAAACTAATAGCGACATCTCAATCGATTGTTATTAATGAATTCCTATCACCCAGATACCACATAATACTAATTAAGAAACAATATGCAATAGACAACGAGAGGAGTAAATGTTAGACGAATGAGAAAGTAAGGGAGCTTATAAGTACCCCGGACTTCAGTTTCACCCTTCTTTTCATCTCGTAATGATTCAAAGTTGTACTAGCATTACACTGCTCACTTATAACAGCTATTTACAAAGAACACGTGAAACTGGCTCCACAGATCGGAAAAGAAGATGATAAATACCCTCCATTAGATCCGGACGCTGCCAGGAAATGTCCCGTTCCTGTTTCATTTTCGAGCTATCTAAAACTGAGACGTCAATGTAACACAGCGCTGCATATGCATATAGACTGTGCCTAGTGAGAACCCATTGTCCACGAGAAACGCCACAGTTACAGTTCTCACGTGAGAGAAAACACGATTCTGACACAGTTATTCACTGTCGCTATGTCCCGTTTCTTTCAATTGGAAAGACAATTACTATTTGTTGCAGATGGGGAAATGTTAGTTAAGGAGGACCAGCACGTATAAAATACACCACCCTATCGGCAACTTTTAAATCTGAAGCTTTTATCTAACACACGATGTTTAAGACGTATATGAAACAAGGTGTCCTTAAAAAATTGCGGCAGTGAACGAATAGTGAGCCAGGAAATGGTTAAAATGGCTCTAAGCACTATCGGACTTAACATCTGAGGTCATCATTCCCCAAGAATTAGGACTACTTAAACCTAACTAACCTAAGGACATCACAGACATGCACGCCCGAGGCAGGATTCGAACCTGCGACCGTAGCAGCAGCGCGGTTCCGGACTGAGGCTCCTAGAACCGCTTGGCAACAGAAGCCGTTGCCAGGGAATGGTCACCTGACCAACGATAACGCCTTGATAGAGCATGGGTTGGTACGGCAAGAACGTCGACACAGATGCTGCTTGAGGAGCTTCTTGAGCTTTTTGCTCGCGGCTGCTGCCAGGGGCTGCTAGCAAGTGTTTTCCACCAGCGCTGCTTGTCTGAGAAACTCACTCGACATACGCTGTTCCTCGTATTATTCTAGTTGCTTCGAAAGAGCCTGTGAATTCAGCACTGCTTTCTGAAGATAGCATTTCTCTCTCCGCAACCCAGGTGATGCAGAAAAAATTCTAACTACTGCTACTTCTTCTTTTTCTTCTTCTTATTCTTCTTCTTCTTCTGCTTTTACGGTCTGACTGGACCACTTCAGTCAATCATTTCTGCTCGTCATCTTCAGTACGCCTTCTTCCCAAATTGCGAAGTACCTTTACATTATTTTTGATCTTTTTGGCTCTGAACACTATGGGACTTAACATGTGAGGTCATCTGTCCCCTAGAACTTAGAACTACGTAAACCTAACTAACCTAAGGACATCACACACATCCATGCCCAAGGCAGGATTCGAATCTGCGACCGTAGCAGTCGCGCGGTTCCGGACTGAAGCGCCTAGAACGGCTCGGCCACCGCGGCCGGCTCTGAACATTTTAGTCGTTCCTCATCTATAAATAACCTATTCATTGTACGTCGGTTGTCTGTTTTTGGCATAAATCTTTTTTTAGTTTCTTTAAATTTTCTGTTTTGTTTTGCAAATCGTACATGGTTAATTTTTGCTCATTCGTATACTCTCTGATTACCTTAATCCATTTTGCTGGTTGCTTCATGTTCTGAAGCATATAATTTTTCTTGTTAGTGTGGTTTCTGGTGTCCCCATAATGTCGCAAAAAAAAAAGAGATAGTTTCCGAGAAGCAGAAGTATAGTAACACGAAGTGGCATAGATTCTACCGGAGCGAATTGGCACCACGAATCCTGCACGGCTGTCCAGTAATCCGTAAGAGTACGAAGGGGTGAAGATCTCTTCTCAATAGCACGTTGCAAGGCATCCCAGATATGCTCAATAATAAAACTTCCTGGCAGATTAAAACTGTGTGCCGGACCTTTGCCTTTCGCTGGCAAGTGCTCTATCATCTGAGCCAGCCAAGCACGACTCACGACCCCTCCTCACAGCTTTACTTCTGCCAGTACCTCGTCTCCTACATTTCAAACTTTACAGAAGCTCTGCTCCGAACCATGCAGAAGTAGCACTCCTGAAAGAAAGGATATTGTGGAGACATGGGGGATATTTCCAGAATGAGATTTTCACTCTGCAGCGGAGTGTGCGCTGATATGAAACTTCCTGGCAGATGAAAACTGTGTGCCGGACCGAGACTCGAACTCGGGACCTTTGTCTTTCGCGGGCAAGTGCTCTACCATGGTCTTTTTTTTCACGTTAGCATAATCCAGTCATAACTGGCGCCAACAGGTAGGGGCCAGTCGTCTTCTCAGTGAGCAATATGCCAACATATTCGAACCGCGCAGTTCTGTCTCTAGTCGTTCTGCTGCAGCAGTCTTCTCAGTTCTGGGACACCCCAGCTGTCTGGCGGATTGTGAAAAACACTTCCTAAAAATTGGAAAAGAAAGGTCTGTATTTCGTATGACTACGTATGAGCTCGTGTTGTTCTTGTAAATACGTCCAATAATCCATCACGGACTTATTATCGTACGAATATGAATATTTCGTCGCATGAACAGCGATTCAGTTGTCCGCATACGTCTTTTGTTTGGGTAAAAAATTCTTGTCCGGTAGAAAAAGTACATCTGATGTGATTTCTGTGTAGTTAGTGGGCCAAAGGAAGGCCAGTATTGGACGCGTCAGCATCCAGACGTCCCTCGCTGCGCCACACACTAAACCATGTTCTTCCGTTGCTAACAGTCCACAGTTTGTGCAAAGAGGAGAATCGACCATATGAATTGTATGTAATCGACTCCTGGTCACAAGTTTACGGTTTATGAGAATATACCACATAGGTCTCGCTGCTGTTGACATTAGTGGAGTGTGCACTGCACACCAAATGTGGTTCCAAGTTCTTGATGGGTATTTGAATTCCATTATGTTGCGGCCATGGTGATCCATGAAGCACCTACAGATCTCCCGAGTCGTGGGTATTCTCGTGGAAGGTACTTTCAGACAAACATGACTATAATCAACAAGGAATGAGGCAATGTGTGCAAGAGAAGGCGAAATGTTGCCCACCGCTATCGGGGGTTCGTACGAAGGCGGAACAAGTACTTCTATCAGAGCTGATGATATGGTATGCTTTTGTTGTTGCCAATTTCGTATCATCGCTCACATGTAAAGCGCCAAAGCTTTGTTTCGCACGTTTGTGAGGTTAAGGTCACCGTTCCGGAACTGTAGGGTTAACGTGTCATATCTGACCTTAAATAACATCCCAGTACTAACATAATAACCAAAGGCAGCCATGAGGCGGTCTCCAATACCCTTCGGTATTGGTAGGATCTGCGCCAAATGGGGCAGTCATGACGCTGTGTGTACGTTGGTGTATGCCACACGTTAGATCATGTTAAAGGCTCTCAGTGAGTTGTCAGACGAACATCCTGCAGAAGACGCCGAGAACTCGCCGCCGCTGACCGCCGTAGTGAACAGGTAAATGTGAGCCCCAGACATCTCAGCGATTCCACCGTCCGAAACGATCCCTGTGCCTCTTCCAGACCCCGCCCAATGTGCATAATTTTGGATTTCGTCATGTTAACGACACTGCCTGCCGCCGTCCCGTAAGAGTCTAGATGTTCAACAGCCTGACGCACGTCATGTCCTGATCTGACAAGAAGGATGAGGTCGTCCGCACGTGCGCGACAAATGAAAGAGTTCTCATTAAGCGCTATCCCAGTAAGTGAGCGCCTCATAACACACATCAGCTGCTCAAGTGCTATTGCAAACAGCATCGTGGAGAGTGGGCACCCTTGTCGGACTGAGCTGTTAATGGGAATCGAGCCAGCTTCCCGACCGTTTACAATCGCCTTCGATGTAGCCCCTCGTATTAGCCTCATAACGATGGAGATGAAAACAGGTGGAACCGCCATTCGGCTCATGACTGACGCCAAGAAGTCATGGTTTATCCTGTCGAATGCACGATCGAAGTCCACAGATATCATTGCTGCTCGCATTCAGCACGTTTCCGCAAGGGCGATAACGTCACGGTATTAACTTAACGCCGAGGAGATGTTGCTTCGCACCCCTAGGCAAGCCTGATCAGAGGATATTGCCCTGCATATCGCCAGTTTGAGACGAGACGCTAGTAGTCGTGCAAAGATTTTATAGTCGGTGTTTAGCCCAATGAGAGACCGGTATTGATTAACACTGCGACTCCCTGCCATCTTCGGGATGGGAAGAAGAAAGCCCGTCACAAAATCCGACGGTAGGCACATGTCAGGACGCATCGCCTCATTGTACATCGACACCAACTGTGGCATCATCAAGTCCACGAATTCTCGATAAAACTCTAACATAATCCCATCTGGCCCTGGTGATTTATGGGCCGCTCTTTTTTTTCAGTGCCACCTTTATATTGTCTTCTGTGAGTGGTTCCATAAGTGCTGCCTTATCCGTCTCTGTCAATGTCGTTTGCAGATGTTGCAGTATGCCTTCCTCCGCTCGACGGTGTACCGGCATAGAGGTGGCGGAAATGCTCTAATAATTCATTTGCAATGTCCTGTTGTGTTGTCAGTTGACGGCCATCTGAACTGTGGAGCACTGTTACCAATGACCTCGCACGCGCCCGTCTGTTGTCTGTGCCGGATGGGGTATAAACGTTGAGAATACGAATTCCATTAACAGTTACCGCCAGTCCTCGTACCGAAGGCCTATAAGCCAGGTCGCGAACCGGAATCCCGTCCCGGACCAATATCGCCGTTCCACTGCCGTTGTTCGAATGAGGCGAGGTGGAGGAGATGAATCCATGTACGACCTGGAACTCAGGAATGTAAATTTCCTGCACCCTCCGGATATCCACATCCGACGCGTATATCATGTCCCTAAACAACTGCTGTTTCACGCGCGATCTAATTGTATTTACGTTCACTGTCCCTATTCTGTATGCCTGGGTTCGAGTAGCTGTCATCTCCACATGTTGTAAAAATCACGAAATTTCACCGTATGGATAGTCCCTTTGCACATCCGCAGACGGACGCCCGACAGACATGTCCCTGCGGCATTAGGTTTCTTGAGATGCAGATGGATGCGAGTCCCCACCAATAGAATGGTCCGCATTGGTGATTTCGTCATCCTGCTCATCCCAGGTAATATTATTAGGGTGCTCCAAATTTCCCTGTGCAGCATTGATGTGTGGCACCTGTGGATCTTTCGCAGCTTTAGACTCCGCCGCAGAAGGGGTGTCGGGCCCCTGAGCGGATGAGGCGTCTGAACGACATGTCATCTTTTCACTGTCCGAATTCATATGGTTAGCGACATCCGAAGCTTGCGGTTCCAAGTCAGACAGGTCCATAGTGTTAGACTCATCTGGGCTCCCAAGACGAGAAGGGAGCGTCTCCGCAGAGTTTAGTCGGCGCTTCTTGCGGCCTTTTGGCGTGCGTTGTTTATGGGCCCTAACCTCGGCCTCTGGTTTTGGCGAATTTTGTATCTCCTGCTGTCTCGGCGCCGCCACAACGCCCTGCGGCCGTTCCACTTAAGCTTCCATGCCTAGCGTGAGGCTGTCATCCTCTTTTTGTACCACCTGTAGTGTCTGGGATTGGAGGTTGGTCGGAGCCATTTCTTCTTCAGTGGGGCCCGAAGGCGCCTGAGTCAACTGTGGCGTTGGTTCGATAGTGCGCTCCGACCGCTCCGTCACCTCCCCGCGAAGTGCCGTCACGTAAGTCATCGGCAGTGACGTTGGTGTAGCCAGATTCTAGAAGTCTCCGCTGGGGAGTTGCTTGAGTCTCCTCTGCATACACGCAGATCGAAGATGTCCTTCACCACCACACCCGGAGCATGTCCGGGGCTGTCCATCATAGATGACAATAGCTCTACAGCCGCCGATGTTTATGTACGATGGCACATGTTTCGTAATGGCAATTCGCACCTGTCGGACACCATTGAGCACTGGATACATGCTGAAACTTGCCCAACGTTCGTCCGTATGGCTAATAACTCTGCAGTATGGCTGGAATGATTCAGTGACCAATGATTCGGGTACCTCGAAAGGTAGCTCGAAGACTCGAATCGTGCGCACGCCCAGGCCCGAATGAGCTACTAAAACTTCGGCAATATGACCATCGGAGTGTCGGAATTGGAATCCTCGTTTGGCGGTTTCAGTGATTCTATAGCATGCTGCGTCGTCGATCATCTTTACTTAAAGAGTGCTGCTCACGATTGATAAATGAATTCCAATGATCTCCATGTAATTAAGATGCACTTCGTCCCTCAAGAAACATTCGATTTCGAAAGCCTGGTTTTTCGGAAATTGTGTGCCATTGCGTTCGACTCAAACAGTAACACACGCGAGTAACGACGGTGTAAACACCGCTTCTTCCGCGAACGTTCGCAGCCGGGTCGTAAACAAGTCCGAGCTGCTCCGCGGCCAAAGGCGGACTGCCATCTGAGCTACCCAAGCACGACTCACGACCCGCCCTCACAGCTTTGCTTCTGCCAGTACCTCGTCTCCTACCTTCCAAACTTTACAGAAGCTCTCCTGCGAACCATGCAGAACTAGCACTCCTGAAAGAAAGGATATTGCGGAGACACGGCTTAGCTACAGCCTGGGGTATATTGCCGGCCAGAGTGACCGAGCGGTTCTAGGCGCTTCAGTCTGGAACCGCGGGACCGCTACGGTCGCAGGTTCAAATCTTGTCTCGGGCATGGATGTGTGCGATGTCCTTAGGTTAGTTAGGTTTAAGTAGTTCTAAGTTCTAGGGGACTGATGACTTGAGATGTTAAGTCCCATGGTGCTCGGAGCCATTTCTGGGGGATATTTCCAGAATGAGATTTTCACTCTGCAGCGGAGTGTGTGCTGAAATAAAACTTCCTGGTAGATTAAAACTGTGACCCGGACCGAGACTCGAACTAGGGACTTGCCTTTTGCGGGCAAGTGCTCTACCATTTGAGCTACCCAAGCAGTTTCATGTGTCATTTTGAGAATTTTTTTTTCGCTTACGTTAAGTTCCCATTCCATATTCAATTTAATGTTTCTATCCTGCTCTGCAAGGGTTCCTCTTGCACTACTTCCGTTACCCTTTCACCTCTCATCGTTTCTCTCTTTCTTACTCTTATCCAACTTTTGAGTAACTTCATTTCACATAACTGTAGTCTGCTTACATCTCTTTTCTTCACCACCCATGTTTCAGATGCATAGGTCAGTACTGAAATGTTTCAGAAACATTGGTTATTATTGGAATGTAGTAAATTTTTTACATTTCTTCTTCACTTTTGTGGGACGTCTTTGTTCAAAAACAGGCTCCTAACACTTCGCAAGAATACTTCCTCCTGTCCGTCATGTTCACTGCTCTCTCTCTCTCTCTCTCATTTCTTCCATTTCCCTCTACCGCACTTCGAAGATACTTGACTCTTTCCACCTTATTCAACTGTGCACCTGCGATCATTATTCCGGTAGTTTGTCTATCTTTCTTTGTTTGTCTATCTTTCTTTGTTTGTCTATCTTTCTTTCGAATTGTAACCACAATCTCACATTTGTTAACACTAAGTTCCATCCCATACTGTCTCACAGTTTCTTCCCAAGCATCCAGCTGTTCCTGAAGCTCCTTCTTCTTGTTTCCACAGATAATCAAGTCATTCGCTAACACCATTAGTTTCATCTTGTCTTTTCCAGTTTTTCTGCAACCTTAGTAATTATTTGAGTCAAGACCAAAATGAAGACGAGAGGTGACAATGCACTCCCATGTTTCGCACCACTTGGTTGCTGGAACCAATCCGTCCTTTCATTTCCCACCTTCACACAACTCAGACTTCCACAGTATGTCTCCTTGCTGTCTCTTTTTCCACTCCCCAGAGCTTTCTTCTACAGACACTATCAAATGCATTTTCTGTATAAAGAAAGGTCACCACAAGGTCTTCCCCAAATTCGTAGTGGTGCTCCTGGAGCTTCCTCACTGTACATATGAGGTCAACTGTTGATGCAGAAGGTCTCAAGCCATGCTATTCCTCTTTCAATTTGTTCTCGACTCTTTTTCGGATTCTAATCTCCAGGATCTTCTGATATACCTTGGCACAGTGTTTTGCCAGTGTGACTCCCCTACAGTTTCTACAATCCTTTCTACTCCCTTTCTTGAATATAGGGACAACTAGTGCTCTCTTCCAATCTTCTGGAGTCTTCTCATTCCACACCACCCTCATCAAACGATACAACCACTGCTTCCGTAGCTCCCCTGCTCCGTTTACCATTTCGAAAATTACTTCATCCACACCTGCTGCCTTTTCTCCTTTCATCTTGTCAAAGAAGTATTCCTTCCAAACTATCTTCAGTGTCTCTTTGTTGTTAACCTATTTCCTATTTATATCCATCATTTCTGCATTCTCTCTCAGACCTCTTCTCCTACTTTTAACCATTCCATATAGCACTTTCTTACTTCCTCTACTACCGCCCTACATCGTACTTGAATTTACGATATCAATAAGCGTAATGCTGAGCACTCTGAAACCACCACCTATCAGTTGTTCCCCATTTCATGAAGAGATTACATGAGCAAACCGTTAATCATCTACTTCACAAATAAAATACGCCGCCAAGCCGCCGTTGTTTCAAGTGAGAGAGTTAACTGCTTCATCGACAGGGAGATCAATAGACAGCTTTTGAAAGAACAAACCTAGGAGTCGTCTAAAACGATTCATACAAACCGCGGAACGGCGGTTCGTGAATTTGAGCTCCCACCTCTGTTCGATGCGAATCGAGAGTCATAAGCACTGCATTGCCCCAGTTTCTCAACGTTATTTCAGTGAATGCTGATACGGCAATGCAGCATGTTGCTACGAAAAGCTCAGTTAACGAACACTATGCGTGAGAATATTTTCTCTAAATCTGCCGAAATATTTTGCGTTTTTTTCGTATATGGTGTTCACAGATAGTAAATTACGCCGTGCACTGAGAAACGTTGTTATATTTATAGGATGCTTGTTTCCTAATTTGCTGGGTTTTTGCTCCCAGTCTGCATTTGTTGTCTGTAAATCAACTACAGCCACAATCATTTTCCATTTTCTACAGTGTTTTCGTACTGGCTATAACTGTCAATCGCATTTCAACAGAGAGCTATGAAACACAGTATCCTGGTTAGTTTCCCTGAGAAAAGACATCTACAACGCAAATGGCGCTTCATACATTATTCATACTACAAGACCGTAGTCATTAGACATCACACTTCTCGCTTAATTGACATTCTTGCTTCCACACAGTGAGTGACAAATAATTCCACAAAAGTTCTAGTGCTTAGCGTATAGGTCAATTTGAAAAAAAAAAGGTCAAATTTCTCCTCGTCATTGTTTTTGTTTCTATTTCCATATTACGCAGGCGTGTCGAATTCTTTTCTGTGTAAGGCAGTTCCACGCGCTTCTTATTGTCCCAGTCCTTTCTTAAACGTGTGTGACTGCAGATTGAGTAAGACATCTCTAAGTAACATGAGTACTACACCGTCAAACTGCGTGTGGGGCGTCATACCATTAGAGACTGGAACTTGGTAACAGCTAGGTGTGTCATGTGGGGTTCTAGATGGGATTCAAGCTAAATGTGAGTGTATCTTCCGTCTATTTGGACAAACCAGGCATAATGTGACCTTAAAAATTGTAAAAAAAAATAACCGACACATACTACTCTTGACTCAATTTATTTTAACAAATCACCGCCATTATCGACTTCATCTTCGCAGGGCTGCACACGTCATCACATATTTTATATTTTTTGTCGCTTGTAATGAGATACCAGAAGTTACCGCCATAGTCAAAGTATTAGGACGCTGGTATCCTACAACATATTGCATTACTGGCCATTAAAATTGCTACACCAAGAAGAAATGCAGATGATACACGGGTATTCATTGGACAAATATGTTATAATAGAATTGACATGTGATTACATTTTCACACACTTTGGATGCATGGCTCCTGAGAAATCAGTACCCAGAACAACCACCTCTGGCCATAATAACGGCCTTGATACGCCTGGGCATTGAGTCAAACAGAGCTTGGATGGCGTGTATAGGTACAGCTGCCCATGCAGCTTCAACATGATACCACAGTTCATCAACAGTAGTGACTGGCGTAGTGTGACGAGCCAGGTGCTCGACCACCATTGACAGGACGTTTTCAATTGGTGAGAGATCTGGAGAATGTGGTGGCCAGGGTAGCAGTCGAACATTTCCGGCATCCAGAATGGCCCGTACAGGACCTGCATGGATCGAATGAAGGACAGAGCCACGGGTCGTAGCACATCTGAAATGTACCGTCTATTGTTCAAAGTGCCGTAAATGAGAACAAGAGGTGTAACCAATGACATCCCATACCATCACGCCGCGTGATACGCCAGTATGGCGATAACGAATACACGCTTCCAACGTGCGTTCACCGCGATGTCGCCAAACACGAATGCGACCATCATGATGCTGTAAATAGAACCTGGATTCATTCGAAAAAATGACGTTTTGCCATTCGTGCACCCAGGTTCGTCGTTGAGTACACCATCGCAGGCGCTCCTGACTGTGATGCAGCGTCAAGGGTAACCGCAGCCATGGTCTCCGAGCTGATAGTCCATGCTGTTGCAAACGTCGTCAAGCTGTTCGTGCAGATGGTTGTTGCTAGCAAACGTCCCCATCTGTTGACTCAGGGATTGAGACGTGGCTGCATGATCCGTTACAGCCATGCGGAGAAGATGCCTGTCATCTCGACTGCTAGTGATACGAGGCCTTTGGGATCCAGCACGGCGTTCCGTATTACCCTCCTAAACCCACCGATTCCATATTCTGCTAACAGTCATTGGATCTCGACCAACGCGAGCAGCAATGTCGCGATACGATAAACCGCAATAGCGATAGGCTACAATCGGACCTTTATCAAAGTCGGAAACGTGATGGTGCGCATTTCTCCTCCTGACACGAGGCATCACAACAATGTTTCACAAGGCAACGCTGTTCAACTGCTGTTTGTGTATGAGAAATCGGTTGGAAACTTTCCTCATGTAAGCACGTTGTAGGTGTCGCCACCGGCGCCAACCTTGTGTGAATGCTCTGAAAAGCTAATCATTTGCATATCACAGCATCTTCTCCCTGTCGGTTAAATTGCGCGTCTGTAGCACCTCATCTTCGTGGTGTAGCAATTTTAATGGCTAGTAGTGTATTAATAACGGAAATTTATTTCCTCATCGAGCCTATTACCACTTTGGATTGTTTAGCTTGATGATGGCAGTAGGCAAAACGTCGTTATAAATAATATAATACATTACGCGATATAGAAGCCTACATCCACCAAACATGCTACATCGCTCTGCATCACGCCAAAATGATGACCGTTGTGATCAACTTCTTTTTCAGCATTAAAATAGAATGTGAAACAATGGAGAACTATCCGGATTGGGAAGGACTGGTCTGGTGAGACATCTACTCTGGGGGGGGGGGGGGGGGGGTGTCCACCGGTGGCCGAACCGCACAATAACCCTGGGTTGGGTGTGGGGCGGCTCTGAGGGGTGAAGTGGACTGCGGTAGTCGTTGTGGGGTTGTGGATCACTGCGGCTGCGGCGGGGACGGAGCCTCTCCGTCATTTCTAGTACCCTGGTTAACATGCAATACAATGGGCAACTAGCCATCTACATACGGTATCAGCATACACTCAGCCTGCGTAGAGGTGTTATACTAACAGAAACTTAACGGTTACATTTGCCTACTGCTCTCCTGCAGCGGTGCTCATAGTGCCAGGTTGACATAATCGGGTCAGAGAAATACTTTGGGTAAGAAACAGTTCAGATAAAGTTCACAAAAGCCTCAGTAGTTTTCTCCAAAGAGAGGTCCTGTTTTCAATAGTCTTAGGAGAGTATGACCTTTTCACAGCTTCAATTGTTTCAAAGATCCAGTGGTTACAGCAGTTCACTTTCATAGTTGTAAATTCTGCCAGTAAGTCTGCAACCCGGAATTCTTCAGAGAATTGAGGCGGGATGCACTCGGCCCTTGTAAGGCCAGTAGAGGAGCTGCTTGACTGACAAGTGGCGACACCGGTCACGAAAACTGACCACGGCCGGGTGAGCGGTGTGCTGACCACACGCCTCTCCGAATCCGCATCCGGTGACGCCCAAGGACTGGGCTGAGGTCGACACGGCGGCCGGACGTTGCCGTTGGACTTTCAAGACCTGTTCAGACGGTGCATTATTTTAAACACGACGTATCTTGAACCATGTGTCGTACACTGATATAATTTTGCTGGACATTCAGCGGTATATGTAGGTACTGTATGCAAACATTGTTGGGAATAGAGTTAGCAGTAAAGATGTAATAAAGTAAAACATCATTCTTAATGCTGAAGTTTTACTGCACGAAAAGCTAAAATGTAGTAAGCGATGAAATTCTTTCCTTTCATTATTTTGTGAGAAGTGTCAGGGAGGAACGTTTCGAAAAGCTTTTAAACCACTTGCAAAGTTTTTTGGAAGTTGCCAAGTACTCTCATTATCAAATACTGGATGAGAATTTTCTAGGTAATTTGTACGCTATGAGTTACATTGTCTCAAAGAGATATCCTTAGTTTCTTACTGTAGTATTTGTCTTATTGTGTTGAACCTTTAACCTAAGGGTACCTGTTAATAAATAGGTTATGAGAGCAATTTATCTTTTTTAATTCGGTAAATAATTGCATCAAACACTGAAAATAAGATTTCTGATGCCTTTCCACAGGCAAACCGCAACTGGTATCGTGTGACCAGGTGACCCTCTCAGCGATTTAGCACTGTAGGCTACTGCCCAAGTGGGAGTACGGATCATCATATACAACTCAGTATCGCTACGACTGCTGTGAGATATTGATGGAATCACGTAGTTCGTCTTGTAACAGCAGTGGGGGCGAGAGAGAGTGAGGACGAGTTACAAGGGTGAAGATGAATCAGGATTGTGGTAATAACATCGGTATTTATTTATTTTGCGCTATTATCCCCTAACATTTCCATTCTACAACAGAGCATTACATACTGTTTTACTGCTAATGCAACTACGTTGTGAAACGCATTTCTTGAAGTAATCAGTTATGGCAGACTATAAAGCCGTTGACCATTCATTGTCATCTGAAGACTCGTCTTGCAATGATCGTGTGGTGTAAAGCAAATGTGAAGGTTCACAGGTTGCCAGGCTGCGCAGGAAATTCTTTAGTCTTTTATTTATATCTTTTACATCTTTGTTTGTCAACATGTGAACGTCGATGAAAGTGAAAGTTCTCTGTAATTAGACATTAAAGGAAGGTCAATTTGCACTGTAATAACCACATTAAAAAAATAACCACATTATGCTGTAAAATGATGCAAAACTCACTTAGTGTAGAAGCTAAGCGGAACGCTAGCTTCCCGATCATTGGCCCCATAAATGAATGGTACAGTCATGATTCGTGACCTGATGGTTAAAAATATTTAAATATTAGAGAGACATGCAAATTATTACACAGTTTTCAAACCACTACAATGGAAACATCAAATCTACAATGATCTGGCGTACGCCAAAAACAAAAAGGAAATTTTGGAAATTTGTGGTAAGGTTCCATGGGAGCAAATTACTGAGGTCACACACCAATTTAACTAACTTAAACTAACTTACGCTAAGGACAACACACACGCATGCCCGAGTGAGGACTCGAACCTCCGA
Organism: Schistocerca gregaria; assembly: GCF_023897955.1. Taxonomy (NCBI): domain Eukaryota; kingdom Metazoa; phylum Arthropoda; class Insecta; order Orthoptera; family Acrididae; genus Schistocerca; species Schistocerca gregaria. The sequence continues at coordinate 655,869,490 of NC_064922.1, forward strand.
CGGGGGAAGCCAACGAACCGTGACAAGACGCCCTGGACCGCGCGGCTACAGACGAAGTTATTCATGGGAGAAAACAAAAGCCCAAATGAATGCTTCAACAGTACAGATGAAATCTGAAAAAGTGCAAGTAGTTTTTCCTGTTGTATCCTGTAACCAAAGATAAGTTACGGATTTCGAAGTTCTGGAGATGAGATTCACTGCTCGCTTCTCGGCATCAGTTCAATGCTGACTTTATATTAGATAAGGATACGAAATGCCGACGGATGAAAAGAGCCAACGTGAGAATATTTCATGCTGCATTTGAGAGTTGAGGTACATGCTATAGTACTCAATTTCCCGAAAGTTAACTCACTTTCATCTGCAGCGAACCTGTTTTCAACTTGCACCTAAGGTAGAATTATCAATTTATTTTAGTGTTTCGTCGTATGTTGTTCATGTTGTTGTGTTTGTGGTCTTCAGTTCTAAGACTTGTTTAATCCAGATCTCCACGTTAGTCTCTTCTATAGAAGCCTCTTCATGTGAAGGGCTTATTTCAATAGTGGTACAAGTCCACTTCTGTTCATTCTGAGATACAGAGTCTTAAAGTTAAATGAGCGCTGAAAAATCTGCAGTTGAGAAACCAGAAATATTCAAGCTTATGGCTTTTTGCTAGAGATGAACCTTTCTTTCTGTTTGTTTTGACCATTAATGTCAGATGCATTATAGACAGAAAAGTGGAGGTAATGGACTTGTACCACTATTGAAATAAGGCCTTCATATGTGCATAACTGCTGCACTCTGCACCTGTTTAAACTTTCTTACTGTACTGAAACCTCGGTGTTCCTCTACAATTATTATTCCTGACACTTTCTTGCGTCAGGAAACTAATGTTGCCCAGAACATATCTTCTAAATTTACAATCGATACAGACATACTATATTACACAAACGCTTTTCTTGCTCTTGCAGTCTATTGTTAATATCGTCTCTACTTCGGCTATCGTAGTTACTTCACTGCCCAAATAACAATAATCTAATTCATTCGACATTGTCTATTGTTAATATGGTCTCTACTTCGGCTATTGTAGTTACTTCACTGCCCAAATAACAGAAGTCATACACTAATTTTAGTGTTTCATTGCGTAATCTCTTTGAAAATCGCCTCATTTTATTCCACAAAATTCCATTATCCTTGTTCTACTTTTGTTTATATTCGTCTTAGAACTTCCTTTTCAGGACACTATTCATTCCATTCAACTGCTCTTCCGTGTCCCTCGGTGTTCTTGACAAAATTACGAAGGCTACTCAGTAACTAATGCAACATTTTTTTTTCCGACAGCAAGTTGGTTTCATTCAGGATTCCAACAGACCATGTTACTCCCCATTCTTTTGCCTACTAACATAATCTCCGTGCAGTGCGACGGAATTGCGCCATCTTACTGGGAGGGCCTCTGCTCGTATTGGTCGACGTCGGAGTCAGCGTCTTGCGGCATCAGCAACCTCCCCAAGATCCACGTATTGCTTCTCATTGGGCCAAACAGATAGGAGGGTGAGATCCGGGTTGGAAGAGTGAGAACAGTCGAATGAAGTTTTGTGAGCTCCTCTCGGGTGAGCAGACTTGTGTGAAGCCTTTCGTTGTCATGACGAAGGAGTAGTTCGTTTTCATTTTTGTGGCGACGAACACGCTGAACTAGTTTCTTCAGTTTCCTAAGGGTTGTTATGTTAACCGGGGACCTAGAAACGACGGAGAGGCTCCGTCTCCTCCGCAGCCGCAGTGGTCCACAACCCCACAACGACTACCACAGTCCACTTTACCTCTCCTCCGCCCCATACCGAACCCAGGGTTACTGTGCGATTCCCGGTGGACCCCCCCACAGAACGTCTCACACCAGACGATTGTAACCCCAGTGTTTGCGTGGTAGAGTAATGGTGGTGTACCCGTACGTGGAAAACTTGTTTGCGCAGGAATCGCCGACATAGTGTGGCTGAGGCGGAATAAGGGGAACCTCTCTGATTCCAAAATGGAATCAGGCGATGACACTGGTCCCGACATGACCGTAAATGAAAATGAAGAAATAGCCAAGATAAGCAACACAACGGCCTTTAAAAAAAGGGATTGAAGATGAAGTTTAATAATTTGGAAATCTAGAGTAGATGTTAGATTTAGATGAAGAGCTGTATTGTTAGTCGGGGGCTTGATGGACAATTCCAAGATACTCACTGTCATACAAACTTGGTGAAAAGACATTCTCCCACTATCACCTTCTCTATCTTCTGTTTTTTTTTCCTTTCTAAAAATACGCTTATGGTTTATAATAAGTTTTTCAGAGTTTCGTTAAGTTCATAAATATTTAGTATCTTTCACCTATCCATCTTAAATGCAAGGTATTCTTTTATTTTAGAAAAAAATTTCCGAATTCGTAATTCTGAAAGTTGTAATATTCCATAACCTCTCCTCTGTCTTCATAAATTCCTCTCTTCCATTCATTAACCGGTGATTTAAAAATTTTCGTTTCTGAATTACTTTTAAGTTTATAAGTATTTAAAGTTGCAATATTATTAACCCATCCTTAAAATTAGAAGTAACAAATAATTATCATATTCTGTACATGTAAAATTTCATATTCTGAAAGTATGACCTGTCTTAGTAACAAGCTGGCAGGTCATTTGTAAACGGCAGAAAATAAATAAATAAATAAATAAAATAAATATTCATGGAACATGTCTTGAGGTAAGAGAACAGCATGTTAACACTCCGACTGAGCGCTACAGTTACACAGTAAGGTCAAAAATCTTAAGCCGGCTGATACTACACGATTCTCCCCTAAAATTTAATATTTAGGTGGCTCAAGTTCTCATTACAAATGATACCGCCAAGAAGCTGTATCAATGGCAGAAGTCGTCACTCCGATGAAGGCCGTGACAAATGGCCTGAGGATGGCGGTTATCGTTGAAACATCGCCTCCCGCACCTGTTATAAACGAGACCAAACAAATATCGAAACGTTCCGCTTATTCAGAACTAAAATAGCTGTATCGGTTTTAACTAGTCGCTTTTTCCCATCCACCATTATGGGTCGAACCATTGGAATATTTTGCACCGCGATAGGGTCATTTTTCAGAATATATATACTGAAAAACGATGTTAGTCGAGTAAATCTACTCTCATATACGGCAGACTGTTTACTAAATGTGACGCTAGGTGCAGGGCACTTTTTTTTGAGGTGCAGAAGCGTGGTCGCCTAGACACTGCGAGACGACGGCAGGCGCCCCCTCCCGGGCCTATGGACCCGGATGCCAGACGCCGGGCCGTGCCGCGGCTCGCCAGTGTTGACCCACATCGGAAACAGGAAACGAGGGCCGCGGCCGGAGATCGATAAGGCGTCGCGACGCCGACGCCGACGGCGGGCCCCACCTCCACCCCCTTCGCCCCACTCCTCCCCCTCCCCTTGTGACGCTTTTCTCCCTCCTCCCCCCCCCAACCGCCGAATCTCCACCCCTTTCCTCCCACCACATCCGCGGACCGCCGGAAATTACACCGAAATCTGACGCTGCAGCCCGCCCACCCAATGTCGCTGCTTCGCCGAATGCGCAGTTCTCCTACTCTTACCTCTACGTCCGTCAAACGATAGGGTGGAGAATACAATTCACCGTCGCCAAGGAGGACAAAAAAGCGAGTATTAATCAACGAACTAGACGATAGAAAGTTGAGAGAAGTAAGCACTATTGCTGTCAAAGATAGCAAGGATCTAAAGTTAGCGGCATTTTTACTACGAAGTGTGCCTCGAAAGGTCGCAAATGGTGCACATTAAAAAAACAAAAAAAGAAAGAAAGGATGGTTAATTCACACAATCAACTTATGATAGTTTCAAGGGACCAAACTGCTTAGGTCATCGGTCCCTAGACTTACACACTACTTACCACAGACACCCGTGCTGGAGGGAGGACTCGATAGTTCACCCACGTAGCCACCATGTGCCCAGTACTGAAGTTTTCAGCAATTACCTAGCTAATATCATTGTCTTCAGGTGCGGCAACAGGTGATCGTTTATGGGTTCAAAAATGGCTCTGAGCACTATGGGACTTAACATCTGAGGTCATCAGTCCACTAGAACTTAGAACTGCTTAAACATAACTAACCTAAGTACATCACACACATCCATGCCCGAGGCAGGATTCGAACCTGCGACCGTAGCAGCAGCGCGGCTCCGGACTGAAGCGCCTAGAACCGCTCGGCCAACCCGGCCGGCGATCGTTTATGGGCGAGAGACGCTAGCGGGCTGCCCTAACGCGAAGCACCACACTGTCTGGACAATGTATGGCACGGGCATTCGTAGTGGTGGATAAAGACAAAAAACAAGAGGAAAACGGTTTAGAGCACTGGTGGGCAACCGGCGACCATCAGGCCGGATCCTCCCCGCGACTGGTTGCACTCAGGCCCGCGGTAGAAATTCCGCGTTCACCTAAAATGAACGCTTTCTCAAAAACAACAGCTTTAAGTCATAACTTGTGACATGGCCTGTCGGGAACTGTGTGCTATTCGCATCGGTTCGTTACCTCAAAACAATAAAGTCACAGACGCTATATCTTTGCGCTAGAAGCATAACCGTCGTGTCGTGACGATGCAGCCCACGAGGGTAATTACCGGACGATTATAATTAAAATACAGCTACTCATAGAGGTCCATTGTAAGCTGCAATTATCGTTTAGCAGCGAAACTTGATAAATATACTAATGCGTTAATGCGGGATGGATTTACGCTTCAAAAAAATTGGTTCCAATTTTGGTCACCAGGTGCAAAAACTGGTGCAAAACTGGCTGTACAGAATCTCGTCGGCAAAACGTGTAAGAAGCGGTTAATAATAAAATCAACATTATGCCTTTCTCACTTGTTTCACCTTTTCTATAAGTCTTTCTCATTTCGAAGCCCCGGATTAGCACCTTGTGCCTAAATTAGAACTAATTTTTTTCTAGCGTAACCCGGTTCTGCATTAACGCATTAAAACATCCACCAACTTTCGTAGCCATACGATAATTACAGCCCACACTGGACCCCTGTAAGTAGCTGCACTTTAATTATACAATCCGGTTTATGAATCAAGCCCGCAGGTCACCAAAGGTTGCCTATGATTGATTTACAGTTTAGCATCTCATTGGCAACAAGACAAATAAAAATGAAACACAGGTGCGAATTAGTCATGGACGTGCAAGTAAAGGAATATCTAAGACAGTCGTTTAAGTGATTTAGTAGAACGTAGATAAAGATGGCCAGTAGAAAATATAAACTCCGGCCTCCTGAACTCGAACTAGCCATCTTCGGATCTGAAGCACAGGTCTCTCAGTATCTGGCAGTGCAGCAAGCAGGCCTTTAAATTTGAAAGAATTAAAAAGTAGTTGGCCCTGAACACACATGATTTTGTTGTAGTACAGATTGTGGTTCTATGAAGATATCTGAGTTTGGCATAGCTGAATGACGTTACTGCATGGATTGGTGATTAGACTTTAACCATTTAGTGTAGGTTTGCTGTCACTGAGAAATTTATTCACTGACTGCGATTCCCAGGCGCAATTCCAGATCCCTGTTACACAAAGAAGTTGTTCGCTATTCGTGCACGGATTATCTGTAAATGTAACAGGGGAAGTGCAAATTGATCACAACCGTCCTTACAGACTCACTCCCACTTTATTCACCGGGACTCAAAGAACGTAAAAATTATTCCTGTTTATGAAAATTATGCCAAAACAAAGGCATAAAATTGTTTGCGTACGTGATATCCTAAACAGCATCACAAAAAGTGAAGCACTTAATCTGAAAAAAATCTGTTTAAAATTTGGAACACATTCTGTCACTTATGCCAGGAACAATGACTGTAAATTGTGGTTAAAGGTTCCTTGTTTCTCAAAACAGCGGAGGTGGAGTGTTACTGGCTTCTTACGATCCTTTCAATATGTATTAGATACGTAATGGCGTCGTGTGGACAGTTGTTATGAATCTATATACAATATGACAATGAAATACAAGAGACGAAGAGAGTTATTTCGAACAGCAAGTAAACAAAAATACGTAAACACTGTAAACACAACACATTACCACGCCTATTACGGCGTAGAAAAACAGCTGGCGTTCAGAAAGTATCCAGTCGTCTCGTAATGGATAAACTCTGGTCCGGTACGGTTTCACAGGGAATCTTATACCATTCTTATTGCAAAATATTGTCAATCGCAGGTATAGATGATCGAGGTGGATATCAATTACGCACCTTAGTCTCTAAGGCAGAGCACAAAGGCTCAATAATACTAAGATTTGGTGACTGCGGTTGTCAGGGAGATGCGGCAATTAGTACTCGTGCTCATAAAATGAGTTATGGATGTTGCGAGCTGTGTGAACACTGCAACACCACCAGGGGACAAACAACGTACTATGGAATGGACCTGATTAGTAAAAATGGCCACATAGCCCTTGGCCGTAATGTGACCTTGCAGAGCAACCATGGGGTCCATGGACTGTTGCGATATGGCTTCCTCAATACCTAAGTCACCAAACCTCCGCCATGTTTCATTGTCAGGACGTGAATTCGGTCACAAGTAGAAAACAGAGTGAAACAACACTCATCCGACCAAGTTACATTCTTCCATTGGTCCACAGTACAGATTTTATGGCTTCGGCATCACGTTTCTTGTTACGGGCGTTTGCATCACTAATATGTGTTTTGGAGTTCCAGGTAGCACTGCAGTTCCCTGCTTACAGAGGTCCCTTCGTGTCGCTTTGGTCCTGACGGAGATCGCGACTGCGATTTCAGTTCTGCAGTGACTTTTGCAGCTGATTTATTTTTGGTCACAATCCTCTTCAATGACCGACTGTCACGTTCACTCAACATGCACTTTCGTCCTCGTTCTGACTTAGCAGATGATGTAATCCTGCTTTGCCGGCCGGAGTGGCCGAGCGATTCTAGGCGCTTCAGTCTGGGACCGCGAGACCGCTACGGTCGCAGGTTGGAATCCTGCCTAGGGTATGGACGTGTGTGATATCCATAGGTTATTTAGGTTTAAGTAGTTCTAAGTTCTAGGGGACTGATGACCTCAGATGTTAAGTCCCTTAGCGCTCAGAGCCATTTGAACCATTTTTTGAGTCCCGATTTCCCTATAAGCGGGACAAATCTTCGGTATGGTGCCTCTTGAAAAACCAAACACTTTGTCTATCTTGGTTACGCAAGCACCCACCATATGAGCACCAACAGTTTCTGCAGGTTCGAATTCACTTAGCTCCACAACTACACTGAACGCTGTTCTGGTCACAGCTGACACTTGCAACGTACTGAGGACATTGCAAAGGTGCCGTTCGTGGTTAGATACAACAGTGTAGCACTTAGGCTTGGTTATAACCGCCGTTAATGTTGAACCACTCATTTCTGGGCGGTGACTCTATATTTCAACTAATTTACCCATCGTCCTCGTCAAGAAATATACCAAGAACGAGGTAGAAGAGTTTAAAGTTAAAATCCATCACACGTATAAACACGATTTTGTCCTAACGGAGAACTGTAATTTAAGGAGAGGCACTAGAGACAATATAAATGGCAAGAACATTTTTCTATCGCATATGATGTTACATCCCATATGACATTACATCGCGCAAGATATATAAATTTCTATTCAATTACAAGCGGGCCCCAAATAAATTTATTTCTAAAGAAAAGAACCACGTTCTATTCATAGGTCAACATTTGTTTTTCATTTGTTTCAAATTCTAGCTAATGAAGGGTTTTTGAATCATCACAGCGCCAGAAAATATGCGTATGAAAGTGGAAAACTGGCCAATGGCCACAAACGATTCTACTATGTTGTCTTTATAGATTTCAGAAAATCTTTCGACAGTATAGATTTTGACATACTAATTAGAAGAAAGAAAGGGTTATAAATCACGGCCCAGGAACGGTAGAATAATGACCTACAGGACGACATGACAGCCTTATGAAGTAAATCCAAATTATGCAATAAGGAAATGTATCATTATATCTCCTCATCTATCTGTCTTAAGATCGCTGCTATTTTCCCTTTATACTCGATCACTAAGTATTATCTGAATCCGCTGGATCTTCAACTTTGTCTAAGAAACCAGACTATAAGATCTAACAGCTACCATAAATTCCATAACAAAACTTTGCTGGACAAACGAAACAGCATTTTAGTTAATCTCGGGTAAATCGTGCGTTATCTTCATGACTCGTCGAACACTCATCAATTCACACCAGAGCTAATTCCTTATTATACGAGTAACACAGCATTCCCTCAAGCTGCTCAGGGATCTTGCTTTATGATCTTGGGCAGAATGAAAATATATTATCAGTATATGACAGACGCCTTAAATTTCAGGTAAACACGAAGTTTTTTAAAGGACGTAAAAATGAAAATGGTTCCAGAGGTAATTTTGTGCATATTCAATTACTGTGAGGTAGCTCAGACAGGTCGTGGCATTGACCTGTAACGATGGCTGACGCCACACTAACTTCAAGTGGCCGCGCGGAGCGGTCGCGTGGTTTGAGGTGCCATGCACGGATTGCGCGGGCCCTCCAGCCGGAGGTTCGAGTCGTCCCTCGGCCATGGGTGTGTGCGTTGTTCTTAGCATAAGCTAGTTTAAGTAGTGTGTAAGTCCAGGGACCGACGACCTCAGCAGTTTGGTCCCTTGGGGATTCAAACACATTCGACCATTTTTTTAATTTAACATCAGGTTTGAGATACGTTACCGACACACCGCTACATGGTCAAACTGACACTTCCAGGAAGAAGTATCTTCATAACTTCCTTTCGCTGACAACGTTTAGTAAAGACTACATCCTTATTAATAAAATTGTCTCGGGCTTCCAGCCAAGTCAAGTGGCTTAAAATCCACAAGTTCTCGCCTGAGTGCTCGTCGGCCATTTTCGTGGTGACTGTCGTGTGAGTGTACAGTGCTGTTGTCGCTCTTATATAGCATATGTGGCGCTGGAGTGAGTACCAGTGACGTCAGAGAAGACAGAGCGCTTATACAAGGAGTGTAACAAAACACACACTACAGTTGCCCCTTGTCAGTGGCCGAGGTGCACACGGCCGAAAGCTCGTGGCTTTTAACGCGGCTGGAAGCTTGAGAGAATTTTATAAGTAAATATTGCCGCTAAAGCATGCATTCGTATACTAGATCTTTACATTTGAAATTATTGTCTGTCTTTTATTATACACATAGTGGCCACTCTTTGCTGAAACGATGAAGCACTCCTTTCGTGCTTCAGATACCTTTTGATATATAAAATATTCAAAGAAAGGGAACATTTAAAAATTCTGTGGGGCTAGATTTCTTTGTTTAACAGAATTGTTGGATCATTTAAATATGAGACTTTACTTTTTATAATTCCTTTTAAGTTACTCTTTTTTGTTACTTTTATCACTTCCATGTGAAAGCACAGGCCAATGTGCAATCCTGGTCGGCAGTGTGTTTGATGACGCTTGACCGGGTAAGTTAGTTAATATTACCACACACAGGTAAAAATATCTTGCACGAAAGGTTATTGGACTTTGTTAGAAAATGCTGTTTCAATTTAAACAATAGAATATTCAACGATAAACTGCTGAAGGTCCCGACCGTTGCGTCGCCAAACATACAGTCTTCAACTCAGTTAAAACGGCCAAATATTATATTTCCATAGCCCATTTATCAGGAAAGGAATGGTAGCATCCTCAAGACTGATATAAAAGCAGTTTTAGCTCACGCGATATCTATTATTTCAGACAGCAATAGAGTACGCCACATTTACGTATACTCTAACCGGCATCCAGAAACTGAAGGGGGGACAGTTGCAAAACAGTCTCGGACCGACGATGTGTATCACAGATACATTTTACATGAAAGACGGTTTCTATTGTATCACTGTATCACTTGCTTGCTTCGATATTGTGACATTACAATACCCATATATTACCTCCTGCGCACAGGAATGGGGCGCTGGAAACACTGGTGCACAGGGCGCGCATCATCTCTGACGCAGAGAGTCTGCCCCTGGAACTGGAACACCACAAAACTGTATTCCGGAAAAACTCGGAATGGCAGATCAGACGCGCTCTCGACCCCTCCTCTACAGAGCAGCGTGTGAAGACGGAAGAAGTCACGAAGAATGAGATAGCCGTTGTCTATACACCGTTTACTGGCGCACTATCGGGGAAAGTAGGACGAATATTGAAGAAACTGTCTTTTGCCCACGAAATAAAACACGAGCATTATTGTGAAGTGTCAAAGACGGTCTCGGTTTGCGGAAGGCCGGCATATACCAGATTCCGTGTCAACGTGGGAAGACTTATATTGGACAGACAGTGCGCTCCATCGAAGATCGTTGCCGAGAACACCAGAGGAACACTCGACTTGGGTACCACAACAAGTCGGCTGTCGCAGAGCACTGTTTGTCCGAAAATCATGAAATGGACTACTAACATACCAGGGTCTTGACACAGATATCCAAATACTGGGACAGCGTCGTTAGAGAGCCTATCGAAATTCGTACCAGGAGCGGACTCATCGACCGAGATTGCGGCTACAACCTCAGCTGGGCATAGAAACCAGCATTGAGTCTAATTGAAAAGACGCCCAACAAAGGAAACGAACTGGCGACTAGGGCGGACGAGGCAATTACACCGACACCACCACAGACGCCGACGCCAGCGTCTCAGCGAGCGCTGACGTTCGGGCGCGGACCGAGAAGAGAACGCCTCGTGAGGGGAGGGGATTTAATACGGCCGCCCGCCCTCAGGAGCTCAGTTCGTCAGCGCACCTGACGATGGCGACATGTCTGATCGCCGAAATATTGTGTCCGTTGGACACTATGGACCGGCAGTACACCCGTGGCCTGTTCGAGCCAGAAATACGCCGGGAGAAACTGAGGAATCACGTCAGTTATGATGTTTCCTTCGTGGTGAAGAGGGGGGGGGGGGGGGGGAGGGGGAATTCCTGCGACATTTCCGAAGGTGTACCACTATCTATTTGCTTGCTTGTGGTCCAGATTTTTGCTCATTTCGGCCCATTTGTCGGCTCTGAAATCTTTCAACTGTTGTTAAACCAGGTTGTTAAGCATGTTGCGCTCTCTTTTATGTTTCCAGTCGGTCGGTTATTTAAATAATTTGTATATCCGCCTTTTTTCTTTTACGGTGTTTGTTAGAACCAGGAATAACACTATAATTATTATATCACCGATCTACTGTTTCTTGACACATATACAAAATAATTCTGTTACCAAGTGCCAACTTGTAGAAGAACACTTCACAGAAATTATATAAATTGATGGTGTTGATACCACTGCCCATGAAGTGCACGTAAAATATAGAATTTCGGCGGAAATCACAAGTCCGTAGATATACGAAGCCTAGTGAACTTTGAAGTCCAAGTTCCAGTACAGCATTCGGGTTCTGAGGCCAGAGGGCAACCAAATCAACATCTAACAGCACGTTAAAAAAAAAGAAATGGTTGAAATGGCTCTGAGCACTGAGGTCATCAGTCCCCTAGATCTTAGAACTACTTAAACCTAACTAACCTAAAGACATCACAAACATCCATGCCCGAGGCAGGATTCGAACCTACGACTGTAGCGGTCGCGCAGTTCCAGACTGTAGCGCCTAGAACCACTCGGCCACTGCGGCCGGCAACAGCACGCTCACCGCACCGCAACACTTCCTAGTTGTAAAGCAGAACACAGCACGATGAGAACTGACTTGTAGACGTCAGTAGCGGCGTTAAAGAAGGCTCTATTTTGAATGGACGCAGCGGATGGGGTCGCTGTGTTTTCTGGGCGGCCAATCGTTGAGTGCTGTAGGTGGGCAATCGCTGTGTTTTGAAGCGCGCGCGCACGAAAGAGGGCCGCGCACGGAGAGGTGCGACCAACGACGCGTTTCTCGGCCGCGAGTAAATAGCGCGCCGCTGCTCGTTAAATAAATAAATGTCGTGTGACTAGGACTTCCCGCCGTGTAGACCGTTCGCCGGGTGCAAGTCTTTCGATTTGACGCCTCTTCGGCGACTTACGCGTCGATGGGGATGAAATGAGGATGACTAGGACAACATAACACCCAGTCCCTGAGCGGAGAAAATCTCCTATCCAGCCGGGAACGCTGCGCGGTGACGAGATTTAATAATGGTGGATACCACAGTGTGGTATTCGTTCTGCGTTGGATTTGGTGATTCTGGTTGGTGCGTTACCTGTTATTTCTTTGGTTATTGCCTGTATAATATCTTCGTTCTGTTTTTCCGTTTCTTCAGCTTTTTTGGCACTTTTGGCGGGCGGCAGGCTTTCCATTAGGTCCTCTTCATATTTCTGAACGTTTGGGGTTTTAAAGTCGGTGTTTGGCGAATGCGACAGATGAATACGCGTTATTAATGGCGGATGATCTGTTCCTATGCTGTCTACTGCCCAAGGAGGGCTGAGGTGTGCATTTTACAGATCTACCACAGATAAAATGGTCTGGGATAAGAGTTCCCGGGTAGTTAATAAAGGTCGGTTTATTGTATGGGAACCTTATTCCGTTTCCTGTGCCTTCCAGGTGTGTGGTGAGTGATACACTGTTCCGATTATTCCTCGTGTCGCCATATGTTTCAGATCTCGCGTTACAGAAGGTTTTGGCGTATAGTAGGAAGTAGGTTGAAGTTTCCTCTCCAGGTGGAATGTATATGGTTATTAGGTGTTGGAATCTGTGTGCACGTGTTTGAAGTTTAAGGTGAACTGCATGGGTTTTCAAGTAGGACGTTAGGGCGATTCTGACTGATGGTGTACTTTTGCTGTGGAAAACCGCCACGCCGCCATTAGGAAGGCTTCTAGGTACTGCAGTTGCCTTTAGTTCATGTGTGACGAAATCGTGTAAGCGAAGGGGAAAGTTTATCGTCCTCGTTTCCAGGACTCCTAGTGTGGCAAGTTTCTCTTTGATAACTAGCTGTTCCAGCATTGGGTGTTTGTTACGTCCTAAAGCCATTAGCGTTGACGAAACCAGAATTTATATCATCCTTAAAGGCGTCACTCATAATAGTCGCGTCTCCAGTGCGGTGTACTTCTTTATTGATAAGTGTGAAGGCCTCGGTTTGTGAGTGGACCCTTCCTGAACGGCTGGTTCTGTCTGCTGGCAGTCCGGATTAGGTGTTTCGGAGTCTTGTGCTGTTGGCTTCGTGCTGGGTGAGGTTGTTCTGCAGGGTGTAGTTGCTTGCTTTCTGTTGTGGGTTGATCCTTCGGATGCAACCCTGACTGGCCTGTTGTACTGATTTTCTGTTGGACTTTTCGTGCTTTGCAGGTGCAGGTGTGCAGCCACATGTGTTTTCAGGACGTGCAAGACTGAGTGTAAACCGCATCGAGCATATCCTGTAGTAACAAAAGACCGCTGGCTACCACACTACACGGAACGGCCCATACCTCAAAAACTATTGGCAAGAGAATGGAATGCTTGGTGTAACACACTGTATAGTTCAAAATGGCTCTGTGCACTATGGGACTTAACAGCTGAGGTCATCAGTCCCCTAGAACTTAGAACAACTTAAACCTAACTAACCTAAGGGCAGCACACACATTCGTGCCCGAGGCAGTATTCGAACCTGTGACCGTAGCAATCGCTTGGTTCCAGACACTTGTGTAGTCACATGTGTTGGGTCTTCTCTGTATAAATACCTATACTGAAACAGTAAAGCTTGATTTGGGAGGTTCAGGTGAGTTTATAATTACCCCACTGTTTACCGTGTCTTAAACTCTGAGAAAAACAAGCTGTTCAGATGAACCAAGCTACGTTCATTTGCAGTCAATCATTTTGTAATTTTAGAGTAAAAGACGTTCGCTAACTGAACTAATTATCTTAAATGAATGATTCCATTTTTATCGCTCCACGAACAGAAACTCTGTCAAATTACGTCTACGGTGTGCTTATTTCGTAGACGACCTTTTCTGGACTTGGCGCTCTGTTACAACAGAACCTATAAATCGGATACACTTCTCCCTCGTGTCAAGGAACGGCGAAGCAACATTAGCTGCAACGACAGACGTCCACCAAGAGTGCAAATACAGTCAGCGAAACGTAATCAAAACAATACTGGTGACGTAGACATACAGTTGAGGAATTGTCAAGGCGACGTTTAAAATGACGGAATTGCTTCGAGTTAGACAGGAAACAGCGGGAAATCGAGTGTGCTGCGGCCGGTTTTGGCTCTTCTGCCACATAAAGTAGGGCTGTCTCCGAGATACCAGGGCAGTTTCAGCATACGGCATATTGTCTTTGTAAGTCCTCGTCACCAGTGTGGGGTCCTGCCCACGCGTCTTGTATAGGGTGCTTAAATGATGCTCCGTTCTTGGTTCAAATAGCTCTAAGCACTTTGGGACCTAACATCGGAGGTCACCAGCCCCATAGACGCAGAATTACTTGAACCTAACTAACCTAAGGACATCACACACTTCCATGCCCGAGACAGTAGCAGCAGTGCGGTTCCGGACTGAAGCGCCTAGAACCGCTCAGCCACAGCGGCCGACGCTGCGTTCTTGGAATGCTATACATCAATTCCAGCAAATCACATAAATAGTTTTTATTACAATATGGAAAATAGACAATATTCAACTTGGTATTACAAGAACGCATCGCTTGCATTGTAAGCGATGGGCGACAGGCAAACAACTAATGTTCTTCGCTATAGACAACGTCCATACAAGCAATGGATGTGGATCACTAATAACTGTTCTGCGACTAACGGTCTACTACAGTGCACCGAGGCTGGCAGGAGCGGCGCTTGCATTCTCTTCCTATAGAGGCCGCTCCTGTGGCGGTGCGGTGTCAGTCAGAGAACTACTGGCTGACGTCGTCTCCCAGCCTTCTCTGCTCTTGTGGTCTTCACCTTCGTGCCGGCGTTTATCGATACGCCGGAACACTTCCGTCTTCCAAGATGACATCAGCTCTATTCATATGTCTGCGCACTTCTGTTCCTGATTTGACTATGACACAGGTATACTATGGCAACTGGACTTGCGCACTCAGTCCTGGGACTCTTTGAAACGGTTGATGCAACACAGCTATCAACATCCCCGCTGTCTAGTACCTCTTAGGGAACTTACCATCAGTAAATGGCTTCCAAGGGATATGGCATACCTGAAGAAATTTAAATTTGTGTTCACTTTCTTGCCGAACTGACGCAGTTAGCGACGCTGTAGATGATGTTATACAATATTACGTAATGACTCTCAGAGTTCACTATTTTCTCCGTTTTTTTTTGTTTGATTGTTAATCAGTCTTATGACTGGTTTGATGTGATCCGACATGAACTCCTCTCCTGTGACAACCTCTACATCTCAGAGAAGCAATTGCAACCTACGTCTACAATTATTTGTATTCCAATCTCTGTCTTCCTCTACAGGATTTGCCCTCTAGAGCTCATTGTAGCACACTGGTTCCCAATATGGGGGTAATAACCCCCTGAGGCGTAAAATGAAATTTTTCTAAGGGGTAAGAGCTAAATGATTCGACTTTGTTTCAGTCACAAAATTATTTTCAAAAGATATTTACTACTATCGCAATTTTGCAAGACTCTGACATTAATTAAATAAGCTGTCAATAATTACTTTTTCTGAAATAGTAGCATTAATGCGGTGGAAGTTACAGGTTCCCCACATGGTCCATCCACTGCAAACATACGTTGTGCTTTGTCCCGCACATCACTGATGATAGAAACGAGACATATACGTAACAAATACTAAATATCTCAAGAAGAAGTCTGCTCTAAGTCATAGGTAGTACCTGCAGTAGTCCACGAATGGCTTCACTGCTCACTTCGAAACAGATAAATGGATTAATTGACAGCACGACACAGCAGTAAGTACATAAAGGCTACCATACCTTTACTAGTAGTGGTTGTGGTCAGACACGAAGAATCGACTGCCTGAAGTCTTCAACTTCCTGCCAGTTCAGAAGTAAGGACTGCAGCAATCAAGTGATTTACGAACATTAAGTACACATTTTAACTTGGTTGATTTTAAGTGGGGTTTCAAAGTACAGGTCAAGCAAGTGGAAGAATGGAGAGAAGGAATGCAGGGGAAGTGTAATTTGTAATAAGTGTCTATCCTCACCGTGGACAGTTAGCTTTCGTATCTGATGGGATATGGGTAGAAATTTCGCAGCATCACGGATTCTTCCTTAGTCATTTATTCTAACACCGTCTCCCAACCCTCCTCCCCTCCCCCATACACATACATACACGCAAACTAATATCATTCAACTTGAATAATTATAAAAATAAGAGTGTTCCAAGAAAAGTCTTCCATTCTATAATTTACTTAGGTGCTGCTAAAGTTGGTGGTAATGGAGGGGGAGCGGGCAGCAAAGATAGCAGGGAGCGGGGGTGGGTTAGAGAACGGGACTACTAGCTAACGTCTGGTTGCATTCAGAGGTTACGATCTAAGAAAGTTTCGGAACCACTGCTCTAGTACCGTAGAACTTAATCCCTGATATGTTAATAGATGTGCTGTCACCCTGCTGCAGTATCATCAATGACCGTACCGTGGCGCACAGCCTTTCGCGGCCAGAAATCAGACAGCGTTCAACTCACGGCCGAGAGGCAGTGGCGCCATCGCCGCTTCCGCGGTAACCCCAGCAAGTCCAGTGGACGTACATCTAGAAAACAGCAGCTTAACGACTACGGGCTAATCACGCCATGCTGCGGCATCGCTGGCACACCGACGGCCTGTGTACTCGTGCGGGACCGGACTAGTTAAGAGCACGTGCACCACCACGGACGGCAGTGCGAAGTCAGGCCACAGTCGCGGGAAGTGTTTGGACTCGACGCTTGTAACTACGGTCATATACGGACTCGAAGTGAGAATGTTGTATGATTGTGATACTACTCCTTCTGACATTGTTTGTATTCAGATCTTGTGTGAACTTCAGTTGAGAGATTAAACTTGTTTCTTCATTCACGTTTCCGGTCTTAGTTGTACCCCACTTCCTGCATACAACACTGCCCCTTCTTCTCGTTATTGTCTTCCAAATATTCGTTTCCTTGCTGATTCTGCGAAGAACCTCCTCAGTGCTTACCTTATCGGTCCACCCCATGTTCAAGATTCTTCTTTAGCGGTGTACTTGCGGCCAACACAAAGGTTGTTATAACCAGGAATAACACAATAACCTCTTCAGTCGAGTTTATTAAATCACAAATAACTTTTTAACAATTACGTTAGCCAAGCGTCTACCCAGGCTCACACTCAGAAGTAATGCATAATTAAAGTTTGGTTATACCAATGTCCAAATGTGCATGGTGGGGTGCACGTCCCGCAATTATTCCCAATTCCAGTGAAGTTCGGTCTCTCCCAGTGAAGTCGCCAGATTTCCGCCGAGCAGCCAGGCAACCTCGAGTGGAGCGGCGAATCAGCCACAAGCAGCTGCAACACGGCGTGCTGCACTTCCCCATGAGAACTGTCGTTTGCGGCGGCGGCCGGGTTTGTAAAAGGCTTGCTAGTTAATGGAGCCGTCGGCTGGGGTCGCTGTTTTCCAGGGAAAACCAATCGCAATGTTTCCTGGCGTAGCCAATTGCTGTGTGTTGACAAACGCGCGCGCGCGAAGGCGGCCAGCGATGGTAGCCGCGAGCCACCCGGAGAACTGCGGCCACGTAAGGGAGCGTGCGAGTGAAGACGGCCAGCGATGGAAGCAGCGGGCCGCCCAGAGAAGCGCGGCCAGCGATGTATTTGGCGGCCGCGTACTGGAGCGCGTTGTTCGGTGTTTGTTAGAAATGGTGTATACCACAAAGGTGTTGGGAAAAATTGAAAACACCGCGAGAAATGCATGATTGAACATAAATTCACATGAAAAATGTTTGTTTGTCCAGTTCTACATACTGCGATCTGGACAAATAAACTTCTCTAGTAAGAAGGTATCCCGCAAGTTAAATTGCCATCTTCAGATCTGAAGAAGTATTACAAAATCTATTTACAGTCTAATAATCGTTATTCACTGTAGAGAGGAAATTCTAAAGTATTACTTACCATAAATAGAGACTATCGGACCACTCTATGTAACGCACTGTCATTTAGTCATGAACATACACTCTTGGCCATTAAAATTGCTACACCACGAAGATGACGTGCTACAGACGCACAATTTAACCAACAGGGAAAAGATGCTGTGATATGCAAATGATTAGCTTTTCAGAGAATTCACACAAGGTTGGCGCGGTGGCGACACCTAAAACGTGCTGATATGAGGAAAGTTACCAACCGATTTCTCATAAACAAACAGCAGTTGACCGGCGTTGCCTGGTGAAACGTTGTTGTGATGCCTCGTGTAAAGGGGAGAAATGCGTACCATCACGTTTCCGACTTTGATGAAGGCCGGATTGTAGCCTATCGCGATTCCGGTTTATCGTATCGCGACACTGCTGCTCGCGTTGGTCGAGATCCAATGACTGTTAGCAGAATATGGACTCCATGGGTTCAGGAAGGTAATACGAAACGCCGTGCTGGATCCCAATGGCCTCGTATCACTAGCACTCGATATGACAGGCAACTTATCCGCATGGATGTAATGGATCGTGCAGCCACGTCTCTATCCCTGAGTAAACAGATGGGGACGTTTGCAAGACAACAACCATCTGCACGAACAGTTCGACGACGTTTGCAGCAGCATGGACTTTCAGCTCGGAGACCATGGCTGCGGTTACCCTTGACGCTGCATCACAGACAGGAGCGCCTGCGATGGTGTACTCAACGACGAACCTGGGTGCACGAATGCCAAAACGTCATTTTTTCGGATGAATCCAGGTTCTGTTTTCAGCATAATGTTTGCTGCATCCGTGTTTGGCGACATCGCGGTGAACGCACATTGGAAGCGTGCACGACCGTATGTTACAGGTACTTTACGGCCTTTCTGGATACAGAAAACGTTCGACTGCTGCCCTGGCCAGCACATTCTCCAGATCTCTCACCAACTGAAAACGTCTGGCCAATGGTGGCCGAGCAACAAGATCGTCACAATATGCCAGTCATTACTCTTGATGAACTGTGGTATCTTGTTGAAGTTGCATGGGCAGCTGTACGTGTGCACGCCATCCAAGCTCTTTTTGACTCAATACCCAGGTGTATCAAGGCCGTTATTACGGCCAGAGGTGGTTGTTCTGAGTACTGATTTCTCAGGATCTATGCACCCAAATTGCGTGAAAATGTAATCACACGTCAGTTCTAGTATATTTGTCCAATGAATACCCGTTTATCATCTGCATTTACTATTGGTGTAGCAATTTTAATGGCCGTTAGTGTATTTTGGGACAACTATAATACAAGTAAAAAAGGGTTAAGGAAAATTAAGTGTCGAAAATATAAAATACCTCGTCGCACAAGACGCTCCAACGTAACGTTACGCATTATACAATAAAACCGTGATTGAGCCAGACACGCACAGAAGTTTCTGATAAAATACGTTTGGCTCATAGGATATTGCCTGCTGTATCCGTGTTGACACCTGACGGCACACTGCCGGGCAGAAGTCAAACGGATTATGTAGTGTTTACTGATAGCACCAGATGGCAGCAGTTTTTTCCATGAGTATTTAGAAACATAATAAATATTTTCCATGTTTGTATGATACGCAAACAGATGGCGATAACCTAATAAAATTTTTATTGCTATAAAAAAGGCATATACACAGTTTTTACATTAAAAGATAACAAGTGGCAGAACCAGATACAACAGGCCGCCAGTTTGAAAGTGTTGTACAGGCGATGCAAGGCACTCAGAAAATTGTCCGAAACTCGCACAAATTTTCACAAGATTCAACTATTAAAATAAGAGGATAAACATGGACTAAACAAATGGAAACAAGGAACTTGTCAGGAAGCGGTTCACCTCAACCATCGACAAAAACCGTATCATATATTTAAGCATAACACATGCAAAAACATTTACAGTGTGTACAAAATATATCGAGGGGACAGCGACAAAGTACAAATTCGGCGAAGACTTTATCGCTATACTTTCGATATTTTTTTATCTATTCAGATAGGGACCTCTAACACGTAGATTTAACATTGGGGATAGAGCAGATCCTGTGCATCGGTGAAAAGCTTACTGCTGAAATTGAGGGGGGGATACGTTACAAGTTGCATCAGGCAACGTGTTACGTCCTCCCACACACATCCTGAAACGACTGGAGTCACAATAATCAGAACTCAGTCATCGGTTTACCGTCCATTAGACGCATCATTTGCGACTGGTATGCCCAAAGGAGAAATGATAACTGCGCAACAGGTACTATTCCCAGCAAATCGTTTTGTGGCTAGCGGAGCACAGACGTAGATGTAAGCAGATTAGTAGCACCTAACAAATTTAGTTTAATATAAGTAATTACCAAATATCAGATAAGAGAACTTCGATTACAGAATATTTTCCCGCCTTATTACTGTAACAGTATCTCTGGTGGAAAGGGAACGGAAATAAAAGCGAAATCTCAGTCGTATGTCAAGTGATCTTAATGGGGTCACCAAGACGGAGAGACATAAATATATGATACCTAGGATACCGAGGACCTGATTCGTATGGATCACAATACAGCCACAAAAAGAGCAGAGTTTTGTACAGTCGTTTATCTCCGTGCTGAATGTATGAAGTTTGAAAGCGCTTGCACGTACCTGCGCCGAATCTGGCGTCACGGACGACGGACGCGGTATGTCTGCCTTCTGCTGCTCTTCCAAGCAAAAACCTGCGACAGAGAAGAAAAGTGTTAATCACACCTGCACCACCACATGTGTCCACCCAAAACATCTCTACGCTGTGGTACACCTGTCACTGAGCGTCGATCATTAGTCGCTATGATGTTAATGCTATTAATCTTCAACCTTTAAACGAAGAAAACCAAGGTGCGAAAAGATTCGACACCGACAATAAAAGCCTTATATTCTTGTAATTGTAATTTCAATAGCTTTTAAATGCCGTTAGAAAAGTATTCATTCCATTTAAGAAACCATTCTTTCTTCAGTATCTCAACTGACACTACAATTTGGCACAAACGACGTTTTGACATTTTGATCACGAAATAAGAGCGGTGTTTACGTCTTACGCTACTCTCCATATAGATTTTCTATCCTAAGAGCTGTCATTCGCATTTTCCTTGGTGTTTTAGGCATTTGCAATTTCGTTTGTGCATTGTGTAGCTGGGGTCAGGCCATCGGTTTTGCTGTGGTGGTAACGCCGGTTCCCGTCAGATAACCGAAGTTAAGCACTGTCGGGCTGGACTAGCACCTGGATGGGTAACCATCCGACCTGCCGGGTGCTGTTGGCAAGCAGGGTGCACTCAGCCATTGCGAAGCAAACTGAGGAGCTACTTGATTGAGAAATAGTCTCGTAAACTGACATACGGCCGGGAGAGCGGTGTGCTGACCACATACCCTCCCAATTCGCATCCAGTGACGCCGGTGGGCTGAGGATGACACGGCGGCCGTTCGGTATCGTTGGGCCTTCATCCGTTTTTGTCCAATAACGTGACAACTGAACTTTGTCCACTTCAAAGTACTTGACTGGTGAAGCCCCACAGCACTGAAGACGGTTCTTCCACTCCTTATATCTGTGCTGGAACTCACAACGTGATTAAAAAAAAAAAAAAAATCACAAGGTCTCAAGTGGACCGAATGAGGAGGCTGGGCAGCTATAGGGATGTTCTTACAGTCCAAAGGCTGTCATAATGCAACACCCAACTGTTTTCGATATTCGGTCTCACACACGTGATTCTGTTAAAATTGTTGAATTATCTCCTAGGCCTTGACGCACAATATGAACGATTCCCTGGCTAGCAAAAAAGCATATAAGCTTGCAGTTCATCTTTTATTTGCTAATTCTTGTTTTTTTTTTTTTTTTTTTTTTTTTTTTTTTTTTTTTTTTTTTTTTTTTTTTTTGGCCTTGGAGAGTTTTGACTTTTCCATTCCGTGCTCTGGCGGGACATACTCAAATGTTCCAGAAAATGGCAACACTTTCAAATGGTTGAAATGGCTCTGAGCAGTATGGGACTTAACATCTGAGCTCATGAGTCCCCTAGAACTTTAGAGCCACTTAAACCTAAGTAACCTGAGGACATCACACACATTCATTAGGTAGCTGTCGCGCGGCTCCAAGCTGAAGCGCCTTGAACCGCACGGTCAATGCGGCCGGCCAGCGTGGATTGCTACGAGACGTACAGGAAGAGAGGCAGTGATTTTCTGAAAGGCACTAACAAGGATGTGGAACCATTCCGACTCCAGTGCTGTTGCCAGCTACACTTTCTCGGCCGAGTGTCCATAGTGCGAACAGCTCAAACGAGGTGGTCCTACGATTTTCAATTGGGTGTCTGCTGGCGAGGGGAGTATGGTGAACTCATCCTGGTGTTCTTCGAACCACGCACGTACACGGCAAGCTTTGCGACAAGTTTCATTGTCCTTCTGGTAGATTCCACCGTGTCAAGGAAAAACAAACTGCATGTAGCAGTCGACATGGCCCCCAACGATTGATCCACTGTGCCTTCCAAAATGACGAGGTCACCCAAGAAATGCTGTCTGGCCTGGATCCTACCGACCACTGTTGCAGGGTGTTGGTTTCAGGTGTCTCACATCTTACACGCCAGCGACCATGTGTCCACTGGAGCATAAAACGTAATTCGTCTACAAAAGTTGCGGTACTGGCGCGCAGATTCCATCGTTCATTGTCGATGAAGAATAGTCAGAATGGGTGCGTGAACAAGGTGCCTCCAGCGGAGACCCGTCCACAGCAACGTTCCAACGTTCACTGAGCGGTCGTTGTGAAGACACTGTTCGCAGTCCCTTGGTTCGTCTAGGCGGTCAGTTGTTCAACACTTGCAATACTGACTATGCGGTCGTACACATCTCCACATCCGCTATTCACCCCTGTCTTTTATGGCCCGTGGTATACCACAGTTGTCTCGGCGCTACTTTTGAATAGCACTATTTTGCCATGGCGGTACGCGAAGAGTTTAGAGACTTAAGTGTCTCGGAAATATTTCCACCCTTGGCCCTCAAGCCAATGATCGTGCCCTTTCGGACGTCAGATAAATCGATCCGTTCCCGCACTACGACAAGGGCTGCACTGTTTTCCGAACACCCCCAAAACGCTTTACAAACCCTACACTGCCAGTACTGACATCTGCCGTCTTCGAATGATTATTGCACGTCGACGTCGAATACAGACGATTGTCACTTTAGTGTGACTGGACTGTGTGGTTTCCTGTGGTCATTCTACTTTGGGTCGTTCCGGTATTTTATGGTTGCTGCTATTTCCAATGATTTTCCTCCGACAGGGTAATCGAACAGTAATGACTCTCTTAGTCTATTTAGGCGCAATGTATCATATTTATTTGTTTAAGTTCAACTGCCTGACTCTGCAAAAAAACATCTAGATTTCGCAGGTCTTCTTCCATTTCGCTACAGTCTTCTGGCACTGAAACCTTCCCACAGACAATGGCATAGTCTGCTAAAGCTTCATGGAGCTTTCGACGCTACCTAATGGATCATTTATATATATGTAAATAGTAATGGGCTTAGTTAGTTGCTTACGAGCTCCACACATCACATTCACGATAAACGTTATGATGTGAAACGCGTCATCTGAACAAACACATTTTTTCTGTAAAAATTATTTCTGTTCGAGACTGCCTCTGCGGTACAGAACTAGTTGTCAGGTAATAATGTCTTTAACGTACATTTGAAAAGACTTCTGCTATCTCTCAGATACTTTAATTACATAGACAGGTTGACAAAGAGATTTACAGCTGCATATTTCACCTTTTTCTATGCCAAAGTTACATTCATTAAAGGCTAATGCAGATCAGTTTTGCTTTTTTTATGAATGTCTGTATTACTCCCAAACTCAAATCGATTGTCGATCACAAATTTCGTAAGTAATAAGTGTATTTGAGGCTGTTAAAATTCCTCGTTGCTTAAACAGATACTTTCAAGCTGTACGCTAGCTACTTTCTCTTGTGCGACGAATACTTTTTGCCTAAGTGAAGAGTTACTCCAAAATATTATCCCATAAGATATCAGAATACGAAAATACGGATTATATGTTACTTATAGACTCCCGTAGCCACGAAGTTGGCAATTATTCTTGCGGCAAAAGTAGCCGAACCGAAACATTTCAGTAGGTCTACTGTATGGTTTTTGCAGTTTAAGTTTCCATCAACAAGCACACCAAAAAATGTTCAAATGACTGTGAAATCTTATAGGACTTAAATGCTAAGGTCATCAGTCCCTAAGCTTACACACTATTTAACCTAAATTATTCTAAGGACAAACACACACACCCAGGCCCGAGGGAGGACTCGAACCTCCGCCGGGACCAGCCGCACAGCCCGTGACAAGCACACCTAAGAAGGTAGAACTGTGTATCTTCAAGAAGAAAAGGGTACAGCAATCAGTTGGAAATGGTGTTTATTGCATATCTAGATTTTAGCCACTGTGTGGACATCTTCAGTGCAGTAAATGTAAGCTAAAACATTAACTAAACAACGGTCTCATTGTGAATTGAGTCTCTGACAGGAATAGTCGAATTGAAACTATATGCATATACAAGTGTTTTTAATGTTTTAACTTACATTTACTCCTCTGAAGATAGCCACGCTGTTATCGAAATCTAGATATACAATAAACATCACCTGTGACTGACTGCTGTACCCTTTACTACTTGAAATGAACACAGTCGCTGGGCACAGCTGTTCCCCTATGGAATCAAACCTGAGTACTTTATATCATGTGTCTCATTTTCTTGATGGTATATTAGTTTACTACGAAGTGGGACATTCTTGATAAAGCAAAACAGGAAGTGCTATGTTTTTTTTTTTTTTTCAAAGTTTAAAGGTAGTCCATTTTTGAAAAACCCATCAGCAGCTTTCACAAAAATGTCATGTAACATTTCGCTGTCGAGGATCCTTTGGTTGGCTTCATGACAATGTCTGTATTATCTGCAGACGAGACTAATTCAAATAAACGGTAGTTCATTAACACAAAGATACAATAGTAGTGGGCCAAACATCGAACCCTGTGGGACACCCATTGTAATTTCTCCCATCGTACCTGATGTGGCTTCTCTCTTTGTATTGCCCGAACAGCGAAGTGCATTACGTTTCTTCAACAAGGACCAAATCAAACAGATACTGTACTGTACTAACATTCCCGTCCCGCTTAGGATAAGGTATTTTGTTGCATACACTGTTAGAGACGCTCGGTACGGGGCAATACCCTGCTGCTGCAGCCTTCGCGTCGCGGACGGGCAAGCCCCTCGGAGAGACGGCGTCCGGCAGCGGATGTCGTGGCGCGGCGTAGCGCTGTGACGGACAAGAAGCTCGCCTGCGGCCTGCCGCACGAAATTCGCGCAGGGAAACCCGGAGCGTTGACCCCGCTGGGTAACGAAGCGGGACCCCGCACGGCCCGCCACTGCCACACAAAGGTCTCTCAGTGCGGACTTCCCGCCGAAAATTCTCTTTCTCACACCCGGCTTTCTTGCCGCAGCGAAATTTCACCGCACCGGGTTCCTAGAAGCGATTTCGGCAACTGCAGAGGAAGTGAGGCTCTCCTTGTCGTTGCCTAAAAACTCTCGCGCACTGCCGGACTATTCAGTCACAGGATAACGTTCCGTGTAGCTTAGTGCACGAGAGAAATCGGGCGTTGGGAGTCATCGGACTCGCTATTTGGCGTATATCCGCACAGATTTCTGCAGATGAACTGCCACGATTATGAGCCTACATTTTCCTACGCTTAATGTTACACCGTTTCCAAAACAGCTTCCTGTGCTCACATAAACACTCAGCAAGACATTTTAAACTCACATGGTAGACAGCACTTTACAATTTATCACTTTCTTTCCTGTTTCACTCGCAAATATTGTTAGGAAAAAGTTCCTTCCTCTGCTATTCCATAGTCTTCACAATACCTGTGTCACGTTTTCATTGTTCGGCTGAAAGATCTGCAGTAAAAACAATAAATTTAATTTTGGTTTTTCTTGTTTTTAATTTTACGCAAGAATATTTCATGAAGGGAACGTTGGGTGTCTTATAAGGATTCCGAAGTAAGTACTTTAGCTTCTTCGTAACGCTCATTTTAAGAAGGCACTCAAATTCGTATCTACGTGCAGGCGTTTGTTTTAACTAGAGATAACTAAACATCTCGAAAACGACGCACCCGAAAAAAATTTCTAGGTGAAAAGTTTATATTAGTAAGGGGACATCTATCTGTGGTACACCTGGCTAGCCGGCCGTGGTGACCGAGCGGTTTTAGGCGCTACAGTCTGGAACCGTGCCTCGAATCCTGCCTCGGGCATGCATGTATGTGACGTAGCTTTACGTTCTAGGGGACTGATGACCTCAGAAGTTAAGTCCCATAGTACTCAGAGCCATTTTTTTACACCTGGCTACCGCCTAACCACCCCACTTGTGTGGCTGGGTCAGTTTTCTATTTTCATATGCGAGCCCTCAATTTCTATTGCATATTCGTATTCTACGCCAAAAAATACGTAAGGTGTACTGAAATCATTTTCCGTTCGACGTAATGACGCTATAATTAACAAATATCAATCGTGCCTGTTTTTGCTATTAAGAAACGATGCATTTCATTCTAATAGTCATTTAAGATCTAAATGTAAACCTTTGTGTTCTAACGGTTGATATTTACCTTCAAATGTTACCTGAATGTTGTAAATTTGATTGTACAGTACAATATGTTTAGTCATTTCAGTGTCTGTTTAGAAAATACGTTTCGTGTAATAGTTTTCAGTTGCCATTGCGATGCTTGGTTTCGTTGAGACCCTTGCCTCTCACCACTGAGGTTCTTGATTTCTGTGTGTCCCTTGCCTCTCGCATTTGGGGTGCTTGATTTCGGTGATCCGGCTGTTGTGGGCGAGCGGTTCTAGGCTCTTCAGTCTGGAACCGCGAGACCGCTATGGTCGCAGGTTCGAATCCTGCCTCGGGCATGGATGTGTGTGATGTCCTTAGTTTAGTTAGGTTTAAGTATTTCTAAGTTCTAGGGGACTGATGACCTCAGACGTCAAGTCCCATAGTGCTCAGACCCATTTGAACCATTTTTTTCAGTGATGTAGAGACCCACCAGAAACGATACATGGCTCGGTTTCCACGTTACGCTGTAGGTCCCCTTTCCCTGGTTCAGTAACTGCTTAGGGAAATGCAAAACACGTCCAACTGACTGCAATCGGCTCATAACAACTGCATAGCGGGAAAACTTGCGAATGCCAAATCGCGGTTTTCAATTTCTTATACATAAGACAAAACGCTTTCCGAAAATCTAAATGCATGAGATCCAGTTTTGTTTCGTTTACATGAAGAAAGTTTTGTAGTAGTGCAGGAGATGATTCGGCTTTCAGCTACTCTTCAATTCTAGATTAGATTAGTACTTGTTCCACAGATCATGAATACGACACTTCGTAATGATGTGGAAGTGTCAGGTTTATAAAAGGTGTCTATATAAAATATTACATTACACTAGATATTACATTAAACTTAATATTTTAATATTTTTTGATGGATGTTGGGGAATTTACCCACTTAATATATTCAATAATTCATCTAATGAGTAGAAGGAGCTGCCATTCAGAAATTCTTTTAATTTACTTTCAAATGCTGTATGGCTATCTGTCAGACTTTTGATGCTATTAGGCAAGTGACCAAAGACTTTCGTGGCAGCATAATTTACTCCCTTCTGAGCCAAAGTTAGATTTAACCCTGCATAGTGAAGATCATCCTTTCTCTTAGTGTTGTAGCCATGTACACTGCTATTACTTTTGAATTCGTTCGGATTGTTAATAACAAATTTCATAAGTAAATATATATATTGTGAGGCTACAGTGAAGATCTCTAGCTCTTTAAATAAGTGTCTGCAGGATGATCTTGGATGAGCTAGAGCAATTATTCTGATTACACGCTTTTACTCAATGATGAGTTACCCCAGAATATGACGCCATACGAAAGCAAAGAATGAAAATAGGCTTGGTAAGCAAATTTACGCAGATGTATATCGCCAAAATTTGCAATGACCCTAATAGCATAAGTAGCTGAACGCAAACGTTTCAGCAGATCTTCAGTGTGTTTTTTTCCAGTTCAACCTCTGGCTACTAAATTAGACAAAACTGTTGAATTTCCAGTGTACCAAACCAACGTGATCTTTGAGAAAACAATGTTTACTTTGGTACAGTATTTAGTGACAGGTTGGAGTGATCCCTCTACAACAGTCAGAATATTACTCATTACTGACAAAACTCTGACATTCACTATAATGTTACGAATCTGAGAGGTCTCCTACTGGATAAAACCAGTATCCCCCAGAAGAGAACTACCTGAAAGACATTGTGGAGAGAGCATACAAGTTATAAGTAGGAGATTCGCCACACTATAGCTAAAAGTCAAGTTAAATTGCAAACATATAATTAATGGCTCAACACATGCATTCTCCTCACTTGGATGTCGGAAATATATGTTACTGGTCCGGAAGAGTAACGAAACTTTTGGGAAGATTGGACTTCGGCATCAGAATTAAACAAAAATTAAAGACCACAAATGTCGTTTTAGACAATACCAAAAGAATAACTCTGAAAATTGTCAAAAATTTTCTAAATATGAATAATATAATTGGCTAAGACTAACAACCCCCCCCCCCCCCCCCAAATGAACCATGGACCTTGCCGTTGGTGGGGAGGCTTGCGTGCCTCAACGATACAGATAGCCGTACCGTAGGTGCAACCACAACGGAGGGGTATCTGTTGAGAGGCCAGACAAACGTGTGGTTCCTGAAGAGGGGCAGCAGCCTTTTTCAGTAGTTGCAGGGGCAACAGTCTGGATGATTGACTGATCTGGCCTTGTAACATTAACCAAAACTGCCTTGCTGTTGTGGTACTGCGAAGCAAGGGGAAGCAAGGGGAAACTACAGCCATAATTTTTCCCGAGGGCATGCAGCTTTACTGTATGGTTAAATGATGAAAGCGTCCTCTTGGGTAAAATATTCCGGAGGTAAAACAGTCCCCCGTTCGGATCTCCGGGCGGGGACTACTCAGGAGGACGTCGTTATCAGGAGAAAGAAAACAGGCATTCTACGGATCGGAGCGTGGCATGTCAGATCCCTTAATCGGGCAGGTAGATTAGAAAATTTAAAAAGAGAAATGGATAGGTTAAAGTTAGATATAGTGGGAATTAGTGAAGTAGGGTGGCAGGAAGTACAAGACTTTTGGTCAGGTGAATACAGGGTTATAAATACAAAATCAAATAGGGGTAATGCAGGAGTAGGTTTAATAATGAATAAAAAAAATAGGAGTGCGGATAAGCTACTACAAACAGCATAGTGCCCACTACAGTAGTATAAGTTTATATGCCAACTAGTACTGCAGATGATGAAGAAATTGAAGAAATGTATGATGAGATAAAAGAATTCTTAAGGTAGTGGAGGGAGGCGAAAATTTAATAGTCGTCGGTGACTGGAATTCGACAGTAGGAAAAGGGAGAGAAGGAAACGTAGTAGGTGAATATGGATTGGGGCTAAGAAATGAAAGAGGGAGCCGCCTGGTAGAATTTTGCACAGAGCACAACTTAATCATAGCTAACACTTGGTTCAAGAATCATAAAAGAAGGTTGTATACATGGAAGAATCCTGGAGATACTAAAATTTATCAGATAAATTGTATAACGGTAAGACAGAGATTTAGGAATCTGGTTTTAAATTGTAGGAAATTTCCAGGGGCAGATGTTGACTCTGACCACAATCTATTGGTTATGAACTGTACATTAAAACTGAAGAAACTGCAAAAAGGTGGGAATTTAAGGAGACGGGACCTGGATAAACTGACTAAACCAGAGGTTGTGCAGAGTTTCAGGGAGAGCATAAGGGAACAATTGACAGGAATTGGGGAAAAAATACAGTAGAAGACGAATGGGTAGCTCTGAGGGATGAAGTAGTGAAGGCAGCAGAGGATCAAGTAGGTAAAAAGAGGAGGGCTAGTTGAAATCCTTGGGTAACAGGAGAAATATTGAATTTAATTGATGAAAGGAGAAAATATAAAGATGCAGTAAATGAAGCAGGCAAAAGCGAATACAACCGTCTGAAAAATGAGATCGACAGGAAGGGCAAAATGGCTAGAGGACAAATGGCTAGAAGACAAATGTAAGGATGTAGAGGCTTATCTCACTAGGGGTAAGATACATACAGCCTACAGGAAAATTAAAGAGACCTTTGGAGAAAAGACAGCCAATTGTATGAATATCAAGAACTCAGATGGAAACCCAGTTCTAAGCAAAGAGGGGAAAGCGGAAAGGTGGAAGGAGTATATAGAGGGTCTATACAAGGGCGATGTACTTGAGGACAATATTATTGAAATGGAAGAGGATGTAGATGAAGATGATATGGGAGATAAGATACTGCGTGAAGAGTTTGACAGAGCACTGAGAGACCTGAGTCGAAACAAGGCCCCCGGAGTAGACAACATTCCATTAGAACTACTGACGGCCTTAGGAGAGCCAGTCCTGACACAACTACCATCTGGTGAGCAAGATGTATGAGACAGGCGATATACCCTCAGACTTCAACGTTTGACAATGTTGACTGGAATTCTCTCTTTCAAATTTTAAAGGTGGCAGCGGTAAAATACAGGAAGCTAAAGGCTATTTACAATTTGTACAGAAACCAGATGGTAGTTATAAGAGTCGCGGGGCATGAAGGGAAGCAGTGGTTGGGAAGGGAGTGAGACAGAGTTGTAGCCTATCCCTGATGTTATTCAATCTGTACATTGAGCAAGCAGTAAAGGAAAGAAAAGAAAAAATTGGAGTTGGTATTAAAATCCAGGGAGAAGAAATAAGAAATTTGAGGTTCGCCGATGACATTGTAATTCTGTCAGAGACAGCAAAGGACTTGGAAGAGCAGTTGAATGGAATGGACAGTGTATTGAAAGGAGGATATAAGATGAACATCAACAAAAGCAAAACAAGGATAATCGAATGTAGTCGGGTAATGCTGAGGGAATTAGATTAGGAAATGACACACTTAAAGTAGTAAAGGAGTTTTGCTATTTGGGGAGCAAAATAACTGATGATGGTCGAAGTAGAGAGGATATAAAATGTAGACTGGCAATGACAAGGAAAGCGTTTCTGAAGAAGAGAAATTTGTTAACATCGAGTATAGATTTAAGTGTCAGGAAGTCATTTCTGAAAGTATTTGTATGGAGTGTAGCCATGTATGGAAGTGAAACATGGTCAATAAATAGTTTGGACAAGAAGAGAATAGAAGCTTTCGAAATGTGGTGCTACAGAAGAATGTTGAAGATTAGGTGGGTAGATCACGTAACTAATGAGGAGGTATTGAATAGAATTGGGAAGAAGAGAAGTTTGTGGCACAACTTGACTAGAAGAAGGGATCGGTTGGTAGGACATGTCCTGAGGCATCAAGGGATCACAAATTTAACGTTGGAGGGCAGCGTGGAGGGTAAAAATTGTAGAGGGAGATGAACACTAAACAGATTCAGAAGGATGTAGGTTGCAGTAGGTACTGGGAGATGAAGGAGCTTGCACAGGATAGATTAGCACGGATTGCTGCATCAAACCAGTCTCAGGACTGAAGACAAAAACAACAACAAAGATTCACAGTCCAGAGGAGTGGGGTTTAAACTGATGAACAACAACTCAGATCTAGGTTTTGCACAGTTACCTTAATCCACGAAAGGAGTATGTCAAAATGGCTCCTTTGAAAATTTCACGGCCGCGTTTATGTTTCGCTTCCTAACCACATTGTGGACGGGACGTTCTATGTTATTCTTGATTTTTCCTTGACCAAGAAAGAGCTGAGAAAATCAGGATACCATGCCACAGAAAATTTGGCCTGACTATTGTTAGTAGATATTTTGAGGAAAGGCAGCAAGACATTGCACACCATATCTTGCTGCGATTCTTAGAGACGGGTATTAAAGTACGTGCATCTTGAGGGGTTGTAGTGTTAGTGAGTCATTTGTCACGGTTATCGGCGACCTGGTGACGCACAAGTGGGCTGTCTGTGCAGCCTATGTTTTGACTTCGCAGGACGGGTACAGTGCTGAGTTTATTAGTCAACAATGTTTGCAACATTCATTCTAGGCTACAATCATGCCCCACCGGTGAGTATGTAGTCCTGTTGAACAGCTTCGCTACTTGCAGCAGTGCTATGTGGAATATCCCCACACCTGTGGATCAGGTTTTGGACATAAGCGTAGTACAGACACACATCAAGAGTGATGTATTGGGCAAACAGCTGTGGCCGACCGAACTGATCCAGGGACAAAATCTGGGCACACGACGCACCTTCTGTGGACCATGGCCAACCCTCTGCTTTTAGCAGGATTAAGATCACAAGAGCCTTTGGTCAGCCTGCGACTGCCACCAAGACTATAAAAATCTTAGCTACTCTGGTGTCATGAAAGAGCTGACTGTAGAATGAAATGATCTTTCTGTTCTCTTAGTGATGAAGCGGGTTCTGTCCTTATGCGAGTGATGGACATATGCCTGTAAGGCCTAGACCGTGTGAGCTGTCTAATCGAGAGACCATTCGTCCATGACGCATATGTCCCATCCGAAGCTTCTTGATGTAGGGGTCATAAATTATACAGGGTGTTCAAAAAGTCTCCCCGCAGTGTCGTATGATTGTTAGCCGCGCGTGCCGCATGCCGCTGTGAACATATCGAAATGAAGCTCAGTGAAATACAAGCTATTAATTTATTGAATATTCATTTTTACTTTCACATTTTCACATTAAATGTTGAAACTATCCCCCCTGTTGTTGAATACACAGTTCAATTCGTCTAATCGTGTTTCCAAACACAAGCTGTAACATTTCTACTGCAACAGAAGCAGTGAAAGTGGATATTGCAGTTTTCAGTTCATCGATGGATTTTGGACAATTTTTATAGACAGTTGTTTTCGCTGCACCCCAGAAGAAAAATCCTGGTGGTGTTAGGTCAGGTGATCGTGAGCTTATGCTGTGACCCAAAACGTCTGCAAGCAGTGACATTGAAACGTGAGCTGTATGCGCGGTTGGACCATCTTGTTGAAAATAACCGTTAAGTATTTCACGTAACACAAGTTTTCCTATGAATGGGTACAGAATATCACTGCAGTATCGTTGTGCGTTTATTCTTTCGTTGAAAAACATGGGACCCACAATCCGATGTCTAGAAATTGCAATCCAAATTCTTGTTTGTTTCCACAGAATGAAATGGTTCCTCATGAATACACAATGGATTTGCAGTAATCCACATACGAGAATTTTGCGAGTTCATTTATCCGGATAAAAGCAACCACGACTCATCAGTGAGAAACGTTTCATTAAGAATATCCCATTATGTTGAACGAAATTTTTGAACCATTGACAGCAATGCAGTCTCTTGCCATGATCAGTACGTTTCAGCTCTTGCACGACTGTCACTTTGTATGGGAAAAGTTCTAATTTTGTCCTCACAGCTGTGTGCGTCGTTCTGACACTAACATCAGTTTCCTGGGAGAGTGTTCCTACTGACTTGTTCGCACTCATGGACATTTTAACGGGAATATCGAGTAGTTTCTTCCCCCATGAACCATGGACCTTGCAGTTGGTGGGGAGGCTTGCGTGCCTCAGCGATACAGATAGCCGTACCGTTGGTGCAACCACAACGGAGGGGTATCTGTTGAGAGGCCAGAAAAACGTGTGGTTCCTGAAGAGGGGCAGCAGCCTTTTCAGTAGTTGCAAGGGCAACAGTCTGGATGATTGACTGATCTGGCCTTGTAACAATAACCAAAACGGCCTTGCTGTGCTGGAACTGCGAACGGCTGAAAGCAAGGGGAAACTACGGCCGTAATATTTCCCGAGGGCATGCAGCTTTACTGTATGATTAAATGATGATGGCGTCCTCTTGGGTAAAATATTCAGGAGGTAAAATAGTCCCCCATTCGGATCTCCGGGCAGGGACTACTCAGGAGGACGTCGTTATCAGGAGAAAGAAAACAGGCATTCGACGGATCGGAGTGTAGAATGTCAGATCCCTTAATCGGGCAGGTAGGTTAGAAAATTTAAAAAGGGAAATGGTTAGGTCAAAGTTAGATATATTGGGAATTAGTGAAGTTCGGTGGCAGGAGGAACAAGACTTTTGGTCAGGTGACTACAGAGTTATAAACACAAAATCAAATAGGGATAATGCAGGAGTAAGTTTAATAATGAATAGGAAAATAGGAATGCGGGTAAGCTACTACAAACAGCATAGTGAACGCATTATTGTGGCCAAGATAGATACGAAGCCCACACCTACTACAGTAGTACAAGTTTATATGCTAACTAGCTCTGCAGATGACAAAGAAATTCAAGAAATGTTTGATGAAATAAAAGAAATTATTCAGATAGTGAAGGGAGACGAAAATATAATAGTCATGGGTGACTGGAATTCGGTAGTAGGAAAAGGGAGAGAAGGAAACGTAGTAGGTGAATATGGACTGGGGCAAAGAAATGAAAGAGGAAGCCGCCTGGTAGAATTTTGCACAGAGCACAACTTAATCATAGCTAACACTTGGTTCAAGAGCCATAAAAGAAGGCTGTATACATGGAAGAAGCCTGGAGATACTGACAGGTTTCAGATAGATTACATAATGGTAAGACAGAGATTTAGGAACCAGGTTTTAAATTGTAAGACATTTCCAGGGGCAGATGTGGACTCTGACCACAATTTATTGGTTATGACCTGTAGATTAAAACTAAAGAAATTGCAAAAAAGTCGGAATTTAAGGAGATGGGACCTGGATAAACTAAAAGAGCCAGAGGTTGTACAGAGTTTCAGGGAGAGCATAAGGGAGCAATTGACATGAATGGGGGAAAGAAATACAGTAGAAGAAGAATGGGTAGCTTTGAGGGATGAAGTAGTGAAGGCAGCAGAGGATCAAGTAGGTAAAAAGATGAAGGCTAGTAGAAATCCTTGGGTAACAGGAGAAATATTGAAGTTAATTGATGAAAGGAGAAAATATAAAAATGCAGTAAATGAAGCAGGCAAAAAGGAATACAGACGTCTCAAAAATGAGATCGACAGGAAGTGCAAAATGGCTAAGCAGGGGTGGCTAGAGGACAAATGTAAGGATGTAGAGGCTTATCTCACTAGGCGTAAGATAGATACAGCCTACAGGAAAATTAAAGAGACCTTTGGAGATAAGAGAACCACTTGTATGAACATCAAGAGCTCAGATGGAAACTCAGTTCTAAACAAAGAAGGGAAAGCAGAAAGGTGGAAGGAGTATATAGAGGGTCTATACAAGGGCGATGTACTTGAGGACAATATTATGGAAATGGAAGAGGATGTAGATGAAGATGAAATGGGAGATACGATACTGCGTGCAGAGTTTGACAGCGCACTGAAAGACCTGAGTCGAAACTAGGCCTCCGGAGTAGACAACATTCCACTGGAACTACTGACGGCCTTGGGAGAGCCAGTCCTGACAAAACTGTACCATCTGGTGAGCAAGATGTATGAGACAGGCGAAATACCCTCAGACTTCAAGAAGAATATAATAATTCCAATCTCAAAGAGAGCAGGTGTTGACAGATGTGAACATTACCGAACTATCAGTTTAATAAGTCACAGCGGCAAAATACTAACGCGAATTCTTTACAGACGAATGGAAAAACTAGTAGAAGCCGACCTCGGGGAAGATCAGTTTGGATTCCGTAGAAATGTTGGAACACGTGAGGCAATACTGTCCCTACGACTTATCTTAGAAGCTAGATTAAGGAAGGGCAAACCTACGTTTCTAGCATTTGTAGACTTAGAGAAAGCTTTTGACAATGTTGATTGGAATACTCTCTTTCAAATTCTGAAGGTAGCAGGGATAAAATACAGGGAGCGGAAGGCTATTTACAATTTGTACAGAAACCAGATGGCAGTTATAAGAGGCGAGGGACTAGAAAGGGAAGCAGTGGTTGGGAAGGGAGTGAGACAGGGTTGTAGTCTCTCACCGATGTTATTCAATCTGTATATTGAGCAAGCAGTGAAAGAAACAAAAGAAAAATTCGGAGTAGGTATTAAAGTCCATGGAGAAGAAATAAAAACGTTGAGGTTCGCCGATGACATTGTAATTCTGTCAGAGACAGCAAAGGACTTGGAAGAGCAGTTGAACGGAATGGATAGTGTCTTGAAAGGAGGATATAAGATGAACATCAACAAAAGCAAAACGAGAATAATGGAATGTAGTTGAATTAAGTAGGGTGATGCTGAGGGAATTAGATTAGGAAATGAGACACTTAAAGTAGTAAAGAAGTTTTGCTATTTGGGGAGCAAAATAACTGATGATGGTCGAAGTAGAGAGGATATAAAATGTAGACTGGCAATCGCAAGGAATACATCGAGTATAGATTTAAGTGTCAGGAAGTCATTTCTGAAAGTATTTGTATGGAGTGTAGCCATGTATGGAAGTGAAACATGGACGAGAAATAGTTTGGACAAGAAGAGAATACAAGCTTTCAAAATGTGGTACTATAGAAGAATGCTGAACATTAGATGGGTACATCACATAACTAATGAGGAAGTATTGAATAGGATTGGATAGAAGAGAAGTTTGTGGCACAACTTGACCAGAAGAAGGGATCGGTTGGTAGGACATGTTCTGAGGCATCAAGGGATCTCCAATTTAGTATTAGAGGGCAGCTTGGAGTGTAAAAATCATAGAGGGAGACCAAGAGATGAATACACTAAGCAGATTCAGAAGGATGTAGGTTGCAGTAGGT
This sequence comes from Schistocerca gregaria, assembly GCF_023897955.1. Taxonomy (NCBI): domain Eukaryota; kingdom Metazoa; phylum Arthropoda; class Insecta; order Orthoptera; family Acrididae; genus Schistocerca; species Schistocerca gregaria. The sequence continues at coordinate 655,906,206 of NC_064922.1, forward strand.
ACTGGGAGATGAAGCAGCTTGCACAGGATAGAATAGCATGGAGAGCTGCATCAAACCAGTCTCAGGACTGAAGACCGCAACAACAACATCGAGTAGTTTATCCTCGGACAAAACGCTAGGACGTCCATTTCTCGGTGCTTCTGTTACTAAACCCGTACTTCGAAATTTGTTAATCAAATCTCGCATAGTATCGGGATATGTTGTCTTCGGGGAAACTGAATTAAATGTTTGACGAACTGAAACTGTGTGTTCACCGCCAGATTAGAACACTTGTTCGACTAAAAACACACGTTCTTCAATGGTTAGCATTTTAACAGTTTTTAAATGTTTCAATGTTTGACGAACTGAAACTGTGTATTTACCGCCAGCTTTGAAAACTTGTTTGACTATAAACACACGTTCTTTATTGGTTAGCATTTCAACAGTGAGAATTCGATTACTCGATAAATAGTACAATTCTCAAGGCTGTCAATTCAACTAAGTACCTGGGTGTTAAAATTACAAACAACTTCAGTTGGAAGGACCACATAGATAATATTGTCGGGAAGGCGAGCCAAAGGTTGCGTTTCATTGGCAGGGCACTTAGAAGATGCAACAAGTCCACTAAAGAGACAGCTTACACTACACTCGTTCGTCCTCTGTTAGAATATTGCTGCGCGGTGTGGGATCCTTACCAGGTGGGATTGACGGAGGACATCGAGAGGGTGCAAAGAAGGGCAGCTCGTTTTGTATTATCGCGTTATAGGGGAGAGAGTGTGGCAGATATGATACACGAGTTGGGATGGAAGTCATTACAGCATAGACGTTTTTCGTCGCGGCGAGACCTTTTTACGAAATTTCAGTCACCAACTTTCTCTTCCGAATGCGAAAATATTTTGTTGAGCCCAACCCACATAGGTAGGAATGATCATCAAAATAAAATAAGAGAAATCAGAGCTCGAACAGAAAGGTTTAGGTGTTCGTTTTTCCCGCTCGCTGTTCGGGAGTGGAATAGTAGAGAGATAGTATGATTGTGGTTCGATGAACCCTCTGCCAAGCACTTAAATGTGAATTGCAGAGTAGTCATGTAGATGTAGATGAACAAACGAACCAAGGAACTAAACTTAAACGTTGACGTCAACACGTAACGACGCACACCAACGAAGCTACTGACGCTGGCTGAGATAAACGAAACAGTGGAATGTTGGGAGAGTCCACTGAAGGGAAGTAACCCAGACAGGTGAACAATCATACAGCACTGAGGAGAGATTTTTGAACACCCCGTAGTTCGCGGACGCATTTGGTGTTTCTGCAGGGTATAATAATCAATGCCCGCTCCATTGCACAGGCTGTTACCCCGATGCTAAAGCCATTTCTTCAGCAGGACAATGCACGTGCACACACGGCTCCCGCGACGCCACGTGCTGTGCATAGTGTACAACTGCCCTGGCCTGCAGTATCACCAGATCTCTCGCCAATTGAACACATGTGGGACATGACGAAGCGGAAAATTACTCATTAACCAGGGCGTGCAACAACCATCGCCGAACTGCAACAAAATGCACAAGGGACAGTCTGTCGCACGATGCTATACGACACCTTTATGATCGTCTGCATGCGTGAATGGACGCCTGCGTTTCCATCGGGGGGGGGGGGGCGAGTATGTATTGATCCAACTGTTAGGGCGAGATTCATTTGGTCTGAATTTAGTATTATACTCTCCTACGGTGATGAACTATCTGTCACATCGCATGTCAATGAAATCCTTGAAGGCGTTCTAAAGGCGTTTTTTTTTTTTTTTTTTTCTAAAGGCGGAATTCTTTCTTTACTCTTGAACAGAATCTAGGCAACAGTCTCCATAGCACAAAAAGGTGGCGTATATTTCGTGCTGTTTAGTTTTCTGGCAAGTAACTGCGAAATCCTACCTGCACATAGCACGGGGGTCCGTTTGTTATCAGCGTGATTTAGATCCGAGGTGAACACAAAGTGCTTTTATCCTTCATCTCTTCTTTGTATTACATATGATAAAAAATTATTTTTAACTCATTTTCAAAATATGATTTGGTTTGTGTTCCAGACAGCAGGCAAGGCACTCTAGAGAGTCTGCATGTTTGTGTGGTATAGTATTTTGGGAATTGGCAGGTATTGCATGCTTTAACACATCCGTATCTGGCTCTGTTCTGGTCCTCTCTGTTGTAGGTGATATCTGCGAATGGAGACCACTGCATTCGCAGTACTAGTTGGAAGCACATTATGTACATCCTGTCAGTATGTGTTGAAGATCATTAGCAGAAGTCTTGGATCAAGGATGAGGGCGTCAAGGTCATCCGACGTACGACGGTCTACCGCACTCTGAGTGAAAACCCTTATTAAAACTTGAATGATTTCTCGATCGTATGTCGATGCGCCGCGATGAACTGTAGTTACAGTATGGGAGAACAGCGTTTATATTCAGTATCATACTGATGCATACAAAAAGGGCCAGCGAGGTGTAAACAAGAGAAAGTGAGTCAAACTTCCTGCGAATCAACTTTTTTTTCTAGTCGCTTGATATTATACATTTTGATCAAGTTTCAAGCTCATCATGTGTTTGTTGAGCTTGAGGCGCACGTGGAAAGTGTAAAGTTTGCTGCAAGTAAGGAGGAGTACGCTAGGTAAGCCAGCAAAGATACACTCCTGGAAATGGAAAAAAGAACACAGTGACACCGGTGTGTCAGACCCACCATACTTGCTCCGGACACTGCGAGAGGGCTGTACAAGCAATGATCACACGCATGGCACAGCGGACACACCAGGAACCGCGGTGTTGGCCGTCGAATAGCGCTAGCTGCGCAGCATTTGTGCACCGCCGCCGTCAGTGTCAGCCAGTTTGTCGTGGCATACGGAGCTCCATCGCAGTCTTTAACACTGGTAGCATGCCGCGACAGCGTGGACGTGAACCGTATGTGCAGTTGACGGACTTTGAGCGCGGGCGTATAGTGGGCATGCAGGAGGCCGGGTGGACGTACCGCCGAATTGCTCAACACGTGGGGCGTGAGGTCTCGACAGTACATCGATGTTGTCGCCAGTGGTCGGCGAAAGGTGCACGTGCCCGTCGACCTGGGACCGGACCGCAGCGAGGCACGGATGCACGCCAAGACCGTAGGATCCTACGCAGTGCCGTAGGGGACCGCACCGCCACTTCCCAGCAAATTAGGGACACTGTTGCTCCTGGGGTATCGGCGAGGACCATTTGCAACCGTCTCCATGAAGCTGGGCTACGGTCCCGCACACCGTTAGGCCGTCTTCCGCTCACGCCCGAACATCGTGCAGCCCACCTCCAGTGGTGTCGCGACAGGCGTGAATGGAGGGACGAATGGGGACGTGTCGTCTTCAGCGATGAGAGTCGCTTCTGCCTTGGTGCCAATGATGGTCGTATGCGTGTTTGGCGCCGTGCAGGTGAGCGCCACAATCAGGATTGCATACCACCGAGGCACACGGGGCCAACACCCGGCATCATGGTGTGGGGAGCGATCTCCTACACTGGCCGTACACCTCTGGTGATCGTCGAGGGGACACTGAATAGTGCACGGTACATCCAAACCGTCATCGAACCCATCGTTCTACCATTCCTAGACCGGCAAGGGAACTTGCTGTTCCAACAGGACAATGCACGTCCGCCTGTATCCCGTGCCACCCAACGTGCTCTAGAAGGTGTAAGTCAACTGCCCTGACCAGCAAGATCTCCGGATCTGTCCCCCATTGAGCATGTTTGGGACTGGATGAAGCGTCGTCTCACGCGGTTTGCACGTCCAGCACGAACGCTGGTCCAACTGAGGCGCCAGGTGGAAATGGCATGGCAAGCCGTTCCACAGGACTACATCCAGCATCTCTACGATCGTCTCCATGGGAGAATAGCAGCCTGCATTGCTGCGAAAGGTGGATATACACTGTACTAGTGCCGACATTGTGCATGCTCTGTTGCCTGTGTGTATGTGCCTGTGGTTCTGTCAGTGTGATCATGTGATGTATCTGACCCCAGGAATGTGTCAATAAAGTTTCCCCTTCCTGGGACAATGAATTCACGGTGTTCTTATTTCAATTTCCAGGAGTGTAGAACGCTCACTGACTCACTCACTCCTACACAAACACGCAATGAAATTCGACAATGGGACGTCGTTGTCTGCCTCGATGTGTTTCTGTCTCATAAATCTTCGGATGGTTCTATTTCGCTCTTTATTACGTACGTCTGTCTAACATCTGCTGGAATATGTGTCTCGTTGAGCTCTTGGAATGTTTCACAATGCGTATCATTCTGGGTGGACAGAGAAACTCAACAGCACTCCTTTTGTCGATGTCTTAACGATCTTGGTGAGTAGATTACTATAGCATTCTAAGAGAGTTACAAGGAATGGCAAGTGGCTCTAAATGTAAAAAATGAACCTCATTTCAACAAACTATAATCGGTTCTAACCAGAATATTAAAAAGTAACATCGAAATCCAGTCGCATTGAATACTTAATTAGAGTTACAGTACATGTCGATTTAAAGACAACAAAAGATCACCTATAAGAATAGCAAGTAACAGAACTGATGACAGAGGTAGATTAATGGAAAAATTCAATTAATCTACTCTGCTGTCTATACAATTTATGCTCGAAAAATTTCTCTCCAGGGCAAGGACTATTTAATCGAGAAAGATGTAACGGTAGTATGAATGGTCGATCACATGAGAGTGCGATACACATTTTGAAGTATCTGAGTAGGCAGATACTGAAAGGAATTAACAGTCAACAGCTATAAAATTTATACATAAAAATATAGAAGTAATTTTTAGCAATCACGTAGTGATACTTTGCATTTTGTTCACGGACAAAAACTAAGGAAAAAACAACTTCAAACGGGAGCATCTAAGCAAGGCTTCGAGAATAGCTCTCAATATGCTTTTTTATGGCTGTGCAGTGTAACATTTATGAACCGATATGACATTGGCCTCGAGTGCTAAAAGTGACTACGCGGCAGCTAAATGTATTTTTAAAAGCACGACTGCGTAGACCAAGGACTATGCGACGACGCTGCGACTTCGAAATGCACTCCATGTGCTATTGTGTCTTACTAACTTTGTACAAAAGTGGCACTCCGAATATGTTTTGGATAACATAAAGACGTGATCTCGACGAGTCTTTACTACCGACTGATGATTAATGAACTGTTAATTATCAAAAAAATCATTATCTTTTTTTCCGTGCTGTAAGAAACCATGAACCATGGACCTTGCCGTTGGTGGGGAGGCTTGCGTGCCTCAGCGATACAGATGGCCGTATCGTAGGTACAACCACAACGGAGGGGTATCTGTTGAGAGGCCAGACAAACGTGTGGTTCCTGAAGAGGGGCAGCAGCCTTTTCAGTAGTTGCAGGGGCAACAGTCTGGATGATTGACTGATCTGGCCTTGCAACATTAACCAAAACGGCCTTGCTGTGCTGGTACTGCGAACGGCTGAAAGCAAGGGGAAACTACAGCCGTAATTTTTCCCGAGGACATGCAGCTTTACTGTATGATTAAATGATGATGGCATCCTCTTGGGTAAAATATTCCGGAGGTAAAATAGTCCCCCATTCGGATCTCCGGGCGGGGACTACTCAGGAGGATGTCGTTATCAGGAGAAAGAAAACTGGCGTTCTACGGATCGGAGCGTGGAATGTCAGATCCCTTAATCGGGCAGGTAGGTTAGAAAATTTAAAAAGGGAAATGGATAGGTTAAAGTTAGATATAGTGGGAATTAGTGAAGTTCGGTGGCAGGAGGAACAAGACTTCTGGTCAGGTGACTACAGGGTTATAAACACAAAATCAAATAGGGGTAATGCAGGAGTAGGTTTAATAATGAATAGGAAAATAGGAATGCGGGTAAGCTACTACAAACAGCATAGTGAACGCATTATTGTGGCCAAGATAGATACGAAGCCCACACCTACTACAGTAGTACAAGTTTATATGCCAACTAGCTCTGCAGATGATGAAGAAATTGAAGAAATGTACGATGAAATAAAAGAAATTATTCAGATAGTGAAGGGAGACGAAAATTTAATAGTAATGGGTGACTGGAATTCGAGTGTAGGAAAAGGGAGAGAAGGAAACATAGTAGGTGAATATGGATTGGGGCTAAGAAATGAAAGAGGAAGCCGCCTAATAGAATTTTGCACAGAGCACAACTTAATCATAGCTAACACTTGGTTTAAGAATCATGAAAGAAGGTTGTATACGTGGAAGAACCCTGGAGATACTAAAAGGTATCAGATAGATTATATAATGGTAAGACAGAGATTTAGGAACCAGGTTTTAAGTTGTAAGACATTTCCAGGGGCAGATGTGGACTCTGACCACAATCTATTGGTTATGACCTGTAGATTAAAACTGAAGAAACTGCAAAAATGTGGGAAATTAAGGAGATGGGACCTGGATAAACTGAAAGAACCAGAGGTTGTACAGAGTTTCAGAGAGAGCATAAGGGAACAATTGACAGGAATAGGGGAAAGAAATACAGTAGAAGAAGAATGGGTAGCTCTGAGGGATGTAGTAGTGAAGGCAGCAGAGGATAAAGTAGGTACAAAGACGAGGGCTGCTAGAAATCCTTGGGTAACAGGAGAAATATTGAAGTTAATTGATGAAAGGAGAAAATATAAAAATGCAGTAAATGAAGCAGGCAAAAAGGAATACAAACGTCTCAAAAATGAGATCGACAGGAAGTGCAAAATGGCTAAACAGGGATGGCTAGAGGACAAATGTAAGGATGTAGAAGCTTATCTCACTAGGGGTAAGATAGATACTGCCTACAGGAAAATTAAAGAGACCTTTGGAGAGAAGAGAACCACGTGTATGAATATCAAGAGCTCAGATGACAGCCCAGTTCTAAGCAAAGAAGGGAAGGCAGAAAGGTGGAAGGAGTATATAGAAGGTTTATACAAGGGCGATGTACTTGAGGACAATATTATGGAAATAGAAGAGGATGTAGATGAAGACGAAATGGGAGATACGATACTGCGTGAAGAGTTTGACAGAGCACTGAAAGACCTGAGTCGAAACAAGGCCCCCGGAGTAGACAACATTCCATTAGAACTACTGACGGCCTTGGGAGAGCCAGTTATGACAAAACTCTACCAGCTGGTGGGCAAGATGTATGAGACAGGCGAAATACCCTCAGACTTCAAGAAGAATATAATAATTCCAATCCCAAAGAAAGCAGGTGCTGACAGATGTGAAAATTACCGAACTATCAGTTTAATAAGCCACGGCTGCAAAATACTAACGCGAATTCTTTACAGACGAATGGAAAAACTGGTAGATGCAGACCTCGGGGAGGATCAGTTTGGATTCCGTCGAAATGTTGGAACACGTGAGGCAATACTGACCTTACGACTTATCTTAGAAGAAAGATTAAGAAAAGGCAAACCTACGTTTCTAGCATTTGTAGACTTAGAGAAAGCTTTTGACAATGTTGACTGGAGTACTCTTTTTCAAATTCTAAAGGTGGCAGGGGTAAAATACAGGGAGCGAAAGGCTATTTATAATTTGTACAGAAACCAGATGGCAGTAATAAGAGTCGAGGGGCATGAAGGGGAAGCAGTGGTTGGGAAAGGAGTGAGACAGGGTTGTAGCCTCTCCCCGATGTTATTCAATCTGTATATTGAGCAAGCAGTAAAGGAAACAAAAGAAAAATTTGGAGTAGGTATTAAAATTCATGGAGACGAAGTAAAAACCTTGAGGTTCGCCGATGACATTGTAATTCTGTCAGAGACGGCAAAGGACTTGGAAGAGCAGTTGAACGGAATGGACAGTGTCTTGAAAGGAGGATATAAGATGAACATTAACAAAAGCAAAACGCGGATAATGGAATGTAGTCAAATTAAATCGGGTGATGCTGAGGGAATTAGATTAGGAAATGAGACACTTAAAGTAGTAAAGGAGTTTTGCTATTTAGGAAGTAAAATAACTGATGATGGTCGAAGTAGAGAGGATATAAAAAGTAGACTGGCAATGGCAAGGAAAGCGTTTCTGAAGAAGAGAAATTTGTTAACATCGAATATAGATTTATGTATCAGGAAGTCGTTTCTGAAAGTATTTGTTTGGAGTGTAGCCATGTATGGAAGTGAAACATGGACGATAACTAGTTTGGACAAGAAGAGAATAGAAGCTTTCGAAATGTGGTGCTACAGAAGAATACTGAAGATAAGGTGGATAGATCACGTAACTAATGAGGAGGTATTGAATAGGATTGGGGAGAAGAGAAGTTTGTGGCACAGCTTGACTAGAAGAAGGGATCGGTTGGTAGGACATGTTTTGAGGCATCAAGGGATCACCAATTTAGCATTGGAGGGCAGCGTGGAGGGTAAAAATCGTAGAGGGAGACCGAGAGATGAATACACTAAGCAGATTCAGAAGGATGTAGGTTGCAGTAGGTACTGGGGGATGAAGCAGCTTGCACAGGATAGAGTAGCATGGAGAGCTGCATCAAACCAGTCTCAGGACTGAAGACAACAACAACAACAAGAAACAATACTTGGTATACTGAGAAAATCAGAATAAAAACAGGGATCACGAAATAAATGGTGAGCTATGTTGTATTCTACAACTTTTCAGCCCACTAATCTTCTATAAGAAATTGCAATACATCGGGACAGAGTGGTAATGAGCTTGAACGACTAAGTCGAAGCTGCTGTGTACCATCTACGGGCGATTCTAGTCTCCGCCACGAGCCACCTGGCCCCCGTAACACTACGTGGGGACCGCCGATTGATTAACAGTCTTTCTAATTTTCAGACTGTGGATATCTACCATTAATTCTTTAATATATTTTCGTACATACCATCACAGACTTTATTTAAAATAATTGCAAGTGAAGTTAAGGAGATAGTATAGCTGTAATACGAAATAAGGTGCATAGTATTTTTCGTTACACACGTGCTGCACGTCATATTGCGCTATGCACAACAAGTAAGACAGAAACTTTGTGACCCGTTGTCCGTGCCGAAGTTCTCCTGAGCGGTACCGGGTTCATGCTCGCTCCTCGGAGCGCTAGCCGTGATGTCTGGAAGCGAGCGAAACAATCTCCATGTCTGGCCACACAGTTACGGAGGCAACGACCGTCTTCTCGTGACCTGTGTCCGACACGGAAAACGGTTTGTATATCGCTGCATGCCGCGTTCGAACACAGTTACTTTAGCTTTTGTTTTTCATGGAGTCTACGACGTAAATAGCGTTTTCTAAGGCTGGGTTCACAGGACACAGTGACCTGACAACATACTGTGATTTGCAGATTTGGCCAACACGAAACCGTCAGCCGAAACAATATCGTTATGCATTCCAATGAAAGTCAGTTTCCTACAACGGTAATATTTTTATATTTATCTCATATGTGCTACCGATTTCGACAATACTGTACACTGAAGAGCCAAAGAAATTGGTGCATCAGCCTAATCTCGTGTAGGGGCCTCGCGGGCACATAGAAGTGCCGCAACACAACGTGGCATGGACTCGACTAATGTCTGAAGTAGCGCTGTAGGGAACTGACGCCATGAATTCTGCAGGGATGTCCATAAATCAGTAAGAGTACGAGGCGGTGGAGATCTCTTCTGAACAGCACGTTGCAAGGCATCCCACATATGGTCATGTCTGGGGAGTTTGGTGGCCCGCGGAGGTATAAACTTAGAACAGCGTACCTGAAGCCTCTCTTTAGCTATTCTGGATGTGTGGGATGTCGAATTGTCTTGCTGGAATTGCCCAAGTAGTCAGAATGGACTATGGACATGAATGGATGCAGGTGATCAGACAGGTTGCTTACGTAAGTGTCACGTGTCAGAATCGTATCTAGACGTGTCAGGGGACCCGTATCAGTCCAACTCCACACGCCCCACATTACAGAGCCTCCACCAGCATGAACATTTCCGTTCTGACATGCAACGTCCATGGAAGCATGAGGTTGTCTCCATACTCGCACACGTCCATCCACTCGATGCAATTTGAAACGAGAGTCGTCCGACCAGGCAACATGTTTCCAGTCATCACTAGTCCAATGTCGGTGTTGACAGGCCCAGGCGAGGTGTAAAGCTTTATGTCGTGCAGTCATCAAGCGTACAAGAGTGGGCTTTCGGCTCCGAAACCCTATATCGACGATGTATCTTTGAATGGTTAGCATGCTGATACTTGCTGATGTCCCAGCATTGAAATCTGCAGCAATTTGCGTAAGGGTTGCACTAATGTCACGTTGAACGGTTTTCTTCAGTCCTCGTTGATCCTGTTCTTGCAGGATCTTTTTCCGGCCGCAGCGGTGTCGGAGATTTGATGTTTTACCGGCTTCCTGATATTCACGATACACTTGTGAAATGGTCGTACATGAAAGTCCCCCCTTCATCGTTATCTCGAAGATGTTGTGTTCCATCACTCGGGTCCCGACTATAACACCACATTCAATCTCACTTACATCTTGATAACCTGCTATTGTAGCAGCAGTAACCGACCTAACAACTGCGCCACACACTTGTGGTCTTATACAGGCGTTGCCGACCGCAGCGTCGTATTCTGGCTGTTTACATGGCTCTGTATTTCAATACGCGTGCCTATCCAGTTTCTTTGGCGCTTCGGTGTATATCTTGACGTTTCTGTAGGACTTCCCTTCATACATCTAATATCGTTAAGTACCTTAAATGTCGTTATATCAAATGAGGCCCCTGTAATATGTCAAACTCACACTTCTCTAAAGACAGAGAGTGGGGAGTGTTTTAGAACCTCTTCAACAAACTTAGGACATTCTGTTTTGTGGGTGGAAAACATTCTTTCAGTGATGAGATCAATGCACCCGTTGATGTGTATTCCAGAGACTTCGAAAAATCGCACTTCATGTATACAGTTAGATCTGTGTAAGCACGTTGAACAAAGAGCTCTGACCTAACTGAAGGTACATTAAAACACAGGTGTATTCAAATGAATTAAAATCTTCCATGTCAAAGAAATGTCAACTCACCTTTGTGAGGATTACAGTTGAGTTAACACTGCAAGAAGCAGTAGAGAGCCAACGATTATAAGGAGAGGTTTGAACGTACAAAAATGATTAAAAAGATGTGCGGTTTAATACGTATATAGAGATACAAAAAGTAGAACAAAGTAGGAAAAGAAACCATCAAAGAAGTCTAACGAAAGAGGAAGTTATCACTGCTCCAACTGCGGTTTTTCTAGCGATTTTGGTTCAGTTGTAAGGCGTAAAACAAAGGAAGCCAAGCGACGCAAATAAATCTTCTCCCAAACGATAAATAAATTTCAACTACAGACCAACACCTGCATATAATTCTATACCTTCACACCAAGCTCTCAACATGGTCAGAGGTATGTTTTTGGATAGTGTCCGGCTTCAGCAAAACACAATTTTGTTTTTTAACCCAGACATGTTTCACTGCAGTTGCAGCATCTTCAGTGGGCTTTTATTTTATGGCTGTAAAAGACAAAGAATGTTTTTTACTGTTCGTATACATTTAAATACTAGTTTTTAAATCGTAAATACAGATATTTGGAAAAACACATAAAATTATGTGGTGTGGTTTTTCTGATATGTTGCGTTTCCACAGTGACTGTTTTGTTCCACAGTTTGTCATCTGCAACCACTTACACCTTAAAGTAGATAAATAGTTTAAGCCAAAATTACGATTTGAAAGTTGTTATTTCTATAACTGAAATTAATTAATTATATATATATATATATATATATATATATATATATATATATATATATATATGTGTGTGTGTGTGTGTGCGTGTGTGTGTGTGTGTGTGTGTGTGTGTGTGTGTGTGTGTGTGCCAACTAGCTCTGCAGATGACGAAGAAATTGATGAAATGTATGATCAAATCAAAGAAATTATTCAGATAGTGAAGGGAGACGAAAATTTAATAGTCATGGGTGACTGGAATTCGGTAGTAGGAAAAGGGAGAGAAGGAAACATAGTAGGTTAATATGGACTGGGGCAAAGAAATGAAAGAGGAAGCCGCCTAGTAGAATTTTGCACAGAGCACAACTTAATCATAGCTAACACTTGGTTCAAGAACCATAAAAGAAGGCTGTATACATGGAAGAAGCCTGGAGATACTGACAGGTTTCGGATAGATTATATAATGGTAAGGCAGAGATTTAGGAACCAGGTTTTAAATTGTAAGACATTTCTAGGGGCAGATGTGGACTCTGACCACAATCTATTGGTTATGACCTGTAGATTAAAACTGAAGAAACTGCAAAAAGGTGGAAATTTAAGGAGATGGGATCTGGATGAAGTAGTAAACGCAGCGGAGGATCCAGTAGGTAAAAAGACGAGGGCTAGTAGAAATCCTTGGGTAACAGGAGAAATATTGAAGTTAATTGATGAAAGGAGAAAATATAAAAATGCAGTAAATGAAGCAGGCAAAGAGGAATACAGACGTCTCAAAAATGAGATCGACAGGAAGTGCAAAATGGCTAAGCAGGGATGGCTAGAGGACAAATGTAAGGATGTAGAGGCTTATCTCAGTAGCGGTAAGATAGATACAGCCTACAGGAAAATTAAAGAGACCTTTGGAGATAAGAGAACCACATGTATGAACATCAAGAGCTCAGATGGAAACCCAGTTCTAAGCAAAGAAGGGAAAGCAGAAAGGTGGAAGGAGTATATAGAGGGTCTATACAAGGGCGATGTACTTGAGGACAATATTATGGAAATGGAAGAGGATGTAGATGAAGATGAAATGGGAGATACGATACTGCGTGAAGAGTTTGACAGAGCGCTGAAAGACCTCAGTCGAAACAAGGCCCCCGGAGTAGACAACATTCCATTGGAACTACTGACGGCCTTGGGAGAGCCAGTCGTGACAAAACCTTACCATCTGGTGAGCAAGATGTATGAAACAGGCGAAATACCCTCAGACTTCAAGAAGAATATAATAATTCCAATCCTAAAGAAAGCAGGTGTTGACGGATGTGAAAATTACCGAACTATCAGTTTAATAAGTCACAGCTGCAAAATACAAACGCGAATTCTTTACAGACGAATGGAAAAACTAGTAGAAGCCGACCTCGGGGAAGATCAGTTTGGATTCCGTAGAAATGTTGGAACACGTGAGGCAATACTGACCCTACGACTTATCTTAGAAGCTAGATTAAGGAAGGGCAAACCTACGTTTTTAGCATTTGTAGACTTAGAGAAAGCTTTTGACAATGTTGACTGGAATACTCTCTTTCAAATTCTGAAGGTGGCAGGGGTAAAATACATTGAGCGAAAGGCTATTTACAATTTGTACAGAAACCAGATGGCAGTTATAAGAGTCGAGGGACATGAAAGGGAAGCAGTGGTTGGGAAGGGAGTGAGACAGGGTTGTAGTCTCTCCCCGATGTTATTCAATCTGTATATTGAGCAAGCAGTGAAGGAAACAAAAGAAAATTCGGAGTAGGTATTAAAGTCCATGGAGAAGAAATAAAAACGTTCAGGTTCGCCGATGATATTGTAATTCTGTCAGAGACAGCAAAGGACTTGGAAGAGCAGTTGAACGGAATCGATAGTGTCTTGAAAGGAGGATATAAGATGAACATCAACAAAAGCAAAACGAGGATAATGGAATGTAGTCGAATTAAGTCGGGTGATGTTGAGGGTATTAGATTAGGAAATGACACACTTAAAGTAGTAAAGGAGTTTTGCTATTTGGGGAGCAAAATAACTGATGATGGTCGAAGTAGAGAGGATATAAAATGTAGACTGGCAATGGCAAGGAAAGCGTTTCTGAAGAAGAGAAATTTGTTAACATCGAGTATAGATTTAAGTGTCCGGAAGACATTTCTGAAAGTATTTGTATGGAGTGTAGCCATGTATGGAAGTGAAACATGGACGAGAAATAGTTTGGACAAGAAGAGAATACAAGCTTTCGAAATGTGGTGCTACAGAAGAATGCTGAAGATTAGATGGGTAGATCACATAACTAATGAGGAAGTGTTGAATAGGATTGGGGAGAAGAGAAGTTTGTAGAACAACTTGACCAGAAGAAGGGATCGGTTGGTAGGACATGTTCTGAGGCATCAAGGGATCACCAATTTAGTATTGGAGGGCAGCGTGGAGGGTAAAAATCGTAGAGGGAGACCAAGAGATGACTACACTACGCAGATTCAGAAGGATGTAGGTTGCAGTGGGACTGGGAGATGAAGAGGCTTGCACAGGATAGAGTAGCATGGAGAGCTGCATCAAACCAGTCTCAGTACTAAAGACTACAACAACAACAACATGTGTGTGTGTATAAAAGGAAGGGTGGGAGGGAGGGAGGGAGGGAGGGAGGGAGGGAAGGAGGGAGGGAGAGAGAGAGAGAGAGAGAGAGAGAGAGAGAGAGAGAGTGACAGTAGGTTTTATGATTTGTGTGTGTGTGTGTGTGTGTGTGTGTGTGTGTGTGTGTGTGTGGTGTCAAGATACTGCAGTGTCTGGGTTAAAAAACAAAACTATGTCTTGCTAAAGGTGGACCCCATCCAAAAACATACGTATTGTTAAAGCAAACACGGAAAAAAAGAGCTTCAACCCCAAAATGAGTATGGTCAGAAGTGTTCCGCAACGTAAAAATAAAACATTTTAAGGAGGCTGTTTATTGGAGAGCCCATTATTGCACCTTCAAGCAGCAGTTTCTCATCTGCGCAACAACACAGTCCACAAATTTCCCATGCCGTGTTCCTGTTTGCTGCAAAGTTTTCACGTCCGTCACTTAGCTGCAGTCTGTGCAGTTGGACTCGGGGGAGGGGGCCGGAGAGGATTCATATGAAATTTTAGAGGTCACTAGGAAATGTCAGAGTACTTAGTTTCAGGTGGTGTGCTTTCGTTATTTATGCGTGTGAGTTGACGAGGAAGAGGCTAGATAAAATTGAGGGAGATTGCAAAATTATAATAAAAATTACAACATACTTAATTATACATATACTGAAAAATCCGGGAACTTTGGTCACGGCCACGGTAATTTTCAGGACCACATAGACAGATCTGCAATTTTCCTCTTATATTTCATAATACCACTTTGACTCTGTAGCTGAAAGCACGCTTTAATAAAAGTTCCGCACACTATTGTGCATACACGTACTCGGAGCTTGTAGAACTCTAGCAGGAACGTGTTTGCACGTCACATAGAAGCTGCTAATAATATCGACTGCTAATTTCATCTTGCCATTTATTTGTGTATGAGAATCTTCATTTTGTTTGGCTGTTGCTCAGCTAACGTTCATATTTTCTGACACGAGTTAGACGACGGACTGAATTTTATTTTTCCCTACTATTATAAAAAATGCCTCATTGTGAAATACGTTTATGCGCAAATTTTGTTCATTTATGGTCCCAAAGAAAGATGCCATTTTGAAATTGCAGTTTATGATTTGAGATGACTGTAATTGTGTATCAAAAAATCTTTGGCTAGTTCCTAGCATATAAATTCACCGACAATAATGGGGCTGGACTCAATGTGTTTTTTTAACAAAACAATTTGAAAATCATATCGACTTCCCTGAGGAAACACTCCCGAAAGCAAAAATCTGCAAGTCATCCAAAGAATTGCTTGGTGAATATCAAATCGATCACGTAGCCATCACATATCATTTGCAGAAAAAAGTGCAGAATTCGCAAGCCCACAGAAATGTGAACGTTGACTCAGATAACTATCTTATGCGCATCCAAGATAAATTTATCTCAAAAACAACACACTGCAAGAGGAAAAATCTCCAGAAATTTGACACAAAACGAACCCAGGAAATTAATATAAAAGAGGAGTGGAACAAAGAAAAGACAGTAATGTGTTAACAAATTTAAACAAAGATCGTACATACAACAAAAAATTAATCCCGCGAGAGAAGAATACAAAATACCCATGTGGAGAAACTCTGGAAGAACGAAAGAAAGTCTTCCAGAAATATAAGAGTAAAAAATACCTGAGAACAAAAAAATAATCTTTTCCGAGATCAAAAGCAGGTAGCAAAATTAATCCGAAAGCTATGAGACGTGTGAAAGAATAATTGGACTCTACTGAAAAGAGCTTTAGACAACACATATGTATTTTACAGTACGTTCAGAGAAAAGATTCGGGGATTTACTCCACTGAAATTATGCTTCAAAAAGCCTCGTGGTGAACCCGCTGTAACAAATCACGACAACTGTAGAAAGCTAGGGGCATACTTTTATGAGCTATTCAGCTGTCCATATCCACCTGAGACTCTCGACCATCCACAAAAGATGAAATTTAAAATCATATTCTTAAGCTCAAACACAATAGTAAAAATGGGGAAGACGGCAACAACGATGAATTACTGAAGCATGTATGTACAAACAGACTCGAAGAACTTATACAAAACATCACAGCAACCAGAAGAGCTGGCAGAAGATTTGAGGTTCGTACTCATCCACCCGCATCACAAGAAAGGTGCAGAAAAACTACAGATGAATCCATCAAATTCATGTCACCAACAAGATATTCTCAGCGTGTTTATTTGAAAGAACTCAAGCACAGCTTACAGACAAGGGCGACGAATACAAAGCGGGATTTGGACAAGTTCGCTAGTGCGCAGAACAAACCTTCATGTAATAACGATATTGAAATGTAAGGCAATCCGAAACGGCCCAATCCACTGCACTTTCGTAGACTTCAAGAAGGCACATGACTCGATGCACTGGCAGTGTCTTGTTAACATCCTAGAAGGAGAGGGACTATATTCAAAGACAGTAAGACTCACCAAGCAAATATTCAAGGACACAAAAACCATAGCAAAATTTATGGGGAAAATATCAGAGCCTTTAGCAACGATAAGCGGTGTTCACCAAGTAGATGTACTGTCCCGCTGCTCTTTAATCTCATTCTAGATAAAGTCACTAGGTAATGGAAAAAATAATTAAAAATGCGAAACGTCTGAAAGCTTACTCGACTCGGACGGACTAAACATGACATTATGATGTCGCAGACGATTTATCGATACCAGAGGACAGAGAAATCATAGATACTGCACAGATAAAAGTCCTCAAAGAATGCACGCAAGAAGCTGTCTACACATGTACTTAGAAAAACTGAGTTAATTTGCAAGAAATTTTGCTTTCAGAAATTAAACAAGAAGTACTGCCAATCAAGAGGGTGACACACTTCAAGTACCTCAATAAGATCACAGAATCAAAGGAGCTACAAAGGGAAGAGAGCTCGATTACAGAAACTCAAGAGATAAATGAGAATGCACAATATTTACAATAAAAAGACATGTCCTCACATAGACAAAAGTTAGACACTACAACACGGTGATCAAACTTGAAGCTCTGTACGGATGTGAGACTTTATTCTCATCAGTAAAGACTATATGGAAAACGCCCTGATGGATGAACAAGAGATTACGAGAAAAAATCTTGGCCCAGGAGAAACGATGGTCTGATACAGACTGAAACCCCATAAAAAACAGAGAAATTATCAAACCTGGCAGCAGGCATCATAAAACGAAGACAGACATTTTGTAGACATATTCAAGGACTCCGAGCCTCGAGGCTTACACACAAAAGTATGACAAATACAAGAAAATTACAGGCTTTACTATGGATCCCCAAAAAGTTAAAAAGAGTCCCGAGGGAGACCAGATAGACGCAGTGGAATTCTTGGACAGGACAAATAGGTACTAGGTGGGTTAAAGGAGAAAAATAGCCATGTGAGAGTTAAGAAAAACGAATCTAAAACTGTTGCGTGGTCGAGCAGAGTCCATACGCAAATAATGATAACATGTACACACTCTGTGCGACTTTCTGTCATTTGGCTGGCTGTGTTGGGGTGGTACAATTTAGAGTTGGGTTTCTTTTGTTTAGTCTAACTGTGCAGTAAAATAAGGTTGAATGTAAAATCTGGTGGCAGGACGTTATCCACTTCTCTCAAATAGCATCAGCGGTGACACTGAGCTCAAAGTCACAGTCCGACGTCCAGGTAAGCACAAACGGTGTAATTCCTCCCGCCATGAGACTCCGGGAGGTTATTGAAGAGGTTATTGATTTCACCCGAGACAGTTGCAGTCTAGTGAACCATGACTGCGTGTCTCTACTGTCTTCATAACACTTGTTACATTCTTATGGCGGAAATGGTGGACTGCTGGAAGTAAAAATACAGACGGATATTCTCAACACTGAAGTGCACAAGATGTTGTCCAGGCACATTAATGTGAACGCCTATTGAAAGCCTGAATAACCAAATTAAGCCTCAATAACCAAATTTTGTAGCGTGGAACGCTGAGAGACGCGCAGGAAGAGGATCAGTAAGGTTCCGGAAGACGTAGATAGGTATGTGAAGCCACGCCGGCTCCAGCGCAGTGGCCAGATGCACCAGGTTTCTCCGTTGAGGATCGATGGCGACAACAGCCCAACCGAAGTGATCCCACAGATTATCGATTTGGTTTAAATCCTGTGAGTTTGGTAGCCAGGGGAGTACGATAAACTCATTATGGCGCTCTTCAAACTGCACTGCGAGCTATGTGAAACGTTACATTGCCCTGTTGGCAGATGTCACCATTTTTATTTTATTTTTTAAGAGCTTCTCCACTCTTCACCAGTTGCCTTGTATTCCTTGTTCGCCAGCTTTCACATCTTCCTCTTACAGATCTCTATTCATCATCATTGTAATTACTCCCGCGCTCCATGTTAATCTCGGCCTTCCGCACTTCTTCCTTCATGGCGGCTACCATTCCAGGGTTCTTTTGGTCATCGTCCTTGCTCCATTAATCGTACATGACCATACCATTGAAGAGCTCTATTGTAAATGCTTTGTACTAGTGATAGTTCGATACACATTGTCTCCCTAATTTCCTTATTTCTTCTCCGCTCGGATATTCTGGCTGCCTCCTTATTCCACCCATCTCTACAGCCTGTACTCTGCTTCTCTGCCGCTTCCCCAGGATCCATCCTTCTGCACCTTACGTTAGTGTACTTTCCACTACTGTTTGCAGAATCCTCTTCTTGTTTTTTATATTTCACGGCTCCACAGAAATCCATTATCAATTTAAGTGATCCTGTTGCGAGCCGGCCGGTGTGGCCATGCCGTTCTAGGCGCTTCAGTCTGGAACCGCGTGATCGCTGCGGTCACAGGTTCGAATCCTGACTCTGGCATGGCCGTGTGTGGTGTCCTTAGGTTAGTTTGGTTTAAGTAGTTATAAGTTCTAGGGGACTGATGACCTCAGAAGTTAAGTCCCATAGTGCTCAGAGCCATTTGAACCATTTGATCCTCTTGCCTACTTGATCCTGTGTTCCACACCTGTGCTTAATAGCTTCCCGAGGAACGGATAATCGAACGTAAATATTTACACTGGTCTATAGCTATAACAGTTCCATGTGGTAGTACTACATCCCTTCCATCTCCTCTCAGTGCTAGATACTCTGTTTTACTCATATTTATTCTAAGTCCACCTCGTTCAAATGCTTCCATTAACTTCTCTATAGTTAATTTGACGTTCTCCCTACATTGTGCTATCAACATTTGATTTTCGGTAAGTAATAATGAGTAGAGAGTACCATACTAGAAAGGAATTCCTACACCTCCGCATGACTGATTCCACCTTTCGAATACATACTGCATATAGATTTTAAACAGGGTCGGCTACCTTTCTAAGTCCTTTATATGTTTGGAATGTCTCATTCAACTTCCTCCCTACTCTAGCTGCTGCGTACGATTGGTGGTATATTCTCCGAATTAGGGACATTTGTTGCACTTGTACACCTATGTACTCCACTACGTCCCACAGTGAGCTGATGGGTGCAGAATCATACGCTTTCTCTAAATCCATAAATATTCAGTGAACTTCCTCACCCCTGAATAAGCCTCCTCACTTATTTGTCTAAGGCTAAAAATATGACCCATACAAAACCTACCTTTCCTCTCGCAACTTTACATCAATCTCATTCTCCAACCTGTATTTTAGGATAGAGTCAAAACGTCTGCTGACAGATGCCCCAACACAAATTCCCCTATAACTATTTTACGGCGTTTTACAGTGAGATTTTTTGAGAGATAAACAGAGTGGTGAACTACGAAGCGGAGTCCAGCCTCACTTTGACGCTACATGTGAAGCGATCCATGTATGGGCATCGCGACCCGCGGCGTTAAACAAAGAGATTCGCGTGCTTTAGACTCCAGTAAGGCCCGAGCCAAAAGGTCTGGGGCGTCTGTAGTTATTTTAGTTGTCACAATTCGATTTAGGTCACAGCAACACAATTCATGCTGCCCTGATACACCCTCCAAGAAACAAAGCGTACTTCAGTAGAAAAAAATATTTCTTGAAAGCTGTACACATGACTTACCGTTGTCGATTTCATAACTCACAGTGTTGCTTACATCGCTTACTTATTCCAACTACAAAACAGCTCTACAAGAAAATAATTTACATCATTCGAAACATTTCGTAATTAATAATCTAGGAGCATATGTCAGGGATAATTTAGGGCGGATCTATCACGTAAATCTAACCAAAAGGAAGACAGGCGCGAGACTGCATTAATCTGCAGTGGCCTGTGCACGGATAATTCACCTTCGAGGGAGTTCGCTTACAATACCCTCGTTCTCTCATCCATGACTAAAGGTCGTCCGTCTGTTACGATTAAGCCGGGCGGAGTGGCCGTGCGGTTCTAGGCGCTACAGTCTGGAGCCGGTCGACCCCTATGGTCGCAGGTTCGAATCCTGCCTCGGGCATGGATGTGTGTCATGTCCTTAGGTTAGTTAGGTTTAATTAGTTCTAAGTTCTAGGCCACTGATAACCTCAGAAGTTAAGTCGCATAGTGCTCAGAGCGATTTGAACCATTTTTGTTACGGTTAAAAAGTTAGGAAAAAAAGGTATAGAAGATATATATGTTATTCAGATAATACCTGCAGGACTTGTCTAAGTTCGGTACAGGAGGACACTGAAATGCTCTACAGCCTCCAGTGGGAGACGCTTAAAAATAAATAAATAAAATAAATTGTAAAAATTAAAAAGTGGTTTGTTGTGAACGTACGTGGCCTCAATATTCCGAAGGCTTAAATTCCAATATGGATCATGAAGAATATTATTTTCCTCACCTCTTGAATGAGAACGAGGGTGAACCGAGAGAAAACTCTCTACCACACACGCGGCGCACCAAAACGTTGTTGTAGTAAATGAAGAAGTTATGGGGAGGCATAATTCTAATGGACTGATTTTCACTTAGCTGAGAACTAATGTTCTAAGACATAGCTTAACACATCAAGTTTTGAGGATTGTTGTATGTATTATAATCCAGAACTAAAACTATAAACTCGTTTAAATATATTTTATAAATATTTTTGCAACTCCCACACTCAACAAAATAAATCATCATTCTTTAATTAGGTTAATGAGATGTGAAAATATTTGTGACTTATCTTCTCATAATAATGAAACACATTAAAGATTATATGGCTAATTAAAATAAGGGTCTTCCGGCATATTTAACTAATCCTTACTATCATAAAAAATGTTAGCTGTGCGTTTCCTTTTAATGTATCAACTGAGTTTTAGTTAGCTGAATGAAATTTTTTTTTTCATAGCTAAACGAGACAATAACAAAGAAGTTAAATTGGTTCATAAGATTAACAAACACAAGTAGGACAGTCACAATTTAGTGTTTTAATTTTCAAATGGGGGATTGTTCTACGAAAGACCGATGGGGGGAATCTTTTAATACGATAAAGTGCACCGCAGCCGCAGAATTATTTCCGTTGTACGTCTAGTCACGCAAGAGAAACCTGAAACACAAAACACTTGGGTCAGGAAAGAGCACCAGAAGTGTATCTTGCGATAAATAATATTTTCATCAGTAGAATGGAACTGCAGCAAAAGAAGAGACTTGGAAGCAAAATAGGTTTCTACTCTCCGATTTGCATTTTGGATGCGTTTACTGTTTGTCGTTAGATTTGCAAAATTTTACAGCAGACAAAAATTTGGAAGGATTCCATGACAATTATCCTATTTAAACACGTACTTCACGTATTTTATTTTTGGTAGTATGTGAATTCGATTACTGTGATCACAGCAGCAGAGAAACACGTCATCCAGTATCGCCGAGCTGTATAGAAGCTCTTGAAAGTATTGTACATAGGAACCAACAGTTTTTCTCGCGACATGTATCTAGTCCTATAGAAGCGTCAAATCAGAAGATTTCCTACATCCCAATAAAGTACACCCTAACACAGCCAGGACAGAAAACTGCTACTTTTTGTTATGTTGATCAGAGGAAACTGACAACTCGCTGAAATACAGTGTTTGCCACAGATCCACTCATACGGACTTGCGTCTTCATGCGGTCCTGCCAATGGATTGTTAGGTTACAGCCGCGGCGGGCGGAAGGGAAGGAGGGGGGAGGGGGCAGAGGGGCTGAGAAGTAACGAGAGAACTGCTGATCTGGCACGCAAGATGGGCTACGACATTGAGAAGCATCGTGCGCGATGCATATTTCGAACTTCCACAAAACTACATGGTTACTATGCGGCAGAAACGACGAAAAAGGCTCAGCAAGTCGGATTACTAGAGCTCATAACTGTAATTTGTTTATTTATCGGCATTTAGCCATCGCCATACAGCCATCCGTCTATCAGAGCTTATATGCCAGATTCATTGGAGGACGCAGGACTGAACATCATCGACTTGGAAGTTTGGAACAACCAGGCAAGTAGCAAGTCGCAGACACAGAATAACAACTGTACACTGATCAGCCAGAACATTATGACCATCTATCTAATAGCTGGTATGTCCATCTTTGGCACTGATAACAGCGGCGACGCGTCATGTCATGGAATCAATAAGGTCTTGGTAGGTCGCTGAAGGTAGTTGGTGTCGCATCCCCATATACAAGTCACCAAATTCCCGTATATGACGGGGAAGGGGGGGGGGGGGAGCGATAAGCTCTGGCAGCACGCTCAGTCACATCGTAGAGGTGTTCTATCGAGTTCAGATCTGGGGCCTAGCACGCCACTGTGCTCCTAGAATCACTTCCCCACACACCTGGCATTGTGGCATGGCGCATTATCTTGTTGAAAAATGCCACTGCTGCCGGGAAACATGATCGTCATGAAGTCGCGTACGTGGTCTGCAACGACGGTACTATACTCTTTAGCCATCATGGTGCCTTGCACGGGCTCCATTGGATCCATGGATGCCTATGCTAATGTTCCGGAGTGCATAATGGAGCCATCCCGCTGTATAGGTGCCAAGGAGCAGTTCCCCTGGAAGACGACGGATTCGCGTCCTCCCATCGCCGGGATGAAGACGGTATCGGGATTCATCACACCATGCAACGCTCTACCACTGCGCCAACGTCCAGTGTCGATGGTCACAGTGCCCATGGCCCTGTGCCCATTTCAGTCGTAGTTGCCAATGTCGTGGTGTTAACATTAGGACATGCATACGTCGTCGGCTGCGGAGATCCAAGGTTAGGAGGGCTCGGTGCACTGTATGTTCAGACACACTTGTACTCTGCCTAGAATTAAACTCTGATGTTAGTTACACCACAGTTCGCCGCCTGTCCTGTTTAACCAGTCTGCCCATCTTGCGACATCCAACATCTGTAATGAGGAGTGGCCGCCCAACCTCACGACGTCTGGACGTGGTTTCACCTTGCTTTCGCCACGTGTTGAAGACATTCATCACAGCATTCCTCGAACACCCGACGAGTCGAGCAGATTCCGAAATGCCCTTGCCGAGTCTCCGGGCCATCACAACCTGCTCTCGGTCGAACAGACAGATCACACACCTATCCCATTCTACACGCGAGCAACACGATCATTGTTAATATACGCCCCGTGCGTGTGTCTGACTAGCCGACATTCCACCAGGCAACGCTGCTATCGCCTGGACGGGTTTATATCGATAGTAGGTCGGTGATCATAATGTTTTGGCTGATCAGTATATGCTCCTTGAATTTCTACCAAACTATGGTACCGATTCATACATACAACTGCTGGGACATTATTTTAAAAAGAAACACTGAAATTAAAATCGGATAGGACCTTATTAAATGCGAGTCTGCAAAGCTTGGGATCCCAACGTCGATCTGCTGTTAAAAAAATCATCTGAATCGCTACACCTGGAAGCGCGCAGAATCGCAGTTTGGGTAGGGGAGGGGGAGGCGCTTAGTCTACTGTTCTTATTTGAGCTAGGAACTTGTGGCAAAAAGTTTTAGATTAAGCCCGGACAATCGGCCATTTGTGTAGCCAATCGAACACCTGTCTTACTGTAGCTACGTTACCGTATATTAAGTAAGGTTTTGTGCGAAACGATTAACGTGTTTTGCAAATGACGTTTATGGAGCTGAAATAATGCCTAGGTTTGGCACCATTTGTATGTGCATCGTTCGGATGTTGCGAGCAAATACGTTCAAAAAACACGGTTTCTGGGAGGTTTTGAAGCGTGACACTTCTATGTTTCAAACTTGTGCGAATCGGTTCAAATTTTATAAGAAGGTACACAAATACGTGTAATTAATGGTCGTCCTGTTGCTTTGCGAAAGCTTTATACATTGCGACGATATAAACGACATGGGTCCAAAGACAATGAGAAAACGTATACCGGATAACTCGTCGCCCGATGCAACAAAAATCTACTACGTTTGCCATGCTATGATAGTCTAATATCAAAATTATGTTAGAGTAAAAGTTGCGAACCGGAGTGAATAATTCTCCTATATTAGGGAAAAAAGGCGAAGTCAGTTTTTTTCAATGAACTAAACACTCCTGACGGAATATAATTACAATCTATTGCGAAAGCAGAAGTTTAGAGGTATTCAGCATGTGTAAATAGTGAGTGATACACTAAAAATCCTTTCAGACAGGATCATCCTACCTTAGAAACAGCTTTTCGCTCCAGAACTATCTTTTCTAAAACTTATGTATATGAGCACAAACCAGAACCGGATAAGTTCGGAAGAAGCCATGAGACCACACAGATGACACGTGAAAACATGGCACCTTGCAGGAACATTAAATTTGCAAGATAGTTATATCATGTTTCATTCATCCTAATAACCAAGATCTATGGTGCAATCTCGATTCTGGCCAGTAATGGGATTACAGACCTAACCTGCATGTCTCGTCGAATGAGACGATTGTAATACCGGAAATGGGCAGTACGTCGAGTAGAAATATTCAACACAGTTGGTGTTTTGCTGTTCAAAAGGCTCTCAGCACTATGAGACTTAACTTCTAAGATCATCAGTCCCCTAGAACTTAGAACTACTTAAACCTAACTAACCTAAGGACATCACACACATCCATGCCCGAGGCAGGATGTTTTGCTGTTCGTAAGGAGTAAATTGTCTATCACATGTTTCTCAACCTGATGGTAATTACCTCCTGAGGAGTAAAATGAAATTTTCTGAGGGGTAAAAACTAAACTGTTCGATTCTATTTCAGCCACGAAACTAAATTATTTTCAGAAGATAATTACTGTTATCACATTACTATTATCAAATATATTTTAAGACTCTAATATTTATTATATAAGTATCAATAACTAATTTTTCTTGTTAGTTTTAATACGGTACAGGTTACATGTTCCTCAAATAGTCTAACCACTACACGTTCGTTGTACTTTGTCCCATTCATCGCCGATGATAAAAGTGAGACACGACCGTAATAAATGCTAAATACTGCAACAAAATGTCTTCTCGAAGCTGCAGGTAGTACCTGCAATAGTCCAAAAATTGCTTCATTACTCGCTTTGAAAAAGATAAATGAATTAATTAACACCATGACACTACAATAAATACGTAAGGGGGACTATAGTGCTCCACACACGCAGCAATCAAGTAAGTATAATATAGAAATTTTAGCTTGACTGATTTTCAGTGGGGTTGCAGTGTGCTTATCAGGCAAGTGCGGCGATGGAAAGGTGTAACGTAGGGGAAGCATGTTTTGTAACAGGTGCATACTCTCTCTGTGGATAGTTAGCTTTATTGAATGAATTTTGTGTGGGTAACACTTGCGATACACCAGGAATGCCTTCCTCATTCATTCTAATACAAACACACACACAAACAAACTAAATATACTTCTACTTTCATCACTTTGAAAATAAACGCGTTCCAAGAAAATCTTTCATTCTACAGTTTAGTTAGGTACTAAAGCTCGTGATAATGCGGTGGTGCGGGCAACAGATGGCCAAGGGGGAGGGATTCGGGGAAGGGCGGGGGTACCATCTAACGTCTGATTGCACTGAGGGATAATGGTTTAAGAAAGGTTGATGGTCTATCAGAAACGGGTTGAGGCTTTCCTTTGATTTCACTTCAAAACAAACAGCAGTACAGAGTATAAGCATTCACCACAGTCCATTCACTCACTTGACATTGTGCTGAGGATAGAATAGGGAAACCCTTTCAGTGCTACTGTGTTATGGTTATCCCATTTGGGAGAGAAACAGTAACGTCTTGATGGTGCTACAAACAGCCAGAGTCGAGTTCTCAGAATCAAGTTGCATCTGAAGTCACACCACGAGCCTCAGCACACAGTGTGCCCGTTGCAAACAACTGGTGGGCTGCGAGCCTGAGGTGAATTGTTCAGACGCTGCTGGCTGGCTATATTACCACGTTGCCAGTAAAGTCGTGCAGAGGTGGAGCCAGTGGCCAGGTGACGGTCGTGGCGAAGCACGAGCACCTGAGTCGCACGACTAAACGCTCAACAGGAGCTTCTGGCGTTTGGCAGCCAAGGGCCCTCCAGTGAAACCCAATAAAGCTATTTCCGTTTTCTGGTGTACTTGCACCGTAACCATTCCGCTAATTTGACTGTAATTTTGTCTCTGGCAATAATGGTGGATTCAGGTTTCGTGTAAATGTAAATCTACATGACTACTCTGCAAGGCAAACCTTATTGTCTGGCAGGGGTTCTTCGAACCACCTTCAGACTATTCCTCTACCGTTTCACTTCTCTTACAGTGTCTGGGAAAAATGAATACTTAAATCTCTCCGTACAAGCTCTGATGTCTGTCGATCCTGTCCCCCTAAGTATTTCTTTTTTATTCACACGTCAAGTTCCGTAGGACCAAATTGCGAAGCAAATCACCAAGTGTCAGTACATGAAATTACAACATGAAAATAATAACAGATAAAAATAAAATGTTTATGAACTCGAAAAAAGCCAAGACATAAGTTCAACTAAAGGCTGTCTACATTACAACAAGAATCAGCTTAATTTTTCAAGAAGCCCCTCGACAGAACAGAAGGAGTGGCCCATGAGGAAACTCTTCGCCTTGATTAGAAATTGCTGCGAAGGATTAGACGAGCGGTCTTGGGCGCTACAGTCATGGACAGTGCGGCTGATCCCGGCGGAGGTTCGAGTCCTCCCTCGGGCATGGTTGTGTGTGTTTGTCCTTAGGATAATTTAGGTTAAGTAGTGTGTAAGCTTAGGGACTGATGACCTTAGCAGTTAAGCCCCATAAGATTTCACACACATTTGAAATTTTATTAGAAATCGCGTGGATTACTGCTAAGATTTTTGAATTGGAGCGGTAGCTTATTGAAAATGTATGCAGCAGTACAGTGAACACTTTTCTACACAAGAGTTAAGGAAGTCCGATCCAAACGAACGTTTGATTTCTGCCGAATATTAACTAAGTGAAAGCTGCTTATTCTTGGGAATAAGAAAATATTGTTAACAAGAAATGACAGTAAGGAATATATGTATTGAGAGGCCAATATCAAAATACCCAGACCGATGAAATGGGGTCGGCAAGAGGTTCGTGAACTTACACCACTTATTGCTCGAACCGCCCGTTTCTGAGCCGAAAATATTCTTTTAGAAGGGAAAGCGCTACCCCAAAATATAATACCATACGTCATAAGCGAACGATCATTCACTTCAAATGCCGTTAGAATAGTAAAAATGTCAGCATTAAGTCTTTGAACACGATCCTGAACGTGTCCAAATGTGTGTGAAATCTTATGGGACTTAACTGCTAAAGTCATCTGTCCCTAAGCTTACACACTACTTAACCAAAATTATCCAAACACACACACCCATCCCCTAGGGAGGACTCGAACCTCCGCCGGGACCAGCTTCACAGGTCATGACTGCAGCGCCTTGCCGGCCGGAGTGGCCGAGCGATTCTAGGCGCATCAGTCTGGAACACCGCGACCGCTACGGTCGCAGGTTCGAATCCTGCCTCGGGCATGGATGTGTGTGATGTCCTTAGGTTAGTTAGGTTTAAGTAGTTCTAAGTTCCAGGGGACTGAGGAACTCAGAAGTTAAGTCCCATAGTGCTCAGAGCCATGTTTTGCAGCGCCCTAGACCGCTCGGCTAATCCCGCGCCGCTTTCCACGAGACTTTACTATCTATCTGAACACCTAGAAATCTGAACTGTTCAGTTTCACTAATCATATGCCGATTCTGTGAAGTTAAAACTTCAGGTTTTGTTGAAATTTTGTGTTAGAAACTGTAAAAACTGAGTCTTAATGTCATTTAGCGTTAGTTTATTTTTTACAGGCCACGAACTTAGGTCCTCATTACGAGGAGAAAATTTGGTGGTTGAAACTTCATGAAAAGATCTCGCCGCAACGAAAAACGCCTATGTTTTAATGACTGCCACCCCAACTCACTTGTCATATCCGTGACTCTCTCTCCTCGAAAACGCAATAATATGAAACGAACTGCCCTGTCAGTGGCTGAGAAAGGAGTTCAATATGCATCAACAAAAATTTATGACCATTTATCCAGCAACGTAAAACGTCTTCCACGAAGCAAAGTACACTTTAAATCTAATCTAAAATCATTTCTTCTGGAGATCTCCTTGTTATCCATAAACGAATTTTTATTTAAGAACCGGTAGTGTTAAAATCAGAAAAAGCCCTTATTCTTAGGTGCGACTGCATGAGTAGGACTGAAACATAATATGTCCATTAACGTTAAAACTAATAATGTATTTATATGCTGTAAACTGACTAGTTCTACATAATTGGGATAAAAATTTCGTTCAAATGATGTATAGAAGTAACTGTGTATCTAACTAGTAATTCCTTTTGCGTTTGGTTTTTCATGGTCACCTGTATTATACAACGAATACTAGCTCAGTGGGCAAGAACAGCAGTTGTAAATGACCTTGTTTTGGCTGAAATCGTCGAAACCTGCGAACGTTATGTGTGACCGCGACTTACGTGGAAGCATACTAAAGAGGCAGGGGGGGGGGGGGGGGGGCAGCGTTAAAGGTGCTGAATTCATGTCTAAAAGGAGGAAAGTTCCGGTCCTCGACCATCCAACGTGGTTTCTAGTTTTCGTGGAAACGTGAGGCGGATGCCGGCGTGGTAGCACCACAAATGCTGTTGTTAACCGATCGAAACAGGTGTTCTATCTGTAGTTACGATTAAGACGACACCTGTAGAATAGAAAATAAAGCATGCATTTTCCACGGAAATCAGGTGTTTTACGATGAGCGTAATAATGTCGTTTCGTTTGAATCTTACTTGCAAACTAGCGTTAATTTCCTTCTCGCCTTTGGCGGTACTTTCAAAGTCTCCTTACTACCTTGCTCCCAGAGAGTAAAAGGCCAGGCAGCGCACTTGTCTCGATTCTCATATCGCTCCCCTTACCTCCAATTGGTTCAAATGGCTCTGAGCACTATGAGACTTAACATATGAGGTCATCAGTCGCCTAGAACTTAGAACTACTTAAACCTAACTAACCTAAGGACATCACACACATCCATGCCCGAGGCAGGATTCGAACCTGCGACCGTAGCGGTCACGCGGCTCCAGACTGTAGCGCCTAGAACAGCTCGGCCAGACCGGCCGGCCGGCAACATTTACAGTTGATTCTAAAATGTCAGCACACCTGTGCGTGGTCATGTCCTGTTGGTCCAGCATGAGGGTTCGCGGAATCAGTTTTGAGAAAATTTTTTGCATCCCCTATTCAACGGTCAGCGTGTCACGAACACTGGTGTGACTCATCTCTACCCCAATCATTCTGATTGTTAACCGATGGTCTGTACACACAAGATGGAGGACTCTGTCGACATTTGCTACAGTTTTCGAAACCAATGACTTCCCAATGTGTCTTCCTTCTGTAAACGCCTTAAAACCACCCAAAAAACTGCGCCTTTGATACAATACCATCTCCGAAGGCCTGCCGAGGTCTTGCAAACTACCACTGTCCAACGCACACTAATGGACTATCACGTCGCTATCGGTCTCATTACTTTATTTACACACCTCTTATTGTGCAAGTAACGTTACGATGTGTGGCTGAGGGAACCTTTGGCATCATTATCATTTTTTCCCATTCACTGTTTATTCGCGAATGGAACAAAGGGAGAATGACTTTCTGTAAACTTCCGTAATAGCTCTAATTTCTCTAATTTTCTCGTCGGGGTCATTCCTCGATACTTCTTTGGGAGGAAGTAACATGTTGCGCGATTCTTATTTGAAAATACACTCTCGCAATTTTAACAGAAACCTGCTCCTTGATGAACAACGGGTCTCCCATATTACTGCCACTGTAGTACGCTTTGTAAGTTTCTTACTAAGACTGAAAGATCCCTTGGGTCTTCTCTATCTCTTTTGTTAATCTTACTGGCCTTATCGCCAAACCGTAATAATTTTTAAAGACACTCCTGCGAGAAACAAATGCCCTTTCCTGAAACTCCTCCCACTCCTTGCTTGAATTTTTTTTTTTCCTGACAAGTCCTTTCTTATCTTAGGAAGCGTTAATGTTTCAGCGTTTAGAAAAGTAAGATAATGTTCAAAGTGCTCTATTATTGTGTAGTATGACGTTCGCCTACTCCGCTAATATCCAGCCGTCTCAGGTCGAAGCAAATACATCCCCAACATAACTAACTGTCCTACTAGATAAAGATATTCATTCATGGGAGATGCTAATTTCTTGACGTACTAGCGGAATACATTAGTTTGCTCAACAACTATTTCAGTTATTGCACCTTGCGAAATATGTTAACCACGCTAAAATACACATTTCCACTGTCCCATAGGCACTCCTGCGCATGAAACAATAACAATATGCGTATTGCCTAGCCAAATAGCATAAATTATCCTGTTTTAATTATATGAAAAAGAAATATCTGTTTAGTACCAAACTCACAATGATATTTCTTAGCGACATGATGAATGTTCAGACGCGGATCTAAAGGGAGGTGGGGTCATGGGGTCAGAAACCCCAGCCAAACAAGATTTTAGTATAAGCGTTGATATGTTAAGTGCATGAATTTCCAAACTTTGCAGCAGGTTTCTGAGAGAAAAGAACATAAAAACTAAAGAGTCTAGAAGACGGCAAGTAATTCTAGATATCACTGTTCCATTGCTTGAGTGATTGCCTGCCCATGTGGATGGTATTTCGGCCCGGCCAGTAACATTTCAACCAGGTAAAGGCACACATCCACAGGCTGGCAGTGTCCGCTGTCGACAACGCATCCAACACGATTCTTGAGTACACAGGTACAACCAGAAAACCACAGGAAGTTGAGTAAGGGAAGACGGAAAGGGAAAGACCAGCCACAAGAGAAACAAATGAAGGAGAGTGCACTGCCCTTATTTAAATGCTAGCATAGCCAAATTGCGCAGACCTATTTCTGTAACCGTACTGCTTAGTGCAAAGCCGATTACGGTGAGTGTCACTTCGATTTTATATTGCATAAATTATGACGATGTTAACTTTATGATATATTGTACTACTGAGGTTCTTAAATTAATTTCATGACAAACGTACTTCCCAAAATTTCGGACCAATGCCTATCATATGCTCTGTTGCGCTACATTAGATTACGCAAACTCATTGATATAAGCATGTTATTATTATTACTGCCAAGAATTCAATAAATTTTGCCGTTAGTGTTAAAGTTCTGGGCATACGTTGACGCTAAAAATGAGCGTGCCAGGAAGTTATAGTTCCGGTGTGGCCGGGAAAGGGAGGGGTGGGGCACAGACAGGAATGAACTATTAATATTTGTGAAATCAAAAAATGTTCAGACAACAGAAATATATGGCGACTACGTGACTGAAAGAAATCACGACATTCGGCCTCCTACGCGCATGAAAATAAAGCAACGGTGAAGGATGAAAATTTTTGGCGGACCGGGTCTCGAATCCATATGCTCCGCTTCTGTTTCTTATTTCCAATTTTCTTCCTTGTTTGTCCTTTTTTGCTTTTCCCTATTATGATTCGACTTAATATGTTTTATTTTTTATTTTTTAAGGAAATAGAGCAATCAGTGTCAGGCCATTGGAGACAAGTTGGGCAGGGGTCGAAATCCGAGGTCTGGCTACGATGCCTCCCCCTTCCTGTCCCAAAGCCACCCCTCCAATTTGGGGGGGGGGGGGGGCAAACAGTAAGGTCATCGGTCCCATCGGATTAAGGAAGGATGGAAAAGGAAATCGGCTGTGCCCTTTGAAAGGAACCATTCCGGCATATGCCTGAAGTGATTAAGGCAAATCGCGGAAAATCTAAGTCAGGATGGCCAGAAGCGGGTTTGAACGTTCGTCCTCCCGTATGCAAGTAGTGTGTTCTAGCCACTACGCCACGTCGCTCGTTTTTTATTTGTTTATTTTTTGTGTACTGAGCAGAAAGGCTGGTTAAACAAAACACCTTTATTCGTACAATAGTTCCCTCCTAGCGGTAAAGAAAGTAACTAAACAACAAGACACAAAATTAAAACATAAATACAACATAACGGTGACCTTTCGGCGAAACCAACATAGGACCTCGGCCATCCGGATACCCCTTCCATTAGCGCCACGGCTCGTAGCATTCACACTGGTAGTACTAAGAGCCATCCTCGGCCACAGATGTGTGATGTCTATTCTGTCGGACATGTCCGGCAGAACAGATACCAGACATCTATGTATGTAGCGATTAGTTGTGCTGAGACAGTTTTTAAACCATTCCAGGCTCGGATAGTAGTGTGCATAGGGTTAATACCCTGCTCTGCAAAACATGAGGAAGTGATGGATCAAAGAACACACTAGCTATTAGGTGGAGATGAATGAAATTGTGGGAGCATGTTGCCAGAGGGCTCCCAGTCGTGCATAGAAAGCTGGACGTCGCTTTGCTTGAGGTCAGCGTACCTTTTGAGGGTGTTTATGGAAATGGAAAAAACAGTCTGTGTCTAGCCTCGCGCAGTTATGATGCACTGTGATGGTGTCCTTCATTACAACATGACCCGGAGGCAATATCTGGAGAGGGAAGAATCGTAGGGAAACTGGAAGAAGGACGAGGTGTGACGAGAGTAGCCCAAGAGTTAGGTATTGCTGGCACCATTGTATTCCGAACCACAGTGACTGCTACCCGAAGAGGAGGAGATGCTCGAGCACTGTCCAGATGTGCACTACATTGTGCAATAAACAAGAAGGAATCCACGTTAAAGCGCAGTTGCAGTTGCAATCACATTTAACAAGCTGCGAGGCATCCAGTCGCTCAGCACGCGACTTCATGGGGGTTGTCTCTTTTCCCGACGACCAGTACGTTGTGTACCGTTCACAACCGCACGCCAGCAGCACCATTTGCGATAGAGTGAAGGGCGTACGGACTGGACCAACGAAGAGTGGGGTCGCCTGCTCTTCAGCTTCAGTCTTGATAACGCGTGGCCGGCCGCTGTGGCCGAGCAGTTCTAGGCGCGTCAGTCTGGAACCGCGCGACCGATACGGCCGCAGTTTCGAATCCTGCCTCGGGCATGGATGTGTGTGATGTCCTTAGGTTAGTTAGGTTTAAAAAGTTCTAAGTTCTAGGGGACTGGTGACCTCAGATGTTAAGTCCCATAGTAGTCAGCGCCATTTGAACCATTTTTTGAGAACGCGTAATACACCGAGGAACATGGTCGAAGATGATCGTTTTGGTGTTCCAGGTGTTACGGTTTGGAGAGGCACAATATTGCATGGGCATACTAACCTCGAAAACTTTGAACACAGTATACTCACCGGTCAAAGTTATTCTGACGCTTTACACCTTCCCATAGCGGCTTTTCACGGGTGCCTCCGGTCCTTTTACGGATGACAATGCCCGACCGCATCGAAATGCGTAAGTGGAGGAGCTCTTGGAATGCGAGGATACCCAGCGACTAGACTGGCCTGTCCGTACCCCAACTTAAATTCTACTGAGCTAGTCTGGGAAGCGTCCGGAAGGCGTATTGCAGCACGTTCACAGGCACCAAAGATCATCAAGCAGTTGTGAACCGCGCTGCTAGAGGAATGAAACGGCCTACCGCAAGGACTCCTTTCCGAACACGCGGACAGCTTGGGAGCACATTGCACGGTGAGACACCGCCCTTTAAGAACAGTGTCCTGACTTTTGTAATGACGGAGATGTAGCGCTACGTAGCTTATCTTGCTGTCGGTGCATCTTTGGCGCGGCGAGATCGCCACCACAAAAGAAAAAGAAAAAAAAAAGGCTCTGAGCACTATGGGACTTAAATTCTGTGGTCATCAGTCCCCTAGAACTTATAACTATTTAAACCTAACTAACCTAAGGACATCACACACATCCATGCCCGAGGCAGGATTCGAACCTGCGATCGTAGCGGTCGCGCGGTTCCAGACTGTAGCGCCTAGAACCGCTCGGCCATTCTGGCCGGCCCGCCACCACAGACTGGCTGCGGAGTGCCGCGCCGGGAGAGGGCAAGCCAGTCGGCGTGAGCTCGTGGAAATGTACTCGAGGGCACAGTTACCATACCCTGTTGTTGGCTAGTTCGTCCAACGGATCTGTGCAGTAGGGGACTCCGAAATTGAGATGAACAGTGCTGCGTGTTCCGTTTCAAATAAGGCAGAAGGGGTAGATAACATTCCACGACAATTTCTACAATCATTGGCGGAAGTGGCAGCAAAATGACTACTCACGCTGGCATCTGGAATGGACGACTCTGGCGGTATAACACCTGACTTTCGGAACAATGTCATCCACACAATACCGAAGACTGCAAGAGCTGACAAGTGCGAGAATTATGGCATAATCAGCCTAAAAGCTCATGCATCCAAGTCGCTGACAAGAATGATATACTGAAGAATGGAAAATAAAATTGAGGATGAGTTAGATGACGATCAGTTTCGCTCTAGGTAAGGTGACGTCACCAGAGAGGCAATTCTGACGTTGCGGTTGATAATGGAAGCAAGAGTACTGAAAAATCAAGACACATAGGACTTGTCGACCTGGGAAAGGCGTTCGCCGGTGTCAAATGGTACAAGGTAGTCGAAATTCTGAGGAAAACAGGGGTAAGCTATAGAGACAGAAACAAAATGGCTCTTAGCACTATGGGACTCAACTTCTGAGGTCATCAGTCCGCTAGAACTTAGAACTACTTAAACCTAACGAACGTAAGGATATCACACACATCCATGCCCGAGACAGGATTCGAACCGGTGACCGTAGCGGTCGCGCGGTTCCAGACTGAAGCGCGTAGAACCGCTGGGCCACTTCGGCCGGCTATAGAGACAGAGACGGGTAATATACATCATGCACTCTCCCCACCCCCCTCCCAGAGCCAAGAGCGAATAAAAGGAGTGGAAGACCAAGATCGAAATGATCAGATTAAAAAGATGTAAGACCAAGAATGAAGTCCTTCGCCCCTACAGTTCAATCTATACCTAGAAGAAGACATTATGTAAATAAAAGGAGGGTTTAGGAGCGAAATTAAAATTCATGATGAATAGATATCAATCATACGATTCGATGATATTGCTATCCTCAGTGAAAATGAAGAAGTACAGATTATGGACTGAGGGTTAATCGAAGGAAGACGAATGTACTGAGAAGTAGAAGAAATGAGTACAGCGGGAAAGTTAATAACAGGATTGAAGATCACGAAGCAGACGAAGTTAAGCAATTCTGCTACCTAGGTAGCAAAATAACCCATGACGGAAGGAGCAAAGAGGACATAAAAAGCAGACTACCACTGGTAAAAAAGGGCATTGCTAACCAACAGAAGTCTGCTGTTATCAAACGTAACCGTTAATTTGAAGAATAAATTTTTGAGAATGTACTTTTGGCGTAATGCATTGTTTGATAATGAAACATAGACTGTCGGAAAACCGGAACTGAAGAGAATCGAAGCATTTGAGATGTTGTTGTTGTTGTGGTCTCCAGTCCTGAGACTGGTTTTTTGCAGCTCTCCATGCTACTCTATCTTGTGCAAGCTTCTTCATCTCCCAGTACCTACTGCAACCTACATCCTTCTGAATCTGCTTAGTGTAGTCATCTCTTGGTCTCCCTCTACGATTTTTACCCTCCACGCTGCCCTCCAATACTAAATTGGTGATCCCTTGATGCCTCGGAACATGTCCTACCAACCGATCCCTTCTTCTGGTCAAGTTGTGCCACAAACTTCTCTTCTCCCCAATCCTGTTCAATACTTCCTCATTAGTTATGTGATCTACCCATCTCATCTTCAGCATTCTTCTGTAGCACCACAATTCGAAAGCTTCTATTCTCTTCTTGTCCAAACTATTTACCGTCCATGTTTCACTTCCATACATGGCTACACTCCGTACAAATACTTTCAGAAATAACTTCCTGACACTTAAATCTATACCCGATGTTAACAAATTTCTCTTCTTCAGAAACGCTTTCCTTGCCATTGTCAGTCTACATTTTATATCGTCTCTACTTCGACCATCATCAGTTATTTTGCTCCCCAAATAGCAAAACTCCTTTACTACTTTAAGTGTCTCATTTCCTAATCTAATTCCTTCAGCATCAGCCGACTTAATTCGACTACATTCCATTATCCTCGTCTTGCTTTTGTTGATGAGCATTTGAGATATGGTGCTGCAAAAGACTGTTGAAAATCAGGCGGGCTGATAAGAATACGGAATGAGGAGCCTCTGCACAGAATCGGAGAGGGATGGGATATGTGAAAACACTGACAAAAAGAAGGGACGGCACGGTAGGTCATCTGTTAAGACAACAGGGAATAACTTACGGTTGCTAGAGGGAGCTGCAAAGGGTATAATTTGTAGTTGAAGACAGAGACTGGAATAAATAATTGAGGACGTAGGTTGCAAGTGCCCCTCTGAAATGAAGAGATTGGCACAGGTAAGCAATTAGTGGCGGCCTCAGCAAACCAGCCAGAAGACTGAAGACTGAGAAAAGGTGTTTTGCCTGTGTCTGGCTCTCTCAGTAATTCTGAGGGTATGTCGTCCTCTACAGGGTCCTCTTTCGACCACACGCGGATCCAGAGGAGAGATCATGAACTCGATAACTCCCTTGAAGCCGACCGCCCACCCCTCACTTGGCAGAAGCTTTTATATTTTTACCTACGAGGTCTGTTCAAAAAATAAAAGGAATATTTGGTTTTGGGAAAAATTTTATTTATTCGTCTATATCAGTATTATTCCCTTCAAAATAGTCTCATTAGATGCTACTCACTTATGCCGCTTATCCCTTTAACTCGGCTTTTGGAACAGCTTTTCGCTCTCTCACTAATGTGTTTTTAATCTCATCTAAGTTTTTAAAACGGTAGCCGTTTCCGTTTTTATTTATTACTGCGATCAGATAAAAGTCACATCATTACAGTACTGTTTTTGGTCAAAGATCCACGAACAAACAACGAAGAGTGAGCATGTGTATTATCGTAGTGGTAAATCTATGGTCTGTTTCGTCACAAACCATTTATTTCGGATCGCTTCACGCACACGAGGTTGAACTAGTAGTCAGTGCGCCCTACTGGCCATTCGAACTTGTGGTAACAACTCACGGTTCAGAATGGATTTTCACTTTGCAGCGGAGTATGCGCTCATATGAAACTTCCCGGCAGATTAAAACTGTTTGCCGGACGAAGATTAGAACTCGGGGCCTTTGCTTTTCGCGAGCGACTGCTTCACCGATTGAGCTATCCAAACACAACTCACGACCACTCGCCATAGCTTTACTTCCACCAGTAGAGCACTAGCCTGCTAAAGGCAAAGGTCTTGATATAATGGTCCCTTGGTCTTTTATGGCTCGTCATTATGTAATAATGTAACTGCGATTTATTGGATTTGTCACACAAGTTACCTTTGTTTCTGTGAAAATTTCTTCACAACAGTGAAAAAGACTGTAATATGTTATCACAAAACCCAACATGTAAGGATAGGGTTTTTGCATGCGCCTGCATACATAAGTAGATCTACTATTACGTGATTGACGTCACTGGGGAAAGAGCTTAGCATAGCGTTGTTTGCATGCATGTAGTGAATTCGTACACAAAGTGCATATCGACAAACTCTTTATCAGTAAACCTATGCATACAACTGTGTAACGCTGTTAAGGTACACCCAGCACTTCTGGGAAAGCAAAAGCGAGGCAGAACCGATCATTACTGACTGTAAGCTTGAGGTTTAAGAGTATAGCAGGCATAATTGTTTTCAAAAGTAAGTAGTGAGAGTGAATGGAATAAGATTGTTTCCAAATAATACAGATAGCACATACCGTAGATATTTCCGCTGTTGTACAGACATTTCAACAGAGATACAAAGATAAGATGGAGAAAGATATCAAACGGTGATTACTCTGTAACGAGCCACTGGAGGCCATGTGCCCTTGCACCAAAATACTCAGAAAATACGCATGGTACCTATTGTATGGATACAGTTCGGACTTACCCTGTATATTTAGATAATGGAACCAGAATGTAATCTTTGTTCGAAAAGTGTGACGTTTATCAAGGGATTTTAGTGCAAACCTACGTGCTGCCAGCAACAAATTCGACGCGGGTCGTGAGTCCACGGGTACAACCAGCAAACCAGAATAAATTTGGTAACGGAAGATAGAAGGACTCTTCCATAAATAAACTGACGAAAAAAATCAGCAGCAAGAAGCAGTTGTGAGAGATGAACGAAAGTTGATAGGCGTGTTTCTATGTCTGAAAGATGACGTCTGTTCAAATTTGTGTGCGCCAGTCGCATAAGAATGGCACTGGTAGTGCCACCAGGAGGATGCAGATCAGGTTTGCTTCAAATACGCTGTAGCGCACACGAGCGACTGTTACCTTTGAGACTGGGCACAGTGAGTTGGTGTTAGTCAACAATGCCTTTAAGACGACGAAGAAGGTCCGCAGCTCGTGGTCGTGCGGTAGCGTTCTCGCTTCCCACGTCCGGGTTCCCGGGTTCGATTCCCGGAGGAGTCAGGGGTTTTCTCTGCCTCGTGATGCCTGGGTGTTGTGTGATGTCCTTAGGTTAGTAAAGTTTAAATAGTTCTACGTTCTAGGGGAATGATGACCATAGCTGTTAAGTCCCATAGTGCTCAGAGCCATTTGAACCATTTTTGAACAACGAAGAAGCCATTATCAACGGCGGCTCACTGAGTTTTGACGAGAGTCGTATAATAGGGCTAATAGAAGCTGGATGTTCCTACCAAGTCTCTCTCCGCTCTACAGAGTGTGGACATGTTGCCTTAGCCTGCTAGATCACCAGAACTGTCTCCAACCGAGCACGTACGGGACATCATAGGACGACAACTCTAGCGTCATTCGCAACTTGCATCAACAGTCTCTATGACTGACAAAGTGCGACAAGCATCGAACTCCATCCCACAAACTGTCATCTGACAACCGTGTAACACAATGTGCGTACGTTTGCACGCTTGCATTCAACTTTCTGGCTGTTATTAATGTACCAAAATTTCACATTGGCAATGGCTTTTCTTGGAGTTACATTAACCTATGAATTTGTAACGTTAATCACTTAGGTATATTACCTAGAAAAATGTATTCCCAGAATTTGATTCCTATACATTATTTATTGGTGTTGGGAATTTTCTTCAGTCAGTGTACCTATGCACAGCAGTTACAAACAACATTTTCGGGATCATAGATAATGTTATGGGAAAGGCGGCCAAAAGACCGTGTTTTATTGGCAGAAAATGTAGAAGATGTAACAAATCTGCTAAAGAGATTACTTATACTACACTTGTGCGTCCTCTTCAGGAGTGTTGCTACCCACTATGGGATTCTTACCGGATAACACTGCCGGGGGACATCAAAAAAGATCAAAGAAGGGCGGCTCATTTTGTATTATCACGAAAGAGGAGAGAGTCTGACACGGCATGATAAGCGAATTGTGTTGGCAATCATCAAAAGAAGCAGTTTTCGTTGTGGCGAGATTTTTTCACCAAATTGCTATCGCCAAATTTCCCCTCCGAATGCCAAAACATTTTAAAATGTTTGAAAACATTATCAGCGATCTTATATTAATATAATAATTAAAAAACAGTTCTGATAACAATTTTTTAAAATCGGAGTTAAAAGAAATTTGCGATCAAAACTGTTTTTTTTCTGTAATTACTAAAATATTTTGTTTATCTCCATCTGCAAAGTAACAAATGGCAACCGTGGTAAAATAAGAAAAATTGTACCTTGCACGGACGGACTTCGGCGCGTATTAATCCCACCGGCCGTTCGACAGTGCAACGTTAGTGATACGGTATGGAAATGGTTCTATGGAGCCTCCGGTCAAACATTTTAATTTGAATTGCAGAATAGATGAAAATGAAGAAAAGAACTGAATTCCCGAACATAGGCGAAAATGACTGAAAGAAGTAGCGCATATTGTGTAAATAATGACGTTACCGAATTGTTATAGTTCGTTCCCATTACAGGTCTTCAAATAATTGCGTGACACATGTGTTCATCAATTTTTTGGTAATTACAGAATTTTTTATTGCTATAAATTTCATTTTTATTATTAGAAAACTGCTATCAACTGGATGCATTAAAAGTGGGATGGTACCAAGTTATACACTCTAAGAGGAAAAAAGAACAGTACGCACCACGAAGGATTATCCTTGCGGGATGGAAATCGGTAGATGGGATGTTCATGGACAGAAAAACAAAAGATTAACTGGTGAGAGATCCGGCGATCTTGCTGATCAAAGTAGGGTTTGGCAAGCACGAATACAAGCGGTAGAAACTCTCGCCCTGCATGGGCGGGCATTATCTTGCTGAAATGAAAGCCTCGGATGCTTGTGAAGAAGGTCAACAAAACTGGACGTAGAATATCGTCGACGTACCGCTGTTGCAGTAAGTGAGCCGAAGAACTGGGTCCTGTTATGAAATGAAATGACATCCTAGATCATCCGTCGTTGTCGTCGACCCATGTGGCGAGCGACAAAGTTTCGCACTGTCGCCTGATAAACAAAGTAAGAGCCTACGGAATATCAGACCAGCTGTGTGACTGGATCGAAGAGTTTTTAGCAAATAGAACACAGCATGTTGTTCTCAATGGCGAGACGTCTACAGACGTTAGAGTAACCTCTCGCGTGCCACAGGGGAGAGTTATGGGACCATTGCTTTTCACAATACGTATATACATATGACCTAGTAGATAGTGTCTGAAGTTCCATGAGGCTTTTCGCGGATGATGCTGTAGTATACAGAGAAGTTGCAGCATTAGAAAATTGCAGAGAAATGCAGGAAGATCTGCAGCGGATAGGCACTTGGTGCACGGAGTGGCAACTGACCCTTAACATAGACAAATGTGATGTATTGCGAATACATAGAAAGAAGGATCTTTGATTGTATGATTATGTGATAGCGGAACAAACGCTGGTAGCAGTTACCTCTGTAAAATATGTGTGAGTATGCGTACGAGGCGATTTGAAGTGGAATAATCATATAAAATTAATTGTTGGTAAGGCAGGTGCCAGGTTGAGATTCATTGGGGGAGTTCTTAGAAAATGTAGTCCATCAACAAAGGAGGTGGCTTACAAAACGCTCGTTAGACCTATACTTGAGTATTGCTTATCAGTGTGGGATTCGTACCAGGTCGGGTTGACAGAGGAGATAGAGAAGATCCAAACAATAGCGGCGCGTTTCGTCACAGGGTTATTTGGTAACCATGATAACGTTACGGAGATGTTTAACAAACTCAAGTGGCAGACTCTGCAAGAGAGGCGCTCTGAATCGCGGTGTAGCTTGCTTACCAGGTTTCGAGAGGGTGCGTTTCTGGATGAGGTATCGAATATATTGCTTCCTCCTACTTATACCTCCCGAGAAGGTCACGAATGTAAAATTAGAGAGATTCGAGCGCGCACGGAGGCTTTCCGGCAGTCGTTCTTCCCGCGAACCACACGCGACAGAACAGGAAAGGGAGGTAATGACAGTGGCACGTAAAGTGCCATCCGCCACACACCGTTGGGTGGCTTGCGGCGTTTAAATGTAGATGTAGATGTAGACAATAGGTTTTGTATCCCATGGCTGTCCGAGGCGTCTGCAGACACGTCTTCACCGTTCGACGGGGCACAGCTTGAAGCAAGACTCATCACTGAAGGCATTTCTGCTCCAGTCAATGAGATTCCAGGCCGAAGACGTGGCTGGAGGCGCTTAGTGTTGACCAATCCCCGTGGAATACCGCGTATAGATTAGATTAGATTAGTACTTGCTCCATAGA
This sequence comes from Schistocerca gregaria, assembly GCF_023897955.1. Taxonomy (NCBI): domain Eukaryota; kingdom Metazoa; phylum Arthropoda; class Insecta; order Orthoptera; family Acrididae; genus Schistocerca; species Schistocerca gregaria. The sequence goes on from NC_064922.1 coordinate 655,948,521, forward strand.
TCATGAATGCGACACTTCGTAATGATGTGGAACGTGTCAGGTTAATAAAAGGCGTCTATACAAGATATTACATTACACAAAATGTTACATGACACTATATATATATATATATATATATATATATATATATATATATATATATATATATATATATATATATTGTTGGGATTGGGGAAATTACCCGCTTACTATATCCAAAAATTCATCTAATGAGTAGAAGGAGTTGCCATTAAGAAACTATTTTAATTTCCTATTAAATGCTATATGGCTAACTGTCAGACTTCTGATGCTATTAGGTAGATTTTTGTGGCAGCATAATTTACCCCCTTCTGAGCCAAAGTTACATTTAATCTTGAGGAGTGAAGATCATCCTTTCTCCTTGTGGTGTAGCCATGTACACTCCTATTACTTTTGAATTCTTTCCGATTGTTAAAAACAAATTTCAGCAGTTATTCTGATTACACGCTTTTGTGCAATGAACACTCTTTTACTCAATAATGAGTTACCCCAGATTATGATGCCATACGAAAGCAGAGAATGAAAATAGGCATGGTAAGCAAAGCTACTCAGATGTATATCGCCAAAATTTGCAATGACTCTAATAGCATAAGTAGCTGAACTCAATCGTTTCAGCAGACCCTCAGTGCGTTTTTTTCCAGTTCAACCCCTCATCAATGCATGCACCTAGAAATTTTGAGATTATCTACCTTAGCTACCGATTTCTGATCGAAGTCTATATTTATCAATGGTGTCATTCCATTTACTGTGTGGAACTGTATATAGCGTGTTTTGTCAAAGTTTAATGAGACCCCATTTGCATAGAACCACTCAATGATTTTCTGGTAAACATCGTTTACAATTTCACCAGTTAATTCTTGTCTGTTGGATGTGATAACTATACTTGTGTCATCGGCAAAAAGTACCGGGTTTGCATCATCGTGAATACAGAATGGCAAGTCATTAATATACAAGATGTTGCAAAAAGGTACGGCCAAACTTTCAGGAAGCATTCCTCACACACAAACAAAGAAAAGATGTTATGTGGGCAAGTGTCCGAAAACGCTTAATTTCCATGTTAGAGCTCAATTTAGTTTCGTTCTTCCGCCTACGCTCAATGGAGCACGTTATCATGATTTCATACGGGATACTCTACCTGTGGTGCTAGAACATGTGCCTTTACAAGTGCGACACAACATGTGGTTCATGCACGATGGAGCTCCTGCACATTTCAGTCGAAGTGTTCGGACGCTTCTCAACAATAGATTCGGTGACCGACGGATTGGTAGAGGCGGACCAATTCCATTGCCTCCACGCTCTTCTGACCTCAACTCTCTTGACTTTCATTTATGGGGGCATTTGAAAGCTCTTGTCTACACAACCCCGGTACCAAATGTAGAGACTCTTCGTGTTCGCATTGTGGACGGCTGTGATGCAATACGCCATTCTCCAGGGCTGCGTCAGCGCATCAGGGATTCCATGCGACGGAGGGTGGATGCATGTATCCTCGCTAACGGAGGACATTTTGAACATTTCCTGTAACAAAGTGTTTGAAGTCACGCTGGTACGTTCTGTTGCTGTGTGTTTCCATTCCATGAGTAATGTGATTTGAAGAGAAGTAATAAAATGAGGTCTAACATGGGAAGTAAGCGTTTCCGGACACATGTCCACATAACATATTTTGCTTCTATGTGTGTGAGGAGTGTTTCCTGAAAGTTTGGCCGTACCTTTTTGTAACACCCTGTATATTAAGTACAGCAGAGGACCCAAGACCGAACCTTGCAGCACATCATTCTTGATTGTTCCCCAGTTTGAGAAATCACCAGTTTTTTGCATATTATGTGAACTGCTTATTTCAACTTTCTGCATTCTTCCAGTTAGGTATGATTTAAACCATTGGAGCACTGTCCCATTCATACCACAGTACTTAGATTAGATTAGATTAGTTTTTCGTTCCATAGATCCATGTTGAGGAGATCCTCGCTGATGTGGAACATGTCACCTTTTTTTTTTTTTTTTTTTTTTTTTTAAGCTGATATAACAATACTACTAGTATAAATATATACAACACATCATTTGTTCCTATTAAAAAAATCATCAATGGAGTAGAAGAAGTTGGCCACTAGTAAGTTTTTCAGGCTCCTTTTAAACTGATCTTTATTTGTAACTAATGTTTTTATGTTTGCTGTAAAATTATTGAAGATGAGTGTTCCTGAGTAGTGGACCCCATTTTGAACTAAAGTAAGTGCTTTTAAGTCCTTGTGGAGATCATTTTTGTTCCTGGTATTGTATGTATGAACTGAACTGTTTGTTGGAAAAAGAGCTTATCTAATAAACCTGAAAGCTTCCTGTGTCGCAAGGTTTATTCCACGAACATAATTTTCTTCCTCGTTTTCCAGATACAAGATGAGGGTCAGCAGCAACTGTCTGTACGATGATGTTGATTCTAATTCGTGTTAGAGAAATGGCTGTGCCGAAAGGAAGTATGCACACGTTATCTAACCGCACATTTACGCATTTAGCGCAGCGTAATTACGTAGTGCATGGGTCGCTATCCGGGCTGCGATTCGCCAGTGAGGCAGCCGGATGTTCCTGGCGGGTGGCCACTTCCCACGGTCCCCAAAAATCCGCGCCAGCCGCCAGCCGCACGCCTTCCGGGAACTGGCGCGGCTTGGGCTTGCAGGCGGCCGCTCGCGGAACCGCCACTTCGTGCCGGAAACCACGCCCACCATTCGTTTGCCCAAACTATCTGCTGCCTGTTGAGGCTACCTGGCAAAAAAAATAGACAGCCTTCCTCTGCCACTCTACGTGGACCGTCATCAGCTGTGATACCAAACTCGAATTAGTGATATTTAAATTCCACGTTGATGTTCCAAGGTTCAAAAATGGCTCTGAGCACTATGGGACTTAACTTCTGAGGTCATCAGACACCTATAACTAGAACCTAAGGACATCACACACATCCATACCCGAGGCAGGATTCGAACCTGCGACCGTAGCGGTCGCGCGGTTCCGGACTGTAGCGCCTAGAACCGCTCGGCCACCCCGGCCAACGATGTTCCAAGGGATCAAGTTTTCAGCAACGTACAACAAATCTAAAACTACAAATCTGAAGTAGCCTGTTTCGATCCTAATTTTAAGTTCATTACGAAAAAGAACATTGTTTAAAGTTCTCTGAAGGGGCATCCAGATATAGTTCAGCTTCTGGGCACTGTAGTTCATAGTGCTGCCAACTCTATGTTCAGAAATTGTACCTCAAATCAAAATTCCTAGTAGTTAGACCAGAGTATAGTAATTACAGTTAAATAAAAATGTTTTTAAGTATTTACAGTCGAAATCTAATGTTCACTACGAATCCGCAACCCTTTTTATGTTGTTGTTGTTGTTGTAAAGAGTCCAAGGTCTTACCGCTACAGGTTTTCAGTCTAGAAAAGCATTTTGTACTTTGTTATTGGGGATATCTGCTCAAGGCCAATGCCTTCTGTCTACCATATTATTCACTGACGAAGCAAAGTTTACGGGGAATGGAGTGCAGTATTTTGACAACATTCGTATATGGGCAGATGAGAATCATTTTGTGACTGTTTCTTTGGTAATATCAAGCAAAGAAGGGAAAGGTGAAAGGTGGAAGGAGGATACAGAGAGTCTATACAAGGGAGATGAACTTGGACGCAATGTTACAGAAAAAGGTAAGGACGCAGATGAAGATGAGATGTGAGATATGAAACTGCAGAAAAATTGGCATAGCACTAAAAGATCTAAGTCGAAACAGGGCCCATGCAGTCCGTCATTACTGAGAGCCTTGGGAGAACCAGTCATGACAAAGCTATACCACCCGGTGTCTAATATGTATGAGACAGGTGAAACATCCTCAGACTTCAAAAAGTTATTAGGATTCCATTTCCAAAGAAAGCAGTTGCTGACAGGTCTGAAAATTACCAAAATATCAGTTTCATAAGTCATGGTTATACTAACATGAATTTCTTACAGGAGAATGGAAAATCTGGTAGAAGCCTACCTCGGAAAAGATTGGTTTGGTTCCCGGAGAAATGTGGGAACAAGCGAGGCAATACTGGCTACACGACGTATCATACAAGACAAGCTAAGGAAAGGCAAACCTGCTTTTATAGCATTTATGGACTTAGAGCTATGGTCTCAGGTTCGAATCCTGCCTCGGGCATGGATGTGTGTGATGTCCTTAGGTTAGTTAGGTTTAATTAGTTCTAAGTTCTAGGCGACTGATGACCACAGATGTTAAGTCGCATAGTGCTCAGAGCCATTTTTGAACCAACAGTTAAATGGAATGGTCAGCGTCTTGAAAGGAGGATATAAGACGAACGTCACCAAAGTAAAACAAATATAATGGAAGCTAATCGAACTGCATCAGGATGCTGAGGGACTTACATTAGCAAAGGAGACACTGAAAGTTTTGCTGTTTGGGCAGTAAAATAACTGATGATGGCTGAAGTGTAGAAGATACAAAATATGGACTAACAATAACAAAAATGATGTTTCTGCAGAAGAGAAATTTGTTAACAGCGAATACAGAAGTAAGTGTTAGGTAGTCTTTTACGAAGGTAACAGTCTTGGAGTGTAGTCATGAGTAGAAGTGCAACAGGGACGATAAATATTTTAGATAAGAAGAGAATATAAGCTTTCGAAATTTGGTGCTATTGCTAGGAGAATGCTGAGGATTTGATCGGTGGATTGCATAACTAATGAGGAGGTACTGAATAGAATTGGGGAAACAAGAGATCTGTGGCAGTTGATTAAATAAGGGATCAGTTGGTACCTGAGACATCAATTTAGTACTGGAGGAAAGTGTGGAGGGTGAAAGTGGTAGAGGGGGAATAAAAGATTAATACAGTAAGCAGATTAAAAAGGATGTAGGTCGCAGTAGTTATTGGGAGACGAAGAGGCTTGCACAGGATAGAGTAGCACGGAGAGCTAGAACTGAAGAGCACAACTAAGTTATCTAAGTTAGAATCAAAGGAAAGGCAACTTGACGTCCACGAACTATTTTAGGTGAACAAGGCGCAGGTATTGCTCGATTGCATCTTTCATGGCAGCATCCCAGACCCACACCGTTAGAAGTCTCAGCCTGGTTTCATGTGCATTAATATTAAAAAACATGCCTTCCCTAACACGTGCAACAGTTACTTCGAATATTATTGACTTACAAGAAATTATCTGGAATCTCTTTGCACGCTTCCAGTGTGCGTCAAGGTGTTTTAACAGCTTCTTTGCGAAAAACGAGTTTTATATGAATCGAATACTAGGAATTTACACATTGTTCCAGACGCTGAAAATGAACCTGTCTCATATTTGGCAAGTACTTCTATCATTTCACTTACGCGGTTTACTTTGCGTTGACAAGAGGTTTGCAGCGCTGTACACGCTGTTTCGTGTACTATACTTGTGAAATTGGGTACTCTAGTTTCGTTTTAATTACTCTGTGTCATCCTGAAGTGTTATGCTATTTGTGGTTACGGAAAGCAGCGTAAATTCTGTATTGCCTTCCGTCAGTAAATTTAGCAGTGAACTGGGCTATTGGGGGAGTGGTAACGTAATCAGTAAGTGGAGTAGCTGATGAAAGTGCGGTGAACGGCAGCGCAAATCTTTCGATCACGTATCGCTAGCGCTCACGACGTGACCTTGACATTAGTGGCTTAGAGCTAGCCTACGTACTGAGTGGAGAGCCCGGCAACTGGTCCCGGATGCCACTGGCTGCTGCCGTCTGCACGCCGCCTAGGATGGGCAGCGCGATCTGCACTTTCTTCTGAAAACCCCCCATCACCACAGCACTCGATTGCCCAACGCATTTCTGAGAACACAAGAAAAATTCCAATGGTGGTTTTACAGTTGGGCACGAACAAGTCCGTATACTGTCGCTGTTTCTATTGTTTTCGTATTTCCTTCTTTAGTCCCTCCTCTCATATCTCAGGAGAGATGCTGAGCCGTCAGTCGCTCATTTTCCCACTCTTCAGATAACTAATTTACTCAGTAAATGTGGATTACAATTTAAGACAGAATTCAGAAACCATCTGCCAGTTATTATGTTACAAAATAAGCAGCAACCAGTCGCAAAATCATGTTTTCTTTATTTACTTTTGCAAATCGATTTCAACTGATTAACAGCCATCATCGGCAACTGGTTACTGCTTACTTGGTAATTTTGTGGTTTGCGGTCGCTGCACAACTTGGGACCCACATGGAGACCACCATTCAGAAGTTATTATGTTGGTATTCATAGATAGTTACACGCACTTCATCCTTCAGTGAAGCCTTAGTTATACTGTGACTTCCATCTAAATGTGTTAATATAGTAGCAAAATTGGTGAAGCTTAATTTTCATACGGTTAGTACTGTTGGTCTTGGGTTACGGTACTAATAATAATGAAGCTGGAAAAAGGAGATAAAGCATTGGTTATAAAAAGGAGGACCTGTGCTGAGGTACTGTAATCTGGGAGAGCAGTAGCGAAGCGAAGGAATTAGAATGTGAGATGTGTGATGTGCAGGGTTTGTGCAAGCGAGTTGGAATAGCATTGATGTAACAAAGGAAAGGAAAAGAAAGGAGCCCTGACGTAGAGAAGTAGTTTCTTAGGCCTGGCTCGAAGGACATATCTCTCTGGACAATTTTCGTGTGATGAAAAAGGGAGATGAGTTGAAATTACTGCAGAAAAGAACTCTGGAATATGCATGGCAAGTAATCATTGGGCGCTAAGGTACTTGTGTGGGCGATAAGGCGAGAATCTGGCACGGATGGGAAAAATCCGAGCAATTTGATGAACTGGTAGAGGGTTCATGATGCACGAGACAACCGAATGTGGAAACAGAACAGCCTCTGCATGTTTTTAATTTGGTGGGCAGAAGATAGCTGTAGGAACGATTCCATTACTGTCATCTCGAAGCTGGAACGTTCATAAGGATGTATCCCACACGCTAAAGTGCGTGAGCATGTTGTTAGAAGTCTAAGGCACATTTGTTAGCCCTATCGTTGGCCTTTAGTCAGAAGTAAAGAAACGGCATCATTATTGGTAATATGCCTAGTTAACTTCCTTTACTGTTATCTGTTTCACATCTTCGAGAATCTCTCTATAGTGCATCTGCAGGACAAACAGGGTATCTAACCAAATTAAAATCGTTATGGTGTTTGCAACAATCCAGTACTTACTGATTAAATATTCATCACACTTGTTCATGAAATACTTTTTACTTGTCATAGTCCAGAATCCTTCTGTTTCCCGAGCATTTTAGGGATATATCTCGCAGGTTCACTCTGTCCTCTACATACTAGTGCCTCCATTAATTGTGAAATGAATGAAGTCATTAGAGGAAAGAAGGTTTTTCCTCGTATAATGAAGGCATGGTCAGTCTTCTGACGTACTGTCAAACGACGGAGGAAGGCCCGTCACATCTACTCCTGGTATAATTAATTAATAGGTCCCACTTCTAACCATTATGTTACCATCAATTTTAACTTATAACGTCTGAATATAGTTCTTGGAAATCCTGATTAACACGCTTATTAGTTAATTATACAGTGGATTATTAGTTAGTGTACATCTCAAAGGACTTAATTCTCCTGTTACCAGCAGTGAACTATACGGCACATAGAACAGCATGACGGAACCATAAATTCCAAAACATAAATGTTGCTGCTCCGTCAAATGACAGCCTACGATAAGACTGGTAATAACTGCACTCCGACTCCACAATAACACGAAGTATAAATACGACTGACCTGTTACTTTGGTCCAGCTCGTTTTCTGTTGTATCCACAACACATCTGAGGCGTCAATGCGGGGTATAAATTTTTCGTTTCTTTTTGATGAACTTTGTTGATAAGGTCAGCAATGACGATGGTTGAAAACACTTTGCTGACCTCCGGTTCATGCGTAGTATCTACATCTACAAAACACTTCGCATCCCATCTAATGGTATATAGCGCTGGATGCTTCTGGTGCCACCAACTGATCCACCTATATCCTGTACCACTCGCGAATATCGCGCGATACGAACGATTGTCGGTAAGCCTCTATATTGACTCTTAATTTCTCGATTTTTTTTTGTTATCGTGGTCGTTACACGTGATGTGTATGGGAGGTAATAGTGTGTTGTCCGACTCTTCGCGTGAAGTGCTCTCTCGAAATTTCAGTAGCAAACTTCACCGTGAAACATAAGGCCTCTCTTGTGACATCTGTCGCTGGAGTTTGTTGAGCATTTCTGCAACGCTCTCGCGCCAACGAAAAGGTCCCAAGCTCTTCGTTGGTTATATCTCTCCTATCAATCCTACCCGGTAAGGTCCTACATTGATGAACAATGTTCCAGAATCAGTCGAACAAGTCTCTTTAAGCCACTTCCTTCGTGGATAAGTTACATTTCCTTAAGTATCGTTGCATTTACGGCAAAAGTAAACTTGCAATTAGGAAGCAAAGAGATTGCATGACACGAAAAGTTTGCCGAGGGTTTAATCATCATCATCATCATCATCATCGTCATGTAAGACATAAATTTAAAACCTGAATTTCATTTTTACTTCCTGTAAAGTGTAAGTAACGATTCTTAATAATCGGCTCTGAAATTAGCTCAGTGAAATAGTCAGAGATAGACGGAGTTATCCTACGCATATAACCAAACAAGCCTTTTTCAGGTGATTGGTAATTGTCTAGGTACACTGCGCGTAACGACATTCGTAACGGATAGAAAAATTATCTGTTACGGAACGGCAGCCTTAGTGTTTTCTTTAGCTAGTCATTGTGAAGAAATCTGTAAGGTCTGTTCGTGAGAATCGACCATATGAATGGACAGCCCATTTGAAGCATTTCCGCACCAACACTCACGAGAAGCTGATATAACTTTGCTCAAAACAAGCGTATTCCTGAAGACGGCCTGTTTATCGAAAATTCGTAAAAATATTATCATCAATACTGCCGTCATATTCTGCTGCATTTACTCTTCCTGTTAACCTGTTTTCACTTTACAAGACAATCGTCAGACAACAGACAACTTTTGTCGTCAAAAATGGTAGTTCCTGGTGAATAATTTTAGAAAGAGGTATTGCAAGTGATATTTAGCTATTGATGAGCTTTTAACGTGAAAACCGACTAACAATAACGTAGAAAATTCAGTTTATGTTTTATGTGAATATGATAATAATGGTTCTACGAAGTAGGGACAGGAGAGTGCATTGCTATAAATAAACAAATGATAATTTACAGAAACAATGAATCATTAACACTTTCGCTCTTATTAGGCTTGTAACTGTGCTATGAAGTCGATGTAGTATTCAAAATGTGTAAGCGGACGCCTGTCATCAGCATCTTATGATAAAAAAACTTAATTTTTGTTTTACTTGTATTTATTCTGTAGCTGTGCTCTCAGAGACTAGTATAATTCTCAGTACATCGGAGAGTAGTAACGTTTTCAGTAAATGCAGCAGTCCTTATTCGTCTGGTTTTGGCAGTGAATTTTTATATACTTTTGTAATAACAGTACCACATTCTAGTCATCTGTTCTTTGAAACGGGAGCCACAACAGAACGAGTGGACATAATAACAGTGAAGCCTCTAATAAGTTATTCATCTCAAACAGTTTGTCAAACCAGAGAAGCAGATTGACCATTCCTTGATATTAGCAATTTAATCCCTACGCTACTAAATGTTTGACATACCTGTATTTTCCTCAGCCTCATCGTATGGTGATGCTAACGCCATTGGTAGAGCAGAGGGAATGTTAATCATGTGACATGGAACAGTGTCATTTATTCCTGTCCCTTCCAATAGCACAGAAATGGAAAACAACGGATCTAGTAGAGTTTGCACGATACTGGACTATGTTTGGCCTTACCTACGGCTGAGTTTCCCCAAGTAATTCGTGCACCACGTGAATCCTTTCCATAGAAATTTCGTAAGGAGCATCATACAGCGCCGTTCCTTTGCGAAAATAACAGAGGAAATATGTAGAATAAAAAACACTGCTGCAGCTGTATTGTTACGTTGTTTAAAATGCATGACCGGTTTCGTAATGTTCGTTACTTCACCAGGTGAACTCAATTACAACATGATACTAGAGCACAACTGATATTAAATTTTTCCTCCGATTCCTAGAACTGCACTCCATTCTAAAACTCATATTGCAGCCCACGATAAATGGAGTGAAATTCTATGAATCGAGGGAAAGCTTAATATCTACTGAACTCCACTATCATGTTGTAATTGACTTTGCATATTTACGTAACTAACGTTACGAAACTGGTTACGCTTTTTAAATAAAGTAACCATACAGTTGCAGCGGTGTTTTTTACCCTGTATGAAGTTTTTCAGCTGCGGATATCCTTTAAATACACGTTTGTTGTCACGAAGAAATATGTCCAGATTTCGTAGTTCGACGGAGACTGCAATTTCTCAGTAAAATTCAAGTGAAGTCAATGGAGGTAGTAACTGAATGTTAACTAAACCACACGACACGTTTTCGGTAGCAGCATTATCAAGATGAAGCCTTTTTAGAGAACAACACCTGTATGTCGCACGCAATGAACTTTGTCTCCAAAATATCGACGTAATCCTTACGTATAATCCTTGTTTGTAGAGTAGCATTAGAGCCAACAAAATATTGCGAATTTAACTGAAGTAGTTATACGCTCCTTTCGATACCTTCATTTTTAAAGTTAAAGACGACTTACACGGTAACTGCACATGTTACCAAATGATAGTGATCAATGTCTCGGACAATTTTCATCTACTTCGTGAAGTGTAGACAGTAACAAAGTTCATCTAGACATGAATGTTGGTTACCGGAGCTCACATACAACTAATAACAGAAATTAGTTGCTTGGGGTGTTCTTAGTTCCGATGCTACGTTTTATCCGAACGACTCCAGAGTTGTTTGTGAAACTTCTCTTCATTACTCGGTTATGTTTGCCATTCAGGACTTTCGTCCACCGTTACTTCTCTTCGACGATTTGTTAAGGATCGTATGGTATGTACAATGTTGTACTGTGTCATATAGATTTAGTTTCACTCAGTACCTATATAGCATTCTTCGATACATTTGTTGTAACTGTAACGCCCCAATGACCACCTTAAAGTCAATTAAGAAAGAACATGAAGTAGGGAAAGTTATCTTGGCAGTTACGACATCTTTGCCGATGAGCTGACACGAAAGAGTTTTGTCAGCAACTACATTGTACACCACTGAGCATATTTGTTAGGGAAAGAGAAAGAAGAAACATCGTATTTCAGCAATGGACAAATATCCATGTGACAAATGTGAAATTAATATCTCAAAAGTTAAGTCCAAAGTAATGTCATCAGAGATAACTTTTATGTGGAATAGAGTTGTAAGCGCAACGAAGAAATTCAATGCGCCTACAACGCTCTTCCATAGAAGAAGTCGCTTGTTAGAGCTCATCCAGTGCAGACGTACGAGAGCAGTTCTGATCTGAATTATTGCGATTGCGAATCGTGACGAGAATGTTTTCGAGTTTAGAAGTGTTTGTTGCGTGACGGAATTCACGGCTTATGAAACTGATTTTATGAACTGAGACAGGAACAGATAGACTCATTTAACCGTGCACTACGGATTAATTGAAATCTAATGACGGAATTAGTAAACATTGGACTTTACTTTAAATTAGTTGGAAAAGTGAGAATTCTATGAAAGAATACACGCAATTAGTCTTGAGTAGGACCCAAGTACACGACATCATGAAGATAAAACAATTACGCCAAAGTGTTGGGTTGTGGTAATTGCCAAGAAACTATAACTCAATCAGACTGACTTAACTAAACTATCTGTGTGCGTGTGGTGCGGGAGTTATAAGTATTTAGTGACAAAATAACAATAAACTGTTCGTTAACGGTTAAATACCCGGTGTGGACTACATCATTAAATAGTTTGATAAATGACTAAATCAACGACTACTCATGGAAGACTATTTCATTGAGGTGCTACTATTCACGTCATTAGTTGAGAAGTGAGTTTTAAAATATTTTCGTATTACGACGCAATCTTACAAAGACTGAATCAAAGAGTATCTCTGGATCTCGCTGCATACCAGCACAACAATTCCTTAGCAACGAGACAACAGCGTAAGAGAAAACTGTTAACTAAAATATTTCCTCGCAATCAGTGGTGTGTGCTATGCGAACGAGAGAAGAACTAATAACTACTGCAAATCCGGGCAGTTAATAATACAATATTAATAATAAAAAGCATCAATTATACGAGTTCGCATAAGTGGAAACGCTGCGAACTTGTAATTGAGATACGACGACTACGCGAGGAACGCCTTTTCGGAAGTTTTTCAGGATGTTTTTTCCCCCGTTAATCTAGGGGGACTGACGTTATATCGCATCGTCTCTCTACTCTGTCCAGGGGCACGTGCCACATTACTATATGCGCACCAGCAGACTAAACTAATTATAAATCGGACGTCTCAATTCCCTGCGCTTGCGTTAACACCGCTTTCAAGAAAATTCTAGTTCTCGTGATGCTGAAAAGACTCCAGGGAATTTTGTTCTCCTTTAATGGAACAACGTGTGTCTTGGTTTAGTCATCAGGCACGGACTCCGAAGGAATAAGGTGTAAGTACCACTCCGGTCTTATATGTTTGGGTTCTGAATGCGTTGCCATAACGCCTGATGAGTGACTTCTACAGCTAGAAGGCAATTTTGTTACACATATATAGTCCAATGAGCTGGGCACAAGGAGAATCTATGTTTCATTTCCCAATTCCCATCAAGTCAGGGCTGGCAAACCTGTAAATCACTTTCTGTTTAATTGTGCTTTAGGTTACGAGGCCATTCAGGCAGTTCAACTTGTATTTCAAAACTCGTCCACACCATCGTGTTTACGTGTATTTTCATAAATGAAGACGTTTTAAAAGCTAGTGAGGACAACATGTATAAATTGAAATTGAAATTGTAAAAGCCGGCCGGTGTGGCCGTGCGGTTCTAGGCGCTTCAGTCTGGAATCGCGCGACCGCTACGCCGCAGGTTCGAATCCTGCCTCGGGCATGGATGTATGTGATGTCCTTAGGTTAGTTAGGTTTAAGTAGTCCTAAGTTCTAGGAGACCGATGACCTCAGATGTTAAGTCACATAGTGCTCAGAGCCATTTCTTGAAATTGAAAATTCAGAGCCACACCCGAGGACGTCGGTTTCTTGAGGCAGAGACGCTTCCCTGAAACGAAAGAGGCCTGCTGACGTTCTTTAACTTCTATACGTTTTATGGCACAATCACATGAGCATTTGACACTTTTATAGCCTCTTTCGACCAGCCAGTAGTCATCTTCAGACTGTCAACAGATAAAAAAAGACACAGAGTCTATAAAATTACAGAATCTGTAAAATCTGTCACAGCAACATCTCATTCACAGCGAGCTCATGAGACGATGCTCGCCTGGAGAGGGATATGGGAAGCGGAAGGAAGCTTCCGTATCCTTATGGGCCTTTCAAAAATGTTCAAACGTGTGCATTCCTCAGGGGCCAAACTGCAGAGGTCATCGATCCCTAGACTTAAACACTACTTAAACCAACTTATACTAAGAAAAGCACACACCCATGTCCAACGGAGTACTCGAACCTCCGGCGGGACTGGCCGTGCAATCCGTGACATGGCCCCCTAACGGTGCGGACACTCCGCGTGGCTATGGGACTTCATTAGCCTAGTCTGATCTAGGTTTAGTGTACCCCGACAGCGCATTCCGGGAAACGCACATACACGAAGGGGATAAAGTGTATTGCACATCTGCCGATTCCTGCTGTTCTCTCTGTAACTCGAAACTATCTCTGTAGGCGATACGGTGCCTTGGTTTTTTTTTTTTCCACCTCTGGGCTTGAACGCTGAATCTATATTGCTTTGGTTGCGTTTTGGCTGCAGTGGCAACACTTCCGCATCAATGGCCCTTAACTATAGAACACTGTCTGCAGTTTGTAGACCCCTGTATGAGGCTACAGAACCCTCGGTACATACTTGCAAACCTCTCGGGCCAAAACTGTAGAGATTATAAAGAAACCTAGGCTGAGTACGCTGAGGTAAGGAATTAACAACGGAAATTGGAATTTAGATCTTTATTGGTACAAACAATTTCACCTCACAGCAACACTTAAGCACATATTAACTATCTGAAACGACTATCGTCACTATCAGTACAAGCATTACAACGACGTATGAATGTTTGTCTGTTTTATAGTGACAGACTGCAGTACTCGAAGTGTGCGTTTCACGGGCGAGTTTACGGTTGTTAAACAATGAGTCTTTTCCCGTATGATTCTACATGACCTTCTTAAAAACTATTGTGTGAACAATATTTGTCGAGAAGCAGTTTCTATTAAGTTTCTACTGGGATTTCATATACCACTATTTCTGGTACAAGAAATCCATGTCAGTGAGATCTGATGATCGCGCTAACCGTGGCAAGGGACATACATTTCGTAACCATTACAGGAGGGTAACTGAATTTTAGGTTATCACGGACATTAATATCACAGTGCAATGATGTAGCGTTGTGTTGGAAGTGGTTCCTCTCGCAGACATCAAGAAGTGCATTGTTCAACAACTGTGGCAGCAAATGTATAATGAAGTCCCCAACACTGATTTTCTTTTTTTCTGTATATGGAGGCTAACCTCAGTAATCATTGTAGGGATTTATGTAACGGTTTTCACTAATAGGTAGACTGACTCACCAGGAGGTTTGTGTATGTAATTATAGTAATAACGACAGTGTAATACATGTATGTTATCCAGTCCATATGTGGGGTTGTTTAGCTGTCCCTAACGCTGTCGTTTTATGCATCCTGTAGCGTTCTATCCAGCCTTAAAAAACCATGCGAAAGATTTTCATATTCTGTCGCTCGCTAGGCGGAAACTATTACTGCAAAAAAAAAAAAATAAAATAAAATGTAGAGGACCTCTTTTGTAACAAATTTATTGTAGTTAAATTTTGTACCGGGGTACATTTCCGCTAGAGGCCGTAGTTTTCGAGTTATTCAAAGCAAAATGTACACTCCGCCCTCACCGGTAACGATTTCTAGTATGTTGTTCACAGCACTACCTCCTACCACAGCACAAAAATATGCGACTGCACGAGTTATATCACATGTTCGATCTATTTTGGTCTCCACTGACTGTCCTTATTATGCCACCAGCTCAGTCGGGCATTTCCATTTTTTTAAACTGACATTTTCGTAAATTTTACCTAACAGTTTTGTTAATTTTAACATCATAAAATAAATATATACCTCGTTGTACGCATCAGGTCTTCTGACTATGACACTAATGTGCTTGTAAAGGTTAAGTTCATATAGAATTGTCAACGTAATTAGTTTCAGCGTAACATTTACAAAAGTCGCATTTATTTCATTACCCACACGAGTACGTTGACATTAATAACTTTAACAAAATAAACGAATATGCTGTTAGCATAATAGCCCAATCAGTAGAGACCAAAAAAGGTCGAATTTCGGGAGTAGTTCGTATAGTCGGAAATCTTTGTACCGATGTAGAAGAGAGTGTCACGAACGGTATATTAGAAATCGTGACTGATGAGGGATGAGTGTGAGGGTAGAAGGACGTTTGACGGCCACCGCTGCACTTTTTTCTTGAATAACTGGAAAATCGTGGCCCCCTGCGAAAGCGTACAAAATTTAACTGCATTAAATTTTCTACTATAGAGGTCCGCTTCATTTTTCTTTAGGACCGCTACTTGTGCGTAGCGAGCGGGAGAATATGAAAATCCCTCGCGTGGTTTTTGAAAGCCAGATATAACATTGTAGGCTGCATAAGACGACAGCGATACAGACAGCTGAATCACCCTGCGTAATTGGCGTTTGGAGTGACATCTCGTGGAAACGATGGATGTTAAGAGCTGGTCAGCTACAGAGGAGGTGGTATCTGAAAGGAAAGCCAGTAAACAACGACAGCAACTCCAGAGAGCAGCGAAGCTTGACCAGGATCTACACATATCAACACACATCATCAATTAAAGTGTCGTACACAGGCCTACTCCTCTGAGTTTTTGTGTCTGTAGATGAGGCCTAATCTCAGGAACTACTGCAGGAGTTTCGATACGGCTTTCACTAATAGACACACTGATTCACGAGGAAGGTTTGTCAGTATAATTTATCACCGCTACGCGAGACAAGTCGTCCGGCCGGAGATATTTACTATGCCAGAGGTGTACATGTTTCTGCTACAGTAATATGCGCACTGTATTCTTCGAAGTGTGCGTCTTAGGGGCAAATTAGCGGACACTTATTGATTAATTATATCGGATACATTTCAATACCATCAACTCTGCATCTGCAGTGCGAACATTACATTGTTCAGAATCTCACCCAGCTTTCTGTGGCTTGCGAACCAGTTTCTCGTATTCACGGCGATCAGTTTTTTTTTTCCAGTTAGGATAACCTCTGTTGTAAAAATTTATTGATACGTTCGCTCTTCTGGGCACTACATCCTGAAGCAGCATACATTCAATGTGTTGAGGGCGAATTCTTGCAACGAGCAACGCTCCATCTTGGACAGCGATTTATGAACTGTAAACTGCTACAACTCAATTGCTAACACATTGTATCAACTGTCTAAGGTATTCCACGATACCGCCACCAGTGTTAATGCTGAATGCAGCTGTTCGATACGAAAGATAAAAAGTTGTTAAAGGTAAACAGTTCACAAACCACTGAACATACAACACCTCGCACTTTCCCCTACTGTTCGTTCCTTATCTTAAGATATTCAGTTTAGGATCCTCTATTGCGCGTGTAGTTTACATATTAACGGTTTCAGATACCACATATTTAGTTACGAATTTTCAAATACTTCCTTGGTTAGCTTACCACGGAGAACGTTAGTTTGCGAAAGAAGGCACTGAGAAGATTGGGGCTAATGACTGTTACCTGTGCAACCTGACGGTGGCTTTCTGTTGGCTACTCTCATCCATCAAGGTGGATGCTGCGCTGGTTTCCCATCTCCGTTTCGGAAACACGACACAGTTAAAACACAACCTTACTCGTAACAAATTTTTCACGCAACAGAGAGCGTATACCATGATTTTCACTCGCATATCATCATAAATGTGGCAGTAGAAATGACTTCTAATCACTGAAATGTAATTATAATGAATACTATGATAACCTCAGGTCAGAGCGAAATGTTTCCCTTCGAGAGACCATGACCGATTCTTTCTTTCATATTTTTCGTATTATCATGTAAATCATTTATAATAACGCCGACGGGTGATAAACTATTTTTTCTCTTCTAGAAGAGCCAGACTCCTACAACGGCCATCAAAGAGACACTTTGTGATGAACCAAGCTGGAATATTTTTAATTCCGCTCTTGTTTTGTCATCAGCCATCTTAAAATTCCTTTTTTTTCATTTTGATCCAATTACGATTAACATACGTGAGTATAATCTGCATTTTCGTGAAAGAGAAATGTTGGCCCTCAGTTTTAAAGAATACAACACCAGATCTAATTGTGTGCTTAGTTTAATGTATGTAATTTAGTTCCGCTATTCATAGTTAACACTTTTATTATAGGGTGAAATCAGTAATTGTTTCGTAGCTTAAATTCTATTTGATTTATAAACAAATATAAATTCTATACTAGTTATAAACATTTGGAAGACGAAATGCTAGTAACCTTAAGGTATCTATGTGGCTCTATTTGAAAACATGTTAGCAAAGCCAGCCCTTAATTGATTCCAAAGTAATTAACAGTTTTGTCCCAGGTACTGTGGCGTAACGATATATTTTAATTTCATGATATAAACAAATAATTCGGCCTAACTCTTGTAGTAGAAGAAACTGTTAAAAAAGACGGATTTTTCGATGTAGTCAGTTAATTTAATGAGTTAAGTTTTAACTGTAATTTCTGTAAATTTAACCTCAAACAACATGTAATTTCAGTACATATTATTGTGAGTATACATAAGGGCCCAGTTTTTGGCCACGAGACTGTCAGTCCACGGCCGAGTTTCAGACGAAAAACCTCTATTGGTTAGATTAACAACAACACATCCGTGAAATAAGTGTAACACAATTAGGTTGTGTGTTAAAGCATCGACAGCGTCTTCTCCTTACGCACCTTTCTATTCTTCAAAAACTGAACTTTGTGATTAGGCCGGCCGCTGTAGTCGAGCGGTTCTAGGCGGTGCAGTCCGGAACCACGCTGCTGCTACGGCCGCAGCTTCGAAACCTGCCTCTGGCATGGATGTGTGTGATGTCCTTTCAGTAGTTCTAAGTCTAGGGGACAGATGACCTCAGATGTTAAGTCCCATAGTGCTTAGAGCCATTTGAACCTTTTTTTTTGCCTGCAAACTATTAATGAGACTAACGGAAAGTTACAGTCGGCAGTAGTTGCACTTCGACCCTCTATTTTTTCAGTCAGTACGTCGACACCGAGGACAACAAACGAAGAAATAAAGAAGGCGAACCGTCAGAACTTGTTCAAGTACTCGAAGGCACATAGAAGTTCCCTATTTGTTCCTGCACATGATCGTTTGCACGAATCCAGGTCTTAGCAGAAAACATCACTTACTTGCTGTCAAAAATGGTTCAAACGGCTCTGAGCACTATGGGACTTAACATCTGAGGTCATCAGTCCTCTAGAACTTGGAACTACTTAAACGTAACTAACCTAAGGACATCACATACATCCATCCCCGAGGCAGTATTCGGACCTGCGACCGTAGCGGTCGCTCGGTTCCAGACTGTAGCGCCTAGAACCGCTCGGCCACTGCAGCCGGCTCACAGTCATGCGTACTATTTAATCGCACCCTGACGAAGGTCGTAAGAGAGAGCAAAGGTGAAGACTGCATTGGGCTATGAATGGAAGGTGGCATGTTTCGGAATTTTTTTTGGAAATTTGTGGTAAGTTCTATTGGACCAAACTGCTAAGGTCACCGGTCCCTAAGGTTACACACTACTTAATCTAACTTAAACTAACTTACGCTAAGGACAACACATACATCCATGCCTGAGGGAGGGCTAGAACCTCCGACGGGGGTAGCTGCGCGAGCCGTGACAAGGCGCCTTTGACCGCGCGGTACGTGTTTCGGATATTTGCTTACGCAGATGACATGGTGTCAGTGAGTTACACTGAACAAGATCTTAGGGAGGTTTATAAAAGGAGCACCATAACAGCAAGTAAAGCAGAACTACTCACCAATAAGCAAAAAAGGTGTAAACGAAAGATTTTATGTCAGCTCCAGATGTCTATTTGACCTTCGAGATACGTTAAAGTCTGACGCCGTATCACACTCTGCGAATATGAAGGACTTCAGTGCCGTTGTACACCCGTTTGTTCTCTATGGTTCAGAAAGCTGGACACCAGCTAAAAATCGGTCGCAAAGGGTTATAACATTTGAAAAAAAGACGCTGAGAAGTATCTGAGACGCACGCACGTGAAGAGCAAGAAGGACCAATAAAATTTATAAGATCATGAACCAGCCCAACGTTTTACAATATCAAAATGGCATATGACCCCAATGAACAGGTCACATAAATCGTATGCGTCTTCCTAAGCAAGCTTTCATTGTCCACATTTCAACAAACATATCCCTGAGTAGGCCAAGAAACAGATGGGAAGAAGACATAAAGAAATATGCGGGAGTTCCGGATGTAGTCAGTCGGGAAGAAAAATGGAAATGCGTGTACGGCATTGTGGGCCGGGAGTCCCCTATTCGGGAAAGTTCGGCCGCCAACGGCAAGTACTTGCTGCATTCGACGCCACATTGGGCGACTTGCACGTCGGAGATGTGGACGTAACGATAAGGAGCGCTCTCAGCTAAAGGGGGGGGGGGGGGGGGGGGGGGGGCAGCAGCAGGCAGAATGCCGTGGAGACTGTCGATGCAGTGCGGAGTCTGCGGCAGCGGTGACCGCTGTATACTGCTGACAATGAGAAAATATATTGATAAATATCCAACGTAGGCCTGCTATCTTCATAACCACGTTTTCCTAACGTAAGATGTTAAACTGACATTGTTCGATAGTTCTACGTTCAACAGGACGCAAACGCTAAATAGTGAATCAGGTGAGAATAAAGTATTGCTTACGTAGGATTCTGTCTAAATATAAACAATGCATGTTTTAAGCAGCTGTTAATTGATTGGTAGCTGAACCATGGTTACCCTATCATCGGCAGAAGTAGGTACACTAGCGATACTCCATTGTAACTATAATGTGACGTATCACAATGCACTGAAGGATTTATTCCGCTGTTGGTATACGAATGACGAGTCCGAAATAGTTTAATTTTACTTGAGAAATAAGGTTGGCGTAAAAGTAAGACAACTGAAATGTTCAAATGTGTGTGAAATCTTGTGGGACTTGTGGGACTTAACTGCTAAGGTCACCAGTCCCTAAACTTACACACTAATTAAACTAAGTTATCCTAAGGACAAACACGCGCACCCATGCCCGAGGGAGAACTCGAACCTCCGCCCGGGAACAGCTGCACAGTCCACGACTGCAGCGCCCAAGACCGCTCGGCTAATCCCGCGCGGCAAGACAGTTGAAATACCACATTTTTCCCGGCATTTGTTTGTACCGTGGTAAATACCGCATCCATCTAATCGCAGCAGCTAAGAACAGAGTATGTTTTCAATCTGTACAGCCTCTAATCACTGTGTTAAACACCTAGTGGGGCATCCATTAATACCATACAACCTGTGGCCAGCACGTAAGTACACATTACAACTGCCGGTGGCAGAGAACCCATACGAAAGCTCGAGTGTTAACAAGGTATTGTCTGGGTTGTTTGCGCAAATATGTTCACTTACTCACTTGGAGGATTACGACTGGGCTTCCGTGTCTCTGTGGACGGAATCAGAATACGAGCTGCTACAAGCGATACGTAATTGTATTTGGTCTCTCGTCATATATTTCTATAGCGCTGAACCATTATTTTTTATTTTAGATTCATCCAATGTAAGTTCTCAGCTAATGTTGTAACGTATAGCACAAGACATGAAAGAAATCGACGCACTATCTGTAACAAGCATTGGGGCTTAGCTTCACATCGACGTTGATGCCATCGCAGTGAGAGGACTAATATAGATGGACAAGGGTGGCGGAAGAAGTGATCCGTGGCTGTGTTGAAGGACTTATTCCAACATCCATCTAAAGTGAAACTGGTTGAGAATTTCAACGCCGCGCCTGTGAAAACAGGACCGTTATCTAACTGTCAGTGGGATCTCGCTTACTATCTCTCCTAATTGTATATTACTAACAAGATGCGCCTTCAAGTGCTGAGCCAATTGGACAGGACAATATAGAAGTAACTAACAATGGGGCAGAACAGTTTGTTCTTTAACCTACACTTTCTAGGTAGGCTAGTCGTTATCGACGACTGTGCCGCTAAAGCGGAGTTATTGAACGCAGTTTTCAGAAATTCCTTCACCAGGGAAGACGAATGGAATATTCCAGAATTTGAAACACGAACATCTGCTAGCATGAGTCTCTTAGAAGTAGATACCTTAGGGGTTGCGAAGCAACTCAAATCGCTTGATACGGGCAAGTCTTCAGGTCCAGATTGTATACCGATTAGGTTCCTTTCAGATTACGCTGATACTATAGCTCCCTACTTAGCACTCATATACAACCGCTCGCTCACCGATAGATCTGTACCTACAGATTGGAAAATTGCGCAGGTCGCATCAGTGTTCAAGAAGGGTAGTAGGAGTAATCCATTTAACTACAGACCTATATCATTGACGTCGGTTTGTAGTAGGGTTTTGGAGCATATACTGTATTCAAACATTATGAATCACCTCGAAGGGAACGATCTATTGACACGTAATCAGCATGGCTTCAGAAAACATCGCTCTTGTGCAACGCAGCTAGCTCTTTATTCGCACGAAGTAATGGCCGCTATCGACAGGGGATCTCAAGTTGATTCCGTATTTCTAGATTTCCGGAAAGCTTTTGACACCGTTCCTCACAAGCGACTTCTAATCAAGCTGCGGAGCTATGGGGTATCGTCTCAGTTGTGCGACTGGATTCGTGATTTCCTGTCAGGAAGGTCGCAGTTCGTAGTAATAGACGGCAAATCATCGAGTAAAACAAGTGATATCAGGTGTTCCCCAGGGAAGCGTCCTGGGACCTCTACTGTTCCTGATCTATATAAATGACCTGGGTGACAATCTGAGCAGTTCTCTTAGACTGTTCGCAGATGATGCTGTAATTTACCGTCTAGTAAGGTCACCCGAAGACCAGTATCAGTTGCAAAGCGAGTTAGAAAAGATTGCTGTATGGTGTGTCAGGTGGCAGTTGACGCTAAATAACGAAAAGTGTGAGATGATCCACATGAGTTCCAAAAGAACTCCGTTGGAATTCGATTACTCGATAAATAGTACAATTCTCAAGGCTGTCAATTCAACTAAGTACCTGGGTGTTAAAATTACGAACAACTTCAGTTGGAAGGACCACATAGATAATATTGTCGGGAAGGCGAGCCAAAGGTTGCGTTTCATTGGCAGGACACTTAGAAGATGCAACAAGTCCACTAAAGAGACAGCTTACACTACACTCTTTCGTCCTCTGTTAGAATATTGCTGCGCGGTGTGGGATCCTTACCAGGTGGGATTGACGGAGGACATCGAAATGGTGCAAAAAAGGGCAGCTCGTTTTGTATTATCGCGTTATAGGGGAGAGAGTGTGGCAGATATGATACACGAGTTGGGATGGAAGTCATTACAGCATAGACGTTTATCGTCGCGGCGAGACCTTTTTACGAAATTTCAGTCACCAACTTTCTCTTCCGAATGCGAAAATATTTTGTTGAGCCCAACCTACATAGGTAGGAATGATCATCAAAATAAAGTAAGAGAAATCAGAGCTCGAACAGAAAGGTTTAGGTGTTCGTTTTTCCCGCTCGCTCTTCGGGAGTGGAATAGTAGAGAGATAGTATGATTGTGGTTCGATGAACCCTCTGCCAAGCACTTAAATGTGAATTGCAGAGTAGTCAGATAGATGTAGATGTAGCCTGATTGGTTGCATCGCCTGGAAAAGAGGAAAGCGAACACTTGAAGAAATTTATGTGTGTCTTAATAATAACAATTTCCATAAGCTTATTGATTAAAACTTTTAAAGCTTAAATATATTCAGACGCAACAACTGCTGTCCTTTAGGCATATTTCTATTTCACGACACATACTGAATTGATGATTATCCAGAGTAGACGAATACAATTCAGTATTGTATGAAGACTCGACACAGACTTCACGGGGAACGAGGTTCTTAGCCTCACTGGACTATCCTTATTAGTATATTCTTTGTGTTCCAAACCTAATTTGAGGCTGGCTTCTTCAGTTCCTGACGGAACCAGGTGACCCAGGAGTGGAGACAGAGGAGTTCCATCTGAAGTAGCACGCTCGAAATCTCCTACCTAGTCATTCTAATTTCGATTTTCTTTGAAACACTTCACGGGTATTGCGGGATAATTATTTCAATAAAGATGCATCAGATATTTCCCCCATACTTGTCCTATTCTTTGTGATCAAAAGTATCCGGACACCCCCAAGTTTTTCATATTAGGTGCATTATGCTGCCACTTACTGTCAGGTACTCCTTATCAGCGACCTCAGTGGCCATTAAACATCGTGAGAGAGCAGAATGGGGCGCTCCGCAGAACTCACGGATTTCGAACGCCGTCAGGTGAATGGGTGTTACTTGTGTCATACGTCGGTACGCGAGATTTCCACGCTCCTAAACTTCCCTAGGTCCACTGTTTCCGATGTGATAGAGCAGTGGAAACGTGAAGGCACACGTACGGCACAAAAACGTACTGGCCGACGTCGTCTGTAACGACGCCTCGCTTGGTGTAAGGAGCGTAAACATTTTACGATTGTACAGTGGAGAAACGTTTTGTGGAGTGATGAATCACGCTACACGATGTGGCGATCCGATGGCAGGGTGGGGGTATGGCGAATGCCCGGTGAACGCCATCTGCCAGCGTGTGTAGTGCCAACAGTAAAATTCGGAGGCGGTGGTGTTATGCTGTGGTCGTGTTTTTCATGGAGGGGGCTTGCACCGCTTGTTGTTTTGCGTGGAACTATCACAGCACAGGCCTACATTGATGTTTTAATCACTTTCTTGCTTCCCAATGTTGAAGAGAAATTCGGGGATGACGATTACATCTTTCAACACGATCGAGCACCTGATCATAATGAGAAGACTGTCTCGGAGTGGTTACACTGTCGTAATGGACTGGCCTGCACACAGTCCTGACCTGAATCCCACAGCACACCTTTGGGATATTTTGGAGCCCCGACTTCGTGCCAGGCCTCACCGACCGACATCGATACCTCTCCTCAGTGCAGCACTCCGTGAAGAATGCGCTGCCATTACCCAAGAAACCTTCCAGCACCTGATTGAACGTATTCCTGAGAGAGTGGAAGCTGTCGTCAAGGCTAAGGGTGGGCCGACACCATGCTGAATTCCAGCATTACCCATGGAGTGCGACACGAACTTGTGAGTCATTTTCAGTCAGGTGTCCGGATAATTTTGATCGCATAGTGTACTCCATCATCGAGACGGCGAAACTCTGGACTTTCTTTTCCTTTTGGACACAAATTTTACTTCCTCTGGAATCTATGCTTCTACGCGTGCTAATGCCGGTGCAACGTCTGTCTACCGATATCTCCTTCCGTCTTTTCCAAACTCAAAAAAGTCACTACTATGGAGTAATATTTTGGTTACGCAGCAAAAGTTTCATTTTGTAACGGTATTCTGGGACAGCATCATCGTGGAATTTCATTCTTTCGCATTTGTTTCAGAGGCCCCACGAGGAGTCATAGACATTTAGTTTACGGAACTTCTGTTAAATTCAAGCAGTGTAAGATATTTTCCGATGGGTTCGTGATGGCATTGAATGTTAAACGCTGTCACTAAATACTCTCAACGTCATTCAATACAGTCAGGGAGCTGCATCGCGATATTTATGCGACTCAGCCTAAAAGAAGCAGTATGAGGAACACATGGTTTTTCATGATTTCGTTCACAATATTTCTGATGAAAATCTGTCTCACAAGTAAAATTATAGAGTGCCTTATATCCAGTCGTGCACTTCATAGCTTCACATTAATGAGACGCATACAGTGCCACTAAAGAAAACATCACTTTCGTTTATTAGTATGAAGTTGTATTATCAGCTTCAACATAATCATTTGAATGAATCTTCCGAAGGCATCATTTTTTTCCGAAGTTTTACTTCTCGTCTTTCTTTAACTGGAATTTAAAAAAACTGAACTCAGTTCAGTTCAACGTCAGGTTCCACGAGACGAAGTGGACAATTTGAAGCAATTGACTAAATCTACGACAGCAGAGCATTGTATCTAAAATGTGTAACAGAGCCTGTGTTATCGTCAACAGTGTAAACAAAATTTTTATTGTAAGGAAGAAAATATAAACAAAGAAATGTAGCAGTATATTTCTTCCTAAAGGTTACGCGCGTGATGCAAGTTTTCTCACCACGCATTTGACAATAGTTCGTACGGCCGCGTACTATTCTAAAAGCTACATTGCTATAACCTAAAGGTATCAAATAAAATGCGCCATTCATTCGCAAATTAATGAAACTTTTGGTGGGGTTTTTGTTATACCAATTGCCATGGATTTTGTGTAATGATATGACTGAGGAACCAACAAAGCATCTAGCTAAATTGGTACAGAAACATCTCTAAAAGTTTCCTCAACCTCGCCATTTTTAGCAACCATACTGATTCATCGTCGGCTTGACCAACGGCCTCATTTACAGAGTAACCTCAATGCATAAAGCTACACTACGAACCTGTGACTGCGTTTCATCCACACATTTCCGTAATACTTTCTAAGACAAAAAAAAAAAAAAAATGATGCACCACGAAAGAATTATCCAAATGGGTGGGTATGACGTACATGTACAAGCAAACAAATGATTAGATTTCAGAAAATTTGGATGATTAATTCAAGATAACGAGCTTCACAAACTGAGAAAATGTGTAATGACAATCACCCATGGTTGTCGGGCCGTGTGGTGGCCGACAGCGAGGTTGGTGTCCCACCACTGTTCAGGGCGTCTCCAGACACGTCTTCTCTGTTCATCGAGACTTAGTTCGAAGCGGTGCTCTGAAGACAATTCTACGCCCGTAAACAAGATTACAGGCCGAAGACGTGTGTGGAGACGTCCCGAATAGCTGTGGGCTATCAACCTGGCTGTCGGCCACCATACGGCCCGACAACCATAAGAGACAGTCTGGAGTGCCACTTTTTTTCACAGCACGAACCCTTAGGTTGTCATCTACGGGGCCCTTACAGCACAGCTGCTAAGTCGATGATATTCTACGCCTTCATGGCAAACCATCCTCGGCTTACATTTCAGCAACATAATGTCCGCCCACACACTGCGCGAATTTCTATTGCTTGTCTTTGTGCTTGCCAAACCTTACTTTGGCCAGCAAGGTCGCCGGATATCTCCCCAATTGAGAACGTTTGGAGATTTATAAGCGAGACCTTCAAACCAGTTCGGGATTTTCACGATCTAACGCGTCAACGGGAAAGAATTAGGTTGGTTGGTTGGTCTGGGCGATAAAGGGACCAATCTACAAGGACATCAGTCCCTTGTTCCAAGACTATAACAGAGGAGAAAAAACAAGTAACAGAGGTAACAAGGGAACACACAGAACAGGAAAGACACAGACAAAGACCAGAAAACAAGGAAATAAAAGCACCTAAAGTTGTACAGTGGTTGGCCGACCATAGAAACAAAAGGGGAAAAGCCAATCACTAAGTACGCCAAAGGTCGGGCTCAACACAAAAAAGGGACAAACGCTTAGATCGAGCGATAAAAGCCCCTCTGCACGAATAAAACTCAAAACTAAGTCTGCCATTGCAACGTCATCTGATAAAAGTGCAGGGAGCATAGCAGGCAATGCAAACGTCTGCCTGAGCCGAGTAAAAAACGAGCAATCGAACAATATGTGGACCACCGTCAATGCCGAACCACATCGACAGAGAGGTGGGTCCTCGCGGCGCAATAAATATCCGTGCGTCAGCCTAGTTTGGCCGATGCGAAGGCGGCAGGGGACCACAGAGTCCGTGCGAGAAGCCCGTAGAGGAGACTTCCACTCAGTTGCGCTCTCTTTGATGGCGCGGAGTTTATTAGGCTAACTAAGCTGCGCCATTCAGCATCCCAAACACCGAGAACTTTGCGGCGTAACACCGATCGGAGGTCACGTTCGGGTATTCCTATGTCCAGGAGCGGCTTACGAGTGGCCTGTTTGACCAGCCTGTCAACGAGTTCATTGCCCGGGATTCCAACATGCCCCGGGGTCCGTGCAAAGACAACTGAACGACCAGATCGTTCGAGGGCATAAACCGACTCATGGATAGTTGTTACCAGAATAAGCCACGGTATCGCTCAGAAAAACCTCCAACATCTCCGTCAATCAATACCCAGCCGAATAAATGCTTGCATACAAGCCATAGGTGGACCAACGCGTTACTGACTTGCTGATTTCATATGCTCTTTCTCTTGAATAAATAAGTTTTTCTGAAACTGTAACATCTGTTTGTTTGTACATGTACATCACATCTACCAATTTCCTTCCGTC
This sequence comes from Schistocerca gregaria, assembly GCF_023897955.1. NCBI lineage: Eukaryota > Metazoa > Arthropoda > Insecta > Orthoptera > Acrididae > Schistocerca > Schistocerca gregaria. The sequence continues at coordinate 655,976,114 of NC_064922.1, forward strand.
CCATTTGGGTAATTTCTTCGAGGTGAGCGATTTTTTTGTCTTAGAGTGTAAACACGCGTGAAACAATACAAGAAGTACAAAATTAAATACAGCCATACAGGTAAAATACTATGAAGACTACAGGCAACGTAAAAAGAACACAGAACATTTGTGATACAAACGACAGATTAATATTTTGGATGGACGCAAATAATTCAAATCAGATACAAAATTTTAATCAGTTCGAAAGAATTAAATTCACAGAAATTAACGAACACATCGTGTTACTTTCATGTAATAAACAAACGGAGTCAACAGAACACACCATCAAAATATAAAATAAGAAATGACTGTACGGGAGCTTGCAGCAGAAACGTTTGTACGTACCTAAATATTTCTTTGGCCTACTTAACATTCCCATATATGAAAGCTACAGATAACACCTCAGACATTCCGTGCAAGGTGGTAAAATGCTCTATACTAGCAATACATTATTTAGTAGACACTAAGGTGGATTCTCAAATGACAGGATGATGTGATGTCAGTTAAATATCGAAACGTGAGCGAGCTAACTACGCTCAATACAACACGTTACCTAAATCTTGATGTTTGACTTAAAAACTGTAAAAGCATCTAAACAAACATTCGTGATGTTGCTACGAAAGCCAATTAAGTATTAAAATAGAAGCAACTAGTGGAATCGTAAAAACGATTAACTGAAGAGGAATTGCTGCCAAAAACAAATAAATTGTAAATTAGGAGCTTGGATGAAGAAAAAGAAGGGAACGTATTTAAATCAGATTAAGGAATATGTATAACGCTGGCTTATTGTTGCTATTAAGCACGTATTTAACACAAAGAAATATTGTGAATAAAAAAATTCAGTTACTTAAATTAGATGCATATGGTCCTATGAACTAATTTACAAATATTGTTTTAAAGTACCGTACGTTACCATTAAGTATCACTGCCCACAAAAGGCACATAGGTGCTCCAATCAAAGTAGTGTTATGCTGTTCCTGTGGTTGACAAAATGGTTGCATTTTGCACTGTGGCGTGTGAAATATCTTAAAACAATACCTTCTTGCTACAAAGCTAGAACAATTCCCCATTTTTCACATTTTATAGTTGACTATCCCTCAGGGAAGAGTCTACATCTTCGCTTTTCGCCCATACTTTTGGCCAGTGACTAAAATTGCAATATCGTATATGATTCACAGACACAGGAGCCGCTGTTTTCGTCTTCTTCTAGTCTTGTTGTCCACCCAATGTTCAAAGCAGGCGTTTTATTCCCAGGAAAAGTAAGTCCATTTGCCATGTCCCAGGTACGAATTCACTAACGCAGTTTTCTAAAAACTCACTTTCAAGATTTCCTCCTACCTTATAGAAGCGGTTTTCGTTGCACAACAACAAAAAAAAAAATGCCACAAAATAGAATGAGACTGCTGCACCGGTAACGGATGCTCGCATAACCTTGCACGATGGCTGCTAAAGATGCACTCTGTTCAAAAACGTTTCACCAGAGACAACAGAATATTACTGTAAATGAGAGCTTAAATGTTGGATGCAAGCACCATAACACATCCAACGCCGAAACATAAAACATGTTGCAGAAAACACTGTGCAATTCTGATATCGCTGAGAGCAACGTTGCCAAGTAAAGCGTTAATGTGAAAAATGAACCGTGAGCTATCAAAACACAAACAATTTCTGGTGTAAACGAACGTACCGCTGTATTATATTTTCCTTGTGCTTTGCCGGAAGCCCGGGTTTAGCCTGTCACCAGGGAGCTATTGTCCATCAACGCAGAGAATACAGCTTCAAAAATTAAAGATCCTCAAAAACGCGGAGCTATACGTATGAAATTAAAAATGTGGTATTGTAAAAAAAGACTGATATTGGGCCAGGTACGCTACACATAAGAGGAAGATTGACTCATCCTTAAAAAAATCTTAAGTTCCACTGTTGAATATAGATTTATCTTGTACGACATCATTTTTCAAACAACTAGAGTGGGCGATAGCACTGTAAACGACAAATTACAATCGTGATTACTATGATTCAATACAATCATTAGTCATATTGGCACGTCTGTATTCTGTGACTGTGTTGTAATAAACGATATGTGCATCTACTGCAACTGGTCAGTGTTTAATAATTATTACCCCTTTGACACTAATTCGTCAACGATGAGTTTCGAGTCACTACTGTTCATCAACAGACGTCAAGGCATTCAAATCACTTACACATTATTTACGCTACTAATACTGCTCATTAGGCAAGATATTAGCGATAATATAGCTAATAGTATTAGTAGCGTGAAAAAATTTTAAGTGATTTGTATGCCTTTAAACAGTGGCTCGAAATTCGTCGCTAATAAACTATTATTACAAGATTGATTGTTAATAATTCTTAACCATGTGTGTGTGTTTGTGTGTGTGTGACAATATTTGGTTCGTGGAACTTTAGGCATATTAGACTGGTTTTTCCCACAGTTTTCCTTCTTTCATCAGAACGGAATTTTTGCGCGTACTGTGAACTGAGCCGCAACGTTTTTCTTGGCACCGTGTTATATAAGTTTCCTGTGCTAAGTTTTCCGGGTTCAAATTAAATGTCCTGCACAAATTTATTTAGCGGACATATGCTGAACAACGAATTACCCATAATTCGTTGTACTGCAACTGCCTAGCGACCATTGCGACACTCTGCAGAAAAAAAATTCTGCGGACGAGTTTGATTTCTTTGAAGAATTTTTTGTTTCGTCTCGGTATTTCACGCGATGAAGGTGAACTGCTCACAAACATAAGACGAAGGAGCCAAATCGACTCTGTTTACAGAGAAACCACTGACATCCATCTCTCGTGAAAACCGCATGCCTCTTACTGATGTCGATTGTTTATGCTACTACAACATTGCTGTGTGTGCTATCCATTTGTATTTTCAACTAACTGATTTACATCTTGCAGATTTATCATTAAGTACGTGATCACTGTTCATGATACGGACTGTTGACAGAAAGGGGAGCGCCTAGCTATTTTCTGACATGCAGACCTATAATGCTCAGAAACTGCTATTGAATTACATAAAATAAACTGTCCCATCGAGTGATGCAATACGGAAGAGACACTGCAATGGCACTGCTGTTTACAGTTACATAAATATATTTACAATACATTTAAATGACGATAAGTACTTACAAAAAAACATAACTTGGTACTATAAGTGACACTGGGTAAGCAGCATCAAACAGTAAACCAATTTCTATATTTGATCGTGTGCACATAGTCATAAAACTCCATAAGAAAAATTTTGAACCATCATTTAAATTTGCATTACCTGCGAAACATCAAAAGGAACGCAAACTGGCAATCAGTTAAGTGTCCGATTGCGTAGAGTCGTAGATTCGGTGCACGACAAACACGGTTATCACCGAAAATGAAAATTATACCTTAACTATCTGCTTAGTACAAAACTAAAGTAATTTTTAAGAAATGAGAATAATTCTTCATGATGTGAAGAACTGGTAAATATGCTGAAAATGTAGATCTTTTGTCATTACGAGAAAGAGGATTTCATGAATAGGTAAGGATAAGATGACGGTGTCAATGTAACATCGTTTCGTTATGTTACGCAATAAGGTAACTCAGATGTGATCTAGGAATTTATGTCAATCATATTTTGCGTATTTCGTTCAAATACGCAAAATACAATACCAAATCGTCATAATTTTTTTAAAATTTGAATCGTTTATGGTCAAAGAAAATTCATTCATTCCTGTTTGGTAAAGACTTTATTGGTGTGTGCTTTTTTAAAAAAAAATCATGTCTAAGAAATGCGTTGGCTGAATTAAGACGTGCCCCTACTTCTTTTAAAGTATGCAATGATAAGTTGACACCAGAGGCACATATGCAGAAAAGTGTACGACATACACTGATGTCCAAAACTAAAACAACAAACAGCTGTTTGCCCGTCCTGTGTCTAATTTACGATATAACCATACAAACTGTCAACCAGATGTTCGTACGGTCGTACTCTGCACGGAAGACGGTGTTCCGGTCTACGGACAACCATGCCAACGATGACGTCAGGGAGCCTATGAAACGAGGTAGTGTTTGCCGGGCAATCCACATCCGCGATCGCTATGTACAAAGTCCCAGACAGTGCAGTATGTCACAGAGAAGACGCCTACCAGACTCTCTGCGGTAGGTGGAGGGCCCTGGAAAGAAAGGAAGCAGGACAGTCGCAAACTGATTTAGCCCGTTGGCTTAATGTGAATCGTTCTGTTGTTCCTCGGATGTGGTGGCAGTTTATAGAGACCCAAACTGTATTCCGAAGACCAGGACAGGACTGACCATGTGTTGCGTCAGAGAGAGAGAGAGAGAGAGAGAGAGAGAGAGAGAGGGCCGTTTATTTGGTTGTTAGGGTACGCCGGTATCGCACGGCAACTGGCATGTGAGCTCGCAGCATCCGCTGGACTTGTTGTATCGAGACAAGGCTGAAGGCTTCGGCAGAGTGGCCTTTATTGTCAGAGACTTATTGTATCTCCATCTCTGACGCGTCTTCACAGAAGGGAACGTCTAGAGTGGAGTCATCAACATGCCACCTGGACGGTCGAACAGAGGGCCAATGTTGTTGTCACAGATGAGTCCCGATTTAGTCTGGACAGCGATTCTCGATGGATTCGCATCTGGAGGGAACATGGAACACGATTTCGGGACCCAAACATTGTGGAAAGAGCCCGATATCGAGGAGGATCTATAACGGTGTGGGCAGGTATTGTGTTTACCACTCGAACACCTCTTCGTGAAACTGTATGGGCAAATCAGCAACATTTAATTGCTGTCAGTCACGGTGAGGAGATTTTGGGATCTTATGTGCAGTTGTTGCGAGGTGCTATGGGTTCAGACTTTGTATTGATGGACGATAATGTTCGACCTCATAAAGCATGGGTGGTCGATGTTTTCTTGGAAACGAAAGATATTGTACCTATGGCGTGACCTGCTCTCTCTCCCGAATTATTCCCATAGAGCGGGATGCACTAGGGAGACGGCTTGTATCACGTCAGGATCCACCAATTACCCTCCAAGACTGCGAGCAGCTCTGCAGGAAGAATGAGCTTCATTGCCTCAACATGAGACTGATGACATCATCCACAGCATGCCCCATCGTCGTGAGGCCTATATTGCTGCCAGAGGTGGTCACATCCCATGCTGAGCACATTAACCTGTTGTCGGAATGTGTGTGCAGATCCATTAAGTTGACAAAAGCGAACATCTTTGCCTGCCATTATGCATAGTTGTTTACGTTCTGTATTCTTTTACATTGTTTGTACTTTGGTGTCACCTGTTTATACTGTTTTGTGAGAAAATAAAAGTATTCTTGCAATATTTCCTTTTGTTGCTTTAAGTTTGGACACCAGTTTTTTACTGGAATACGTATGAAAAAGCTTCGTGTTAAAAAAGAGCCACTTTCGTTAAAAGATGGTCAAGGGCAACTGAGGAAACCAATTTCTCCCAAATGCGTTAACATTTAAAAAAATAACGCAACTGATTATGGGCTGATTTGTTAGTGTGTACTTCTTACAATCAAAAACAAAGGAAATCAAAACTGTGGCCCAGCATAAGGAAAGGCGAAACTAAAGTTCATCTGCCGACAATATTATGGCAAGTGATAATATGTTTTCTTCTCGAGTACCTTGGAAACCTTAAATCAATACGTAGTGAACACTACGCAAATTTTCTGGACAACTGGAAGAAACAGGAAAAAGTATGGTACAAAGGAATTAAAGTTATTAGTTGCCAGTGGGCATTGATTTATATCAATGGAAGAAAAAAAGACTTAACTCCTCCCGAACAGGCCATGAAGGTCCGAAGGTACCGACCGGCCGCCGTGTCATCCTCAGCCCATAGGCATCACTAGATGGAGATATGGAGGGGCATGTTGTCAGCACACCGCTCTCTCGGCCGTATGTCAGTTTCCGAGACCAGAGCGGCTACTTCTCAATCAAGTAGCTCCTCAGTTTGCCTCACAAGAGCTGAGTGCACCCCACTCGCCAACAGCGCTTGGCAGATCGAATGGTCACCCATCCAAGTGCTAGCCCAGCCCGACAGAGCTTTACTCCGGTTATATCAATGGAGCAAGTTGAAAATTTGTACTAGACCATTTTTCAAACACGGATCTCCTGCTTACTAAGGCAGATGCGCTGACCATTATGCCATCCGGATAGAGTGGTCACCGCAAATGCACGGACTGCCCTAGCACGTGTCCCGTTCAGTCTCAAATTCTAAACATATACCACACATTACTCATGTTGTGTCCCTGTCCATTAGCCTCATTATTAGCGGCATCGCTGGTCATCTGCACTGAATGGATCATTGGCTGTCATTGCCTTAATTATATACCTATAGTGTCTGTTCTTTAAGACAAATCTTTACTACGAACTGTGACCTTTCTGACAATAAATCACAAAGCCAGTTACACAACTGAGACGATACTCAATGGGAACGCAATTTGATCAGAAGACGGTTGTGAGGAACACAAAGCCGGTACCACAGGGAGAGTTTTCACAAGTAGACAGAAATAGCTTGTAAGAATTTTCCCGTACCGTAGCACTCCTAGTGAACTCAAAAAAATATGTGCAAAATGGAACTGTGTCACTCCTCTTTCTTGCAGATTGTCTGCTTTTTGCTCTGTAATCTATTATCTCACTTTCTAGAACTTTACTTTATCGATACTCTTTCTGTCTTACTTCTTTTGATCCTATTCTTCCTCTTCCGTTCCACACAATCTTTTTCTTCTTCTGTCTTTATCTTGTTCTGTGTCTTTCTCTCAGACACAAACTCACGCCGTTAAACGCGTCCTCACATTAATACAGGGGTACTCGTATGTATCATATACGGGGTATTTATGACTTTTGTGTCAAAGTGGAAAGTCAAACTTTGAAAAAAATCATTTTTCATTACACTTAGATAGGTAATCGACTGTGCCATTATGTTATTTTATAGACTAACGTTTCAATCATTGCTACAAGTGGCCGATACGACCGTACAAAATGACCCCGCCGTCCAATATGTGGTACCGTTTTATTGAACACGACAATGGCCTATGCACGAACATAAAAAAGTCACTAAACACGTACAATATCAGCGACTTTTGTTCACCAAATGAAATTTGCTCGCCACGTATCGACATCATGCTGGTATCTTTATGAGCCTAAGTGCCCATTTTACATTTTTTCAACTGCAACATGGCGTGCAAGTGGTTAACAGCAGATGATAAAAGTACTGCAAATTTTTAGTGATAATAAACAAGTGAAACAGCAATCCGGTCTTTTACTTTTTTACGCAGTGATTGTTGGTGATTTTGTGTTAAAAATAAAGGAATAACGAATAACAGCAGTGGAAAATTGAACATTCAGCATAAATAACTGCTTCTGTTCAGCCACTAAAAGTTTATTAAAAACTGACGGAGCGTTTCCTGCAGAAAAATTTCATTCAGATACCACACAATGCCCGAGTGCATTTGGACGGAGGTGTGTACCATGGAAGTTAACTTAGTCGTACGACAGTGTACATATAGCTCAATCAGCCGCTCCCTCCGCCGTGCGCTGTTCCTGTAGGGATAGGAATGCAGAGATACGGGGTGGCGAAGGAGTGGCAGGGGAGGGTGGGGGAGAGGGCTTCATGGAGGTACACCGCACCTTATCAATTTCAAAGCCTTGTCGGAGCGGCGATAACCTTCACTCAAGACATTACAGTTTGTACCAACTTATTTTTGTTATTAGAGGGTTGTTTATATTGGCCACTTTGCCGGGCGTGGTGGCCGAGTGGTTCTAGGCGCTCTAGTCCGGAACCGCGCGACTGCTACGATCGCAGGTTCGAATCCTGCCTCGGGCATGGATATGTGTGATGTCCTTAGGTTAGTTAGGTTTAAGTAATTCTAAGTTCCAGGGGACTGATGACCTCAGATGTTATGTCCCATAGTGCTCAGAGCTGTCCCATAGTGCTCAGAGCCATTTGAACCATTTATATTCGCTGCTTTATCACTGAGGCGACAAAAGTCATGGGATACCTACTAATATCGTATCGGACCTACTTTTGCCCGCGAAGTGCAGCAACTCTACGTGATATGGGCTCAACAAGTCGTTGGAACCAATGCAGAAATACTGAGGCATGCTGCCGCTACAGCCGTGTGGCGTACTGCCTTTATAGTCGTATATAAATGCAACAGTGCATGCAGGATTTTGTGCTCGAACTCATATCTTGATTATGTCCCACAAATGTTCGATGGGACTCATGTCAGGCGATCTGGGTGTCCAAATCACTTGCTCCAATAGTTCCAAATATTATTCAACCCGACTGCGAAGAATTGTGGCCTGGTGATATAGCGCACAGTCGTCCATAACAATTCCATCATTGATTCGGAACATGAAGTCAAAGAATGGCTGCAAAGTAGCCGAACATAGCCATTTCCAATCAATGATGATAGCTTCAGTCCGACCAGAGGACCCAGTGAATTGGATGCAAACATATCCCACACCATTACGGAGCCAACATGAGCTTGCACAGTGGCTTGTTGACAACATGGGTCCTTGGCTTCGTGGGGCCTACGCCACACTAGAACCCTACCATCAGCTCTTACCAACTGTAAACGGGACTCATCTGACCAGGTCACAGGTTTCCAGTAGCCTAGGGTCCAACCTACATTTTCACAAGCCCAGGAGAGGCGTTGGAGGCGATGTCGTGCTTGCGTCGGTCATCTACTTTCATAGTCCATTATGCCAAATTTCACCGATTGTCCTAACGGATACGTTCCTGGTACGTCTCACATTGATTCCTGCGGTTATTTCACGCAGCGCTGCTTGTCTTTTAGCACTGACAATCTACGCAAACGCCGTTGCTCTCGGTCGTTAAGCGAATGCCGTCGGTCACTGTGGTGAGAAGTAATGTGTGAAATATGGTATTCTCGGCACACTCTTGACCGTGTGGATTTCGGAACTTTGAATTCTTAAATGATTTCCGAAATGGAATGTCCCATGCGTCTAGTTCCAACTATGATTCCACGCTCAAAGTCTGTTAACTACCGTCGTGGGCCATAATACCGTTGGAAACCTTTTCACATGAGTCACTTGACAAGGGAACCACCACTTTGCACCCCAGGAAGAGGTTGTGTGGAACTATGAAAAAAATAAGCAAAATATACAAACTGCATAGTCCATGCGCAAGACAAGCGACATCAAGGATAGTGTCAGACCAGGGACGCCGTGGTCCCGTGGTTAGCGTGAGCAGCTGCGGAACGAGAGGTCCTTGGTTCAAGTCTTCCCTCGAGTGAAAAGTTTACGTTCTTTATTTTCGCAAAGTTATGATCTGTCCGTTCGTTCATTGATGTCTCTGTTCACTGTAGTAAGTTTAGTGTGTGTTTTGCGACCGCACCGCTAAACCGTGCGATTAGTAGACGTGCCTCTCCAATGAGAACCGAAAACATTTGATCGCAAGGTCATAGGTCAACAGATTCCTCCACAGGAAAACAGGTCTGATATATTCTATACGGCACCGGTGACTGCATGTGCGTCACATGACAGGATATGTTGTCGACCCACCTAACTTGTACACTTGGCGAATGGGTAAAAAAGATTCTTCTACCTTGGCCGATTTAGGTTTTCTTGTGGATGTGATAATCACTCCCAAAAAAGTGATGAACCAAGGACCTCTCATTCCGCAGCTGACATGCTAACCACGGGACCACGGCGCTCCTGAGGTCTCACTCTCCTTGATGTTGCCTATCTAGCGCATGGACTACTCAGTTTGTAAATTTGCTTATTTTTTTCATAGTTCCACACAATTTCTTCCTGTTTTCTCGATATACCTTGCATACGCGATACTAACGCCATCTGTATGTGCGTATCGCTGTCATATGACACCATGTTATAACAGCGCGGGGTAACCGAGCGGCCTAGAATGCCTTGCCACGGTTCGCGCAGCTCTCCCCGTTGGAGGTTCGAGCCCTCCCTCGGGCATGGCTGTATGTGTTGTCTTTAGCTAAGTTAGTTAAGTTAAAGTAAGAAGTGTATAAACCTACGGACCGATGAACTCAGCAGTTTGGTCCCATAGGAACTTGCAACAACAAATTTCCAAACTACGACATTGTATTGTCAAGCAGGGACTCAGTACATATCAGCAAGCATTGATGATGCAAGACGCTAAGTGGCACGTTTACAGCAAAGCGTCACACAGGCAGAGCACAGCCGTGCAGCACAAGCGGTGTGTTGTACCTGTGAGTGCGTTGGCGGGATGCAGGGCCTGGCTCCGCTCGCGTGCCAGCCGACATTTACGCGTGCAGCCGGGCACGCACTAGTCACGCACGGCCGCGGGCCCTCCTCTGGCGGGGGTGGGGGTGGGGGAGGGGTCGCGCGCTGCACTGGGCGCCTATTTGCGTGCACCAATGCACGCCACTGCCGCTGCAACTGCAGCGCCCCACGCCCTGCATACGCTGCGGCCTGGCTCTAATGAACTCGTTCCAGGGCCCTCGTCGCTTCTTTATGCCCGCTACGTGTAACTGATCAGTCGCCACTAGTCACGTTTTACCGACATTCGAGTAACCGCAGCAACTTTCATGATCGTCAACGATACAGTAGTCGAAATCAGTAAACAGGCGTGGATATTTTATGAACATTGTCGGCTGGAATAGTTGTGCACAGTGTATACGCAAGAGTACGAAATCCAATATACCAACAAGTGCAGTCAGATGGTATCGCATTTGATGTCAGCAGTGCAGTACAATGTAAAACAGTGCAATATGTTCGACATTTTGAGAAAAATAGAGGTAAGCTACTGGGAAACACGGATAATGTACAGTCTGTAGAAAAAAAAATAGAAAAAAATGGTTCAAATGGCTCTGAGCACTATGGGACTTAACATCTCTGGTAATCAGTCCCCTAGAGCTTAGAACTACTTAAATCTAACTAACCTGAGGACATCACACTCATCCATGCCCGAGGCAGGATTCGAACTTGCGACTGTAGCAGTCGCGCAGTTCCAGACTGAAGCGCCTAGAACCGCTCGGCCACCGCGGCCGGCTTCTGAACAATAGCCAAGAGGAAACAAAAAGAGCAGAGGACCAAGAATAAAAGCATGGATTAAAAACGGTGTAGGATAGGGATGTAGTCCCTAGCCTCTACTGTTCAATCTTTTCATCGAAGAAGCGATGGCGGATATAAAACAAATGTTCAAGACTGGAATTAATATTCAAGGTCGTAAGGCATCGATGATAAGATTCGAAGATGGTATTGCAATCCTCAGTGAAGTTGAAGAACTTTTACAGGATCTACTAAATGAAACATACTACCTAATGAGTACAGAATACGGATTCATAATAAATCGAAGAAATACGAAAGTAATGAGAAGTAGCAGAAATGAGAACACCGAGAAACTTAGCATCACGAAGTAGAAAAGTTAAGCAATTTTACTACCTAGGCAGCAAAATAACCTACTACGGATGGAACAAGGTGGACATAAAAGAAGGCTAGCTGTGGCAAAACGAGCATTCCTGGCCAAGAGAAGTCTACTAATATCAAACATAAGCGTTGATTTGAGCAACAAAATTCTGAGAATGTACTTTTGGAGCACAGCATTGTATGGTAGTGAAACATGGACTGTGGAAAAAGCGGAGCAGAAGAGAATCGAAGCATTTGAGATGTGGTGCTACAGAAAAATGTTGAAAATTAGGTGGACTGACAAGGAGATGAATGCTGTGATTCTTTGAAGAATCAGCGAGAAAAGGAATGTATGGAAAACTGATAAGCAGCTAGGACGTCTGCTAAGACATCACCTAATAGCTTCATTTGTACTAGAGGGAGCTAAAGAGGGTAAAAACTGTAGAGGAAAACAGGTACCTGGAATACATTTAGCAACTTACTGAGGCTGTAGGTTGCAAGTGCTAATCTGAGCTGAAAAGACTGGCACAGGAGACGAAAAGAAGTATAGAATATAATAAGACATCAACTACTCATGTGGTATTTCGTGGAACTCAGTATGAAGGCAAGCGGTTCTGTGTGGTGTTAGTGTGTGCAAGGTTGTTGCTGATTTACAGTCGTCAGTAACTGCCAGATTTGAACGATAAATTTTATCAATTTACAAAAATATTTCATTCAAGAAACTACTACAGAAGCCTACTCTAACTCCTAAACACAAGAGCCTAAACTGGAGTTTGCCTAGAAACTCATGCACTTCAAAATGGAATAAACCGGCCGGTGTGGCCGAGCGGTTCTAGGCGCTTAGGTCTGGAACCGCGCGACCACCACGGTCGCAGGTTCGAATCCTGCCTCGGGCATGGATGTGTGTGATGTTCTTAGGTTAGTTAGGTTTAAGTAGTTCTAAATTCTAGCGGACTGATGATTTCAGATGCTCAGTCCCATAGTGTTCAGAGCCATTTGAACCATTTTTAAATGGAATAAAGTGATCTTGAGTAATGAGAGAAACTTAATTTAGATGGTCCGGACGGATTTCAGTGTTATTGGCACAATCTGAGAACAGAGCAGTCAGAACGAATGAACAAAAATTTTAGTAGTGAAAGTGTTATGATTTGGGCAGCCATCTGCGCTAAAGGTAAGCGACGCGTTGCCCCGCTGAACACTAAAATGAACTCTAGCAAGTACACTGAGATGCTAGAGACTGTCTTGTTAGAATGTATGAGGACCTGGGGAATGACAGTCTAATATTTCAACAAAATGACGTATCTCACCATGTTTCTGCTACAACTAAAACGTATTTTGAAGATAAAGACATCGATAGTTTCTGCTGGTCTGCACGTTCCCTGAATTTGGACCGCGTAGAAAACCTTTGGGGAGTATTTGCAAGACATATTTATTGCAATGGAACGCCGTCTGAGGCCGCTCGTGAGCCTAAAGAGAGCGATGCTAGAAGAGTGGGTGACAGAAAATGCAAACGCCTTATTTTATTACTCGTGTTATGATAGAAACTGCGTATGTAACTCCGTCATGATTGTTTATGAGTTATATGCATCTACTACTTTCATAGTAAATTCGATACACTATGCTGCAGACATTGTACTATTACTTTCGTAGGAACGCTGCCTTTATATTGATGTCGACTACTATACAGAGTTCGTAAGAGAGAACAAATAGCACTAAGAAGAACTATTAAATTAAATTTATATACAAAGCTACATCACTAAAGACAACAATTTGCTTCACTCTGGGTTCCACACCCACAAACTACACTCCTGGAAATGGAAAAAAGAACACATTGACACCGGTGTGTCAGACCCACCATACTTGCTCCGGACACTGCGAGAGGGCTGTACAAGCAATGATCACACGCACGGCACAGCGGACACACCAGGAACCGCGGTGTTGGCCGTCGAATGGCGCTAGCTGCGCAGCATTTGTGCACCGCCGCCGTCAGTATCAGCCAGTTGCTCCTGGGGTATCGGCGAGGACCATTCGCAACCGTCTCCATGAAGCTGGGCTACGGTCCCGCACACCGTTAGGCCGTCTTCCGCTCACGCCCCAACATCGTGCAGCCCGCCTCCAGTGGTGTCGCGACAGGCGTGAATGGAGGGACGAATGGAGACGTGTAGTCTTCAGCGATGAGAGTCACTTCTGCCTTGGTGACAATGATGGTCGTATGCGTGTTTGGCGCCGTGCAGGTGAGCGCCACAATCAGGACTGCATACGACCGAGGCACACAGGGCCAACACCCAGCATCATGGTGTGGGGAGCGATCTCCTACACTGGCCGTACACCTCTGGTGATCGTCGAGGGGACACTGAATAGTGCACGGTACATCCAAACCGTCATCGAACCCATCGTTCTACCATTCCTAGACCGGCAAGGGAACTTGCTGTTCCAACAGGACAATGCACGTCCGCATGTTTGGGACTGGATGAAGCGTCGTCTCACGCGGTCAGCACCTCCAGCACGAACGCTGGTCCAACTGAGGCGCCAGGTGGAAATGGCATGGCAAGCCGTTCCACAGGACTACATCCAGCATCTCTACGATCGTCTCCATGGGAGAATAGCAGCTTGAATTGCTGCGAAAGGTGGATATACACTGTACTAGTGCCGACATTGTGCATGCTCTGTTGCCTGTGTCTATGTGCCTGTGGTTCTGTCAGTGTGATCATGTGATGTATCTGACCCCAGGAATGTGTCAATGAAGTTCCCCCTTCCTGGGACAATGAATTCACGGTGTTCTTATTTCAATTTCCAGGAGTGTATTGGTCGAAAACTGAAATCAGGGTTCTACTATAGTTGCGAACATTTATAAATACTAAATCAAACTTGTTCACATTCGCTGTTGTTCCTGTTTCAGCTTTTACGCTATCGCCAAGTGATAAAAATACATCGAATACATACTGGTGTACAGCAAACAGCAACTCACAAGTTCTACGATGAAAATCATAAAAATGTGGGTATAAAATAAATTTCAGGCAATGTCAGTAAAAAACGTATTTGCACACACATTTGCGTCAAGTATATTTTGCACTGACCAGGTTTTCAATTCGAGATACGTACGTATTAACGAGCATGTCAGCGCCTACATACAAACAACGTCAAGAACATATAAACGTAACACAATGTAAGTACAAACGATATGCACTCTTACTTTCACGTAAGTTACTGTATACTCTTATGCATTTTTAAGGGTAATTTCTACATTGGCATTGATCCATACGTGTGCCAAACGGAAAAAGTAGTCACTACAGAAATGTTCAGCCGGCCGCTGTGGCCAAGCGATTCTAGGCACTTCAGTCCAGAACCGCGCTGCTGCTACGGTCGCCGGTTCGAATCCTGCCTCGGGCATGGATGTGTGTGATGTCTTTAGGTTAGTTAGGTTTAGGTAGTTCTAAGTCTGATGACCTCAGATGTTAAGTCCCATAGTGCTTACAGCCATTTGAATCATCTGAACAGAAATGTTTTTGACTCATCAGCAAATTTCTTGAAGCCATATATGAAATTTATTTTGCGCACCGACATACTTTTATTGATTTCATGTTACAACTTACGTGTTGTTTTACATCTCTGTGCCCTCGGTGCTTATTTCTCACCCTTCAGGTAACAGTATACAATGGCTTGAAAGCAGGAACTTGTATGTACTGAATAACAATAAATTTGTAATTTTTATAAAATGTTTACAACAGCTACGGCTCATCTTCTTAACTTTCAACAAACAATTACAGTAATTTTTGTGACATATGTGTTTCACTTATTATTCTTTATGAAGCATTTTCAGAGATTCGCGTACATTATTGCGGTATATAATGCTTTTATTGTTACCCTCTTATTGTTGGATAAGAAACAACTTTTGCGATCGCAGATTTCCTGGGATTAAATTTCTGTTTGGTTCTACCTATAAAATTTTGTGATTTTGTTATTCTGTACGTGCTCTTCTGGAGTCGTACTCTATTTTCCCGTCTGTACCACGATGCCCAGTTTTTGCTGTTTTTGAGCTCATTTCCTTAGAACACTTGATTTTCGCTTTACGTTAGTAAAGTCACGCTTGATAGGACATTAGATGGTGTACATCTAGAGCTATCTGCACTCGTCAATAAACCAGCAGCAATGATCAGCATGACACTGAAAACTGAACACATTTTAGCAACAACGCCGAAATGTACACATAAAAAAGATCATCAACAACTAAAAGACACTAATAAATAAAACCTGAAACACAAACACAAAATGGTACAGTACAACACACATGCATCATTACACATTCCACTCAAAACTAGCAAACCTCACAGATACAGAATTTCACAGGGAAATAAACGTTTCTTATCTAACAATACAACAACACGAAAAATTATGTAACGCAATTATTGTGTACTCGAACAAACATGTATTACATACCACCGAAGACGCTTCATAAACAAAAAGAAGCGACGGACGACATCACCAACAATAAATAATTAAAGACTAATCTTTATTTACAGGTTCGCTAACTTTTCATTTCACTGACAGAATACTATACTAAAAATATAATAAACTGGACTGAATACTAAGAACACGGATAACCAAATGTATTTCATGGAAAATCTGATAACTATATGTCAATATGAATACATTCGTTTATTCAATATTAAATATATTTTACAATAAAATAAAAACTAATCATTAGGTGATAGTGCAACAGCATCGAAGTACGTGGGAGAGAGACTGAAAAAGGAGAAACTGTGTCTACTCGAAGCGGAATCCACAAATGCACTCATTCTTTAACTGAAATACAAACGTGAATACAAACATTTTCAAAGAATTATCATAGTCAGTAGGTAACGATCCCATTTTAAGCACTACATATTTATACCGTTGATCTACCAGCCGGTGACAAAGTAGTATGAGGCTAGGAAGCACAATGTGCATTAAAAGGCGCCGGGACAGTACTGAATGTTTGTGATACAGTGATAAGGATATACACTGAAGCGGCAAAGAAACTGGTACACCTGCCTAATATCGTGCTAGGCCCCGTGAGCACGCAGAAGTGCCACAACTCGGAATGTGGGAGTTTGGTGGCAAGCGGAAAAGTTTAAACTCAGAAGAGTGTTCCTAGAGCCATTGTGTAGTAATTCTGCAAGTATGGGGTGGCGCATTGTCCTGCCGGAATTACCAAGTCCATCGGAATGCACAATGGACATGAATGGAGGCAGGAGATCAGACAGGATGCTTAGGTACCTGTCACCTATCAGAGTCGTATCCAGCCGTATCATGGGTCCCATGTCACTCCAGCTGCACACGTTCCACACCATCACAGAGCTTCCACCAGCTTGAACAGTCCCCAGCTGACATGCAGGGTCCATGGATTCATGAAGTTGCCTCCATACCCGTACACGTCAATCCGCTCGATACAATTTGAAACGAGAATCGTCCAAGCAGGCAACATGTTTCCAGTCAACAACAGTCGAATGTCGGTTTTAACGGGTCCAGGCGTAAAGTTTTGTGACGTGCAGTCATCAAGGTTGCGAAAGCCCATATCGATGATGTTTCGTTGGATGGTTCGCACGCTGACACTTGTTGACGTCCCAGCATTGAAATCTGTAGCAATTAGCGGAAGGGTTGCCCTTCTGTCACGTTGAACGATTGTCTTCAGTCGTCGTTGGTCCCGTTCTTGCACAATCATTTTTCGGCAGCAGTGATGTCGGAGATTTGGTTTTAACGGATTCCTGATATTCACCGTGCACTCGTAAAATGGTCGTACGGGAAAATCCACACTTCATCACTACCTCGGAGTTGCTGTGTCCCATCGCTCGTACGCCGACTATAACACCATATTCAAACTCACTTAAATCGTGATAACCTGCCATTGTAGCAGCAGTAACCGATCTAACAACTGCGGCAGACAGTTTTCGTCTTATATAGGCCTTGCCGAACGCAGCGCCGTATTCTGCCTGTTTATATATCTTCCATTTGAATACACACGCCTATACCAGTTTCAAGTAGAGAAGGAAATAGCATATTTCATCAAAATGTGAGGTATCAGAAATAAAGTTAGTGAACTGCTTATAGATGTTGACTCTGAAATTATTGGTATATCGTAACACCACTTAAATAATTTGACAGTTCAGAGGCTTCCTTTATCAGGATACAGATTAGCTGGCTGTTTTTCAAGGAGTTCTTTGCGGGGTGAGGGAGTGGCCATGCACACAAAAAATGGTATTCCATTTGAGTCCATAGACGTATCACGGCACTACAATGAACAGATATTTGAATTTTGTGCAGGGGCAATTGAATTTAGTGAAATTAAACTTCTAATTTTTTTGTTTATAGGTCCCTTAACTCTGGCTTCAGAGCATTTCTGCTCATGCTAGACAGGGTTCTTGATTCAATTTGGAGGAAGTACCAGAAATTTATGAAGACTTCAACATTAATTTTGAATATGATGGTGCAAGAAAAAGGATGTTGGTAGATCTCCTAAATTCATATGATCTGATGCAGATGTGGTGCAGAGAAACAGCAGCACAGCCAAAGACAATATTTTTGATCATTGTTCATTACTAGATGAACATTCTGTTAGTTAAAGGGTGAATGGCCTTTACTCCACGATGCAGAAATGTTAACACTAAAAGGCTTTTAAATTCAAACAAATGTCACATATTATTGCAAACTATGAAGAAAAGTTAATCCTACAGCAGTAGAGAGTTTTTTCTAAAAAGCTCGTCAAGGAACAAGAGTGGCAGGATGTTTATAGTGCCGATAACGTAGACGACAAATACAATGCTTTCCTTAACATATTTATCATGCTCTTTGAGAGATGCTTTCCATTAGAAGGTTCTAAATGGGGTACTAGCAGTAAAAGGCAGCCTGGGGGCTCACTAGTGGGATAAGGATACCATGTAGAAAAAAGCGAGAATTATATAAAATTGTTAGAAGTAATCACTGTCAAGCTGCAGTAGCCCATTACAAACAGTACCCTAAGGTGCTTAAAAATGTTATTTGGAAGGCAAAGAGTATGTGGTACGCAAATAGAATACCTAATTCAGAAGATGAAATTCAAACCATATGGTCAGTTGTGAAGGAAGCGTCTGGTCAGAAGCACAAGGTTGGCGATATAAAGTCACTTTGTAGTACAAATACTTCTGTTATAAATCAGATGTACAGTATTTAATAATCATTTTCTGAGCATTACTGGTAAATTAAACAAAAATTTAGTTTCTACAGGTAATCATATAACACTTTCGCAAATGCCTTTCCGAGACTGATGTCTCTGCGGTACAGACAAGGGGGAGTTTGAGTCATTAATTAAATCACTGAAGACTAAGGACTCTCATGGATATGATGGAGAGCATATCAGAATATTAAAGTACTGTGCTGCACATGTTAGCCCTGTTGTTGTTGTTGTTGTTGTTGTTGTGGTCTTCAGTCCTGAGACTGGTTTGATGCAGCTCTCCATGCTACTCTATCCTGCGCAAGCTTCATCATCTCCCAGTACCTACTGCAACCTACATCCTTCTGAATCTGCTTAAGTATTCATCTCTTGGTCGCCCTCTACGATTTTTACCCTCCATGCTATCCTCCAATACTAAATTGGTGATCCCTTGATGCCTCAGAACATGTCCTACCAACCCATCCCTTCTTTTGGTCAAGTTGTGCCACAAACTTATCTTCTCCCCAAACCTATTCAATACTTCCTCATTAGTTATGTGATCTACCCATCTAATCTTCAGCATTCTTCTGTAACACCACATTTCAAAAGCTTCTATTCTCTTCTTGCCCAAACTATTTATCGTCCATGTTTCACTTCCATACATGGCTACACTCCGTACGAATCCTTTTAGAAATGACTTCCTGACACTTGAATCTATACTCGATGTTAACAAATTTCTCTTCTTCAGAAACACTTTCCTTGCCATTGTCAGTCTACATTTTATATCCTCTCTACTTCGACCATCATCAGTTATTTTGCTCCCCAAATAGCAAAACTCCTTTACTACTTTAAGTGTCTCGTTTCCTAATCTAATTCCCTCAGCATCACCCGACTTAATTCGACTACATTCCATTATCCTCGTTTTGCTTTTGTTGATGTTCATCTTATATCCTCCTTTCAAGACACTGTCCATTCCGTTCAACTGCTCTTCCAAGTCCTGTCTCTGACAGAATTACAATGTCATCGGCGAACCTCAAAGTTTTTATTTCTTCTCCATGGATTTTAATACCTACTCCGAATTTTTTTTTGTTTCCTTCACTGCTTGCTCAATATACAGATTGAATAACATCGGGGAGAGGCTACAACCCTGTCTCACTCCCTTCCCAACCACTGCTTTCCTTTCGTGTCCCTCGTCTCTTATAACTGCCATCTGGTTTCTGTACAAATTGTAAATAGCCTTCCGCTCCCTGTATTTTACCCCTGCCACCTTTAGAACTTGAAAGAGAGTAATCCAATCAACATTGTCAAAAGCTTTCTCTAAGTCTACAAATGCTAGAAACGTAGTTTTGCCTTTCCTCAATCTTTCTTCTAAGATAAGTAGTAGGGTCAGTATTGCCTCAAGTGTTGCAACATTTCTGCGGAATCCAAACTGATCCTCCCCGAGGTCGGCTTCTACTAGTTTTTCCATTCGTCTGTAAAGAATACGCGTTAGTATTTTGTAGCTGTGACTTATTAAACTGATAGTTCGGAAATTTTCACATCTGTCAACACCTGATTTCTTTGGGATTGAAATTATTGTATTCTTCTTGAAGTCTGACGGTATTTCGCCTGTCTCATACATCTTGCTCACCAGCTGGTAGAGTTTTGTGAGGACTGGCTCTCCCAATGCCGTCAGTAGTTCCAATGGAAAGTTGTCTACTCCCGGGGCCTTGTTTCGATTTAGGTCTTTCAGTGCTCTGTCAAACTCTTCACGCAGTATCGTATCTCCCATTTCATCTTCATCTACATCCTCTTCCATTTCCATAATATTGTCCTCAAGTACATCTATTATATCTATATACTCCTTCCACCTTTCTGCTTTCCCTTCTTTGCTTACAACTGGGTTTCCATCTGAGCTCTTGATATTCATACAAGTCGTTCTCTTTTCTCCAAAGGTCTCTTTAATTTTCCTGTAGGCAGTATCTATCTTACCTATAGTGAGACAAGCCTCTACACCCTTACATTTCTCCTCTAGCCATCCCTGCTTAGCCATTTTCCGCTTCCTGTCAATCTCATTTTGGAGACGTTTGTATTCCCTTTTGCCTGCTTCATTTATTGCATTTTTATATTTTCTCCTTTCATCAATTAAATTCAATATTTCTTCTGTTACCCAAGGATTTCTAGCAGCCCTCGTCTTTTTACCTACTTGATCTTCTGCTGCCTTCACTACTTCATTCCTCAGAGCTACGCATTCTTCTTCTACTGTATTTCTTTCCCCCATTCCTGTCAAATGTTCCCTTTTGCTCTCCCTGAAACTCTGTACAACCTCTGGTTCTTTCAGTTTATCCAGGTTCCATCTCCTTAAATTCCCACCTTTTTGCAGTTTCTTCAGTTTTAATCTACAGTTTATAACCAATAGATTGTGGCCAGAGTCCATATCTGCCCCTGGAAATTTCTTACAATTTAAAACCTGGTTCCTAAATCTCTGTCTTACCATTATATAATCTGATACCTTTTAGTATCTCCAGGGTTCTTCCATGTATACAAATTTCTTTCATGATTCTTAAACCAAGTTTTAGCTATGATTAAGTCGTGCTCTGTGCAAAATTCTACCAGGCGACTTCCTCTTTCATTTCTTAGCCCCAATCCATAGTCACCTACTACGTTTCCTTCTCTCCCTTTTCCTACTAGCGAATTCCAGTCTCCCGTGACTATTAAATTTTCGTCTCCCTTCACTATCTGAATAATTTCTTTTATTTCATCATACATTTCTTCATTTTCTTCGTCATCTGAAGAGCTAGTTGGCATATAAACTTGTACTACAGTAGTAGGTGTGGGCTTAGTATCTATCTTGGCCACAATAATGTGTTTACTATGCTGTTTGTAGTAGCTTACCCGCATTCCTATTTTCCTACTCCTGCATTACCCCTATTTGATTTTGTGTTTATAACTCTGTAGTCACCTGACCAGAAGTCTTGTCGCCCTGCCATCGAACTTCACTAATTCACACTATATCTAACCTTAACTCATCCATTTTCTTTATAAAATTTTCTAACCTACCTGCCCGATTAAGGGATCTGACATTCCACGCTCCGATCCGTAGAACGCCAGTTTTCTTTCTCCTGATAACGTCATCCTCTTGAGTAGTCCCCGCCCGGGAGTCCGAATGGGGGACTATTTTACCTCCAGAATATTTTACCCAAGAGGACGCCATCATCATTTAATCATACAGTAAAGCTGCATGCCAACGGGAAAAAATTACGGCCGTAGTTTCCCCTTGCTTTCAGCCGTTCGCAGTATCAACACAGCAAGGCCGCTTTGGGTATTGTTACAAGGCCAGATCAGTCAATCATCCAGACTGTTGCCCTTGCAACTACTGAAAAGGCTGCTGCCCCTCTTCAGCAAACACACGTTTGTCTGGCCTCTCAACAGATACCCCTCCGTTGTGGTTGTACCTACGGTACGGCTATTTGTATCGCTGAGGTTCGCAAGCCTCCCCACAAACGGCAAGGTCCATGGTTTATTCCTTCCTTCACAACTGAGAATATGGTTTTAATTTCATGTATGTAGCCATATTTGTAATTTTTCCTTTAGGAATGGTCAGTTTCCTGAACGATTAAAGCATTCAGTAGTAAAGCCGCTCTTTAAAAAGGGAGAAAGGGTTAATGTAGATAATTTTAGACCTTGCTAAAGTCATTGAAAAAGCTCTGTATGTAAGGATAATTGCTCATTTTTTATCACACGATTTGCTATCATAGGTACAGTTCGGCTTTAGAAGTCGTTTAACAACTGAAAATGATATATTCTCTTTTCTCTGCGAGGTACTGGATAGTTTAAACAAATGATTTTGTACGCTAGGCGTGTTTTTTGATTTAACTACGTCGTTTGATTGTCTTAATCACAAAATATTGCTCCAGAAGTTGGACCATTACAGAGTACAGGCAGTAGCTCACAATTGGTTCACCTCTTACTTTAGCAACAGACAGCAAAAGGTCATTATTCACAATGTTGAGAATGACTGTTATGTGGGGCTGAGAGTGATATGCTCAAGGGGGCGTGGGTGGGGGGGGTGGTTTCCCAGGGATCAGTGTTGGGGCCACACATGTTCCTTATTTATATAAATGTAATGCCATCTCGTATTATGGGTGACACTAGCTTGGTAGTAAAGGATGTTGTGTGCAACAATGGCTCGGTTTCAAATAGTGCAATTCATGACTTAAGGATGTTGTGTGCAACAATGGCTCGGTTTCAAATAGTGCAATTCATGACTTAAGTTCATGGGCTGTAGAAAATAAACTAACGCTAAATCACAGTAAGACTCAGTTTTTACAATTTCTAACACACAATTCAACAAACCCTGACGTTTTAATTTCACAGAATGGGCATGTGAGTAGTGAAACTGAGCAGTTCAACTTTCTAGGTGTTCAGGTAAATTTAAACTGTCGTGGAAAGCCCACGCTCAGGATCTTGTTCAAAGACTTAATGCTACCATTTTCATTATTCGAACGGTATTTCAAGTAAGTGATCTTTCGACACGAAAATTACTCTACTTTGCTTATCTTCATTCGCTTATCATGTATGGCATTATATTTTGGGATAAATGTTCCCGTTCTAAAAGGATATTTTTGGCTCAGAAACGGGCAGTTCGGGCAATAAGAGGAGTAAGTTCGCGAACCTCTTGTCTACCCCTTTTCACCATCTGGGTATTTTGACATATATATTCCTTACTGTCATTTATTGTACATCTACATCCATACCCGCAAGCCACCTGATTGTGTGTGGCGGAGGGTACATTGAAGACCTCTATCAGTTCTCCCTTCTATTCCAGTCTCGAATTGATCATGGAGAGAAAGATTGTCTCTATCTCTCTTCTATCAACCCTGTCTGCTACGGATCCCACACCGGTGAGCAGTATTCAAGCAGTGGGAAACAAGTGTACTGTAACCTACTTCCTTTGTTTTCGGACTGTATTTCCTTAGGATTCTTCCAATTAATCTCAGTCTGGCATCTGCTTTACCGACGATTAATTTTATATGGCCATTCTATTTTAAATCACTCCTAATGCATATTCCCAGGTAATTTATATAATTAACTGCTTCCAGTTGCTGACCTGCTGTATTGTAGCTAATTGATAAAGGATCTTTGTTTCTGTGTATTCGCAACACATTGCACTTGTCTACATTGAGATTCAATAGTGATTCCCTGCACCATGCGTCAATTCGCTGCAGATCCTCCTGCATTTCAGTACAATTTTCCATTATTACAACCTCTGGATATACTACAGCATCATCCGCAAAAAAGCTTCAGTGAGCTGCCGATGTCATCCACAAGGTCATTTACATATATTGTGAATGCAACGGTCCTACGACACTCCTGCGGCACACCTGAAATCACTCTTACTTCGGAAGACTTCTCTCCATTGAGGATGACATGCTGCGTTCCGTTATCTAAGAACTCTTCAATCCAATCACACAGTTGGTCTGATAGTCCATATGCTCTTACTTTGTTCATTAAACGACTGTGGGGAACTGTGTCAAACGCCTTACGGAAGTCAAGAAGCAACGATATCAACTTATTCCCAAGAATAAGCAGCTTTCACTCGGTTAATACTCGGCAGAAATCAAACCTGTATTTGGATCGGACTTCCTTGAAGACTTGTGAAGAAAGGTTTGCAGCATACTGCTGCACCCATTTTCAGCAGGCTACCACCCGAATTCAAAAATCTTACGAGTAATCCACCCCCTTTCAAATCGAATTTGAAGAATTTCCTCATTGATCACTCCTTGTATTCTATCGAAGAGTTCCATGAAAAATTAAGCTGATTCTTGTTGTATTGTTTATTTCTTTTAGTTAAATTTATGGCTTGACTTTTTCCGGTTCATATACATTTTATTTTTATATGTTATTATTTTTATGTTGTAATTTCATGTACTGATATATTCCATGACCTTGGAGATCTGATACTCAATTTGGTCCTACGAAGCTTGACGTGTGAATAAACAAATATAATTGACGCTTCATTGTATAGCGTGGTCTGAAATAGCAGGCACATCTTCCCAAAGATTGGCGTCCCAACCAGCGACCGGCAGTGCGTTATAAAACATGACCATTGCGGAGTACGATAGCGTCGCATGCGCATGACAATACGGAATGCACAGCGGCTCTCCATACTTCGGGCCAGGGCGTCTAGCATGGCCTGCGGTGATGCCTGCCACCGCAATGAGGCGGCGGCTCAGCTAGGTCTGCAGCGTGCTAGCCATGTTCTGCGAGGCAGCTGGCTGTTCTGCTCAAGTGATATTCTCATGTTGCTGGTTATGAGTGCCAGTGTTCTTTACATCTGTGATGTTCGATTTTTTGATCACGTTTCACCATCATATGCACAGCTATCCCGGCTGCGTGCAGACAAGCGCAGAGATTCCCATACCCCCTGTCTCCTCTAGTGTCTTATCAATGAACATTGTTCCTCTTACATGTATTCTATCTTAAAGCTCTTGTCTGAACAACATGGCACGAACACGAACAACAGGCAGAAAAACCCCGTTCCCATCGGACCAAAATCTTTTCTGTCCCAATTCATCGCTCAGTCACTTTCTCGAAGTCTTCGCAGTGGCGGGAACCCGACGCTGGAATAACCTCCAGCATTACATTAGAAAACTGAATATCGTCTCCAGTTACAAAAGACGGGTAATGACCTATCTACTATAGCAACAATAATGATTACCATTGTCTCTTTACGCATTCGTTACCCGTGTACACTCTTACTTCCAACCTTCCCAGTATTCTTAGTCAAGGCAGTCTCCCTAAATTTCCTTTCGCCAGTAAACATCTGCTTCGTGCACCTATAAATTCCTTTTATGTCTGATACTATCTTTATTGTTATTATTGTCATTATTATTATTATTAGAGGTAGCAGATGCAGTGGTACAAATACTGCCACTAATAACTTTATTACTCCATGATATTATTAACTCGTACTGCCATTTCTAACACTAAAATCATTTCAGTAGTATTTGTCATATTAAAAGTCTTGGGTAACTGCGGTGAAATAATGTGTGAAATGCTCGTCCGACATAAAAATTCTTTTTACGTCTGATACTGTCATTATTGTTTGTGATGTCCAACCCCTGTACATCGGGATTTTGTGTGTCTGACGCTCCGAATTTCGCAGCGAGTGTCTGGGCAGCGCCGTTTTAGGAGCACCCACCCACCATACACTCTCTTCCCTACGTATGTTATTATTATTATTATTATTATTAGTAGTAGTAGTAGTAGTATTAGTGGTAGCAGGTGCAGTGGTACCAATACTGCCACTAATAACTTTATTAGTTCATAGTATTATTAACTCGTACTGCCATTTCTAACACTCAAACCAGAGTACTATTTGTCATATTAAAATTCTTATTTCTTGGGTAATTACGATGAAACAATGTGTGAAATGCTGGTCCGACGTAAGACAGGGCCTAAATGCCCTAAGAAAATCAGGTTAAATAAATAAATAAAAATGCCAGCTCCTTGATGTCAGGAATTGCCTTCTATCTAATGGAACGAACGTTGACATGCACCACGATAACGTCGCACATTCTCTGCTGTGCGCAGCAGCCGTCATAACATACGTAGGGCAGAGAGCGTGCAGTGGGTAGGGGCTCCTACAACGGCGCTGCCCAGACACTCGCTGCGAAATTCGGCACGTCAGATACACAAAAGCCCCATGTACGGGAGTTGGACATCACAAACACATTACCAAAAATGGCTCTGAGCACTATGGGACTTACAAGCGGAATGTCCCCTGAAGACAAGTAAGCGATAGTACTACAGTGAGGAAGGAAAACTATTGTGGGCGAAAGTTAATGCTTGGTTTTGGAAGCTCACCACTACACCTGTTCTTCCTTACGCTGATGTGTCCAGGAATACATTAGTGAGTGATTGATTTATCGATGTAATGCTCTTTAGTAAGGTTCCTTAAGTTTCGTATCCTAGGGGGCATACACGTTTTCCTAGGGCTATCCTTTTAAGAGCAGGCAGAGTATTTGTGTAATCGGCAGACACCATACCGCTCGCTAGTATCTGTATAGCACAGCCCGTAGCACAGCACAGCACAGCAAATAACTCAGCTGTTAGAGTGGACTTTAGCATGAGACGTTTGCTTTGCTACCGCAACGTGAGTTTACATTCTGGTGAACAATCTGTTAAATCCATACTGAAGGAGAAATCTGTGTGGTATTCTTTGTTAGGCACACTATAAAGCAACCTATTTATGCCATCCTAAATTAATTATCTTTCTAACTGAGTGAGCTGATTTAAATTCACTGTATTGATCGATTATGAAAAGCGCACTTAAGTATGACTAGTTGCAGTAGCAGAGTAATTGAAGCAGCCCACTTGACTTCGACATCTGCAGATAGTAAGAAACTAATGGATTAAATGCACCAGCTTTAGGACTATAATTAAAATATATTCTAATTGCTTTTATATAATAACGAATTACACATTCTGGATCATAACTAAAGTAAAAATGCTGTTTTTTACAAAATTTCTCAATACGTTATTAACAACTAATACCTTTCAACGATAAAATAAACAATAAAATACCCATTGATAATCTCATCTTCCCTTTCTGTTTGTTCATTAATTTGAGAAGAACGGAATATAGGGAATTGCAATTTTGGTGGGGTGGGTTAGTGCATACCAGTAAACCAACAATTCTGTAAAGTATTCAACTCCAATGAACGAAACAGCTTCAAACGTCTGATTACAAATGAATTTTCAATATTTGAAGTTCTGCACAGATGAGGGAAAAAGTTTTGAAATGGTTTGAAATTATGCTCCAAGTTCGTTGGAGTCACTGCGTTTCTCATTATGAAACACTGGATGTCTGGGTAACTTGCGGTCCATTTTAAGCACAAAAAGTTTTTTAACGCATCTAAATGTTTATTCGTCATATTTCCTGAACTATGTGTCGCACAATGATATGATTTTGCAGGTACACTCCGTGGTATACGTGGATACGATATGCAAACTGTATCCTGAGTAGATTTAGTGGTAAACAAGTAATAAATTAAAACGCCTCGTGTGGTGCTGCAGTTTTACTGCATAAACAGTGGAAAAAAGTAAACGATAAACTTTTTTCCTTTCATCATTTTGTGCGCATTAACGGCGCGAAAAAGTTTCGTAACAGTTTTAAAACTGTATAAAGTTTGCCTGGAAGTCGCAGATGTTATTCTCAAATGAAATTTTTCTTGCCCCCGAAAGCCTTTAGATAGGCAGTCTGCAACAGGCACGAGTTCCTGCTGTCAGGATAGACGCTTCGAAATATAGCCAATTTCTGGGCAGCGATCACGTTGTTCGTGGTACTGGCTGTAATGTGACTTCCAAGTTGCTTTCCACGAGTAGGCAATATCAGCAAGCGTGCCCAAAGACTGTGACTAGGCAGCACTGGACCAGCCATCTAACAGTCATGACTCTGACATTTAAACCTTCATTTTCTGATGCTCATGATCAAAGTTTTAAGTGGCCTTCCAGCTTTCGTTCAAATGTCTCACTTCAAGCATAGCAAAAAAAGCACATGAGCACAATGGAATATCTTGAGTAAATTTCAACGGCTGTTTTCATTTCACGAACAAAATGCAAAAAAAATGTAATACGCAATATTTCTACTAACTGTGAATGAAGAAAAAGTGTTCTTCCTCTTTTTATTAAACTTGCATCTCTGCTTGCCAGACTACACTCGCAACTCAGTTTATAGACTGTTCACCGACCAGGTCTAATGAGGTACTCATTTTCTGGCCTTGTTGACACGTGGAAACAAAGGCCTTGGATGAGACGACCTTCCCTCAGACTTAATTAGATCCTTGGGAGAGCCAGCCATGACAAAACTATCCCATATAGTATGGAAGATGTTTGAGACAGGAGAAATACCTTCAGACTTCATGAAGAATGCAATGATTTTAGTTCCAAAGAACGCAGTTGCTGACATGTGAACACTACCGAACCATCAGATTCATAAGTAATAGGTGCGAAATACTAACACGAAACTGGTTGAAGCCGACCTCGAGGAAAATCAGTTTAGGTTACTGAGAAATGAAGGATCATGTGGGGCAATACTGATCCTATGTCTTATCTTAGAAGACAGGATGAAGAAAAGCAAAACGACATTTATAGTACTTGTAGATTTAGAGAAACCTTTTGACAGTATATGATATATACTCCTCGAAATTCCTTAGGTACTGGCAATAAAAAGCGATGAGTGAGAGGTTATTTACAAACTACGCAGAAACCAGTGTAATGAATGTATAAACTTATTAACAGAACTTTTCACAAATTCGAAGTAAATCCTGTAGAATTACATGACAGGATCGATTCTCCTGAAATGTGTGTGTACAACAGGATTTCTTACATTTTCAAAACAACTATTATAATCAGTCTGATGGCCTAGCTACGGGTTCACTTCTTTGCCCTACACTATCTGAAATTTTCATGGACAATTTAGAACAAATTTTCTTACAAAAAGAGGCACTGAACTGCACAGTTAAATACTGGTTCTGATATATGGATGACAAACTACACTACTACAATATTTAAACTCGCAACATAAGAAAATTCAGTTTTCACTGGAGAAGGGAGAATCTTTTAAAAATGTCTTTCATCTGTATTATTACAAGAAGACAATTATTTAGAATTTACGAAACAGAAGTGTAGACCATCAAACATTTCGCTTCCAGCAATGGCTACAGTTTTGCCCTGATTGATAATATACCACGAAAAAAATTACGCCGCTTTCTACCTTGGCCAACAGCAATCACTCAGTAGTTACAAAGCCTCACGCAAAATCCCGTCTATTGGCAACAATAGACGGGATTAAAGGATCGTAAGCACAGACCTGCATTTTATAATATCAGTGGCATATCAAAAATTTTATTCAATTAAAGCCCTTGGCACATAGTTTTGAGCGCAAAATAACATGCAAGCCGTGTGAAACAGTACATATTGGTCAGTTAGGCAGAGCTGTAGGAATTAGGCTACTTGACCATGAGAGAAACTGGAAATCAAAGAAGAAATATTCAACTTTCGCTGGTCATTATTTTACTCAAAACCATTCATACACTCCTGGAAATGGAAAAAAGAACACATTGACACCGGTGTGTCAGACCCACCATACTTGCTCCGGACACTGCGAGAGGGCTGTACAAGCAATGATCACACGCACGGCACAGCGGACACACCAGGAACCGCGGTGTTGGCCGTCGAATGGCGCTAGCTGCGCAGCATTTGTGCACCGCCGCCGTCAGTGTCGGCCAGTTTGCCGTGGCATACGGAGCTCCATCGCAGTCTTTAACACTGGTAGCATGCCGCGACAGCGTGGACGTGAACCGTATGTGCAGTTGACGGACTTTGAGCGAGGGCGTATAGTGGGCATGCGGGAGGCCGGGTGGACGTACCGCCGAATTGCTCAACACGTGGGGCGTGAGGTCTCCACAGTACATCGATGTGGTCGCCAGTGATCGGCGGAAGGTGCACGTGCCCGTCGACCTGGGACCGGACCGCAGCGACGCACGGATGCACGCCAAGACCGTAGGATCCTACGCAGTGCCGTAGGGGACCGCACCGCCACTTCCCAGCAAATTAGCGACACTGTTGCTCCTGGGGTATCTGCGAGGACCATTCGCAACCGTCTCCATGAAGCTGGGCTACGGTCCCGCACACCGTTAGGCCGTCTTCCGCTCACGCCCCAACATCGTGCAGCCCGCCTCCAGTGGTGTCGCGACAGGCGTGAATGGAGGGACGAATGGAGACGTGTCGTCTTCAGCGATGAGAGTCGCTTCTGCCTTGGTGACAATGATGGTCGTATGCGTGTTTGGCGCCGTGCAGGTGAGCGCCACAATCAGGACTGCATACGACCGAGGCACACAGGGCCAACACCCGGCATCATGGTGTGGGGAGCGATCTCCTACACTGGCCGTACACCTCTGGTGATCGTCGAGGGGACACTGAATAGTGCACGGTACATCCAAACCGTCATCGAACCCATCGTTCTACCATTCCTAGACCGGCAAGGGAACTTGCTGTTCCAACAGGACAATGCACGTCCGCATGTATCCCGTGCCACCCAACGTGCTCTAGAAGGTGTAAGTCAACTACCCTGGCCAGCAAGATCTCCGGATCTGTCCCCCCTTGAGCATGTTTGGGACTGGATGAAGCGTCGTCTCACGCGGTCTGCACGTCCAGCACGAACGCTGGTCCAACTGAGGCGCCAGGTGGAAATGGCATGGCGAGCTGTTCCACAGGACTACATCCAGCATCTCTACGATCGTCTCCATGGGAGAATAGCAGCCTGCATTGCTGCAAAAGGTGGATATACACTGTACTAGTGCCGACATTGTGCATGCTCTGTTGCCTGTGTCTATGTGCCTGTGGTACTGTCAGTGTGATCATGTGATGTATCTGACCCCAGGAATGTGTCAATAAAGTTTCCCCTTCCTGGGACAATGAATTCACGGTGTTCTTATTTCAATTTCCAGGAGTGTAAATCCATGCTCAGTTAATCTGACTCAAGTTTTCCTTGGTGTCATTTTAGCAGACTACGTGGATGAATTTTTATACAAGGATATGATTAGCTCCTTCCCACAATGTCGTGCTACCAAGAAGCAAGAGCTTCGTCTCTAGCAATCTACATGTACAGAAATGGTGGATTTCCCAACTTCTTCATGTATATGCAACGCTTATCTGTAAGTGGAGTAGGAACTAAAATGACGCGGCAGTTATTTCTTAATTTCGTAGTCTGAAGTATTATCATACTAAGATAGTGGATGTCATATTTATAAAAATATATTTTATATCTCTGTATATACATTACGGCAATGGTTTGGCGCTGGTAATTACTCTAATTAAAGTATTCGACTTAAAGCACCTGCAACTATTTCATTTAATTAGACGGTAATTATTTCATTTCAATTTATAGTGCTGTTGTTTTGTTTTCTACGAGTGTTTTTGACATTTTTCGCATACCATTTAGTTATTAAAACAGAATATATGTTATGAACATTCTGATTAATAAAGAACCAATTATGAAAATTATATGAAGCACCAAGTTCTCACCTAACCCATTTCTTGAACTATTCATCCCTTCTGCAATAAAAGAACTGTCAAAGATCATTTGGACTCTGAACGCTAGCACAATTGTGCACTACTGTAAGTCTGACGTGGTGCGTAATATTAGGTAAGTGTCAATACTGCATTAAATCGTATGTATATTCTTGCAGACGTTCGAAACTTAACAGTTTAAGAATAATGGTCGTTCTTTTCCAAGTATAGAAGCACATTTTATGCACGAAACAGTACAACCAACCCTATGAGAACAACAGACAATATGAGAGCATTATGGTCGGTGCAGCAGCAGACATAATAGCGATTTGACGATTCTACTTGTAATGGGCGTAGCAATAAACTGACTTGCTTCTTACAAGTGTGAGCGACGAAACTACGATATGAAGAGATGTCTTCTTTACCCTCAGATTGTCCTCCTCTGTTCGGGAGTAAATGTCACCTAGCGCACTCTGCTAGAATACGGCCACTCTCAAA
This sequence comes from Schistocerca gregaria, assembly GCF_023897955.1. Lineage (NCBI taxonomy): Eukaryota > Metazoa > Arthropoda > Insecta > Orthoptera > Acrididae > Schistocerca > Schistocerca gregaria. Next base: position 656,008,243 of record NC_064922.1, read on the forward strand.
CTAAACGAAAATGGAACTCCCTATATTGTCTACAATACATTAGTTCCTCTACACATGTTTCAGCAGCATGACAGTCAATACTCTTGACACGCGTGAAAAATTACATCAGTGCAACAGGGCAACTTTACAGATCTGTCATAATTTTGAGAGAAATAAGCTACCATGAGAAACTTTCAGTTTTCGACTTATGTTTCCTGAGTACTGTTTCACTTGTCATTTAATGTCACAATGATTGGATAGGTTATCAATGGAAAGCAAAATAGCAGAAAGATTCTGTCACAAAGGGATTGTGATTTGTCAAGTTCGGATCACATCAGCAGAGTTAGAACGAAGGCTACATTTTATACCATCCAATAGTATCGTGTCAAGCACGGTGCAGTTGATACCAAGTTCCTGTTTGACGACTACTTTACTTTTTGCTGCTGTGTACAATTATATACCGACGAATTACAACCAACCCTCTAACATCGAGCTCAACCTCCGTTACCACTCAAAACAGTCGAAATTATTTGTGGTATAGATACCTTGCCGGAGGTTGATTGTCCCATTCGTTCACGTCCAGGAGATAATAATATACAGTATTATGATCGGTTAATATAAAAGAAGTCCCAGGAGGAGTGGTCAGTGATTAAGTCTAGTAAACATGGGCTCTAAAATGCATAACTTTTTGAGCTATGATCATTTCTTCATCTTGCATAATGTGAAACAAATCCCTTCTGCTGCTAGCTCTTTGCCTTTCGCCTTTTTTGAGGAGCCAGTATGACATGGGATCTAAAAGAATCTCTTAAAGGCTATGAGGACTTGTTCAGTAGAAGAGATGTGTTACACAATAGCGAAGATGAACGAGTGCTCAAAACTCTTAAAGTATGCAGTTTAGAGTCCATGTTTATTAGACTTTTTCTGCTACAAATAGTCGTTCTTGTCATACCCGTGAATACTGGCCGTTCCCCGTGGGACAGCACGTATAATTGAAATCCGATAAATCATGGGGCAGGACAGAAGCTGAAACTCAAAACACTTTTGCACGAGTCGAGTTTCGCACGATACGATAATGACCTGCTCCGAAATTATATGCCCGATACCGAAGCCATGTCTCCGAAATATCCTTTCTTTCAGGAGTGAGAGTTCTGCAAGGTTCGCAGGAGAGCTTCTGTAAAGTTTGGAAGGTAGGAGAGGGATACTGGCAGAAGTAAAGCTGTGAGTACCGGGCGTGAGTCGTGCTTCGGTAGCTCAGATGGTAGAGCGCTTGCCCGCGGAAGACAAAGGTCCCGAATTCGAGTCTCGGTCGGGCACACAGTTTTAATCTGCCAGGAAGTTTCAATAAACATGGGCTTAGTCTGCAGCTACCACAATGCTTCGTACAAGACGCGGAAAGAGGTCCCAGTGAAACACAGCAGAAGTACCACCATAACTCAATGTTGTAACCACAAGCCTACGGCTGCCCCGTTTTGCATCTTTATATCAGCCGTTCTACTAGAACAGATCACCGCAGCCTGACCAACGACGTATTGTAGCAAGAATCATAATCCATCCCGTCTACGGACTCATTTTCAATATTCAGTAGTTCAATCGCGATGTTCCCGGACTCACTGCACTTGTAGCTACCGACGTTATTATTACGCAACAAGGGTACAGATTCTGACTGTAAGCGTGCTACGAATTCTGTGCTCTAAGACGGGTGTGCCTTCTCCATGTTCGTAGAGCACTGTCAGTTAAGTACGGATTGCTGCCTATCCAGCTTAACAGAGTAAGTACTACAAGTACTTGGACGCTCTGAATTCTTGGAAATATTAAATACTACCACGTTCAGAATCGACCGATTTCAAGTCTGTAAGAAGCAGTTATCACGACTAAGAAGCAACAAGACACCAGCTAATAATTTTCTATGCAGTATGGAGACATATTCATAGTGGATGGGCGTGTAATGCTTATGCAACCGAGAAAATTTCCGTAATGCTAATATTCATGGAAGTCGCAAAGAACACTTATACTACAGAAAAGAGTTTTCAAAACGGATTCTGATATCTTTGCACACCGAATCAGACATGTGTGGATTATTCCCTTGAACTTACAAAATGTTACTCCTAAGACACGCTGTTACTGGCACGTATCTTCCGTTCCTTTTGATATGCCTCATAGAAAATGTGTATAGTTGAAGTTGTACCGCACACTTTCATCAGAGAAACAAAAATGTACAAAACAAAAGAGTTTACGCTCTCGTCTCCATCTGTACTCTGCAAATCACAGAAAAGTGGTTGACGAGGGATTTGTTTATTGTGCCATCTGTTAAGCAATCATCATGCTACATTTGATAACTGAGTGTAAATGATAATTCCCTTAGCATATACTCGAAGGGTACAATATTTTCACTGTTCTTAACATGCATGATTTTTCATTTATTTAAAGCAAATGCGTGTACAGGTTTGATAACTGATCTAAATCTGACTGTGAATTACTATAATTAGGAAATTCCTGGAACCGATCACAAATATGGCTGGTAACCAGTACCATCCTATTTTAGTAGCCTAAAAGTGGTATTGGAATGAATGCTCTTATAAAGTAAGAAGCAATGAAACTGGGTTGCACACCTCGAAACCTGGCTTTCACAACATGTGTGGATAGCGCGTCTACGTTTTAGATAATCGATGTTATACGTTCTTTCCTGTGGAGGCAATCAATTTTTTAAAAATTTGTTTTAGCATAATATGTTCAAGAATTGTGCGAAAGAATATGTCAGTGACGAAGGCGATAATTCTGTAGATAAATCCTAATTACATTTCTATAGATGAGTGTAGGCACAGTCCTCTCTCAGTTGGGTGGAACAGTCACCTTTCACAGATCTAGTGCAAACATTGGTGAATCACGATATACGCCGTGGCAATCGTTGCAAGCGTTTGGGTTTGGCGGATGCCTAGAGAATATCGCCTGCCATAATGTATGGTTCCAATAATGTTCAGAGGAGGTGATGTTACGGTATGGGGGGTGTTTCTCGTGATTTGGGGTGTGGTTCACTTACTGTGCTAATATGAACACATCTGATAGCATTGTGTACTGTGTACGCAGAGGTTCAAATGGTTCAAATGGCTCTGAGCACAATGGGACTTAACAGCTTAGGTCATCAGTCCCATAGAACTTTGAACTACTTAAACCTAACTAACCTAAGGACATCACACACATCCATGCCCGAGGCAGAAATCGAACCTGCGACCGTAGCAGTCCCGCGGTTCCGGACTGAAGCGCCTAGAACCGCACGGCCAACACGGACGACTGTATGCAGAGGAAAAATTCGGATACGATGATTGTTAGAACGACGATGCACTCAGTCACAAAGCAGCACCTGTGAGGCAATGGTTTTGGTCAATAACATATCTGAAATGGACTGGCCTGCTCCGACTCTCGACCTAAACCCAACGAAACAGCTTTGGGCTTAGTTAGGAGGTCGACAACGCTCCAGAGCTCAGCATCCTACATCACGACAGTGTCTTTTTTCGGCTTCTGAGGAAGGATGGGGTGTCATTCCTCCAAAGACGTTCAGACACCTCATTGAAAGTGTCCCCAGCAGAGTTCAAGCCATCACGCAATGAGATGACAAAAGTAATGGGTTACATCTTAACACAGTGTCGGACCTATTTCAGCCTGGCACAGTGCTGAAACTCGATAAGATATGGACTCAGCAAGTCGTTGGAAGTCCTCTGCACAAATGCTGATCCATGCTATGTCTACAGCCATCCATAATTGTGAAAGTGTTGCCGGTATACGGTTTTGACACGAACAGATGTCTCGACTGTGTCCCATGCATGTTCGATGGGATCCATATCGTGTGATCACGATGGACAACTCATGCACTCTTATTGTCCAGAATGTCCTTCAAACCAATTGCGAACATTTGTAGCTTGGTGACATGGCGCATTGCCATCCAAAAAATTCCATCGTCGTTCATGTACATGAATGCCTGCAAATGGTCTCCACTTAGGGGAAGAAAACCATTTCCAGTCAATGACCAGTTCAGTTGGACCAGAGGACACAGTGAATTCCATGTGAACAGAGTCCATAGCATTATGGAGGCACTATCTGGCTCTACAGTGAATTCGCGCCTGGCTTCATTTTATGGATGACAGTGCGCGACCGCATCGAACAGCTTAGATGGAGGAGCTCCTGGAAGGAGAACATACGGCGAATGGATTGGCTTCTTGATTCCCCCGACTTAAAGCTCGTCGAACACGTGTGGAATGCGTATTCATCCGCGCTGGTGTTCGAATTCAGCGTTGTACTACGAGGACTCCTTACCAGGATAGGAGCACGTTACAGAGCAAGCATTGTCGTCCGTGCTGGAGAAGGTGCACAGGTGGTTACACACCCTGTTAAGAACCGCATCCTGCCTATTGTAATGTCCTCGGGACCATCATAAATCATGCAGGTACCATCTTTGAACAGAAGAGCTGTTTCTGTTCACATCATTATATCTTTCAGTTACCTTCTGTACTATATTGTGGCAGTTATTTATATGTATGATCCAAGTTTCATCGAGGTATGTTACTTGACAGTGGCACATCATGGGGAAGTTACTTTTGTCTTTACGTTTTACACACCAGTGTATATAGAATGCCTGATTAGATGTAAGAGAGGGCCTGATGGCCCTAATCTTGCCAGGTAAAATAAATCGATGAATGAAAGAAATAGCTTTTAAAAAATCCCTTCAGGAGAAAATCAAGCTACAACCAAGAAAAGGGGTGATGGCTTCTTCCAAAGCGACACGTGTTTCATGAACCTTCAGTGTAGTTAGAAGTTTGCATTTTGGTTCTTCGCCTCGAAAATCACCTCGTGGTCCTTCTGGAAATGCGTTACCCGCAATGATTCCTTGTCCGAAGAAAGAGGATGAATTCATGTGTACCGTGTAAGAAGAATATAGGGGCGTCGCAAAATTTGATACCCCAAAGAGGAAGCATGTGTGACTGTGTCGTGCGCAGAATGAGCAGGGGGCGTTGCGAAGGAAAGACAGCCCCCTGGGCAGCTACCCGCGACGCTTTGTCCGAACACCCTCCCGTAACCTCGTCACAAGACTTTGGTACTTTGGTTGTATTCTACTGTGGCGGTTTTCCCCTTACGAGCACAATCTGTTCGCACGGCACCATGGCAGTTCCCGGAAACACCGGCATCACTTTCGCCTCCAGTCTGATACGCTCGTCTTGTATACTAGGAACTCCACTTCTTCTGCGACTCCAGACTTTTCACAGAGAGATGTTATGTAACGTCTTTCAGATCTTCTGACCACAATGGAAGCGCGTGCGCCACATTTCAGTGAATAGCAAAACTGCAGACTTACGCTATCTGGTTAAAGTATTCGGGCATTAATATGGGATATGTCCAACGTTTTCTTTTACACTGAGGGGACAAAAGTCGTAGGATAGCGGTATGCATATACACAGGTGGCGGTAGCACGGCGACACACAAGGTATAGAAGGGCAGTGCATTGGCGCAGCTGTCATCTGTATTCAAGTGATTCACGTGAAAAGTTTTCCGACGTCATTATGTTGAAATTAATACTTTAAATGATCCTATTATTTCATTATACAGCAAAATCTCTGTATTTCGCTCTTAAAATCACTAATTGCTCTCACAAATAAATTATATTGTGTTTACAGAAGTATTTTTTGATACTCTGTTTCTAAGTTAAAGTATGGTTTCCGCCTGGTTCCTTAAAAAGCGTACCATTGGAGTATTAGTGTGTATTAATTTATCCCTTTTGAAATTTAAATGACATTACAAGTTTTATTATTTGTTGCTGTTTGCCGATTTTATTAATTATCTGCAGCTATAATATTTGGTCGAAGCTGCTTCCGAATTTTTATTTTTAATACTTTTTTCGTGAATGATTTCAGTGTTTCAGCATTTTCAAATAGCTATCTAAAAATAAAGCAACTGGAAGAAGATCAAACGAAACATTATTAGCATTTAGTTGGGAAACGTCAGACAGAAACAAATAAACTTCCACACGATTATCTGCAGTTGTTCACATCACTGCAGGCTTGCTCCACCGGCTTTCCTGTTTAAATGCGCCGGTTAAGCGTTGTGCTTTGGGTCACTTTCCCTGAGTAGTGAGGGCGAGCTGCGCTGCCACATAAAACTTAAAGTCATAACTGTACCCGACTATACACAGTTGAATCTCCGCAGGAAATTAAATCCAATGAGATAATAGCAAATGCGGAAGAATACGCAACGAAATGTTCACATCGGGATTGTTCTTGCCATGAACAGACAGTTGTTGCTGTGGGATAGTCCAAAGACTGGTTTGATGCACCTCTCCATGTATCCAGTGCAAGCCTCTTCATCTCTGAGTAACTACTGCAACCTATAACCTTCTGAATCTGCTTAGAGTATTCATTTCTTGGCCTCCCTCTACAATTTTTAAGCTCCACGATGCCCTTCAGTACTAAACTGGCGATTCCATGATACCTCAGAATGTGTCCTACAAACCGATCCCCTCTTTTAGACATGTTGTGCCATACATTTCTGTTCTCTCCAGTTATATTCAGTAACTCCTCGTTAGTTACGTTATCTACCCCTTTAATCTTCAGCAATCTTCTGTAGCACTACATGTCAAAAGTTTCTTTTCTCTTCTTGTCTAAACTGTTTATCGTCCATGCCTCATTTCCATACATTGCTACACTCCATACAAATACTTTCTGAAAAGCTTTCCTGCCACTTAAGTCTATACTCGATGGTAACAAATTTCCCTTCTTCAGAAACGCTTTTCTTTCCATTGCCAATCTAGATTTTATATCGTCCCTACTTCGACCATCATCAGTTATTTTATTTCATAAATAGCAAAGTTCAGTTACTACTGTAAGTTTATAATTTCCTAATCTAATTCCCTCAGCATCACTTGATTTAATTCGACTACATTTCATTTCCATTCCTTCAACTGCTCTTCCAAGTCCTTTGCTGTCTCTGACAGAATTACAAAGTCATCGGCATTCCCCAAAGTTTTTTTCTTTTCCCTGGCTTTTAATTTCTACTCCAAATTTTTCTTTTGTTTCCTTTACTGCTTGCTCAGTATACAAATTTAATAACATCGGGGATAGCTACAACCGTGTCTAACTCCCTTCACAATCACTGCTTTCCTTTCGTGCCCCTCGACTCTTATAATGGCACCTAGTTTCTGTACAAATTGTAAATAGCCTTTCGCTCCCTGTATTTTACCCCTGCCACCTTCAGAATTTGAAAAAGAGTAGTCCCGTCCAAATTGTCAAAAACTTTCTTTAACTTTACAAATACTAAAACTTAGTCGTAGGGTCAGTATTGCCTCGCGTCTTCCTACATTCCATAAGAATCCCCGAGGTCGGCCTCTACCAGTTTTTCCATTCGCCTGTAAAGAAATCGTGTTAGTATTTTGCAACCGTGACCTATAAATCTGATACTTCGGCAATTTTCATCTGCTTTCTTTAGAATTGGAATTAAGATATTCTCCTTGAAGTCTGAGGGTATTTCGCCTGTCTCATACATCTTGCTGACCAGATGGAAGAGTTTTGTCATGAGTGGCTCTCCCAAGGCTATCAGCAGCTCAAACGGAGTGTTGTCTACACCCGGGGCCTCCTTTCTACTTAGGTCTTTCAGTGCTCTGTCAAATTCTTCACGCTGTACGTATCTCCCATCTCATCTTCACCTACATCTTCTTGCATTTCCATAATATCGCCCTCAAGTACATCGCCCTTGTATAGACCCCCTATAAACTCCTCCCGCCTTTCTCCTTTCCCTTCTTTGCGTAGAACTGCTTTCCATCTGAGCTCTTGATATTCATACCGGTCGCTCTCTTTTCTCCTAAGGCCTCTTTAATTTTCCTGTAGACGGCATCTGTCTTATCCCTAGTGATATATGCTTTTACATCCTTACATTTGTCCTGTAGCCATTCCTGCTTAGCCATAACGCACTTCCTGTCAATCTCATTTTTGGGACGTTTGTGTTCCTTTTCGCTTGCTTGACTGAAGATGAACGGACTGTACCCCAGATAATCCCAAAATGAAATTAGCTCAACTGCAAGAAAGGCAGGTGTAGTATTCATGTGGGACGCAGTGTGGCAAGGTCAGGGCGTGATTCAGAGCGGTGCCGGCTGTTTAGTGATTCACGGGGCAGGACAGCGCGGCTGGCAGTCTGCGTGAGCAGCCGGGCCAGCTCCGCGGGCACGTGTCCGGCCTGTGTGCGGACCTTGAGCCGCGGCGGGCAGCGGGTTGCGAAAAGCCCGGCCCAGGAAATCCCAACACACGGCGCCGCTCGCTCAAGCTCGTCGCCCTTAGCATCTGTCCATTATTGCCATAGATGGCAGGCGGCGACGGGAGGCGTCCTGATGCTTGGAGGTTCCTTTTGGGACCATGTTATCAACATACACTCTCGGCAAAAAATTGGTACTGTACACCCTTTTAGAGGTTTCCAAGACTTCTTGTCGCAACAGTGTCTATCGCGTACATGAAATGATTACATTTAACGGTCAATAGAACAAGCGGTCCTGAAGTTTTATCTGCAGAGTCTAAAAATAACCCCAAAAACTTTTGGTCATACGTAGAATCTATGAACGCTACAAGTCATTCAATACCTTCTCTTGTTGACAGTACGGGTAAAGTAACGGATGATGATAAACAAAAGGCCGAAATTCTAAACCTAGCTTGCCGGCCGCTGGTGGTCCAGCGGTTCTAATGCTTCCGTCTGGAATCGCCCGACCGCTACGTTCGCCGGTTCGAATGCTGCCTCGGGCATTGATGTGTGTAATGTCCTTAGTTTAGTTACGTTTAAGTAGTTCAAAGTTCTAGGGGACTGATGACCTGAGATGTTAAGTCCCATAGTGCTCAGAGCCACTTGAACCATAAACCTAGCTTTCAAAAGCTCTTTTACGCTAGAGGACTGCAGCACCATAGTCCCTTTCATTTACCGAACAGACGCAAGGATGGCTGACATTGTGGTTAGTGTGTCTCGGTTTGTAAGGCAGTTAAGATCCTTAGACGCCAGGAACGTATCTGGCCCAGACGGTATCCCCGTAAGAATACATGTTGACTTTGCTACAAATATAGCACCATTCTTATCCATCATCTGTCAGAGATCATTGGAACAGCGGAAAGTTCCACGGCATTAGAAGAAGGCCCAGGTCACAGCAATTTATAAAAAGGGTAGAAAATCGGATGCACATAATTACCGGCCAATTCCACTGACATCGATTTGTTGTAGAATCATAGAACATATTTTGTGTTCAGGCATAATGACCTGTCTAGACTCTGAGAAGCTCATCTGCAGAAACCAGAACGGTTTTAGGAAACAGCGGTCATGCGAGACACAGTGGCTCTCTTTGTGCATGATAAACATCAGGCTCTAGATTCTGGCTCCCAGGTTGATGCATACCTCGCCTTTTGAAAGGCGTTCGACTCAGTTCCGCACTGTTTCTTGCTCCAAAACGTTTGTGCTTACGGTCTATCCGATGACGTATGCGGTTGGATAGGTAGTTTTGTAACAGACAGAGAGCAGTGTGTCGTCCTGAACGGGGAGACGTCAACAGAAACAAGCGTAACATCAGCTGTGCCCCAGGGCAGCGTAATAGGTCCTCTACTTTTTACGGTTTACATAAACGATCTGGTTGATGGTACTGACAGCAGCATTCGACTGTTTGCCGATGATGCTGTAGTCTACAGGAAAGTAGTATTACACAAAAGTTGTGAACAAATCAATGAGGATTTGCAGAAAACAAATGCGTGGTGTAATGACTGGCGGTTATCTCTCAATATTAGTAAGTGTAGCCTACTGTGTATAACAAAGCGAAAATCCCCATTAATGTACGAGTACAAAATAAATGCCCAGTCTTAGGAAGGGGTAACATCCGTCAAGTATCTGGGTGTGAATATTCGAAATTATCTCAAATGGAATGATCAGATTTCATAAGTAATGGGCAAGTCGAACTCTAGATTGCGGTTTATTGGTAGAATCCTGAAGTGATACAGTTTTTCAACAAAGGAAATTGCTTACAATACGTTAGTTCGTCCAGTCTTAGGGACTGTTCGTCCGTATGGGACCCTTATCAGTTGGGTCTCATTTAAGAGATTGGAAAGTTCCTAAGAAGTGCGGTAAGATTCGTTACTGGTACATTTAGCCGTCGCGAGAGCGTTACAAATCTCATAGAAAGTTTGAAGTGGGATACACTTGCAGACAGATGACGCGCTAACCGGATGGGGTTGCTCACTAAATTCCAAAATCCGATCTTCTCCAAGGATGGAGAGCATATAATATCATTACCAACTTTCAAATCGCGCAATGATCACCATTCAAAGATAAGGGAAATTAGAGCTCGTACTAGGCGTACAGACCGTCGTTTCTCGCTCGTTCGATCCGCGAGTGGAACAAGGGAGAAATATGACTTTGGTGCGAATTGTGCCCTCAACCGCACACCGCTTGGTGGCTGGCGGAGTACCAGGTACCGACCTGTCCTGCAACGCCCCTATTATGTGGTTTAGCCTCCATGGACGGCAATGCAGGTGCTGACTGTGGCATCCGGTCAGTCATGGAGTTGGCGAATACGCCTGCTCGACCTGTCACGTAGTTCTGTAACAATTGTTGGTTGATGAGTCGCACGAATCGCTTCTCGTCCCATCATATCTCACACGTGCTCCATTGGAGACAATTCTGGAGGTAATGCTGGCCAGGGGACGTGCAGAGCACGTCGAGTTTCACGGGCAGTGTGTGGTCGAGCATTATCCTGTTGGAACAACACATCAGTTTCCTGTTACAAGGACGGCAAAAGGACGGGTCTAGCAAATTCAGCACGTGCCTAGCGCTGGTTAGCGTCTGCTCCAGAGTTTTAGGGTATCGATCCCCAGTCCATGAGGCCTGGGATGGGGCCGCTGTGTCTTCGACGAACGCACTCCACGAGACAGCGCTCATCAGATCTACGTCGTAAGTGCAAACGCGAGCAGGCAGAATCTGCTTTCATCTCTGAAGGCCACAACGAGCCGTTCCCTGTGATCCTCTGACGGCATCAGCCGAGCCGTGCACGTCGATGTGGTGTGAGTGGAAGACGGGCTAGAGGTATGCGTGCCCATAGTCCCGGCACGAAAAACCGATCCCCAACAGTTTGTGTTGACAAGTCTGGGCCCACAAGCCCTCTCATCTGTGCTGCGGTAGCTGTGTGATCAGCCACTGCTGCAATTACAATACGACGATCCTGGCGTGCGGCCGTGCTGCGTGGATGTCCAGAACGTCATCTACGTCTGTGAGAATGTTCACGTGACCACTGATACCTGACGCAGCAGGTCCAACTGGCGTGGCAGTTCTCCGAAAGGACCATCCAGCCACTTAGAAGGCCACAATCTGATCCCTTTCAAACTCGCTCAGTTGGTTGTAGGACGCACGAGTGCGTCTCCGTGGCGCCCTTGCCTGCCACCTTCACACATTTGCACCTCACTGAGCCTTCCGGGTGCGAGCATTCCCCATCAAAGGGTAGACACAAATGGCACTCTGATAGCTACATCTGTTGCCGGACGATGTTAAGACCATTATCAGTACCTCTACTGTCCCTGAGGTAGTATATGGTATCATCCGATCAAAATCGATTTGGTCTTTCCAGGTGTACCAATTTTTTCCATCAGTGTATAATGGATCAGGTTTCCAGAGCATACTTTTGAGTTCCTTGCTCTACTCCAGGGGTCTCCAAACTACGGCCCGCGGGCCGAACTCGGGCCGCGAGAGCCGGCAAACCGGCCCGCGTTAGCTGACCGGACATCCCCGGTATCCGGCCCGCCAAATATTTGAGGTGGTACCTATACTGCCAACAATTGAGTTTCGAGGCCTATCGCGACCAATACACCGCGACATTGGCTCTGCTACTCGCTACAAGACTACTTAACTAAACTTATTGTTGCATCGCTTGAAATAACTACGCGTTGACATACTGTACGTCTGTTATGTCTTGCAGTAGTAGTGTTGCTAACAATGGTTTCGAGATTTCGTTAACTTTGCAGGACGCTTTCGTGAAGAATGTACAGTGACATACTTTTCTGCCTGTGAAGTCCGCCAGAATAAAATACGCCAGAATTTCGGTCAGGTAGTCCACCAATCAAAATTATGTAATTTTTGCGATTTCATCTTTCTTTTAGCCTCACATCATGGAGTGCTAGAGTGCTTTAATCCCACTAGGTAGGTCTTGGCCCTTATGACTTCGTGGAAGAGAAAATGTGGCCCACGGACTAAAATGTTTGGAGACCCCTGCTGTACTCTTTACGACTTAATATAACTATGAATGAAAAATAAAATGGTGTTCATATACCAAAAAGTCGACTCCGCCTCGACTGGTCAAGTAAGCAGTTCTTTGTGAGAAGCTACTGTGATCGCAGTGGCGGCTAGTGCGAAATTTTATCAAAGTGCTACAAGGAGATGGCCTATAGCGATATGACTTACAAGGGTAGCACTCGAAATAAAATTGAATATATCAATTTTACTTATGTAGCTTCAACTATATAAATATATTTCAATTTTATAATTTGAGGATTTTCAGGTCAATGTTGATGTTTGTTGGTGTATGTTCGATGTCCATAAAGAGGACACTCAGCGCACAAAAACAAACAACCCGTCACCATCTTACAAACACAGACACATAGAACATACACCCACTTAACACAAACACGCAAAACATACACACGCAAGCACACATGAACACGAAGCACCCACTATAACTAGATTATGGTACACTTTCATTTACAACGACAAATCCGTCCTTAGAATAGCCAATATATTCAAAAAACAAGGACTAAAATTAGCCTAGAGGACAGACAACTCAATACAGAGAAAACTAAGGGCAAACAACAAAAGCAGGCAAACACAACACATCTTGTATTTATCACCTGACATTCCAAGACTGCAAACCAGTCTATGTAAGTCAGACAACTAGAAACTTGGTTATACCAGTCACACAGAACACAGAAAAGCATTAAAGAGTGGGACCTCTCATTTTACATTTACTGAACACTTATGGACATGAAACACAACCGAATTAAACGTCGACACTGACTTGAAAATTCTTAATTGCAGCGACAGCTTCCCACAAAAATTGGTAATTGAAGAAAACTATCAAATACAAAAAGCCGTAATTGAAGAAAAACAACTAATGAATGAATTCACAGTTCTCTCCATTGGAACTCTTTTCTCTGTCCTCAAAGAACTGCCAGCCCTCGAACACCTTAAACTCCCTTCCAAATATACACACACAATTAAAAAGTAGGTAATAATAAAAAATAAATAAGTAAATACAATTAAAATAAAAAAGTAACAATGAAAAAAATAAAAGTAACACCAATGCACACACATGCACGCACGCACGCACGCACGCACACACACACACACACACACACACACACACACACGACATACGCTCCACAAAGTTTCAAAACACCCACCCAGAAAGCATTCGACTGTTCAACTGTTCTCAATTTTGTTCCTGTCGTTTGTAAACAGTAACACGAAAAGTTACTTAGTACGCGCCTTCACAGTGAAGATAATGGGTAAACCGGCTAAAGTAAGTGAAACGTATTCCAAACACACACAGGCTCACCACAATATTCCAAATGGTAGGCATAGCCATGACATGTCCAGTCGTAAATTTTCGAATTAAATAACTGTTCGACATTAAATCTCTGTTAGTCCACCAGACAGGGGACATCGGTTGGTTAAGTAATTGTCAATTTAATGAAATCCACCAAACGCCGCGTGACTTAATATGTTATTTTATTTTATTTTGAAGGCTACCAGTTTCAGCATTACACTGTGCCACCTTCAGGTCCCAAATGCATCTCTGTAAATAAATGAAAATGTCTCACAGAGCCATAAATCTCTGGATGTCGAGAATTCAATCGTTACACTAGTGTTTCATTCGAAGCGTTGCTATCAAGTCTTATAATGAAGCACTAGTGTAACGACTGAATGCACGACATCCAGGGATGACATTTTCTTTCATTTGGGGAGACGCATATAGGGCCTGAAGATGGCATATTGAAACGCTCAAACTGGTAGCCTTCAAAATAAAATAACATCTCACGTTACACGGCTGTTGGTGAATTTCATTGACACTGACAGTTCTACATTAAGTTCTATATGGCTGCAGATCACAAACTGTGAAACAAAACAACTACACTGAATTACATAAAATCCAGGAAATTCGCAGCATGTGGTAACAAGATGTTTAGGCAAAATTTTATGTTTTTCAAATATTAAATACTGACTTTATAACCTCAGATTTGTAAGTGTAGTAGTGGTAAAAGCATTTCTCCTGTTTTATAGAAGGTAATACAAAACCCACTGACAATGCTCTAATTTCAGCGAAACACGTCTGGGGAATAAAAAGAAAAATAAGAAACTGTTTCTGCTCCAGGTGGACCGTCACCAAAAACAGTAAGATAAAACATGACAAACCGGGATTAAATAATTTATAAGGTTGTTTTAAACAGAGGTTATGTTGTGACCCAAAACCACCAAGAACTTCAATTACATTAGTATGAGAACTTATAGCTTCATTTAGGTATTGCCACAGACAGTGAGACAGTTAAGAGCGGACAGCAAAGAGAAGTCAGTACACGACTGTGATATAATTTTTCTAATTACTTTTTAATGCATTCAAAAGGGATGAAGAATAATTTCCTAATTCCCTGAACACGTGATCGCAGAATGGAAGTGGTGAAGGAAAGTAATTCCCAGAAAACATGATTGCGGAATGACCTGCAGAGAATCAATGAATGGTGCAGGCCCTTGCAGTTGACCCTGAACGTCTACAAATGTAACATATTGTGCATACGTAGGACAAGAAACATACTGCTGAACAACTACACTATTGACGACAAATTACTGGAAACAGTATCGACCGTAAAGTATCTAGGAGTAACTATTCAGAGCGGCCTTAAGTGGAATGACCATATAAAACAAACGGAAGGAAAAGCAGACGCCGGACCATGATTCATAGGAAGAATCTTCAGTAAATGTAGCTCATCCGAGAAGAAAGTAACTTATAGTGGCTTATAAGGAGCTTGTTCGACCGATTCTTGAATATTAGTCATCAGACTTGGACCTTTACCAGTTAAGAGTGATCGAAGAAATGGCGAAGTTTCAACGAAGAGAGGTACGTTTGGTCACGGGTTCGTTTAGTAGGCGCGAAAGTATTACAATGATGCTCAACAAACTCAAGTGGCAAATGCTGTAAGAGAAGTTTATTATTGAAATTTCGAGAGAACGTCGTCCGGGAAGAGTCGAACAACTTATTACTTCCTCCCACAAACAACGCGCGATGTGACCAGGACGAGAAACTTCGAGAAATCAGAGCTAATACAGAGGCTTACTGCCAATCATTCTTCCTACGCGCCATTCGCGAGTGGAACAGGAAAGAGGGTGGACCAGCAAGCAGTACAAGAAACACACTCAACACAGACCATTAGGTGGCTTGGGGAGTATGATGTAGATAGATGACTGATAATCACGAAATGGATACAAACAAAGAAACTGTAGATCGAAATTTTAGTTTTCACGTAATAATAATTCACGGAAAGCACCTTGTACTATTACTCGTATTACGGTTAGCGCTCACAGCAAATACACAAATCCTGATATACACTCCTGGAAATGGAAAAAAAGAACACATTGACACCGGTGTGTCAGACCCACCATACTTGCTCCGGACACTGCGAGAGGGCTGTACAAGCAATGATCACACGCACGGCACAGCGGACACACCAGGAACCGCGGTGTTGGCCGTCCAATGGCGCTAGCTGCGCAGCATTTGTGCACCGCCACCGTCAGTGTCAGCCAGTTTGCCGTGGCATACGGAGCTCCATCGCAGTCTTTAACACTGGTAGCATGCCGCGACAGCGTGGACGCGAACCGTATGTGCACTTGACGGACTTTGAGCGAGGGCGTATAGTGGGCATGCGGGAGGCAGGGTGGACGTACCGCAGAATTGCTCAACACGTGGGGCGTGAGGTCTCCACAGTTCATTGATGTTGTCGCCAGTGGTCGGCGGAAGGTGCACTTGCCCGTCGACCTGGGACCGGACCGCAGCGACGCACAGATGCACGCCAAGACCGTAGGATCCTACGCAGTGCCGTAGGGGACCGCACCGCCACTTTCCAGCAAATTAGGGACACTGTTGCTCCTGGGGTATCGGCGAGGACCATTCGCAACCGTCTCCATGAAGCTAGGCTACGGTCCCGCAAACCGTTAGGCCGTCTTCCGCTCACGCCCCAACATCGTGCAGCCCGCCTCCAGTGGTGTCGCGACAGGCGTGAGTGGAGAGACGAATAGATACGTGTCGTCTTCAGCGATGAGAGTCGCTTCTGCCTTGGTGCCAATGATGGTCGTATGCGTGTTTGGCGCCGTGCAGGTGAGCGCCACAATCAGGACTGCATACGACCAGATCACACAGGGCCAACACCCGGCATCATGGTGTGGGGAGCGATCTCCTACACTGGCCGTACACCTCTGGTGATCGTCGAGGGGACACTGAATAGTGCACGGTACATCCAAACCGTCATCGAACCCATCGTTCTACCATTCCTAGACCGGCAAGGGAACTTGCTGTTCCAACAGGACAATGCATGTCCGCATGTATCCCGTGCCACCCAACGTGCTCTAGAAGGTGTAAGTCAACTACCCTGGCCAGCAAGATCTCTGGATCTGTCCCCCATTGAGCATGTTTGGGACTGGATGAAGCGTCGTCTCACGCGGTCTGCAAGTCCAGCACGAACGCTGGTCCAACTGAGGCGCCAGGTGGAAATGGCATGGCAAGCCGTTCCACAAGACTACATCCAGCATCTCTACGATCGTCTCCATGGGAGAATAGCAGCCTGCATTGCTGCGAAAGGTCGATATACACTGTACTAGTGCCGACATTGTGCATGCTCTGTTGCCTGTGTCTATGTGCCTGTGGTTCTGTCAGTGTGATCATGTGATGTATCTGACCCCAGGAATGTGTCAATAAAGTTTCCCCTTCCTGGGACAATGAATTCACGGTGTTCTTATTTCAATTTCCAGGAGTGTATATTACCTCATTCCTAGTGTGCAGGGAAAGAGAGAAACAATTCAATAATCACTTCCCACCGACTAGCCAACAGCCCAGCACACTCCACGACTGCAGCACGACTCGACGACAGTTACGTCATCTGCCTCTAACATAAACTCTGGCAATCAAAGAGGCGTATAACATCCATGTGTTCAGGTACAGAAAAAAGAATTATGAAACTTACCGCCATTTCTCAGCATACATTCATCTTCCAAGCAATGCTCGAAAAATTATCTAAGGGGTGATTGAATATTGTGACCTGGAAATTGTAATTGTTGCAATTAGGGCCTTTATCAAACATGTCAGTACAGAAGACGGTTTCAGCTTCGATTAAGAGCAACACTTAAGCGATCCATACTTCGATATCTCCCCAGGTAGCTTCCAAATTCGCAGGAGCATTACGCGCAGGTTAAGGCAACTGTACTGGGGGGGAGGTAGGCCCGGTTTTTTTCCCCCAGCATGGCTCCTCGCCTCAAGGAGGTACGTGTGGGGCTGATTTCGCTTCCACCGCTCCCCGCAATTCACTCTGGCAATCGACCAACTTACAGTTCACTCGTCATATGGGCATATGGGCACCTCAGGGATACACTGTATATGACTCCATTGCAGGTGGTATTCCATGATTTGGTTCAAATGGCTCTGAGCACTATGGAACTTAACTTCTGAGGTCATCAGTCCCCTAGTATTTAGAACTACTTAAACCCAACTAACCTAAGGACATCACACACATCCATGCCCGAGGCAGGAATCGAACCTGTTACCGTAGCGGTCGCGCGGTTCCAGACTGTAGCGCCTAGAACCGCTTGGGCACTCGGGCCGGATATTCCCTGATTTCCAAAATGATGAAAATTAAAGAGGAATTATACAAATATTGACATGTATTAATAACTGTGCGCTCTGGCTGAAGCACCTAGTCGACAAGTTCTTGAAGTAGCTTCTCCGGCAGAGTTTTGTAGGTTCACAAAACTATTCCCGTTGACATTTTTACTGCTTACGCAGTCCCAGGCCACGTAATTTCTTTTTCGTTTTTTGTGATTCTGCATATTATTGTGAAAATACATTTCGCAGTTTATTGCACTACATTTTTAATATATTTAATTTTCATTTTCAAATGATTTCTACAGTTTTCTTAGATAGAGCATGCGATTGCCGGGCACAACTGCCGTTACAGGTCGCAAACTGGCCACTACTACGCCAGCCACAGATCTTAAGAAGATGAAATTCAAGACGTCCTGAGCGGCTGCTCTCTCATTCTTACCAATAACTTCTTTTAGTTTTTTGTTTCAATGAAAAATGTTTGGCGAAAAAGGAATAATTATCACATATTATTTATCTTTGTTGATCATTATGTAATATTGACGAAAAAATGTATTACTGTAGCAGTAAAGATTTTGAGACATACTATATTTTTCGTCGCAGTGATGAAAAAAAGTAAACTATAAATTTTTAGGAGAGAGCTGCCTCTCTCCATTTTATGTCATTTTTCTTTGTTAAAGCAAAATAACGGATACTGACAACAATGTGAGAAAACGTATTTATAACGAGTCTAAACTCACAATATGTGAAAATACGTATTTATAACGAGTCTAAAATCACAATATATGAGAATACGTATTTATGACGAGTCTAGAATTACAATGGAAAGTAAAATGAAGCTTGCAAAATGTTTTAAAATTAGGTTCTCGAAAAAGAAAGCCTATCCGAAATAATAAAGAATCTGGAGCCGAAACCTGAAAGAAAAATTTTGAAAATATGTCAGCTCACGACAAATAGTGATTCGCTAACCTGATATAAAAAAAAAAAAACACCACAGCACTGAAGATGATCACTATGTGATGGAAAATCGGTTTTGCTATCAATAAATCATCAATATTACGGCCAACGCTGACCTTCCTTTTAATTTAACATATATGGTCGTTGTGCACACAGCACTGGAGTCGCCAATCAATGAAACCTCTTAAATCACATATCTATTTAACTGAAGCACAAATATGGAAGTTTTATCGACAGCAGTGAGGGCTGAATAGAAGAGCACAGGATGCTTTGTCAAAGATCCTACTACGTAGTATCTGCATTTTGCATAGTTTGCGTAATCAATCCCGCTGAATATGGGACGTCTCCTCGTGGAAAGTCAACGTTGACTATTTATCGTTTAATGCTACCATAGCTTCAACTTCAAACACTAAATTCCTACACTACAAATGTCCATACTGTTCTTTGTCACTTTGACTTTGTAGGAGAAGCAGTCACTTCTAAACGGCGTGGGTTAAAACCAGGTGCTACATTTCTCATGTGCTCTATTTGCTTCATTACTAAATGATAACGGGGTACGTAGTAAACACGCATCAGCAGCCACGTTCAACTCTGAATGAAAGTGATACAATTTGCCTCTATCCATAGATAATCACGCAAGTATGACGGAACCTAACCGATTTCCGTTTGTTAACACACACATTGAGGCAACTGTTTCGATTCGTTACAGAGTTTGTGCTGCAAATACGCCAATGCAATTTCAGTGTCCCTAACCACAGGATGCAGAACTTTGCTAACGTAGCACACTTCTATTCTCTTTTTTCATGATCCCCTACGGCATCCATTTTAGAAAGCTACAGCGCCTATTAGCTATCAAAGGTCACGGACAAATTCTTCGTTCTGTCAAGCAATCAAGAGCTCAGTCTTGTACGCTGAAATGAGTATGGATTGAGCACAAGAATTAGGACAGCAATTACGGACAAACATGCGTGTAGAATATCACTCATCTGCGCTAAGGAATATACACTGCTTGACAGTTACTAAGAAGCAACTAACACTTGCTAAGAAACAACGGCCAATTGCTACAGAACAACAGAAAATTGCTACGGCACACCCGACCAACGATAGTAATACGAAATGTTAAGGGGCGTGTTAACTGCATCGAAGCCTGCGCACAAACACTACGTATGCATTTGTCAGTTCATGTAGTACTGTGTTTGACGAAGGTTGTTGTGGATCCGATTAGCGCAACACTCTATGCCAACATGTCTGCAAGACATCATTTGAGTGGACAAGCAGTTGGACAGATCGAAGCCGATCAAAGTGACACTACTGTGGCCACAGTAATGTGTGTGTCCAAAAGTGTCATCTCGCGATTAAAATAAAGGCAGTTTCAGATGGAAATGCTGTGCAAAACCACGCAGGTGGTCGTAGAAGGGCCGCTACACCGCAAGGGGATCGATATGTAGCCATAGTGGCGAGAGGGGCGAGAAGGAACAGACATCTCCCTCTTATGCAGATCGCTGCAGACCCTGCAACTCCTAACGGTACACATTTGTCTGCGGCGATTAAAGTAGGCTGGTTTGTACGCTCGGAAGCCTGATAATGCATCCCGCTTCTACCAAGCCATCGACGAGAAAGGGTTTGTTGGTTTATGGAGTATCTTGGTTGGTATCAGCAGCACTGGTCCAGAGTGAATCCTGTTTTACTCTGGTAAGCCAATCTGGCCACCAGATAATGCGGAGAGAGACAGAACACGTTACGCGTCACAGAATATTCATTTACGTCATCGATATGGCCTAGGCGTTACGGTGTTGGCAGGCAATATGCACAATGAGCGAACACTGTTGCATACCTTTGCGCGACGTACCGTTACAGCAAAGCGATATTAAAGTGAGACTATTCTGGTTCATGTCCGTCTGTTTAGCGGTACGATAGCCCGGCTTCCTGTTTATGGACGACAACGATCGCCCACACGGGAACGCTGGGGTGTAGGACATACTGGAAAGTGAAGGCACTGAACGTATGGCCTTGAGAGAGGAGTGTGAAAATATCTCCCATCGACTCGTCAACTGTTTGGTAGCCAAATGAATAACAGTACAAAATGTGCATTAGTACCGAGAAAGGCATATTCCTTACTGAGAGTCCTATATCGATCTGTATGTTAGGCGTCTGACCTGTGTCAAGCATCAACGTAATGTAAGTCTACTACCCTGCTTTCCCGTGTGCTGAAATCTGTACCATTTTTCGATATTCGATATACACTCCTGGAAATTGAAATAAGAACACCGTGAATTCATTGTCCCAGGAAGGGGAAACTTTATTGACACATTCCTGGGGTCAGATACATCACATGATCACACTGACAGAACCACAGGCACATAGACACAGGCAACAGAGCATGCACAATGTCGGTACTAGTACAGTGTATATCCACCTTTCGCAGCTATGCAGGCTGCTATTCTCCCATGGAGACGATCGTAGAGTTGCTGGATGTAGTCCTGTGGAACGGCTTGCCATGCCATTTCCACCTGGCGCCTCAGTTGGACCAGCATTCGTGCTGGACTTGCAGACCGCGTGAGACGACGCTTCATCCAGTCCCAAACATGCTCAATGGGGGACAGATCCGGAGATCTTGCTGACCAGGGTCGTTGACTTACACCTTCTAGAGCACGTTGGGTGGCACGGGATACATGCGGACATGCATTGTCCTGTTGGAACAGCAAGTTCCCTTGCGGTCTAGGAATGGTAGAACGATGGGTTCGATAACGGCTTGGATGTACCGTGCACTATTCAGTGTCCCCTCGACGATCACCAGAGGTGTACGGCCAGTGTAGGAGATCGCTCCCCACACCATGATGCCGGGTGTTGGCCCTGTGTGCCTCGGTCGTATGCAGTCCTGATTGTGGCTCTCACCTGCACGGCGCCAAACACGCATACGACCATCATTGGCACCAAGGCAGAAGCGACTCTCATCGCTGAAGACGACACGTCTCCATTCGTCCCTCCATTCACGCCTGTCGCGACACCACTGGAGGCGGGCTGCACGATGTTGGGGCGTGAGCGGAAGACGGCCTAACGGTGTGCGGGACCGTAGCCCAGCTTCATGGAGACGGTTGCGAATGGTCCTCGCCGATACCCCAGGAGCAACAGTGTCCCTAATTTGCTGGGAAGTGGCGGTGCGGTCCCCTACGGCACTGCGTAGGATCCTACGGTCTTGGCGTGCATCCGTGCGTCGCTCCGGTCCGGTTCCAGGTCGACGGGCACGTGCACCTTCCGCCGACCACTGGCGACCACATCGATGTACTGTGGAGACCTCACGCCCCACGTGTTGAGCAATTCGGCGGTACGTCCACCCGGCCTCCCTCATGCCCACTATACGCCCACGCTCAGAGTCCGTCAACTGCACATACGGTTCACGTCCACGCTGTCGCGGCATGCTACCAGTGTTAAAGACTGCGATGGAGCTCCGTATGCCACGGCAAACTTGCCGACACTGACGGCGGCGGTGCACAAATGCTGCGCAGCTAGCGCCATTCGACGGCCAACACCACGGTTCCTGGTGTGTCGCTGTGCCGTGCGTGTGATCATTGCTTGTACAGCCCTCTCGCAGTGTCCGGAGCAAGTATGGTGGGTCTGACACACCGGTGTCAATGTGTTCTTTTTTCCATTTCCAGGAGTGTACATATACCACTCCACTTCTATTAGGTACGTATGGGTTCCATGTCATCCATCATTGGCTGTGATTATTTCTTTTCAACAGTGTCGTTGTTACTCTTAAAGTGTCAAGCAGTTTAAGTTACCTTCACTAACTACGGGTCACGAACAATGGCGTTGTGCTTGTGAAACGAATGAGGCGAAGAGGAAAAAAGGTTCGCAGTCGAAATAACTGATTAGATCATCCGGCACAATTCATCTGACGTATGAGGGTGATACAAATGAAAACTTAGAAAGCACAAAAAAATTCTTAAGTATGGTACTATCAGTGTGCTATCTGGTAGTATTTCGAGAAATGACCGACAGTTGACAGGTGTCAGCCTATTATTTCATCAGACAAAACGAAGCTATGTCAGTGCAAAGATAGTCACCCAACTGGCGACGGAGCAGCGACCCGTGATACGTTTTTTTGAGTAGACAAGCCGTTAAAACTGTAAAAATGCATCGCAGGATGAAAGCACATACGTTTATGTCCCTGCAGCAAGAGTACAAGTGGTGCAGAAAGTTTAATGAAGCATAACGTCTGTGGAAGATGAAGCATGACGTCTGTGGGGGACGCTCCGCGCTCGGGTCAGGCACACCGTGCAGTAACGAACGAAAACGCTGTCGCAGTGGAAAAGCTTGTGAAGTAAAACAGGCGTATTTATAACGAAATAGCCACTTATATAATTTCGTAGGCTTACACGGCCGGTGTCATTATGTAATACTAAAGCAGTTAAACTGCCTTTGTTTCGAACAACTTGCCGCTGTGTTTCCACAAATTATCAACAGCTATCAGCCATCGCATCAAAGAAAATGAAACTATGTCAGTGCATAGATGGCCGCCCCAGTGTCGACATTGACCATAAGGGGACAGCAAGCCGTGACACGTTAACCGCCCTGAAGAGGGCCGCACTAAGTCGGTCGAAGCATCGGCAGTAAAGTTGCTTTAGAGATTTATAATGACGCGGCCTAATATACAAAATAAATTCATTCGAAATAGCCACTATTTTTTGGATCTTAGTTACGGCTCAGCACACAATATGCTGCGATTCAATAACGTGTCCTTAAGATAGGTGCCACGCCAGGTCACTGCTGATTGAGAGACAGTTGCGTCGAATGCCTCTTAGGAACTTTTGCCTTATGCTGTATTTCCATGTCAACGGTAATGGATTTTTGGACGTAGTTGTGACTACTAAGACAGTATTGTCGACCCCTGTTTTGATCACAACAGAAGTAGATTCTTCCTAGACGTCAGTCAGGGGCCTGAAGATGGCGTAGTAAAACGCCGAAACTGGTTGCCATATAAAATAAGTTTGGAAAGTAGACGGCTGAAAGGTATTTAATTTGACATCCTCTATTGAACAGCCGAATCCCGCATGGACATACAGTGACAATTGTAACATGATATGAAATCTGGGTGCACTATCACCAACTTAAAACGAATCGATCGAACAAGGGATGGCGTCATAGGTTTACTCGAAAAAACATGATGGTGCAATTCTTCTGTGTTACCTCATTCGCAGAGTAATAAATAAGGTTTTCATTTGATCACACTGGTAAAAGCAACAATGTATTCGAGTGCATGTTGAGAGACACCATATAGTTACTGTTCGGTTGCCATCGTGAAGAAAAGTAAAATGTCACTACCTATCTATCAGCACTTGGGTGCGGAGGTACAATATTTCCTACAACATATTAAATAACGTACTTGGCGAAGTAGAATCTGGCGGCAGACACAACACTCAGACTCGATGCAAATGCTACTGTACCGCAGACCACACTACATCACTCGCGCACGACAGAACAATGAACTTCACATGCTTCATTCTTATTTCTGGCCCTCTCGCTAGCATGCTTACGAAGGCGCCGCTGCAGAAGCTGTGCGTCACGTTCCAGGCGGGATGTGAGAGAACCAAGTGTTCCTTTCTCCCTTTTTTTATATTACACTACCACTGTTCAGAAGGACCCAAGTCGTTTTCTCTACAGTGGCTGAGAGAAAATGACTGAATGACAGGGAATGCATCAAGGCACACAAGGTTATAAATTTTCACAAACGAGTACAAAGTTTTTTGAATGCTACGACAAGAGTTTATCGGGAAAATTTACCAGGAACACACTCGAAATAGTGACGCACTCTGATAGCACCCGGAAATGGAATGGTTAATAGTATAGCAATGGAGGAGAGTAAAACATAACGAACACAAAGACTAGACTAAGAAACACCCTTATTGAGAATGTTGCGTGTAGCGTCTACGAACATATAGAAAGAAAACAGGGATGCTGGAATCTGTTCAAAATGGCTCTGGGCACTATGGAACTTAACTTCTGAGGTCATCAGTCCCCTAGAACTTAGTACTACTTAAACCTAACTAACCTAAGGGCATAACATACATCCATGCCCGAGGCAGGAATCGAACCTGCGACCGTAGCGGTCGCGCAGTTCCAGACTGCAGCGCCTAGAACCGCTCGGTCACACCGGTCGGCTGGAATCTGTTCCCAGGCCGCTTGGAAACTAGGGAAAATTAAATTCTAAACAGTTGGCTTGCGTCAGTAAATATCATTCATTAATTACTTAACCGTATATTATCTGCAGTGTGTGTAGTGTGGATTCCATATCAGAATCAACACTGTAAATAAAGCAGCGACACCGACAAAGCTCTCTTTATGAAAGTGCTGTTGGCAAATAATTATGAACAATTGATAGTGCTTTCGGTTTGCTTTATACAGGATGATCGGAAACAGTCTGAAAACTTTGTAAAGGTGTTGTTAAGAAAAAATCTAAACGTCGCGTCGTTTCCGAGTTAATTAGCATTGAACTTAGCCAATGAGACCGTTGCACGATCAAATTCAAGCGGCGCGTCAGAGACGGATTCACCCAAACATGTTTTTCGTTATGTTTCTTAAACCAACAAAAATTGGACATGGAACAGCAGTGAGGATCGAACCCATGCCAAAGACTGAGCAGCCTCGCGCTCTATCATCTAAACTATGAGGACGTCTGGCACTAATTGTATTTGATAAGCCGCTTGAATTTCCGAGCGCAACGGCCGAATTGGCTGCCATCAGTGCTAGTTAACTTGGAAACTGCGAAACATATTTATTTTTTTCTTAACAGTTATTCCTGAGCACAATCTACTCTGCAACATCGTTACAAGATTTTCAAACTATTTTAGACTACCCTGTGTTTCAGACGTTACAGAGGAAACGCAAAATATTGACACGTTACTTTTAGAAATAAAGATTGGCGCAGCGGCAGGAAATTGCTGTTGTAAGCAATAAGGTAGTTTAAGTAGTCTGTAAGTCTAGGGACCGATGACCTAAGCACCTTGGTCCCTTAGGAATTCAAACACATTTAAACATTTTTAATATTTCTATAGTGTTTTTATACTAAATACATAAACATTATGTAAATTGAGAGTGGAGGAGAGAGAAGTAACGAAAGGAAGGGAACTAATGATATCAGCTGCATCAGGACCTTTTGTGGGATCAGCGGCGACGAGTGAAAATGTGTGCTGGACTGGGACTCGAACCCAGGATGCTCGCTACGGTCGCAGGTTCGAATCCTGCCTCGGGCATGGATGTGTGTGATGTCCTTAGGTTAATTAGGTTTAAGTAGTTCTAAGTTCTAGGGGACTGATGACCTCAGATGTTACGTCACATAGTGCTCAGAGCCATTTGAACCCAGGATCCCCTGCTTACTAGGCAGTTTTGTTAACCTCTGCGCCACCTGGACACAGTATTTATCGCAAGTACTCGGACTACCCCGACACGCTCCCAGCAGACTCTCTTTCCCTCCTAGTGCCACTTATCTGCAGTCCCCATCCATGTTCACAATACTCGACTTTTTTAGATCCCCTCTAGAGGTCGAACGTAAGTGTGCCTCTGCAGCGAAGGTCGTGGATTTATTGCCCGTCGAGGCGATTGAATTATATGAACGCGTGGTGTCCGTTCTTTACGACACTTCCGAAAGAAAAGACGACACACGGAATCCACAGCTGTGATACTTTTTATGTACATTGAAGGTGGGGTGGGGGGGGGGAGGGGGAGGAAACGAAAGGGAACAACTAATGACATCAGCTGCACCGAGATTTTGTAAAGAATCAACAGCGACGAGTGACAATTTGTGCCGGGAAACGACTCGAACACGGGATCTCCTCCTTACCAGATTGTTCTGTTAACCACTGCACCATAATTTAAGATTACCGCTGGAGGTCGAATGTAAATGAGCATCTGAATTGAAGGTTGTGGATTTATCGCTCATCGAAGCGAATCAGTTACATGAATTCGTGGTGTCCGCTCTTTCGGACATAGCCGAAAGTACAGACACAACGCATTCACAAAAATAAAAATCTGTGGCTTTGTGGAGGCTAGACAATAAACTGGTGGAACTGTTTCACAGATTACTGAAGTAGCGTTGTTAACGAGAAATGAAGGCAGTGCAGGTAAATTATCTGGTTGGCTGACAGACATTGACACAAACCTATTAACAGAAAAGTACTTCAGCTACAGTCCTTTCATCGCATCTTAAGAGTTTAAATAACGAATTTTCACTCTGCTGTAGAAAATACGCTGATTAGAAACGTCATGGCAGATTAAAACTGTGTGCGGGGCTGCGACCCAAACCACAGATGTCTGTCTTTGACTGAAGACTGAGCTGTCCTATCATTACTCATGGCTCGCCCTTCCAGCTTTATCAGTTTCCTACCTTACAAACCTCACAGAGTTCTCTGTGCAATTAACTGCGTCAGGTTGCCGTTGGAGGACTGCTTTATCTTAAGACATCTGCCATAACAGAAAAAGGACTGCAAAGCATAGGTCCGCAATATGAATCATAGTAGCATAGTTCACAACACAAAAGGACGAGGAGCAGCATGCAGACTGAATTTAAATAAGAGATTATTTTAATCGAAACGACAAAGTGTGCACAATGACTACAGTTCTGCATAATTTTTTTAAAAAAAAGATATTACTAACAGAACGGGAATAACTTAGGTTGTATGAAAACAAATACGTGAATAGTTACTCTGAGCT
This sequence comes from Schistocerca gregaria, assembly GCF_023897955.1. NCBI lineage: Eukaryota > Metazoa > Arthropoda > Insecta > Orthoptera > Acrididae > Schistocerca > Schistocerca gregaria. The sequence goes on from NC_064922.1 coordinate 656,035,790, forward strand.
GCATACCGAAATATTATTGAAACCAACACGCGTATTTACATAAATTACCAGTCTCACACACATCCAATACCCAATAGTGCTTTCTGGGTAAAAAGAACAATTTATTCAAACAGCTTATCAGCAGATGGACACTTTTTTTATATAAAACTGAAGAGAAATATGCATCCCATGTAAGCCGAACTGCTGGCATTCTTAAGCAATTCGTTCAAATCGTAACTCCATTTATCGAGATTTAGACTTTTTGTAGTTTCCCAAAATAAGCATTAGTAGAGGGCTGGTGTAGTTCCTGTAACAACCACACGATTGGCTTACTTTCCCAAATTTGTCTAACTGAGCAGGTTCTTCACATGCAATGACCGCATGGTCGACTCGATGTTCAACCTTAAAACTTCAACCTTCGTTATTTCTAAACTACCGTTACGACGTTTTATCAAATATTAAGGACAGTCAAATGAAACGGTGACGGGTACCTTCATGGAAAAATATTTGCTTTTGCCTACGGAACCACGATTGTATTCCTGCGTGCACCTTTTCATTCGAAGCAAATCGACGACCACGAATGTCTGTCTTCAGAGCTCCAAAAATACGGAAATCGCAAGGGGAGAATTCGAGACCGTATGGAGGATGTGTATGGGTTTCCCAGGGAAACTTCTGCAGCGTAGTCGAAACGACGGGCACGCCAGCTCCGTGAGAGTCAAAATGACCTTTTTCTTTGACTGTGGGGGCCCGCTGCTCCTGACTTTCTAAAACACGACTCTTGAATCAGAAACGTAGCACCTACATTCATCTTAACAGAGTGAGATTTATTTTGCGTATGCTGTTGAAATTTTGTTACTGTATGGGTATCAGTCTAGTCAGCAATTTGGCATAAAATGCGTTTGTGTACTTCTGGTCACATTTACGTTGTTGCGGCATGGCACATTTTCAAATTCAGTGAATCAATTGCATCTAAAATTACAGTCTTAGAATCTTGTCCCCTCTTGGAAAAATTTCAGCGGACGCCCTTGCTGTAGACTATTTTATTCAAAGGATAGTCAGTGACTGCCTTCAGTAATGAGTTCTCTCATCTATCGACCGTTAATTCGCTTCGCTGAGGCTACGAACGAATGAGCAAAAATCACTGCATAAGAAGCTATCTTTCTCAAAGCCAAGTTTCTGAATACGGCAGCGGCTAATACCAAAGAGACGGACTCCCACATACGCTTTGATATCTGTGACGTAAGATGACGTAAGCGACTTATGGGAAGCTGGTACTGCTTAATGAGAACCGCCCCTTCCGTAATTAGGTAATGCATGCACGTCAAAAATTGCGCAGGTATGAGCGAAAGAGTTGCTTCCCTCAGATTTCTCTTCATTGCTTTTTTTTTCCAACATGGTTTACATCGGTCTGCTACTTATAAATATTTAAGTGTTATTTCGGCAACCAATTACGGAATTAAATTGTAGACCGACCAGATCAATCGCTCATACATCACACTTTGGGATCCAGTCTTAATCGTGAACAAAGGTGCCGATCAAATTTACACATTTACAAGTTCGAGGGGTACGGGTCTGACAACCCCATTGGAGCATCTACATTCAGATTCCTCACCTTTTCCCTAAATCGCCGATGTAAATGTTTCCTTTGATAATTACATGGGTGATTTTTTTTCATTCCTAATCCTATTCTACCTGCATGTGCTCCGCCTCCAATGATTCAGTCGTCTACATGGCTTTAAACCCCGATGTTGCTATGTTTATACCTTCTAAAACATGGTTTTTGACGACGTCCTTCAACGTTATTCCTTCACATGTTAGCGGAGTAGATTCCTGAATAAACAGTTTGATCATTTTTTCGGAAAAAAGAGCTGCTAATATTTTGGACCAGATACGCACCAACTACAATGTTCTTAAACCAACTCCTTTCAATGCGTTTATTATTTACAGCGGGAGAAGCGGATAACCTAGTTCGGAAAATTCCACTGTTAGCAAGAATGCTAACATGAACGTAATTTACAACGAATTTACATCTCATGAGCACCTGTTGAAATACTCTGAGTTGTTATACTAAATTCTTTATCATAATGAACTAAGGGTGGGTCCCCCTCTTTGCAAGTAGACAAATTATTGGTTAGGTTTCTAACATTATTCATCACAGTTATGCCATCTTCAGTGGGTTCATTCTTTTATTTTGCTGAAAGACGTCCATACAAATATTGTTAAAAGTTAGTAAATATGTTACATAGGATTTGGTTAATATTTAAATTACATATGCACTTTACCATTAATTTTACATTGTATATGTCACGTGTGTTCCAACTGGAATCAGCCATGGGTCTAAAATAGTACACCATGTCATCTGGAAACAGGAGGGATGTTCGGATATCTCCTGCACTGAATTTTTGTTTATAATCCAACCTTTAAAATACATGTTCGGGTAAAAATCATGGCATATATCCGTTTTAGGCTTTAACATTGCTTGGGTGGCAGCCTTGACGCCGGTTACGAGCGCTTTTCGCTTGCTATGTTACGAGATGAGTAATTTAGCAACTAATTTAATTATTTTTGCTATATATTCTATATTGCATAAGTGTCAGACACACTTGATACAATGAAAGTTTCAGCTTTTATTTGCGTGTGAATAGAAAAAGCGAAGTTACTGTTTACGACAGTTTCGCGTCTACGCAAACGCTTGTTTACATTATTAACTGATGTCAAATACGCGGGGTTATCAATTACGTCAGGGTACAATACCCAGTATTTACGTTTATTAGCGTCTATTACACTCGCTACATTGAAGGTAGCAGTTTTTATACGTTTTATTAGGAAAAGGGATACTGACAGTGAATTTTAACCTGAGTTGTATACGTCTGACTAGCACATCCGGCGAGGGTTAACTGTTCAAATGGTTGAAATTGGCTCTGAGCACTGTGTGACTTAGTTGCCGAGGTCATCAGTCCCCTAGAACTTAGAACTACTTAAACCTAACTAACCTAAGGACATCACACACATCCATGCCCGAGGCAGGATTCGAACCTGCGACCGTAGCGGTCGCGCTGTTCCAGACTGTAGCGCCTAGAAGTGCTCGACCGCTCCGGCCGGCCGTTAACAGTGAATCAAACGTAAAATACGTGGTAAAATTAGTGTTTTATTACAATAACAGAGTAAATCAGTGTTAAAATACAACTTCTGAGAACTTTTTACACATTGTTTAGTTAGCAGAAAGCTAAAACTCACGTCGCCGTCTGCTTAAATTCCTTAGTTTCTTGTGGGCTTTAGTGATCGTATACTGTAAGCCCATTGGTTCCTATAAAGTAGAGTTCGTATTTGTGCTTTCCATTCTGAAGTCTTATTGTTAGCTAAAGTTTTTGTTTCGTACCTGCATCTGTCAGTATACAATACTAAGTATTTACGTTTATTAATGTCATTTAGATTCGATACATTGAAGGTAGCAGTTTTCACAGTTTTAACAGATCACTTTCGCGTGGACGTAAACGTTTGTTTACATTATAAATACGAGGGATAATCATTAGGTGTAGCTTATCGTAGGTTATTGTTTCATTCTTTAATAATATTTAATAGATGGCCCCTAGAAGTTTACTGTAGGTCACTGTATTTTTCTCTCTCTAGTATTCACTAGATAGTCAAAATGGTTGAAATGGCTCTGAGAACTATGGGACTTAATATACATGGTCATCAGTTCCCTAGAACTTAGAACTACTTAAACCTAACTAACCTAAGGACAACACACAACACCCAGCCGTCACGAGGCAGAGAAAATCCCTGACCCCACCGGGAATCGAACCCAGGAACCCGGCCGCGGGAAATGAGAACGCTACCGCCCGACCACGAGATGCGGGCCACTAGATAGTCCCTAGCACGAAAATAAGCACCCCATCTATATTCTACCATACACTTTTATCGTTTTTCTTTGTTGAGTGTCCTTTCTGCCAACTAGAGTGAAGCTGTTAACCTTGTGTGGCTGTAGGTTTCCTTAAGTTCCTTACAATAAATCACATATTAGGTACATGGATACGGACTGTGTCTGTTGTGTGCGCATGCAGGAGGAGTTGCCCACAGTCCAAACGCTGCTGGAAGCTTTATTGGCCACAGTCAATAAAATGGTTCAAATGGCTCTGAGCACTATGGGACTTACCTTATGAGGTCATCAGTCCCCTAGAACTTAGAACTACGTAAACCTAACTAACCTAAGGACATCACACACATCCATGCCCGAGGCAGGATTCGAACCTGCGACCGTAGCGGTCGCGAGGTTCCAGACTGTAGCGCCTAGAACCGCCCGGCCACCCGGGCCGGCCACAGTCAATACGTTCCAGAGTGTCACCTTGAGGTGGAGTTGAGATGGGGTGCCAGGAGCAGCCTCTGCTGTGCTAGATGTGCAGGGGTTGATGTCACAGCTTGTCACTCAGGTGCGACTGAGCCGGCAGGCCCACTCTCACTTCAGTGTGTGTGGCGGACTGTGTCGAGGTCTTGAGCCTCAAAGCGAAGACTGCATGGGACGCAGGCTCCTGCCAAATCCCATGCACTTTGCTAGTAGATTCAGTGTGCTATCTGATGCTGAGGGGGAGGGAGGGGGGGGGGGAAGACTGAGCCGGATCAGAATGCGCCTTCTGCCAGGATAGTGGCCGCTCCCTTCTCCTTTAGCAAGGTCCTGACAGGTGCATGGGGATAGGGGTTTGTTAGTTATCGGGAGCTCCAATGTCCAGAGTTAGGCGGGTCATGGAGTCCCTCAGGAACATAGCGGCTAGCGCGGGAAGAAGTTCAACGTTCAATCGGTGTGCTTGCTGGGGGCCTTGTCCGGCATGTGGAAGAGGCTGTTACGGCGGCTGTCGAGCGTGCGGGGCCCAGCCAGCTGCAGACCGTTGCACGTGTCGGCACGAACGATGCCAGTCGTCGGGGTTCCGAGGAAATCCTTGGGTCCTTTCGACGGCTGGCTAAATTGGCGAAGGCGGCCTCCATCTGACGAGGAGTGGAAGCCAAGATGACGATTCGCAGCATCGTACCCAGGGTGGACCGGGAGCCTCTGGTTTGGAGTCGAGTGGAGAATCTACACCAGAGTCTACGTCGGCTCTGTGACGAAAATGGTTATAGATTCCTCGACCTACGCTATGGGGAGATATGTTGTAGGACGCGCCTCGATAGATCAGAGGTGCACTACACATACGACGCAGCTACATGGGTAGCACAGTACTTGTGGCGTGCACATGGTTTTTTTTTTTAGATTAGGTTCCTCCCCACAGGAAACAAACAGTTGGCCTGAAAAATTACCAGTACATGACACTGATGTGATGTGCCAATTGTAAAAATTGTTATTTCGCGTAAACAGGTCATTCCTAAAGATTTAAATATGCTGAATCTCATGTTAGTAAATTGTCGAAATGTCTGTAGTATGATCCCCGAGTTACTCTCCGAAATAAACAATAGTAATGCCAATATTGTATTAGTTAACGAAAGCTGGTTGAAACCAGACATAAAAAGCAGTGAAATTTTGAACTCGGATTAGACAGTGTTTAGGAAGGATAGGACTGATGCTGTGACAATTGGTGTGTTCATTGCAGTTAAAAGATGTTTAACCACAGTTAAGATCGATACTGGGTCTGACTGTGAAATAGTCTGGATAAAGCTGCCAACCAGACAAGAAGTGATCATTGTATTAGGATGTTTTTATAGACCACCAGCATCCGGAACAAAAGTAGCAGAACGTTTCAGGGAAAGTCTTGAGTACGTAGGAAATAAATATCCAAATTATCCATTACTTATAGGTGGAGACATTAATCTGGAAGACCATTGACTGGGAAAATTACACGTTTATCGCAGGGGGCAGAATCAAAGACTCGTATGAAGTTATTCTAGGAGCGTACTCACTGTACAACCTTGAGCAATTGGTAATAAAACCAGTGCGATTGGGAATATATTAGATATCTTGGAGACAAACAGACGTCATCTTTTTGAGAAAGTTAATCTAGAAGAAGGTATTAGCGAACATAATGTCGTTGTGGCTTCTATGTCGGTGGAAGTTGCAAAAAACCCAAAGAAATAGCGTAGAGTTTCCTTGTTTGGGAAAGCAAATAAAAGTGTCATTAATGAATATCTTCATAATAAGCTCCAAGCATTCACCACGGGACACAAAGATATTGAGCATCTTTGGTCGGAAACTAAAGGTATTTCCACCACGCGCTAGAGAAATATGGGCCTAGCAAAAATATAGGGGAGGGAAAGGATCCACGGTTCTACAAACACATTAGGAAGATGCTGAGAAGGTATAGAATTTTGCACAGTCGTTTTAAACGTAGTCACTGCCCCGCTGACAAACAGAAATTATGCGAAATGAAAGCAGCTGTCAAAAGGTCAATGAGTGATACTTTTAACGAATTTCAAAGCAATATGTTATCTGCAGCTTCTAAAAATAACCCCAAAAAGTTTTGGTCGTACGTAAAATCTATGAACGCTACAAATAATTCAATGCCTTCTATTGCTGACAGTACGAGTAATGTAACGGATGATGGTAAACAGAAGGCCGAAATTCTAAACCTAGCTTTCAAAAACTCGTTTACGGTAGAGGACTGCAGCACCATTCCCCTTTCAATTATCAAACAAGCGCAACGATGGCTGACATAATGTTTAGTGTATCTGGGATCGTAAAACACTTAAGATCCTTAGACGCCAGGAAGGCATCTGGCCCAGATGTTATCCCCGTAGGGTTTTATGTTGGCTATGCTACAAATAAAGCACCATTCTTATCCATCATCTGTCAGAGATCATTGGAACAGTGGAAAGTTCCATGGCATTAGAAGAAGGCCCAGGTCACAGCAATCTATAAAAAGGGTAGAAAATCGGATGCACATAATTACCGGCCAATTTCACTGACATCGATTTGTTGTAGAATCATGGAACATATTTTGTGTTCAGACATAATGACCTTTCTAGACTATGAGAAGCTCATCTGCAGAAACCAGAACGCTTTTAGGAAACAGTGGTCATGCGAGACACAGTGGCTCTCTAGATTTCGGCTCCCAGGTTGATGCCACATTCCTCGACTTTTGAAAGGCGTTCGACTCAGTTCCGTACTGTTGCTTGCTCCAAAAAATGCGTGCTTACGGTCTATCCGATGACATATGCGGTTGGACAGATAGTTTTCTAACAGACAGAGAGCAGTATGACGTCCTGAATGGGGAGGCTTCAACAGAAACATCAAGTGTGTCCCAGGGGAGCGTATTAAGTCCGCTGCTTTTAACGATTTACATAAACGATCTGGTTGATGGTACTGACAGCAGCATTCAACTGTTTGCCGATGATGGTGAAGTCTACAGGAAAGTAGTATCACAAGAAAGTTGTGAACAAATCAATGAGGATTTGCAGAAAATAAATGCGTGGTGTAATGACTGGCAGTTATCTCTCAATATTAGTAACTTTAAACTAATGCGTATAACAAGGCGAAAATCCCCATTAATGTACGAGTACAAAATAAATGCCCAGTCTTTGAAAGCGGTAACCTTCGTCAAGTATTTGGGTGTAACCATTTGAAATGATCTCAAATGCCGGCCGGAGTAGCCGAGCGGTTCTAGGCGCTTCAGTGTGGAACCGCGTGACCGCTACGGTCGCAGGTTAGAATCCTGCCTCGGACATGGATGTGGGTGATGTCCTTAGGTTAGTTAGGTTTAAGTAGTTCTAAGTTGTAGGGGACTGGTGACCTCCGCTGTTAAGTCCCATAGTGCTCAGAACCATCTGAACCATTTGATCTCAAATGGAACGATCAGAATACACAAATATCCGGTAAGGCGAACTCTAGATTGCGGTTTAAAGGTAGAATCCTGAAGCGATGCATTCCATCAACAAAGGAAATTGCTTACAACATTTTAGTTCGTCCAGTCTTAGAGTATTGTTCATCTGTATGGGACCCTTACCATTTGGTCTGATTCAAGAGATTAAGAAGGTCCAAAGAAGAGCGGCAAGATTCGTGTCTGGTACATTTAGCCATCGGGAGAGCATTACAAATCTCACAGAAAGTTGGAAGTGGGACACACTTGCAGATAGACGACGTCCTAAACGGAAGGGGCTTCTCACTAAATTCCAAATTCGCTGATGATATAGAGCATATATTATTACCACCAACTTTCATATCGCACAGTGAGTACCATTCAAAGATAATCGGAATTAGAGCTCGTACTGAGGCGTTCAGACAGTCTTTTTTCCTCGAGCGATCCGCTAGTGGAACCGGGCGGTGGCGGGGGGGGGGGGGGGGGGGGGGGGGGGGGGGGGGGAGGCGGGGGGATATGATCTTGACGCGAATAGTGCACTCCACCACACACCGATTGGTGGCTAGCGGAGTATACAAGTAGATGTAGATGTAGACGTGAGATGTGGTTGGATTGTATTTGTGTGTCAAATGCGTTTTTGTTGCTTTTGCGTAGCTGGTCTGACCTGTGGACTTCTGCAAAGCTAAGTATTTAGTTTGTTATTTTATGGATAATGTTCCATATTTTTGGCATTGTTTGCCCTGTTTCTTCTTTTCATTTGTGAATACTGCGTCTTGCTACGTTACTGTGATTTTCACACACGTTGCACTGCACAGGTTTACTTTTCTGATGGGCTTCCGATTATAGTTCGTTTACTGTTTTGTTTTGGTATGCCTTCTGCCAAATCAGAGTCTGTTTCGTTTGTTTTCATTCAGTCAGTTTGTGTGTGTCTGTTTTATTTTGGGTTGTCTGATATAAGTCCAATACCATAAATTCTTTATCACTCACATGAAAATGGGAACCGCGATCAGCCCGTTTAACTATGATTAAACCTGTTTTGCAATAACTAACTTCAGGTAGACCCGAGCTCCTTTTCTTATGTTAGCGTGGGCACTGTATGTCTCCGTTATACGGAAGATTGTACCGAGAGTTTACGCTCTATAGCACAGCGTTTGCGTGATGAGTGACATGAGGTAGGGAGGAAAGAGCGGGTGCAACACAGTTCCTGCATCAAACCTGCTCATCTCGAACACCATCAAGCAGGCCGACAAGTTAAACACTCCACCAGGTCACAGACAATCATCAACAGTGAACAGCATCACAGGTATTCACCCCCAAGACCCTTCGTGTAAGTGTGGGATTTAGCACGGAGAATCGGGACAGTCTGGTACATCGGCACGACTCTTCCAGCACCAAAGAAATTTTGGTGTGGAAGATTCCTTCTACCACCTGGAAAGAACTATCTCTGGAGCAAACGATCTCAGATATGGTGGTAGGTTCTTTAGAATAAGCACTAATTGCTAGTTGAAACATAAAGTGTATACAGTTTCTGTTTCGCGGCTGATTTCTTTCGGATGACGAAAACGTCTGGTTATTTATGCTCAAGAATCGTGACGTTTTTGGAGGTTGAAAATCTCCTCTCCTCTATAGAAATCTACACAGACACCGCAGACAGAGATTTTGCGAAACTGAGCTCGCTCTTTTACTCCGCAAGATCCATAGCGCTGTAGAAAACGGCGCTCGGGTTGATGCCGCGTTCCTTGACTTCGAGAAGGCATTTGACACCGCCTCACACTTCCGTAGGATGAAAAAAATACGAGCTTATCGAATATCGGACCAGATATGCGGCTGGATTCAGGACTTACTTGCAAATAGAATTCAATACGCCGCTCTTGACGAAAAAAATCGACAAATGAAAAGATAATTTCCGCAGTACCACACAAAACCGTGATAGGAACGTCACTGTTTACAGTGTATACACATAATCTAGTAAAAAGTGTCGGAGCTCTTTCACACTTTTCACATATGATGCGGCTGTAATTTCCCACTGCACTCAGGAATAATTTTCACCGAAACGTTTGAAACCATGGACTTAAACACACGATTCACTTCTGTTGTCAGTGTCGGATGCATATTCATTAACTTATTTCAGTTTAAATTACAAAATTTTTGGTAGCTACAGTCCGTCTGATATACAACTATTTGATTACGTCAAATAGATATACATACGCTGATGAGCCAAAACATTATGGCCACTGCCCACCACGAGTCTGAATGCCTCCTGTTGGTGTCGTGGCCGGGTGACGCAGCAAGGAAAGAATGTAAGCGGAAGAGAGAGGAATGCGCAGTCACTAAAGCGAAGATACGGGTCGCAAACGCGGAAATCCACTGATATAAACGGTTTTCACAAGCATCATCATCATCATTAGTATTCTGCCAAAAGGCAGGTTTTCACATGGTAGTTCTCCAGGCTGTCCGGTCTTTTGCCATCCTCTTTCCATAGAGCTAATTCTCTCCATTCTCTCCACATCCATACCTCAGATGCTTCTCACCTTTTTTCGTCCTCTTGTCCCAGTGTCTATGTCTCTGCCCCATATAATGCTACACTCCAGACAAAACATTTGCCAAGCCTTTTCCTTAGATCTTTATCTAATTTGCCACATAAGAGTCTCCTCTTTTTGTTGAATGCTTCCTTCACTATGGCAATTAGAGTTTTCACCTCCTGGTGACATCTCAAGTCTTCAGTTATTGTGCTTCCAAGATATTTAAATGCTCTTACTTGGCTAATGGTAGATTGCCCTATTTTAATATGCGTCTTGAACTGATGACCATACTCTTTGTTTTTGCTGTGTTTATTTGCATGCCATATTCCACACAAACTTCATTCAGATCTTTCAACATGTTATTCACTGTCCGCTCACTTTCTGCCACTAATATCATGTCTCTTTCCACCAATACATATGCCTCTTTTCCCATCTAAGCATTTCGCAATAATCTCTTCAAGGTATGCGTTGAACAACAGTGGGGAAAGGCAACAACACTGTCTAAAACCTCACACCCTTTTCACAAAGGGCACATTATTATGGCGCATCGGCTAGGAACGAGAATTCCTGAAACGGGGAATCTAGTCGCCTGTTGGCGTACTGCTGTGGTGAGCAACTATGCAAAGTGATTGAAGGATGGTGGAATAACGCGTACGCCGTATGGTACTGGATGTCCACGACTCATTAGAAAAGACAGAAGCCGGAGGATCCACCACTGCGTAATCCAGGGCAGGCAGCGATCTGTGGCAGATCTGACGGCAGAGTACATTGCTGGAGCACGCACACGTAATTCAGAGCATACGACTCAAAGACCACTGTTGAACAAGGAGCTCCATGTCACACGGCCCCTACGTGTTCGTGCGTTGACACAACGACATCGTCCTTTACGACAGCAGTGGGCACAGTATCATTGAGTTTTTAACGTGGATCAATAGAAACGTATCACCTGTCTAATTAATCGCATGTCTTGTTACAGTACGTTGATGACTGGGTCCTTACACGCCCTCGTCGGAGCGAATGGCCGCTTGAAACGTGCACCACGCCACAGATGCACCATTGAGAGCAGAATTATGCTATGGGGTACACTGAGTTGGGCTTCTATGGGACCTACTGTATCACTCGAAGACACCACGACCGCAGTGAACTAGCTGAACATTATTGCGGGCCATCTGCATCCCTTCATGGCTGAGTCTTCTGTGATGGCGATGACATCTCCAAGCAGGATAACCGTCCGCGATACAAGGCCAGAATCGTGCTGCAGTGGTTCAGGCAGAGTCCATGACAAACAAAATCGCTGCCGTACTGTGTCTGAAAAGTGCACCAACTCGCTGTTAACTAGTTAGACATAATATTTTGGCTCATCGGTGTAGATATTAAACTGTTCCGTCTTTTTAGAATCAGAACACGACAATTCGCGAAAAATGCCACTAAATGAAACCATGTTGACATGTTGTTGTTGTTTATGTTGTCCAACACGGACTGTTCAGTTGATGCTGGTAACGGTGTTCTTACGTGAATCAGGGTTCTCACAATACATTTTTGTTGACGACGCTCTGTGAAATGCCCAGCATCAGCATGACACTGGATGTTTATCTCCTCCAACCCATCCCCCATCCACCCCTTCCAATACACACAAAATTGCCGTTCACGCAGATACAGATACAAATATTCACTCACACACAAACACATTTTCTTTTTTAATTTTTGACTGTGACACTGGACAGCTTACCCTCAAACATAAATCAGAAATATTTACGGAAATTTTCCTTGGTTGTATATAAATGTCGGAACTGATAACTCTCACCCATTTATTCCCCAATGAAACAGCCCCTTCTCCCCCTCCCCCCCCTCTCCTTTATTCTCTGATACATTATCAGCTCGCTCCTGAGAGCACAGAATGAAAACGATCTGTCCTCAATTTCTGACACTGACATTTTCGCGGCGATCATATGCCCAGAGAGAGATGTAATGTTCTCAATTTCTGACACCGATATTTTCGTGGCGATCATATACCCAGAGATATCTCTAGTAAATTCTTCTTATATTATTGCCACTGAGATAGGCGAGAAGTAAAAAGAAAATGATAGATGATCATAAAACGAACAGCTTCCCTAGTCGCATCCGTCTTTTATACATTACGTTAGTCTTTGCTGTTTGCCATCATTTCCATCCTTACCATTCTGCCGCTTTGGAGCGCACAGCCAGTGACGTTCTGGACCGTGACTCGGCGCCGACACTTGGGTGAGCCGGCAACGCTACCCTGAGGCCAAGGGCGCAAGTACAAGGTCTGCCGACAGCGCGATCATGTGCCATGCGATAGCTCCCTCCATCGACAAGGAGACAAAGTGAAGGGGCGTTGTATCACCGCCGTGACTGTCACAGCTAATGCAGATGCTCACGCATACATGTTTGCGTTACAGGAAAACGTAAAGTTCCTTAAATAGTGTACCTTCTTCAGTATCGTATCTTATTCTATACCCTGTGTGAGGCTGCGCGATTCTCCCCTGTTTCCAGCTACAGGTGAACATTTGAAGCGTTGCCAACCAGGCCACAGAAAGTGTGCCGCGAGAGCAGCTCTCCAACCGCAAGCTTAGGGTTTCAGAACGACAAAACCGTTGACTGGTAGCCGCCGTCTGCTCCAGGAGGTCCACTATATTCCCCACAACGTCTGCGGTGATATCAGAAACGTGAGGTCAATTCCACAACGCCAGTCTCGCGTGAGAAGTCTCGTGCAAGGAGTTAGTGAGCATGCGCTTCGGAGTCATTCTCACGCAGCCGTATCACTCGCGAGAGGGAATAATTGTTGCTGTTGACAGTCAATTACAGCAGTAAATATCTGTCACGAATTTAGCAAAGCTTGGTGCAGTTTAACGGGTAATAACAGGCAAAAATTACATTCTGTTGGATTGGATTTATTTAATCTACGCTGTCTGCTTCATTTTCTGTTCGACCTCTCGAAAATCATCAACAATTCGCTACCGATCTAACAGCAGACTGATACACCAACGTCGAAGAACAGACACAGGCCAACAGAAACACAAATATTACATGTAGCTTCTCTGTTATGATATCTGCAGACAAGGAATAGATAAGACAAGTGTGACACGTATGGGACATGTAGACAGTCGTCTTTTCCATCGCTCCATTTTCGAGTGGAACAAGAAACGGATTGGCTAGTAGCTGTACAACGTACCCACTGCCATGCACCGTACTGCGGCATACAGAGTGTGCATGCAGATGTAGTTAAATACATTTTGGTTCCACGCTGGGAAGCTCCTCTGCAAGCGTTAACTTGTTGTACCTTGTTAAGTGAAACACTCTTGCTCGACGGCTACAAAAAATGGTTCAAATGGCTCTGAGCACTATGGGACTTAACATTTGAGGTCATCATTCGATTAGAACTCAGAACTACTTAAACCTAACTAACCTAAGGACATCACACACATCCATGCCCGAGGCAGGATTCGAACCTGCGACCGTAGCGGTCGCGCGTTCCAGACTGAAGCGCGTAGAACCGCTCGGCCACAGCGGCCGGCCGAACGGCTACAACCGGAAAAAAAGTGTTTTTAAAATACAGAAATGTGGCTGTTCCATCGCCAAGGTCATTTATCAGTGGAACTCGAAATTTGGCAACATCCTACCGAAGCACAAGTCGTTGAAACAATACCACGGGTCAAACAATAAGTTTCACCAGCAGATTCACACCAGCCATAAATGAGGAACTCTTTGTCAAAAAATAAATAACATAAAATAAAAATAAACACGTGCTTGAAATGTTGTATGTCAATAACGGCAGTTCTTACGGAGTCATGTTTCGTAAAATAGAAGTTGAGGTGTTGCGGTACCTTTTAAACTTATCTGGTAAGAATGTGCACATGTGTAACTTCTGTGAAGTGACTAATGGACAAAAGACTGGAATAGTTCGTTGCCAGCTATTTCCTTGCCTGGCACTTGTGTTCAGGACTGAGCGTATCCAACATTCATCATACATGAGTGGCAGAATGGGCAGTACTACGTACCAAGGCATTTGCTGACACTGATTCACCAATTCGTCTGTTCGACCGAAGGCAGGAGCCTCAGAACGTCAGCAAGTATTATCTGCCTGGCGACTGGTTCCGAGAGAATACTGGGGACTTTTAAACTAGCAGTCGCACCAAAATCTGGACGCGAGTAAAGGTCATTGGGTAATGAAGATGCGAAACAGTCCAACGGTTGAGGGTGGGTAACAGAATCGTGACTCAATAGTATTTTTGCGGAAGAGAGCGATGGGGAGAAACTGACAGTTTTTCGTGGAGGACTTCTTTCTGTAGATAATCTACGATGTCTTCGTGTATGACCTATGCGTGTACCCAAACGGTTGCCACTTCTGTGACGGCTTCCAGCAATAAATACGACAGGAATTTGTAAACGTCAATATGGTGTCGTCCACAGATCGAGGTAAAGTCGCAACGCTCATCGATAGCACAGCCATTATCGACCCTGTCCGCAACGACGAACGGGAAGAGCTGAGGCACGCCCTCTCTCTGAGCCCCGCAGGGCCATCGCACGGATGCCAATACAGAGCCGAGCGTGGCCTCACTCTGCCCCAGTACGTTACCTCCGATGAAGCAGTCAATATCACCTAGTTAGGACACCAGAGATACTCAAGTCTCAAATGGAACTGTACTTTCGTAAATCTCGTTCTTTGCACTTCAAGAGAAGAGTTGTAATTGTGTGCTTTAAGTGATGCTTCACTGTTGAAAGACTGTTCTAAATATTCGACACATTCCTGTGGAAAGGACTGTGAATCTTTTTATCCTTCTTGTAACAAAGTGAACTAAAGTTTTATATGTTGTAGTTCCCATAATTTGCCAGAACAATAAAAGAACCCACAATTATGACTAACGATTGTAGTTTCGTCAGGTCATGACAGCCAATGCAGCTAATCTGCTAATAACTGGCGCGGTTGTAATTCCACATTATTCGAGTACTTAAAGATAAATCCTGGATTTATCAAATGCCTGGTACCCTTCACGATATTCGGTCGTAAATAATCACTGTCACAAGGGCCACCCTTGCAACGACGTTGCAGAGAAAGGTCCCAGACCAGCAGTCTCCGTAACAGGAAGGAAATGGGTAGCTTTCCCATGGCACGACACAACCTTAGCAGGAGGCCTACAACTGTTAACACCTAGAGAAATATTTTAGCGGGACATTTAGGTATTACTGCCGGGCAGAAGTGATGGTTAACCCAGAAAGATATAAAACCTGTCTGCCGGTTAAATCCCCCGTCGTTAAGACCTTTCCTACTCTGCAATATTCACGATGCCGTCAAATATCATGTGCTCACCATAAGTGAGGTGAAAAACACATAATGCATCAGTTAGCTTACTTTGGCACCATCCCATTGTTAGTGTAGTACTCAACGGTTTCCAATACTTAACGTCAACATTCTTGTAGATGTGTGGAACCAATTCCATAGACAGCCTAAGTTATCAGATTAGTGGGTGAACGAATATGGAGCTACTTTATTATTAATCTTACACTTTTACTAAATTAACCGACAGTTCCAACCGGTTCGTACAAGTTGGGACGAATCTAAATAAAAATGTGTTACAGCCGTATACCATAAGAGATCCAAGAGAATAATTCATGCATCGTTAAATGAAAATGTGCCGAAAGACCGCAGATACTCCTAGAACAGACTCTACACAGCAAACGTTTCTCTGATTTCAGCGGAAAATTCAGAATTATTGCTTGACTGTAACTGACCTGCATAAAAAGTACGGGTTGTCATTAATTAAAGATCCAGTTTCAAAACACTGTAGAAAGCGAACCATTGTTCGGAATGACGTCAAATTCGAACAGTAATTATACTGTATGTGCTTTATAAGGGTCAGAATCATCATCATCATCATTTAAGACTGATTATGCCTTTCAGGTTCAGTCTGGAGCATAGCCCCCTTATAAAATTCCTCCATGTTCCCCTATTCAGTGCTAACATTGGTGCCTCTTCTGATGTTAAGCCTATTACTTCAAAATCATTCTTAACTGAATCCAGTTACTTTCTCCTTGGTCTACCCCGACTCCTACCCTCTATTGCTGAACCCATGAGTCTTTGGGTAACCTTGCTTCTCCCATGCGTGTAACATGACCCCACCATCTAAGCCTGTTCGCCCTGACTGCTACATCTATAGAGTTCATTCTCAGTTTTTCTTTGATTTCCTCATTGTGGACATCCTCCTGCCATTGTTCCCATCTACTACTACCTGCAATCATTCCAGCTACTGTCATATCCATAACCTCAACCTTATTGATAAGGTAACCTGAATAGACCCAGCTTTCGCTCCCATACAACAAAGTTGGTCGAAAGGTTGAACGGTGCACAGATAATTTAGTCTTGGCACTGGCTTCCTTCTTGCAGAAGAGAGTAGATCGTAGCTGAACCCTCACTGCATTAGCTTTGCTACACCTCGCTTCCAGTTCTTTCACTATGTTGCCATCCTGTGAGAATATGCATCCTAAGTGCTTGTCCGTCCACCTGTTCTAGCTTTATTCCTCCTATTTGGCACTCAATCCGTTTATATCTCTTTCCCGCTGACATTACTTTCGTTTTGGAGATGCTAAACTTCATACCATAGTCCTTACATTTCTGATCTAGCTCTGAAATATTCCTTTGCAAACTTCCAATCGAATCTGCCATCACAACTAAGTCATCAGCATATGCGAGACTGCTTATTTTGGGTTCACATATCTTAATCTCACCCAGCCAGTCTATTGTTTTCAACATATGATCCATAAATAATATGATCAACAGTGGAGACCGGTTGCAGCCTTGTCTTACCCCTGAAACGACTCTGAACCATGAACTCAGTTTACCGTCAACTCTAACTGCTGTCTGACTATCTATGTAAAGACCTTTAATTGCTTGCAAAAGTTTGCCTACTATCCCATGATCTCGTAGAACAGACAATAACTTCCTCCTTGGAATCCAGTCATATGCGGTTTCTAGATCTAGAAAGAATAATATAATTCCCTGTTCCACTCGTAACACTTCTCCATTATTTGCCGTAAGCTAAATATCTGGTCCTGACAACCTCTAAAAGGCCTAAACCCACACTGATTTTCATCCAATTTGTCCTCAACTAATACTCGCACTTTCTATTCAACAATACCTGAGAAGATTTTACTCACAACGCTGATTAAAGAGATACCTCTGTAGTTGTTACAATCTTTTCTGTTTCCATGTTTAAAGATTGGTGTAATTACTGCTTTCGTCCAGCCTGATGGAACCTATCCCGACTCCCACGCAATTTCAATTATCCTGTGTAACCATTTAAGACCTGACATTCCACTGCATTTGATGAGTTCCTACTTTATTTCATCCACCCAAGCCGCTTTATTGCACTTCAATCTATTGACCATTTTCTCAACTTCCTCAAATGTGATCCTATTTCCATCATCATTCCTATCCCATTGTACATCGAAATCTGTAACATTACTGATCGTATTTTCACCTACATTGAGCAACTCTTCAAACTATTCCCTCCATTTTCCCAAAGTATCTACAGGATTCACCAGCAGTTTTCCTGACCTGTCCAAAATACTTGTCATTTCCTTCTTACCTCCCTTTCGAAGACTGCTAATTACACTCCAGAATGGTTTTCCAGCAGCTTGACCCGAAGTCTCCAAGCTGTTTCCAAAGTCTTCCCAAGATTTCTTCTTGTATGCTGCAGTTATGTGTTTGGCTTTGTTTCTTTCTTCAACATAACTTTATCTGTCTACCTGAGTTCTGGTATGTAGCCGTTTTTGATACACCTTCTTTTTCCTTTTACAGGCTGCCTTGACTGTGTCATTCCACCAAACTGTTTGCTTCATCCTCCTACCTTTACACACTACTGTTCCAAGACATTCTTTAGCCACTTCTAGTGCTGTGTCTTTGTACCTAGTCCATTCCTTTTCCAATGACTGTAATGAACTACATTCAAGTAAATGGTACCTTTCTGAGATCACAGTTATGTTCTTCTTGGATTAATATGGACACCAAAAGACATGCAACACACGGTTGTTGCTCAGTTTGCGTCCGAGAACCCCAGTATGATTGTCTCCATGAAGGATCACGCGCTGCTGGTAAAGCTCTTTTACAAGAACGGCGACTGTGCTCCAGTCAGTTTACAGAAGTTCCCGACAAAAAGGCATTGGTCTGATGTCAGCTATGGGCATGGAGAAAATGATTACAAAAAAAGAAAAGATAGCTTCTTTTGTGGCAGAGGGAGGAAAGCAGTTGATCCGACGTCTGTCGAAGATGCAGGCGCAGCACTGAAGGAAGAGTCAAACGATGGTGCGCAAACATGCAGTGCACGGGGCACTGCCAGAACGTTGAACATGCCGGCGATCACTGTTCATAAAATCCTACGAAACATCCTATACTATTATCTACACAAAATCACCCATGTTCAGGAGTTGCTTCCTGCTGGTCTGAAAGCAAGACATGGAAATGGACAATGAATGGCCATCGAACATTTTGCGGACAGCCTGTGTGGTGCTGGTTGACAGCGTTGTTTATCGCAGGGCGGCACTTTTTTTTGGGGTGAGTGCTGCACGTCATTTTACATACGCCGTCACTGTTAAACGCTACGAGAATCTTTTGCTCACCAACGCCATTCAAACCGGTCAACAGCGTGGATGTCTGGGTAGGATAATTTTTGTGCAAGATAGCGCTCCTCCGTACATTGCACAGCCAGTCATGCGGCTGCTGCAGAGGCATTTCGGAAATGTTAGAATTATCAGCCGTGATTTACCTACAGCCTGGCCGTCCAGGATCACCTAACCTTAATCCGTATGACTTCTGGCAGGGGGACTATCTGAAATACGTTGGGTTCAGTGCTACATATTCGAACGTAGCTGAACTGAAGGCACACAGTGCGCAACGTATTCTGAACGTGACTCCGAGACACGCTGATCTGTTGTGGAACATGCTGTTTCTCGATTTCAACTTGTGACAGAAACTAGCGAACAGCACACAGGTCTTGCGCCAGCCTCACGACAATTACAAAACAATTGAATTTTGCTTTTTATGCGGTTTTTGGCCCCAGTGCAATTAAAAGCGGATGACATTTTGATTTTTATACGGTTTTTGGCATCAGTACAGTTAAAAATGGATTTTTACCATCCGGCGCGCTATGACCTAGATGTGATGGATGCGCTAACGTAAATAACACAACAGTTGACTGCTGAACTTGTGCAGTCACGCATACAGAAGAGTACGAGTGGTGGAAGTGCAAATGCGATTCATCTGTCAATTACAGCTGACCTCATTTACTTTAAGAAGCTTACAGCGCCATCTACAGGTAAAATTTTCGCTTCGACGCCATTCTGAGAAGTGGTTCTCTTTCTACAGCGTTTTGAAACGAGAACTTTATTTATGGACATACAAAGACGAGGGCTGTTAGAAATCCTTGGGTAACAGAAGAAATATTGAATTTAATTGATGAAAGGAGAAAATATAAAAATGCAGTAAATGAAGCAGGCAAAAAGGAATACAAACGTCTCAAAAATGAGATCGACAGGAAGTGTAAAATGGCTAAACAGGGATGGCTAGAGGACAAATGTAAGGATGTAGAAGCTTATCTCACTCACAGATAGATACTGCCTACAGGAAAATTAAAGAGACCTTTGGAGAGAAGAGAACCACGTGTATGAATATCAAGAGCTCAGATGGCAGCCCAGTTCTAAGCAAAGAAGGGAAGGCAGAAAGGTGGAAGGAGTATATAGAAGGTTTATACAAGGGCGATGTACTTGAGGACAACATTATGGAAATGGAAGAGGATGTAGATGAAGATGAAATGGGAGATACGATACTGCGTGAAGAGTTTGACAGAGCACTGAAAGACCTGAGTCGAAACAAGGCCCCCGGAGTAGACAACATTCCATTAGAACTACTGACGGCCTTGGGAGAGCCAGTCATGACAAAACTCTACGAGCTGGTGAGCAAGATGTATGAGACAGGCGAAATACCCTCAGACTTCAAGAAGAATATAATAATTCCAATCCCAAAGAAAGCAGGTGCTGACAGATGTGAAAATTACCGAACTATCAGTTTAATAAGCCACGGCTTCAAAATACTAACGCGAATTCTTTACAGACGAATGGAAAACTGGTAGATGCAAACCTCGGGGAGGATCAGTTTGGATTCCGTCGAAATGTTGGAACACGTGAGGCAATACTGACCTTACGACTTATCTTAGAAGAAAGATTAAGAAAAGGCAAACCTACGTTTCTAGCATTTGTAGACTTAGAGAAAGCTTTTGACAATGTTGACTGAAATACTCTTTTTCAAATTCTAAAGGTGGCAGGGGTAAAATACAGGGAGCGAAAGGCTATTTATAATTTGTACAGAAACCAGATGGCAGTAATAAGAGTCGAGGGGCATGAAAGGGAAGCAGTGGTTGGGAAAGGAGTGAGACAGGGTTGTAGCCTCTCCCCGATGTTATTCAATCTGTATATTGAGCAAGCAGTAAAGGAAACAAAAGAAAAATTTGGAGTAGGTATTAAAATTCATGGAGACGAAGTAAAAACTTTGAGGTTCGCCGATGACATTGTAATTCTGTCAGAGACGGCAAAGGACTTGGAAGAGCAGTTGAACGGAATGGATAGTGTCTTGAAAGGAAGATATAAGATGAACATTAACAAAAGCAAAACGAGGATAATGGAATGTAGTCAAATTAAATCGGGTGATGCTGAGGGAATTAGATTAGGAAATGAGACACTTAAAGTAGTAAAGGAGTTTTGCTATTTAGGAAGTAAAATAACTGATGATGGTCGAAGTAGAGAGGATATAAAATGTAGACTGGTAATTGCAAGGAAAGCGTTTCTGAAGAAGAGAAATTTGTTAACATCGAATATAGATTTATGTATCAGGAAGTCGTTTCTGAAAGTATTTGTTTGGAGTGTAGCCATGTATGGAAGTGAAACATGGACGATAACTAGTTTGGACAAGAAGAGAATAGAAGCTTTCGAAATGTGGTGCTACAGAAGAATACTGAAGATAAGGTGGATAGATCACGTAACTAATGAGGAGGTATTGAATAGGATTGGGGAGAAGAGAAGTTTGTGGCACAACTTGACTAGAAGAAGGGATCGGTTGGTAGGACATGTTTTGAGGCATCAAGGGATCACAAATTTAGCATTGGAGGGCAGCGTGGAGGGTAAAAATCGTAGAGGGAGACCGAGAGATGAGTACACTAAGCAGATTCAGAAGGATGTAGGTTGCAGTAGGTATTGGGAGATGAAGCAGCTTGCACAGGATAGAGTAGCATGGAGAGCTGCATCAAACCAGTCTCAGGACTGAAGACAACAACAACAACAACATTGCCCATTTCCCATTTACGTTAAATACACAACATATGAATACCTTAGTAATATGAGGAGACACAAACGAAATATCGAAAAACATAACTGGTGATGTGTAGCCGGTTGTGTCGTAAGCAGGTAGTCATTATCGAAGGTGAGTGCACTGTTATGGTAAAGGTGACTGTTATGACGAGTAACGCACCCATAAATAACTCACGACTTTAGCGTCTGGAGAATGGAAATTAGAGAACGTAAATCGGAGCTTGGACATGGTGTATTTTGTAAGGTAGTCGTAAATGATTGCTGGCAGTGTTGAGCGGCGACCACAAAGTAACAGCGGCTTTGCTGCTTCACATTCGAGCACACGAAGTCGTGACCGGCGGTCTGTTGGCTGACAATGACAGTGCGATCAGGACGGACCGTTGACCGAACATTCGTGACTTGTCACAGGATTCGACCTTTGCGTTGACACAACATTGTCAGTCACAGTCTCGATTCCCGGAAAGCTCGCTGGCAGGAGGACTCCTGCAAGCCGACTGAACACTAGAAGAAATGACATTTGCGCCTTCGTTTGATGCACTTGATTCGCCAGACCAGCGAGGGCAAACACGATACGTAGCGTCACTACAGTGGGTCGGAATGAAAGCCTACGGGCATCCGGTGGAACAGTGGTGGCTAAAATAAGTTCATAACTGCGCAATGCCACTCTTCAAGCAACAGCCAGCAAAAAACCTGAAAGTACTATATAGAGCACTTATTTCTCGTAGCGCGACTTACATCTTTTAGGGCAGACGAAGAACTTCCTGGAGCAAGAAACATTCCAGTACAATGATGAAAATCAGCATATTGTCCTGGATTTACAACCGTCCACTGACACAGAATTATACCTGCTTTGTACTAAGCGAATGTAATATGATCACTACTATTGCTTTTCTTGTAAATAACAATAATCCGGTACAGCATAAACAGCTTTTTACCAGCAACTGAGAAAGAATGGTTTCAAATATTAATAATTAACAATCATTACTGAGCATGTCACACGTTAATAAATTTAAATACAACTTCAGAATTTTCGCAGTTTAGGCAGCTAAGCAAGGGATGTTTAATTCCATGAAAATTGTAAGAATTTTTAGTTAGCCTTGACAATATATGACATTACGAAGAAGATCTTACTGTAGAGAAACATGAAGTTGTTTACTTCACGAAGTATGAATTGCAGTAGCCTTGTGTTACGCCAACTGGTCACAGTGAGTCCCAGTCATGTTACACAATATAAACTGAATACCAGACGAGGGCTAATTTTTGGGATACTGCAAAACTGGTTTGTCTCGAAAAAGTCTTACCAAAGACTTGTACTGCTCTTAATGGTACATTCATCAAGTGCGCACAGTTTGATTGAGAGTAACTGAGATAATTATACATAAATACTCCGTAAGTCACACACGGTATATGGTGGAGGGTATCCTGTACAACTGGTCATTTTTTTTCTGCTCCACAGACAAATATAGCCGAGGGAAAAAAGACTATCTATATGCCTTTGTATTAGCCCTAATTTCTCTTATCTTATCTTTTTCGTCCTTACGCGAAATGTATCTCGGCGGCAGTGTAATCGTTCTGCAGTCAGCTCCAAATGCTAGTTCTCTAAATTGTCTCAGTAGTGTCTCTCGACAACGACGTCACCTTTCCCCCAGGGATCCTTATATGAGTTCCCGAAGCACGTGTGTTGTTCGGATCCACTGATAACAAACCCAGCAGCCAGTCTTTGAATTACCTGATGTCTTCCATTAACCCATTGAGAACGGCATCGCAGTGATTACCACGCTGGACTAGAATTCGGGAGGACGATGGTTTAAGCGCGCGTCCGGCCATTCTGATTTAGGTATTCCGTGATTTCCTTTAATCCCTTAAGGCAAATGGCAGGATGATACCTTCAAAACGGCACGGCCGATTTCCTTCTCCATCCTTCCCTCATCTGAGCTTGTGCTTCGTCTCTAATGACCTCCCTGTCAATGGGAATTTAAATATTAATCTCCTCCCTTCTCCATCTCTTCCATTAAGCCGACCTATTACGAATCCCAACATTCGAGCAGTACTCAAAAACAGATCACACTGCCTCCAGCATGCGGTCTCCTTTACGGATTAACCACACTTCCCCGAAATTCTGCCAATAAACCGAATTTGACCATCCTCCTTCCCTACCACAATTCTCACATGCTCATTCCATTTCACATCGCTTTGCAACTCTGAGCCCAGATATTTAAATGACATGACTGTGTCAAGCAGGACATTACTAATGCTTTATACGACCATTACACAATTGTTCTTCCTATTCACTCGCATCAACTTACATTTTACTACGTTTGGAACTATCTGCTGTTCATCACACCAATTAGAAAAGTTGTCTAAGTCATCTTGTCTTCTCCTACAGTCATTGAACTTCAAAACTTACTGTAGACCAGAATACCATCAGCAAACAACCTTAGATTGCTGCCCATCCTGTCTGTCAGACCACTTATGTATACAGGAAATCATAAAGGTATTATCACACTTCCTAGGAGTACTGCTAAAGACACCCTTGTTTCCGACGAAAACTCGTCGTCGATGACAACGCCGCCGGCCGCGGTGGTCTCGCGGTTCTAGGCGCGCAGTCCGGAATTGTGAGATTGCTACGGTCGCAGGTTCGAATCCTGACTCGGGCATGGATGTGTGTGATGTCCTTAGGTTAGTTAGGTTTAAGTAGTTCTAAGTTCTAGGGACTGATGACCACAGCTATTAAGTCACATAGTGCTCAGAGCCATTTGAACCATTTTTTGATGACAACGCACTTGGTCGTATTGCTCGTACCTGCGTGAACAAGCTGCAGTGGGGCACCATGTCAAATGTTTGCTGGAAATCGAGAAATATGGAATGTGCCTTTTGCCCTTCATCCATAGTTCGCAGTATATCATATGAAAATAGGGCAAGCTGAGTTTCGCACGAGTGATGTTTCTAACAAATCAAATGGTTCCTTGCGACTTAACATGTGAGGTCATCAGTGCCCTAGACTTAGAACTACTTAAACCTAACTAACATAAGGACATCACAAACATCCATGCCCGAGCCAGGATTCGAACTTGCGACGGTAGCAGCATCGCGGTTCCGGACTGAAGCGCCTAGAACCGCTCGGCCACACCGGCCGGCTACTTTCTAACACCGTGCTGATTCGTGGACATAAGTTTCTCGGTCTCAAGAAAATGTGTCATTTTCGAACTGAAAATATTTGCAAGGAGTTTTAATCGATGTTACTGATATTGGTCTGTAATTTTGCGAGTTTGTTCTTTTAACCTTCTCCTATACGGGATTCACTAGCTTTTTTTTTCAGTCGCTTGGGACTCTGCGCTTGGCGAGAGATTCGCGATAATTGTAAGCTAAGTAAGCGATAATTGTAAGCTAAGTTGCATGTAGCAGTCTTCGTGAAACAGAACTAGGATTCCATTCGGACTTGGCCATTTATTTTTTTCAACTCTTTCAGTTCTTTCAATGCGTCAGAGATGCTTATTACTATGTGTAACACTCCAAGAAACCCGAAAACCCAAATAAGAATGTCATGATAATTTAAAGTAGGGAACAGTGTTATCCTGACAGGTATGACAACTTTGACAATAATATAACACCTTAAAGTTTTGATGAACACCAATTTCAATATTTACTGCGTGTGTCATGATATAAAGCTAGAAAGAAAGGTTATTTTAATTAGCTAGCAAACATCTTAGAAATAACTGCAAATCAGTACGACGAAAGTTATGTCCAAAGTAATATGTCTGTCAGAGATAACATTTATTGTGAAAGAGAGCTGTAAACGCGGCGAAAAGGAAATTCAATGCGTCTACAATACTCGATCATGGGAATGTTAGTCGCTTGCTAGCTTGCTTACTATCAAATCGAGAGAAAGCACCGTTTGTTATAGTACTACAAACGGAACGCTTCGGTATTGTTTCTATTAAAAAAAAAGTATATTGTGTGATAGAGATGCGCGGTCTTTCTTCTCAGTTATTCTGACTTGAGAACTTGAACTGAAGTGATATTCTGATAATGTACGACGAGTTAATGAACTTTAATTTTTGGAGATATTATTGTTGGACTCAACCTTCATCAAAGTGAACAGTTACAACGAAGAATGGTCATAGTATCGAAGACTGCAATACCTGCTTAGCCTGAAGTAGAAAGCATTAATACGACCACACGAAGATAATACAAATACGCCGATTGAAAAACTTGTGGTAATTGTCATGATCACCGAATTGAAAATAATCGTAATTGATCTGATCCACGGTGTGCGTGTGGTGTGATGATTATAAACTAACTGCTAAGAAGGAAAAATAAAATTGTTCGTCAGTAATGGAAATCTCATATGTTGGCTCCCTCATTAAATGAGCTGTGTTACAGTTGATGATGAAAATAAAAACTGCGATCATTTTAATTGAAAGAGTGACTTGGTGAATATTGAGCATTAAAAGGAGTGTTTTGCCGAAATAATATCACGACGCATGAAAGCAAGATAGATTATCTCTGGATTTACGTCGTGCCGGGGTGAACAATTCTGCCTAGCAACGCAACAGCAACTGCTGATACTGAACCGCAAATGAATTTTTCCTCACTTCACTGGTGTGAAACGATGCCGGTGATGAATGATTCAGTCAATACTGCAATTACTAACTAACCGGGCATAGCAAATCATCATAAAACCATAACAGACAATTAAAATCAGCAGTTCGCATCGCTGAGAAGACTGTGCGGGCTCGCAAGCGGACTTTCATACATTACGTGAGGAGCAACTTCCTTCAGAGATTTTCAAGTGCTGTTCCATGTTATCTGACGGCCACAACCATCACTGCGCGTCGCGCCTCCATTCCATCGACCGAGCCGTAGCAGTAGCGGCTCAACATCAACAGCGACGACAAAAAGGGGAGAGGAGACGTCACATATGCTCACCATTCGAGAGTCTGTTCGATGGTCAAACGACACTATGTTTGTTCGATTCTCCTGCGTGAACGATTTCTTAAAAGCGAAATTTAAAACTTCTGCTTTCGTTTTTGCGATCTTCAACTGCCACACCAGACTGGTCAAGGAGCGACTGGATGGAAGCCCCAGATCCGCTTTGCGATGTTTACGTATTACCAGAATTTTTATGGTTATCGGCCAGATCTTTCTGTAGACAGTGTGACGTTTGGAAGTCTTGGTCAGTTCACGGGGCATGCACGGATAGTCGAAGTGGTTCAGGCGACCGCTCCCGATAAGCGGAAAATCCGGTATAGAATGAAGAGCAGCGCGTATCGTCCGGTTTATTCGACTGTAAAGACGGTAACAGAAGGGTTGAGAGGTCACGGCTAACAGACGGGTATCAGACACATAGTTTTTCCTCACGGAGTGCAGTTTCGAAAATTCTAAGAGCTTTCTTCAGTGACAGAATCTACTAACATTCTCCATCGCTCCTGTATGTACTGTGAGGATAGAACATTCTCCCTGCACTCCTTCCTCAAACGGAACGGTAAGAACCCCCAATATAAAGTGTAACAGTTGTCGTCTTCCACCATGAGTCATTCAGTAGGATGAAGGGAGTTAGCGATTGGTTCAAGCAGCAACCGAGGTCTTGCTTCATCCCCTGAATGTTTCAGACACTCCACTATAAAGTTAAGTGATAGAAATAATCCACAATGAGTGCTGTTTGGTGTGTGTGGCTCTCATTTTAACACCCTTCGTAGTTAGTAATTTCTACGATATTTTCACATGTGACAGTCATCCAGATTAGCGGTATCCCCTTTCCTCTCAGTTTCCATTCGCGATGCAATACTTTTCATGTCAGAACACTGTATCCGTCGTCCGTCACAAATTTTCACATGACATTATTGGGTAACAGATCTATACCGAATATACCAAATCTACCTCTTTCAAAAACAAACTCACCTATATCTGCGTAAACCTACGTAATGGGAAACAGATATTCTCTCTATGTTTGAAGTATTTCAACGGCCATGCCGCAGAGGATACACCGGTTCCCGTCAGATCGCCTAAGTTAAGCACTGTCGGGCGTTGCTGGCACTTGGATGGGTGACCATCCGGGCCGCCATGCGCTGTTGCCATTTTTCGGGGTGCACTCAGCCTCGTGATGCCTACTGAGGAGCTACTCGACCGAATGGTAGCAGCGCCGGTCACAGATAACCATCACAACGAGCGCGAGAGTGGAGTTCTGACCACACACCCCTCCTATCCACATTCTCAACTGAGGATGACTCTGCGGTCGAATGGTCCCGATGGGCCACTTGTGCTCTGAAGAAGATCTGCTTTTTTTTTAAAAAAAAAGTTTTCAGCAAGGATTATTAATTAACGAACTGTGCAGAAGAATGAATCAGCCACACATTTTGGCGGAATCTAAAAGCACAACTTTCTACAGGAATACGTCGTCTTCATAGCCACCCAAAATTGGAAATGATATAATGTTCCGTCACTATTGTGTTTATTAAAGACGAAGTACCCATCCCTGTTCGAAAGGATGGTGGCGAGAAACAGCCGTGGTTTACTTGAAGGTGTTACTATGGCATTCGTCAATACCAATTTATCTATACCTGGGAAACACAAATAGAATAAACTGGAAAAACTGAATTTTGAAGCTCGTTCCTTCGCATCGAGTCCAGCGTTTAATCCTTTGACCACTTCAATCGGTCCCTTCGAATCAATGTACAAAACATTGTATGCAATCTGGAAATTATTAGTAAAAATTATTTTCTGCTGGAGGTTACAGTTCAAAAGCGGCGGACGCACTCGTGTTTTAATTAACCGTCTTGTTTTTTGTTGTTTGTACGAAGATAGAACGAAAACGATTTCCATGTTAGTTTTAAATATTTAACGTTGAATACGGTCCAAAAATGAGTATACATGACGCTAACGAGCTACTAAAGCTTTGTTCGAAACAGAGGCTATTTTATATCGGTAATAAAATTTGCTACTGTATGTGGAATAACACAGTGTAATCCCATTAGCGATATGAAACGATACTGAAACAGGCGAACAATATTAAATACTGCTCGATAATAAATTTTCGGTTATGTTTCACAAAACTTGTACCGTTTGCGTATGGAAACAAGGAAAATACTACGCAGTATTCCGTTCATGAACTGCATGCCTGACCTTATAAAAACGGCCAAGAGCATTTTCCGCTACACAAGCAGGAAGTTTCTGGAATATGATACAGGAAATGTACCAACAAGATATCGTACTATCCATTCGTCGTACACATGGCGAATATCTCTGACCACCCCGTTGAAGCCTTTTATTACTTAAACGAGAGTAAATTGGCAATATTAAAGCACGAAGGCAATTATTACATCCCCGTGGATTTTCCTACGGCTGACATCAAATGAACAGAAAATTGAGGATCCAACTTTGTTGTAACAGCATCGAATGTGTTTCATCAGCGTTGATTCTCAGGCTGTACGCGATTTTTCACTATGTACATCTCAGAAATTTAGGATGCTACGTAAACGATCTCGTTATCTGACTTCGAATAAGACCACAGCGAAATATTTTCTATGACTGTTTTTATAAGGAAATGATTAACTTTTGAAATAAATTATGTGTAGGACTCGCAGGAGAGGCCAAAATAAATGAAAATCTAAAGGTGACCAAACACACATTTGACGAGCAATTAGCGCTAAACTTATCGAGAACAATGAGGTCTCCTGAAACGCAGGAGTACAGTATAACTTGGAGACGAAAATTTTCTCTCTATTATGACAGCTTTTAATATTCTATGTTTCATGTTGGAATCTTTGAACAGTCCTTAAGAAAAATAAGAGTGGAGAATGAAGAAAAGTTAATATCACAGACGTTTTAAAATGCGAACCTTTGATAAAAATATGAAAGAGTGACTGTAATGATATGCGACAAGCACCACAATTTTTTTTATATTCAACTCTTTTGATTTATTACTACGCATATTTCATTAGCGTACAGTTAATACAGATATCTGAAGTTCAACAGTGTTTGCCATATGTAATCAGAAAAGCTGTGAAACGAAAACCACACCTACGAGGTGGTAAAGGATTTCTGGTGACACTCAATACCATTCTTGAGAAAGAGGTTTGGCGATATCTGGAAAACTACATTGCATGTGCCCCCCCCCCCCCCCCCCCCCCCCCCCCCGCACACACACACACACGTTTACAGTTCACTCCATACGGATGTGTGGCGACAATTATCCAGAAAACTGAGGCGTGTTTCACATGAAATTCGGATTCCTTCATTCTTTTATGGTCCAATATCGATGTTATGGACAAGTGACCTGACCATGATCACAACGGAAGTTCACTCACTAGGACATAACTTACGTGACACCCTTGTACAACTTCCGCACACATCACAGTATTCATGACGACTCCCAGTTCAAGATTAAATAATAAATTTTCTTATTTCACTTAACCCATTGGAAATATTAGTCACCAGCAACGATTACTGCATTTCGCTTCACCTGCTGTACTTTTCACATATTTCTTTGCCCTGTAAACAAAAAAAATCAGTAATTCCCAGTACATGTCAAGATGTGAACTATCTAGCAATTTACTTTTCCGTTTTTGTAACACTTATTCTTCGGACCTGTTACCCTTTTACTTGTCTCATATACGTCTACCATGGCGAAAGTCCACGTTCCACTCCTTCGTTCCGCTAAATAATTCGCATTTACTGTCTTTACTTTCTCTCGAAGATGACATAAAATTATTATTTCGCAATGAAAGAAGTTCTGTAGAAGTGCACTTTTTCCTTCGATTTTCTCTCACTGGTTGCACTGTACACAAATCGAGCAGCATGTGGAATAATTTCATCACACACTGGGGCCCTAAATAAAATGATACCTTTCTTCATTTTTTTATTGAAATTCGTTAACTCACTCTCTCATTTTAAAGGTCCCTCTGACTATTACGCTTAAGGTGTACTATCTTGTGATTTTGAACTTATCTTTGTTGCTATTCAAAAAGCTTTCTCCAGGACTACAGATATGATTGGTACATAGAGATTATTTTCGGTTTATATACACACAGTGGGACTGTTTCCTTGGCCTTCGCTTCAAACCACTGCTGTTATTTCATGTATGACAGTGGTCAGCAGTTTTGACAAAACGTATACTCATTTTCAATGGTAAAGTATTACATTTTATAAGAGGGGTGTGTAATACTGCTCTCACTTCGAGAATCCGAAACATCACGTCGTTTTTACTTCTCTCTCATGCGGCTATAAAGGGTACAGTCCCTCTTCCGCTCTTAATAGTCTTAGAGTGTTCATTAATCTGATGGTCTATGTTTAGTTTAGTTTTTTCACACAACGGTTGTTTAATGAAGAATGTCCACACAAAGGACAGAAAAGATTTCCCATCTGCCATCTGGGTGTACTTTTTCTACTCATTTCATAAAACAGATTACTTCTAGTTCTACAGAACTTCTTTTATTGCGAATTTCCGTTATGTAAGTTTCATTCAACTTTCATAAAAATCTCTTCACGGCTATTATGCCATGATGACTCTATCCAAACTACATTTTGGTTTTCTTATTTCTTCTATAAGTGAGGCTAGATTATCAGTCACCAACGAGATTATTTATACTTGTTGCGATTCCTTCATTTCCAATGTTGTGTTGTTGTCTTCTTCAGTCCTGAGACTGGTTTGATTCAGCTCTCCTTGCTACTCTATCTTGTGCAAGCTTCTTCATCTCCCAGAACTTACTGCAACCTACATCCTTCTGAATCTGCTTAGTGTATTCATCTCCTGGTCTCCGTCTGCGATTTTTACCCTCCACGCTGCCCTCCAACGCTAAATTTGTGATCTATTGATGCCTCAGAACGTGTCCTACCAACCGGTCCCTTCTTTTTGTCAAGTTGTGCCACAAACTCCTCTTCTCCCCAATTCTGTTCAATACCTCCTCATTAGTTATGTGATCTACCCACCTAATCTTCAGCATTCTTCTGTAGCACCACATTTCCAAAGCTTCTATTCTCTTCTTGTCCAAACTATTAGTCGTCCATGTTTCACTTCCATACATGGCTACACTCCATACAAATACTTTCAGAAACGGCTTCCTGACACTTAGATCTATACTCGATGTTAACAAGTTTCTCTTCTTCAGAAACGCTTTCTTTGCCATTGCCAGCCTACATTTTATATCCTCCATACTTTGACCATTATCAGTTATTTTGCTCTCCAAATAGCAAAACTCCTTTACTACTTTAAGTGTCTCATTTACTAATCTAATTCCCTCAAAATCAATAACCTATTTATTTTAGGAGTTTTGTGGCCATGCTTTTCCAGGTTTTCTTTCGGTTTCGACAGGATAAATGGCCTTTACATACCAATTATTTTGCCGCTGATCTCTAATAATAATTATTTTTGATATATGCCTCTGTTGTACGTTTGCAAATACTTTAATTAAAAGTTAACCCGTGTATAGAATTTCTTATTTCTTAAATTGCGGTATCAGTGTCCAGAGACATTTTGTTCCGTTCAAAGGGATTAGCCCGTGTAAGGAACATATAAAGTCATGAGATTAAAATTTTCGACAACACTAAGGTTGATTTGAATCTCGCAAAACTTTACTTGATATAGTCTAAATGGGAACGAAGAGCCCTTGCCTTTCTCCTAGTTTTGAACTGACTCACCTAACGAGTTACATGGGGAGTTAAGACCTGTGGATGTCAAACCACAGTGGAACTGAGCCTTTTTCACATTACCAAGTCATTTCCACAATTGTAAGAAATACAAGTGACAGAGAATTCCTTGGGGCGACTGGGGATTTGTTTACGACTGCAACGAAAGCAACTTTCGTATTATATGTATCCGCCAGGTAACACAGCTCGATAAAACTTGGACCATATACAGAAATAAGTGCTACAGTATAATACGGAAAGTATTTGAAAGAAATACACAATGAGAAGAACACAAATAAAAATTTGTTCAAAGGCAATAATTACAATAAAGTCACGGCAGTTTATCATGGTTCCTTGGACACAAACGGGTGAACATGATTTTTAATAGGATTTGTGATCATCGCTGACGGCAATGCACGCTCTCCAACGTGCTCCTATGCCGGCTACAAGACTGATAATGAGTTGTTGTGGTAGGGCACTCCATTACTCCACCAGTGCTGTTGACAACTGCTGCGTGGTCGCTGTTGCGCGTGGACGTACTACAATACGTCTCCCCAACGAATCCCACATGTTTTAAATTATGTTTAAATGGGGGGAATTGTCAGGCTAACGCATTCGTCGAATATCCTATCGTTTCAAGAGTTCCTCCATCAGTACTGGTCGTACCCTCATATGGCAAGAGGTGGGAACCCATGGTGCACCCAGGAACACAGCCCAACAATGTGGTTTTGGCGCTCCTTGTGTTATGGTATGGGGAGATATATTATTCCATGGGCGTACTGATCTCGAAATCATTGAAATGGTACGCTCGCGGGTCAACGTTATTGTGGCACTGTGCTCCTTCCCTATGTGCGTCTTTTCGCAGTTGCATTCAGCCCTGCCTGTGACCGCATCGCACAGCGCACGTGGACGTACTCTTGGAACGAGAGTATATTCGGCGAATGCACTGGCGTCGCAGTTTCCCCGACTTGTAGTACGTACACATGCACCAACAACCATCCATCAGTTATCAACCGCACTCGTGGAGGAATCGATCGTCCTACCAAAAGGACGCCTCTTCAGCCTAGCGGCCAGCTTGTGATTCCGTTGCAGATCGTCCACCGCAGTCCGTCGTGATCACACACGCTGTTAAAAACCACGCCCCGCCTTTAGTAATGTAATCCTGAATAGCGATGACTTCATAATGACTGCCTTTGAACAAAAGTATCACTTCTGTATTTCTTTCACTTACCTTCTGCACCATACTGTAGCAGTTCTTTTTATGTATGATCCAAGGTCCATCCAACTCTGTTACTTGGCAATGACCCATTATGCGAAAGTTACTTTAATCCTTAAGTTTTGCATGCCAGAATAGTACAGCACTTAACTACAATGCTCCTAACAGTTAAAACCAAGCGACATTTTTATTCACAGTCTTATCGTTTTCCAAGTACCGTTTTTTGGGTTGTATGCCCCAGCGTAATTTTGGAGAGAGCTATTTTTTAATGTATTAAAAGCAACTATCGTTTATACGAGTCACCGTGTTTTCAGTCCTTTGGAAGAGCTTCCTATGTTTTTGGAAAACAAAACGATTTAATATCACACATTTGTCAGACACATAAGGAAGTTCTTCTTAATAACAACGATCAGTTACTTTTACAACATAGTGAAGGAATTATGAAGAACACCTGGTTTAACTTTTAATTTCCGTTTTTCTCAGACACACAATAAACTTTACGACAAATTCGACAGTTTACAGTTACCTGCGGCATTATGAGATTTTAATACGATTATGGGTTGGTTTTAAGTATCACTCTCCTTTACGTACGCAACGTGCGTTTACCATAACGAGGGACATTCTTGCGTCAAGACGGCTGCTACTAATGAGTCAATCATTTTTAAACGAGGACGTGTATGGGTGTCCAAGAAGCGTCAAACGTCCTAATCTGTTTAGATGATGCTACCAGAAAATAAAGAAAAAATAGTAAAGTAAAGAGAATATAATAATGATTTTATTTCTCGATTCCTCTTCAACTATTTTCCGTTGCCGCTTTCTACAATACGCCGCAATCGGTACATATTTTAATAACAGCTTTCATGACATAACACTTGACACGGCGTAACACTTAAAATCAGTCTCAATATATAAAGACCTGCTTTTAATTTTTGTGTTAGCTTTTGTCATTCTGGGTGTATCGATAGTTTTTATAGGGCAGAAAAGCGTTATTTAAGTAACATATATGTTTCAAAAAACAAATTTTCATTTCTATTATTTTTCAACTTATTTTTATTGACAGAGTTGCAATAATCTGAACAAACATTTTACGAAAATAGATTAAGAAAATTCAAAGAATGTCAGTTACTGCTTCAAGACACACAGGAACAGTCCACATCTGTTGCCATGTTAAAACGAGAACATATTTAATATTGTGGATACCACAACACAGCAACGATTCAGAAACATTTACAGTGTCTACAACCAGATAAAAGGGGGCGCATACGATTTGTTTCTCTACTGGATTTCAAGAGTTCAGCGACTGTCTCTTGGAATACGAATGCAACAATAACAGCAAGCAACTACTAAGATTGTTTCATTCATACGAACCGGTTTAGGTCGTTAAGTCCATCTTCATTTATGTTTAATACTATTTACATTTTTAGAAACTCTGTATGCGCATAAACTGCGTAGGACGCGCGCTTATCTGATGCTACGAGTAAATCAAAGAAATTGATCAATAGACTAACATTGTGTTGAAACGAGGAGTAATTTTAGGCAGCACTTCCATGTATAAGCGTTTATTTCTAACGTGATTCTCCTTGCTTTATACTGTGTGAGGTCTGCGTAAAATTAATCTTCTTTACGGTGTAATTAATATCTGTAAAGCGATTACTTTTCCTTGTTTAATCGTACCAACTCAACAGCATGCTGCTCTAAATAGTTGCTGCTAACAAGAACTGTGAGCCTTTGAAGATGGGTTTTGTGCTCGGAACCGATAGTTTTTATTATTACTGTATTAGCAACTACTTTTTACTTTTTCGAAATGCTGCTGACCCTCTCAAAGAACGTCTTGTCAGCCTCCGTTTTCTAGGAATTTTGCAATTCTTGTGCCGTCATCTTTATTGCTGCACTCGTGAGGCGCTACATTCGTTCATGTCCTGTAAAACCTAAACATATCTCTGAATCCACAGCGACTGACAGCTTCAATAGCATATGTTAAACATCCCCTCCTCACCTACTAATGACCACTACTGATAATGTTCCATAAAAATATGTAGGACAGGTATTACCAACGCGTCATTACTTTCAGCACAGATTTTCATAAATCAGTACTTCCAATTACTCCTCTCTCTAGTTTGAAGCATGACATTAAGTCACTGGTTATAACAAACGTGTTTTTCCGCAATGTCTCCACCCAGATACGTCACTGCCTCCATGATCGTTAGTATTATTCAGTTCTAAGTGGTAGTACCCGAATCGATTCCTAAAAGCACGCCCATATTAGAATTCAAAGTTGTGTCAAAATTTCCAATCAGTCGGCCAAGAACTTTCGGAGATAAACGATTCTGAACAAACCAAAATTCACATTTTTATAACGTTCCCCCTTTTATTACATATAATTACACGTATACCAGATAGCGTGCCAGTAGGTATACAAAAATACGTGTATATTCGAATGCAATATTGTGCCAAAATTTCAAAGCAATCGGAGAAGAACTATCGGATATATTAGATTTTGAAGACACGATGATCCACATTTGTACTTACATAAAAATTGTAAATGCTCCTCATCGCAAATCTCCGCAAGATTTTGACTGAATGCTTTGAAATTTTGACACAACATTAAATACGACTGCATTAGAATGCAACGACGTGTTAAAATTTCAAAGCAATGGTCAAGAACATTCGGAGGTACACTGTTTTGAACAACCGACATTTACATTTTCATTTGTACAGACCAGTCTGTTTGTCGGAGACCACGTGGTTGAGAGGAGCCGGCAGGGTAGCTAAGTGTGTTCGGTCAGAGGGTTAGCTGCCCTCTGTAATAAAAAAACTAAGTTAATGGATCAACGATCGCGATTAACAAGCGTCGTGGGACGTCCGTCCCGAACAAATAGAACGGACAGAGGTTCAAGGCGCTCTGTCGTCCTTACGTTGGGAAACTGCCCCTAAAGGTGGAAAAATCAGTAGCGATCAACCGCAAGAGGATGCAGAAGGCAATGGAAACCACTGTATTAAAGACATGTAACGCGTATCCACAGGACATGTGGCCTGTAATCGAAAAAGTGTCATGGTGATCTCTCCAGTGGCAAAAGATTCCGGAATAATCGCCCATTCGCATCTCCGGGAGGGGACTGCACAGGGGAAGGTGGCCATGACAGAAAGATTGAGTAACCAACGTAAGGATAACGTTCTACGAGAGGGGGCGTGGAATGTCATATGCCTGAACGTGTTAGGGGAGCTAGAAAGTCTACTTCTACTTCTACTTCTACATGACTACTCTGCAATTCACATTTAAGTGCTTGGCAGAGGGTTCATCGAACCACAATCATACTATCTCTCTAATATTCCACTCCCGAACAGCGAGCGGGAAAAACGAACACCTAAACCTTTCTGTTCGAGCTCTGATTTCTCTTATTTTATTTTGATGATCATTCCTACCTATGTAGGTTGGGCTCAACAAAATATTTTCGCATTCGGAAGAGAAAGTTGGTGACTGAAATTTCGTAAAAAGGTCTCGCCGCGACGAAAAACGTCTATGCTGTAATGACTTCCATCCCAACTCGTGTATCATATCTGCCACACTCTCTCCCCTATAACGCGATAATACAAAACGAGCTGCCCTTCTTTGCACCCTCTCGATGTCCTCCGTCAATCCCACCTGGTAAGGATCCCACACCGCGCAGCAATATTCTAACAGAGGACGAACGAGTGTAGTGTAAGCTGTCTCTTTAGTGGACTTGTTGCATCTTCTAAGTGTCCTGCCAATGAAACGCAACCTTTGGCTCGCCTTCCCGACAATATTATCTATGTGGTCCTTCCAACTGAAGTTGTTTGTAATTTTAACACCCAGGTACTTAGTTGAATTGACAGCCTTGAGAATTGTACTATTTATCGAGTAATCGAATTCCAACGGATTTCTTTTGGAACTCATGTGGATCATCTCACACTTTTCGTTATTTAGCGTCAACTGCCACCTGACACACCATACAGCAATCTTTTCTAAATCGCTTTGCAGCTGATACTGGTCTTCGGATGACCTTACTAGACGGTAAATTACAGCATCATCTGCGAACAACCTAAGAGAACTGCTCAGATTGTCACCCAGGTCATTTATATAGATCAGGAACAGTAGAGGTCCCAGGACGCTTCCCTGGGGAACACCTGATATCACTTCAGTTTTACTCGATGATTTGCCGTCTATTACTACGAACTGCGACCTTCCTGACAGGAAATCACGAATCCAGTCGCACAACTGAGACGATACCCCATAGCTCCGCAGCTTGATTAGAAGTCGCTTGTGAGGAACGGTGTCAAAAGCTTTCCGGAAATCTAGAAATACGGAATCAACTTGAGATCCCCTGTCGATAGCGGCCATTACTTCGTGCGAATAAAGAGCTAGCTGCGTTGCACAAGAGCGATGTTTTCTGAAGCCATGCTGATTACGTGTCAATAGATCGTTCCCTTCGAGGTGATTCATAATGTTTGAATACAGTATATGCTCCAAAACCCTACTGCAAACCGACGTCAATGATATAGGTCTGTAGTTAAATGGATTACTCCTATTACCCTTCTTGAACACTGGTGCGACCTGCGCAATTTTCCAATCTGTAGGTACAGATCTATCGGTGAGCGAGCGGTTGTATATGAGTGCTAAGTAGGGAGCTATAGTATCAGCGTAATCTGAAAGGAACCTAATCGGTATACAATCTGGACCTGAAGACTTGCCCGTATCAAGCGATTTGAGTTGCTTCGCAACCCCTAAGGTATCTACTTCTAAGAAACTCATGCTAGCAGATGTTCGTGTTTCAAATTCTGGAATATTCCATTCGTCTTCCCTGGTGAAGGAATTTCGGAAAACTGCGTTCAATAACTCCGCTTTAGCGGCGCAGTCGTCGATAACAGTGCCATCGGCACTGCGCAGCGAAGGTATTGACTGCGTCTTGCCGCTTGTGTACTTTACATACGACCAGAATTTCTTCGGATTTTCTACCAAATTTCGAGACAATGTTTCGTTGTGGAACCTATTAAAGGCATCTCGCATCGAAGTACGTGCCAAATTTCGCGCGTCTGTAAATTTTAGCCCATCTTCAGGATTTCGCGTTCTTCTGAACTTCGCATGCTTTTTCCGTTGCCTCTGCAACAGCGTTCGGACCTTTTTTGTGTACCACGGGGGATCCGTTCCATCTCTTACCAATTTATGAGGTATGAATATCTCAATTGCTGTTGCTACTATATCTTTGAATTTGAGCCACATCTCGTCTACATTCGCATAGTCAGTTCGGAAGGAATGGAAATTGTCTTTTAGGAAGGCTTCTAGTGGTACTTTATCCGCTTTTTTAAATAAAATTATTTTGCGTTTGTTTCTGATGGATTTGGAAGAAATGGTATTGAGCCTAGCTACAATGACCTTGTGATCACTAATCCCTGTATCAGTCATGATGCTCTCTATCAGCTCTGGATTGTTTGTGGCCAAGAGGTCAAGTGTGTTTTCGCAACCATTTACAATTCGCGTGGGTTCGTGGACTAACTGCTCTAAATAATTTTCGGAGAATGCATTTAGGACAATCTCGGAAGACGTTTTGTGCCTACCACCGGTTTTGAACAAGTATTTTTGCCAACATACCGAGGGTAGGTTGAAGTCCCCACCAACTATAACCGTATGAGTGGGGTATTTATTTGTTACGAGACTCAAACTTTCTCTGAACTGTTCCGCAACTGTATCATCGGAGTCTGGGGGTCGGTAGAAGGAGCCAATTATTAACTTAATTCGGCTGTTAAGTATAACCTCCAACCACACCAATTCGCACAGAGTATCTACTTCGACTTCACTACAAGATAAACCACTACTGACAGACACCAACACTCCACCACCAATTCTGCCTAATCTATCTTTCCTGAACACCGTCTGAGACTTCGTAAAAATTTCTGCAGAACTTATTTCAGGCTTTAGCCAGCTTTCTGTACCTATAACGATATCCGCTTCTGTGCTTTCTATTAGCGCTTGAAGCTCAGGGACTTTTCCAGCGCAACTACAACAGTTTACAACTATAATTCCGACTGTTCCTTGATCCAAGCACGTCCTGTAATTGCCAAGCACCCTTTGACATTGCAGCCCATCCCGCACTTTCCCGAGGCCTTCTAACCTAAAAAACCGCCCAGTCCACGCCACACAGCCTCCGCTACCCGTGTAGCCGCCAGCTGAGTGTAGTGAACTCCTGACCTATTCAGCGGAACCCGAAACCCCACCACCCTATGGCGCAAGTCAAGGAATCTGCAGCCAATACGGTCGCAAAACCGTCTGAGCCTCTGATTCAGACCCTCCACCCGGCTCTGCACCAAAGGTCCGCAGTCGGTTCTGTCAACGATGCTGCAGATGGTGAGCTCTGCCTTCATCTCGTAAGCAAGACCGGCAGCCTTCACCATATCAGATAGACGCTGGAATCCAGAGAGAATTTCCTCAGATCCAAAGCGACACACGTCATTAGTGCCGACATGTGCCACCACCTGCAGCTGGCTGCAGTCTGAAAAGGGAAAAGCAAAGGCTCAGTCTAGATATACTAGGGGTCAGTGAAGCAAAATGGAAATATGACAAGGATTTCTGGTCAGATGAGATTAGGGTAATATCTACAGCAGTGGAATATGCCATAACGGGAGTAGAATTTGTTGCGAATAGGAAGGTGGGGCACAGAGTGCATTACTGAGAACAATTTACTGATTTAGTGATAGTTTTCTTCTCATCAGAATCAACAGCAAACCAACACCAAGAGCGATAGTTCCAGAATACATGCCGACGTCGCCAACTGAAATTGAAGAAAGAGAGAAAGTATACGAAGATATTGAAAGGGTAATACAGTACGTAAAGGGAGATTAAAATCTAATAGTGATGAACTGGAATGCAGTTGTAGGGGAAGGGGCAGATGGAAAGCTTACAAGAGAATATGGGCATCGGCCAAGGAATGAGAGGGGAGAAAGGCTAATTGATTCTGCAGAAAAATTTCAGCTCGTAATAGCACCCAAAACTCTGTTCAGGACCCACAAGAGGAGGAGGTATACTTGGAACAGGCCGGGTAATATGGGAAGATTTCAGATACATTACATCACGGTCACGAAGAGACTCAGGAATCAGATACTGGATTCTAAAGCAGCAGATATAGACTCAGATTACAATTAAGTAGTGATAAAGAGTACACTGAACGTTAAGAGATTAGTCAAGAGGAATCAATACGCAAAGAAGTCGGATACTGAAGTACTAAGGAACGCCGAGATACCCTTGAAGTTCTCTATGACTATCTATACAGCAATAAAGAATAGCTCAGCAGCCAGCACAGTTGAAGAGGAATGGACATCTCTAAACAGGGCAATCACAGATACTGGAAAGAAAAACATAGATACAAGGAAGGTAATGGCGAAGAACCCATGAGTGACAGAAGAAATACTTCAGCTAATCGATGAAAGAAGGAAGTATAATGTTCATGGAATTCAGAATTACAGAAATACAAGTCTCTCAGGAATGAAATAAATAGTAGGTCAAGGAATCTACGACGAAATGGTTTC
Source organism: Schistocerca gregaria (assembly GCF_023897955.1). Taxonomy (NCBI): domain Eukaryota; kingdom Metazoa; phylum Arthropoda; class Insecta; order Orthoptera; family Acrididae; genus Schistocerca; species Schistocerca gregaria. Next base: position 656,076,820 of record NC_064922.1, read on the forward strand.
ATGAAAACGCGTGAAGAAATCTAAAAAGAAATGATTGTCGGAAGGACTGACTCAGGATATAGGAAAGTCAAAACTACCTTCGGGGAAATTAAAGGCAAGGGTGGTAACATTAAGAGTGCAACGGTAATTCCATTGTTAATTACAGGGGAAAGAGCGAATAGGTGGAAAGAGTATACTGAAGGCCTCTATGAAGGGGAAGATTTGTCTGATGTGATAGAAGAAGAAACAGGAGTCGATTTAGAAGAGATAGAGGATCCAGTATTAGAATTGGAATTTCAAAGAGCTTTGGAGGACAAATAAAACAGAAGGAATAGATAACATTCTATCAGAATTTCTAAAATCATTGGGGGAAGCGGCAACAAAATGACTATACATGTTTGTGTGTAGAATGTATGAGACTCGCGGAATACCACCTGACTTTCAGAAAAATATCATCTACACGATTCCGAAGACTGCAAGAGATGACAGTGTGAGAATTATAGCACAATCAGCTAACAGCTCATGCATCAAATTTGTTTACAGGAATATTATACAGAAGAATGGAAAAGGAAGTTGAGGATGGGTTAGATGACGATCAATTGGGCTTTAGGAAAGGTAAAGGTGAAAATATATCAATGATACGATTCGCTGATGACATTACTATCCTGAGTGAAAGTGAAGAAGAATTACATGATCTGCTGAATGTAACGAACAATCTAATGAGTACAGAATATGGATTAAGAGTACATCGAAAAAAGCCGAAAGAAATGAGAAGTAGTAGAAATGAGAACAGTGAGAAACTTAACATCGGGATTGATGGTCACGAAATGGAGGAAGTTAAGAAACTCTGCTACCTAGGCAGCAAAATAACCTATTATGGACAGAGCAAGTAGGACATCAAAAGCAGACTCAGTGGCAAAAAAGCATTCCTGTCCAATAGAAGTCTACTGGTATCAAATTTAGGCCTTGATTTGAGGAAGAAATTTCTGAGAGTGTACATTTGGAGCACAGCATTGTATGGTAGTGAAACACGGACTGTGGGAAAACCGGAACAGAAGAGAGTCGAAGCATTTGAGATGTGGTGCTACAGACAAATTTTGAAAATTAGGTGGGCTGATAAGGTAAGGAATAAGGAGGTTCTGCGCAGAATCTGAGAGAAAAGGAATATGTGGAAAACACTGCCAAGAAGGAGGGACAGGATGATAGGACACCTGTTAAGGCATCAGGGAATGACTTCCATAGTACTAGAGGTAGCTGTAGAGGGCAAAAACTGCAGAGGGTGACAGAGATTGGAATACGTGCAGCAAATAATTGAGGAAGTAGGTTGTAAGTGCTACTCAGAGATGAAGAGGTTGGCGCAGGAGAGGAATTCGTGACGGGTCGCATCAAACCAGTAAGAAGACTGATAACACAAAAAAAACCTGTTTGTCATCTTCAGTCAATGACGCTTTTCTTGCGATAGAGTTCATGCGTGGAGAAGGTACAAAACCAGTACCTACAATTTAAATACGGTGGAATTTTAAATATTGTGCTGCATTATCCGTTACATTTACACATCGTGACTTCACCACTTGCATTGCAAATACTATCTTGTGGAACACACATAAAAATGACATCGTTATTGCAGCACTTCAAAATTGGCATAAACTCTTAAACGGGGATATGCTTCTTCATGATTACGTAACTAATGCCGTAATACCTTTCTACCAGTGGGAGAGTAAAGTTGATAAACACGCAACTGCTTTCGAATACTGAGATAATGCAGATCTACATACCGCCATAGCCCGTCTCCTCGGACAAACCTCTCATTGCCCGACTGAATTAGACTCCCAGTCTGCATAAATATATGCAATGTTCGTTCGACTTCAGGGAGCACACGATCGTCTCATAAGCTGTTTTGCGCCGTTTAGCGTTAATTGGCTTTATTCGAGGCCGTTTTCGCGGGATCACTCCAACAGCAGTTCCCCGAAGAGCAATACTGTTGTGAACAGAAATTAAACCGGTGATACGATTCTCCGCGCGTGCTTTCCGGAGTCCAGTATTCATTTGATTGTGTGAGAAACGCCGGAGAAGAGGAAAAAAGGCGGCTGCCCGAGCGGCAGAATTGGTTGGTGGGATCTATTAGGCAGCCACACGCGACTACCGCTGGTTTACCTGTACTATTAAAACGCTGTGATCGCCACCATCAGGTCGTAATTTAGTAACAGCGCGCGCCGTTCTTTGCCAGGAAATGGAGCACGGAACTTTTCAGTAATTGTGGAGAGTATCGCTAAAATTTTCACCTCAAGCCGCGTAATTCCCCGTCGCCTGTCTCAGGTAGCGGCTGGAACCGTTCCTCCGATGGATAATTCACTGAGATGTTTGTAAAAATCTAGCCGTCGCGTCACGAGACGCCCGCCTGGCGCTTTTCTCACTGCCCGAGAAAAGCGCCAAAAATCGATCGACGTGAAAGTTTCGCTGGTGCGTATGCCGGACGAAATTCCCGTGTCCAGAAATTGTGTCGCGTAATAATCGGTTGCACTGAATAAATGTTTCGATTCCGACCTCCTAACTTTAATTAGGCGGCAGCTCGGATGGGTCCGAAGGGGCTATGTATAATGGAAGCGATACGCCAGACAAAATAGCGGCGCTGCGATATTACGCCGCAGCCTGAATTTTCAACGTAATTAGACGGAAGGAGACCGGAGAGACGGCGAGGACGGAGGCGCAGATAAAAGCCATCTGTCAAAATAATACAGAACACTGTTACGCATTCACAGACGACGCCAAACATTTCGATTCCGTTCGGTTGCTGCAATATTTATTTCGGCGGCGACAATATTAACTTTTCACGATTCGCCGAACGCAACTCGCCGGCTGTCTCGAGTCGCCGACGGTCTGTAATTACCCGCAGCGGGCTCTCCCGTATCAAGCGCACAAGCAGCGCTGTTTTATGTGACAAGGAGCTGTCCTAGGAGAGTAAATTTTATAATTTATTGATGGGAGCGGCAAAATGTCGGAAATCTCTGGAGGCGTCTTCGGCAGACGTCCTGTCATTGCCCACTGTGTACAAGAGCCGGCAAGCTCCAATGCGAAGTTAAAATGAAACGGACTCCAAAACGTTGTATTACTGCAATAGTGCCTTCCCAACCCGCTTTTCCAAGGCCCGGGGCTTCAACATACGCTTACAGAATCATTTATGTGTCCCTCAATAACGGCAAAGACCTCGTATTTCCGTACATGAAAAATAGGTAACAGGCAAATTGAGTAACGGAAGGAATCTCAGTCATCCTAACGGACAAAATCTCGATACATTAAGAAGGCGCAGCGGCAACTACTACATTTCTCCAAAACCATTTGTTTCATCTATTACTGTTCCCTAAATTTGTGTCACGAATAATGTATCCATTTTTCTGGCTGTTGAATTCTGTGGCTGTGAATTGTGTTATTTTAAGAAATATAGCTACCAGCCACTTTTTATGTGTTTTATTTAAGTTAAAAAGCGTTTTGGGTTTTCACCCATCTTAAATTAGCGTAATACGTACATAAATGGTTAGTTTGCACACTGTTACAACATCGACAGCAAATTGAATACTGCAGCTTCCAGTGCAAATAACCATCTTGTTTAGCTACTACACTTCGCGAGTTGTACATTTATGATATATTGGTGTATAGGTATGCTTGCTTTCTACTCTGCTCGCTTTTATTCCGATTTTCATGTTTATAGATGTAACACAGACACGTTTCTACTTCTCTCTTGCACAAAAACTGCCCACTATCCGCCATGTTGTCGACTGACAGCTTTTTGTGCATCCGAAAATTAGTTCTGAGGTCAAAGTTGTATGCTACTTAGAGGCTCTGCACTCTGAGTGTATTATTATTAAATACGTGCAGCAGTTACCTTATGTGGAATATTGAAAAAATAAAAATAATGTAGTATATTTTAAACAAAAAATTAATAGTGTGTATTTTACTCGTAGCTGGAATGATATTATTAAACTTTTATCATAGCAGACTCTGCAAGAAAAAAATAACTTTGACCGCAGATATACTTGCCGGACTTAAAAAAAGATGTTATTCGTCAAAATAGCTGGTATTCTGCTGTTATGTGTAAGATAGAAGTAGAAAGCGCTTGTGCCACACATATAAAAGCGAAAATCGGAATACCAACAAGGAGAGTAGCAAGTAAGTACACCTAAACAAATATGTCGTAATCATACAAATCGCTGCGTGTAGTAGCTCAATGAAATTGTTCTTTGCACAGAGCAGCTGCGGCATCCAATTTGCTGTCAAGCTTGTACCGATTCACTGAATAGCCATTGAAATATGAATCACGTTAATTCAAGATGGGTGAAAACCAGCAAAGGGTGCTACATGTTTTACTTATAATGCGTCTTGATTGCAAAAATGTTTATTCACATGATCGGTTTCGGTTCCTCTAGAACCATCTTCAGCTCTGCATTTTCTGTTAAAGGAAATAACTCGTCCACACACAGTAACACATGTGACTCAGCATGTGAAGGTTGCTGTGTGTGGACGGGCCATAAGTAACACTGTATAGCTAGTGATTGTGGTATCCCTTCATTCATTTTGTCTGTTTTTTAAAAGTGTACTAGCTTGAATAAAAACACATAAAAAGTGACTGGCTGCTGCATTTCTTAAAATAATAAATGAGTGTTGTTTAAACTAATTCGTCTTCCACTCCGTGTAAGAAATATTTGCAATCAAAATACAAAACGCAGCAGGAGGAGATGTGCCAACCTGCAGATTAAGATTAGCGGACTGTGCGTCGGTACCAAGAATATGTATTCTGGTGATTGTGGTCTGTCTATTGTGATAAGGACGGTAACCTCGGACGCTCTATTGGTGCTATTTTGAGTGTAGCCAACATGTTGGAATTCGGGTTATCTTCTCGTTTCTACTTTCGTATTCATTCAAACAAATCACTGCACTGTAATTCAACAACGCATGTGACGCAAAATAACACTTGTACACTATGTGATCAAAAGTATTTTGACATCCCCAAAAACATACTTTAGGTGCATTGTGCTGCCATCTACTGCCAGGTACTCCAGATCAGCGACCGCAGACATCGTGAGAGAGCACAGTGGGGCGCTCCACGGAACTCACGGACTTCGAACGTGCTCAGGTGACAGGGTGCTACTTGTGTTATATGTCTGTACGCCAGATTTCCACACTCCTAAACATCCCTAGGTCCACTGTTTCCGATGTGGTAGTGAAGTGGAAAAGTGAAGGGACACATACAGCACAAAAGCGCACAGGCCAACCTCGTCTGTTGTCAGACAGAGCCTACCGACAGTTGAAGAGGGTCGTATTGTGTAATAGGCAGTCATCTATTCAGACCATCACACAGGAATCCCAAACTGCATCAGGATCGACTGCAAGTACTATGACAGATACGCGGGAAGTGGGAAAACTTGGATTTCATGGTCGAGCGGCTGCTCATAAGCCACACATCAAGCCGGTAAATGCCAAACGACGGCTCGCTTGGTCTAAGGAGCGATTGAACAGTGGAAAAGCGTTCTGTGGAGTGACAAAACACGGTACACAATGTAGCGATCCGATGGCAAGGTGTGGGTATGGAGAATGCCCGATGAACGTCGTCTGCCAGCGTGTATAGTGCCAACAGTAAAGTAAACTTCGGAGGCGGTGGTGTTATGGTGTGGTCGTGTTTTTCAAGGAAGGAGCTTGCACTCCTTGTGGTTTTGCGTGGCACTATCACAGCGCGGGCCTACATAGATGTTTTAAGCACCATCTTGCTTCCCACTGTTGAGCAATTCGGGGATGGCGATTGCATCTTTCAAGACGATCGAGCGCCTGTTCATAATGCGCGGGCTGTGGCACGGCAGTGGCATGCGTGTAATGAACTGGCCTGCACAGGGTCCGGACCTGAATTCTGCAGCGCGCCTCTCGATACCTTTCCTCAACGCAGCAATTCTGCAACGCACCTCTGGGATGTCTTGAGGCGCCGGCTTCGTGCCATGCCTCGACGATCGGCATCGATGCCTCTCCTCAGTGCAGCACTCCGTGAAGAGTGGGCTGCCATTCCCAAAGAAACCTTCCAGCACCTAAACATGCCTACGAGAATGGAAGCAGTCATCAAGGCTAAGAGTGGGCCAACACCATACTGGTGGTACGTAGCTCAGGCATGAAGAGAACAGAAGCCATTGAAATGGGGTGCTGTACATGAATGCTAAAGAGTGGATGGGTAGATCGAATAACTAACTAGGAAGTGTTGTTGTTGTTGTCTTCAGTCCTGAGACTGGTTTGATGCAGCTCTCCATGCTACTCTATCCTGTGCAAGCTGCTTCATCTCCCAGTACCTACTGCAACCTACATCCTTCTGAATCTGCTTAGTGTACTCATCTCTCGGTCTCCCTCTACGATTTTTACCCTCGACGCTGCCCTCCAATGCTAAATTTGTGATCCCTTGATGCCTCAAAACATGTCCTACCAACCGATCCCTTCTTCTAGTCAAGTTGTGCCACAAATTTCTCTTCTCCCCAATCCTATTCAATACCTCCTCATTAGTTACGTGATCTATCCACCTTATCTTCAGTATTCTTCTGTAGCACCACATTTCGAAAGCTTCTATTCTCTTCTTGTCCAAACTAGTTATCGTCCATGTTTCACTTCCATACATGGCTACACTCCAAACAAATACTTTCAGAAACGACTTCCTGATACATAAATCTATATTCGATGTTAACAAATTTCTCTTCTTCAGAAATGCTTTCCTTGCCATTGCCAGTCTACATTTTATATCCTCTCTACTTCGACCATCATCAGTTATTTTACTTCCTAAATAGCAAAACTCCTTTACTACTTTAAGTGTCTCATTTCCTAATCTAATTCCCTCAGCATCACCCGATTTAATTTGACTACATTCCATTATCCTCGTTTTGCTTTTGTTAATGTTCATCTTATATCCTCCTTTCAAGACACTGTCCATTCCGTTCAACTGCTCTTCCAAGTCCTTTGCCGTCTCTGACAGAATTACAATGTCATCGGCGAACCTCAAAGTTTTTACTTCGTCTCCATGAATTTTAATACCTACTCCAAATTTTTCTTTTGTTTCCTTTACTGCTTGCTCAATATACAGATTGAATAACATCGGGGAGAGGCTACAACCCTGTCTCACTCCTTTCCCAACCACTGCTTCCCTTTCATGCCCCTCGACTCTTATTACTGCCATCTGGTTTCTGTACAAATTGTAAATAGCCTTTCGCTCCCTGTATTTTACCCCTGCCACCTTTAGAATTTGAAAGAGAGTATTCCAGTCAACATTGTCAAAAGCTTTCTCTAAGTCTACAAATGCTAGAAACGTAGGTTTGCCTTTTCTTAATCTTTCTTCTAAGATAAGTCGTAAGGTCAGTATTGCCTCACGTGTTCCAACATTTCGACGGAATCCAAACTGATCCTCCCCGAGGTCTGCATCTACCAGTTTTTCCATTCGTCTGTAAAGAATTCGCGTTAGTATTTTGCAGCCGTGGCTTATTAAACTGATAGTTCGGTAATTTTCACATCTGTCAGCACCTGCTTTCTTTGGGATTGGAATTATTATATTCTTCTTGAAGTCTGAGGGTATTTCGCCTGTCTCATACATCTTGCTCACCAGCTGGTAGAGTTTTGTCATGACTGGCTCTCCCAAGGCCGTCAGTAGTTCTAATGGAATGTTGTCTACTCCGGGGCCTTGTTTCGACTCAGGTCTTTCAGTGCTCTGTCAAACTCTTCACGCAGTATCGTATCTCCCATTTCGTCTTCATCTACATACTCTTCTATTTCCATAATATTGTCCTCAAGTACATCGCCCTTGTATAAACCTTCTATATACTCCTTCCACCTTTCTGCCTTCCCTTCTTTGCTTAGAACTGGGCTGCCATCTGAGCTCTTGATATTCATACACGTGGTTCTCTTCTCTCCAAAGGTCGCTTTAATTTTCCTGTAGGCAGTATCTATCTTACCCCTAGTGAGATAATCCTCTACATCCTTACATTTGTCCTCTAGCCATCCCTGTTTAGCCATTTTGCACTTCCTGTCGATCTCATTTTTGAGACGTTTGTATTCCTTTTTGCCTGCTTCTTTTACTGCATTTTTATATTTTCTCCTTTCATCAATTAAATTCAATATTTCTTCTGTTACCCAAGGATTTCTAGCAGCCCTCGTCTTTGTACCTACTTTATCCTCTGCTGCCTTCACTACTACATCCCTCAGAGCTACCCATTCTTCTTCTACTGTATTTCTTTCCCCTATTCCTGTCAATTGTTCCCTTATGCTCTCTCTGAAACTCTGTACAACCTCTGGTTCTTTCAGTTTATCCAGGTCCCATCTCCTTAATTTCCCCCAACTAGGAAGTACTGAATCAAATTACGGAGATATCAGTTAATCAGTGGCTATCTGGAGATGTACACAAGAGGTTGCTCTGAAATACTTGTATTTAGGAAAATAAGCTGCGAAAAATAAATGATCTCTGCCATTAGATGGACAACAATACAGGAAAAGTAAACTTAAGTGACAAAGCAGAGGCAATGTAACAGGGCATAAACCCCCTAACATAACAACATAGCTATTAACGTAAATGAATTTCTAAATTTACTGGCATAACTCTTGTAAAACACAACGGTTTTTTTAATGTTCTCTTGCACGTAGAAATATATTCCGTACATTCAGCCACAGCGTACAGGCTTGTCAGAACAAACTTTTAGGTCGTTCTCCAGTCATTTTCTAGTCAAAAAACTCAGTTCGCTGTGAACACAATGAGCGGCATCGTGAGTGCTTGTTTCCGTGATAAATCTAACTGCAGTGGATTTGAGATATGGAAGTGTGGGTGAGCTTGGCTGTTTATATTCGTCCAGCGTTATTGTCCAAACCGAAGTCAAGTTTCGCGAGTACTCTTTATATTATTCATTGACCTTTTGTGTTAGAGCTGAAGAGTAAATATCGAAAAACCGTTATCACTTGACTGAAATACCGGTTCAGGAGACCCTGCAAATGTTATAGGCGCCTGGAAATGAGATGCTTTCAGTTTGGTGAAGCCCAGTGATGGACATGACTCTCATTCTCTAAAAGCAGTTGACACTGAACTGACAAGCCGACCGAATGGTCAACGATACCTGAAATCAATCAATAAATCAATGCAACAATGGCTTGGTTTCACAAGACAAGAACACAAGAACTTTCACAGCAGCTATAGCAAGCTTACAATTTAATCATTGCAACATCAACAAACAGCTCCACGGTATCAACTTAGTGTCACAGCCGTATGTGTTTGAGGCTGTCATGTTGACGCTAATCACAAGTTTTTACAGTGTGATAGGACTAAGGAGCTCATAAAAATAGTTGAATGTAACCTTAGAAAACTTGGTCATCAGTTCCAACTAGATATTAACAACATAGATGTTAACAATGTAGATCTTATCAATATAGAAACGTATAGGCTATTGCACGATTTTGTTATCAACGCCAACATCTCTCTAAGGAGGCTCAGCTTATGAACTAAAAATGTCTTTGCTAAGCCTTCGATTTCGTAACGCATTTTTAAGAAGGACAAACGTATTTTTCCTGCAGTTTTAGGTTGCCTTATGCTCTGTCTTTATCATCGACTTAGACAGTCGAAGATGAGTTTATACAACACTGCTAGACACACTACTCCAGGTCACTTGTGCCGTATTCCTAATCTGAAAGACCGTTAATTTAAGGGAAGTACGTACACCCTATATCTACAGTGTTAAAATTGTAATACTTATGACTCATTATCTCTGAAACTTTGGCAGATAAAGACCTGAAATTTTTAAGAAGTATTGTGTAATTCCTGTTCTGATTACTGAACCATATTTAGAACATACAGACAAATAATTAATTAGTTGAGATTTTTTAAAGCTAGGCTCAATTTTTTCTTTAAAAACTCCACTTTTTCCATCTCTAAGTACCAAACCGTTAGAGATAGATGTATTTTGGTATTAAAGTGTAAAATTACGTACAGATATATGTATTAGTTACTGAGATAATGGTCCAAACATTTTAAAGACGTCATATTTAGGAAATATAGTTCAAAGTTTCAGATGATATCCTCTCAAATATGGAGGCGGGGCAGCTCCTAGAAACAGACATACCCACAACCAGATTTGTCTGTATCCTGTTCTTCATCATCCAGCAAGCCCGCACGCTACCTTCTATTTCTGCCTCTTGCTTCCTTAGTCTTTTTTTTCTTTTTTTTCGCTGGGCGTTCATGATTCTTACTCTATCCATTCGCTGGAAGCCTTGAAGCATGTTGGCTGCTAAAGTTGTTCTAGTACCCTTATTCTTACCTTGTTACCTCTTTAAACGTTATCACAGCATCACGAAACGAACACCCAGATACAGAGTTTTCATTACGGCAAACTTTTTTGTATGCGGCTCCGATCGACATTCTTGAAACACTCATTCGGGTTTTGCGTTCGACCATGGATAAACCTGGAAAGAAGGTCACGATGACCAAACTCTCCATACAGTGACTTAACAGCTTCCATCACTACAGAAGGTATGCTGCTTTTGGACGTAAATTGTTCCACTGTATCTGCAACCTGAGCTTTGCAGTACTTGCATCGTGAATTAGTACCCAGTGGACAATGACAATGTATATGGGTATCATCAGTGAATGATTTGTGAAGGAATGTAACCCATACTGCTCTTTTCATTTCTCGTAGCTCAGACGGGTTGTATGCTATTGCCATTCCATAATAATGCTTGAGTTCATCAATGTTTTTTATCTGCAAGTCTTCCTTTATGATTTAGAATTTATTGTATCTACAACACTTACAAAGCACTAGATGCAAATGGAATACCGACACTTCGTTTACACAGTGCATCCTACCTCTTAACATAAACATGAAATCAAGGAATAAACAGCTGAAAACTACAGCCTTCTAGATTAAATACTTCCAGAAATAGAGATAGTTAACAAGCCAAAGAAGAAGGACGGGATTTTGTAAGGTTTGCACTAATAACTTTAAAATAATAAAAAATACATTGCCAATTGGAATTATTCTACAGATAATACATCAATTCGTTCAGGGGTGGCTAAATGTTGTTAAGAGACAATAATTAGAAAATACCACTTTTAGACCACTTTCACCATACTTACTCCCCTCACATTGAAAGTGAAAATTTATATAACTTGGTTCCTGAACGTTACAAACCAAACAATAATAAAACTCTACGATGGCCCTACGAACAAATTCCGAATATCAACAAAAAATAATTTTTTCCCTTATTACACAACAGTTTCTAAAAATTTGTTAGAGGTCGCTTTAATTTGACATCACTGTGTTCTTCACTTTGTTCATTTAACGCTACCAAACAAAGGCATTATCTAGCGACAGTATACCTAGGGAACTGATCGGCTACTGTTTACTGACACTGAAGTATTTTCGTGGCCGATTAAAACTGTGTGCCGTATCGGTGCTCGAACCCAGAACATTACCTTTCGCGGGTGATGCTCAACGCGACTGAGCTATGCAAGTACGCCTCACTTCTCGTGCACGTCTGTTAAAGTCTCTCCCTACTTTCCAAACTTCACGGAAGTGCCTCCCTTACGGAACTAGCACTTCTAGAAAGGAAAAATTGTCCGCCAAAGGCAAGGTTCCGATTCGATCCGCAGTCCAGTATACAGTTTTAATCTGCCAGGAAGTTTCGAAGAGAAACTCAGTCCGCGGCAGAGCGAGAGATTTAATCTGGCGACACTGAAATAAATGCGATTAATTAGTCACATTTCTCTCCTGGTGGTGTCTAATGCACCAAGCCATTAAAAGTTTCGCTTACGCTCTCTGCCTATCATTCCCAGCGGTGTCAGTTGAGTTGTCATAAAGAGAGAGCACTCATATTTGCAGGTGTGCGGCGTCCCCACGGCGTGTCTCGCCCGCATGCATCTGTCGCCTGACAGGACTCGCCACGCAACGCTAGACGGCACGCCTCGTCCCCATACGCACTGCTGGCCAGAGCTGTCTAGGATCGCCGACTCCTCATTATCCTGTTATAATCACGCACCAACATGAATCAGCACCCTTGAAATAGATGGCTATTTTCACAGATCAATTTAACAAGTTAAGCTTGAACGGAAAAAGTTCCGTTAATTGGGAAATTAACCCTATAAGTGACGCTTGTCTTAATACTGTTTATTACATTATCTAGTCTTCTTCTTCTTTCACATCTAGTGTCTTTGTACAGCATCCGTGCAGGGTCGGCATTATTATTAACCCTAGGACGCCCAAGCCTTTTTTTCTAACTTGGATGCATAAGGGAGGAGGGGGGGGGGGGGGGAGTTCGGCGAGCCAACAGGTATTAAATAAGTTTACTGACGAAAATTTACAACTTTCAAAATGGTTTATGTATTTTAACTAACTATCGGTTTATAAATGTTGTTAATTGTTATAAATATTGGACTGAGTGAATAAAAAATAGACATATTGCAATACAAAATACAGATGTGTTCATATACAATAGACTACTCTGAGTCCTCAACTTCAAGGCAAGAGAGACACTTCACAATTTTTTCTGAATGTGTTAGACACACGTGTTTATGGCACTCTCCACAATACTGTTTTGCTGGCCAGTGTGGCCATGCGGTTCTAGGCGCTTCAGTCTGGAACCGCGTGACCGCTACGGTGGAAGGTTCGAATCCTGCCTCGGGCATGGATGTGTGTGATGTCCTTAGGTTAGTTAGGTTTAATTAGTTCTAAGTTCTAGGGGACTGATGACCATAGATGTTAAGTCCCATAGTGCTCAGAGCCATTTGAACCATTTTTGAATACTGTTTTGGTTTACTTAGATTGTTGTACTTCTGCTTCTTTGTTTAGCTTTTCTTACACAAACATGGCACCGACCGTTCCCTGCAGGAGACTGACGTGCTTCTGTTGTCACTTCTTTGATTTTATTTTGTAGTATAGTCTCCACTGATTGAACAATTCGGTTAGATAACCCTCTTGCATTGACACTTCTTTCTTCTACCTGCAATTTTACTAGTTTCATCCCAGCTTGCAGAAGATAAAGTTTCCGTTTGTTGTGTTTCTCTTCATTTCATCGTGGATGTTGCTGGATGAATGTGGCGGTTGCATTGATAGCACAACTGTCGATGAGAGAGTAAAATACAGATAGAGGCCATCTCTTTGTTCCCCTCTTGTAGGTGTACATACGCGCCATTTGATCAATGGTATCAATTCCACCTTTAGTGGAAGTATGATATGCATTTATCTCAGTTTTATTCTTCTCTCCTCCAACAGTGCCTTTATCTTGGTGCATTGTTGACAATATCAGTAAGTTCTTACTTGGTTTCGTTTTTGCTGTGTAGGACACCAAAGTTACCGGAGGCCTACGTGTTGGGAACTGCACTAACTCACTGCAAGTTTACAAGATAAATAACAGCTGACTGACATCAACAATCACTTCCTCTGAAAGTAAACCGTTTGTTGTGAATATCAAGAATACCGACCAACAAGAAACTAACTTGCATTGTTGTGGAGGTGAGAAATACGAAATCCTACTAAGGGAAATTTTCTATAGCATGGAAGCCTAAGGGGGAGGGGGGGGGGGGAGGTGTTGGACCCATAATAACGTTTATTTATTTTTTCTTTCAAAGCAGGAATTTTCTATAAAAAATATTGACGCTAACGTTCCATAAAATAGCCAACAAACAATAACTCAAAGTGAATATGTAGTATGAAACTTACTTGGGCAAAAGCAGGGGACATAAAAAAATTGTGGGTTCAACAAAGCCCCCCCCCCCCCTAGGCGTCCTAGGGTTAACGCATTTGCCACGGTTTATTTAGAAGTTGACCCGATGCCCTTCCTGTCGCCTTCCCATTACGCCCCGGGATATGTGTATCCCAACCGTTTGTGTGTAGCTTTACTGATGCGAAAGGCAGCGAAAGTTTTCTAAATGTTTGCGAACCGTCTAACTGTGGAGGGCCGGAAACGGCGGTTTAACACGCACAGCTATCCATGTTGGCCTGCTATTATATCGTTTACTACAATAATCGACAGTATTAGTATTCATATACTCCAAATAGTTTATCTAAACAGTGTGAACACCGGTTTCATGTTTCTAAGCCGGTAGGCTTGTGATATCAGCGAACATGTGAGTAACGATATGAATATTCACCGATGGCGTCACGCGTCTTCAGATTGGGTTCTGTGTCGGCTACCATTTGTCGCTTGTGGATCTACTCTTATAAACGACGACAAGTGCGATTCACAGTCATATTTCCTACATTATAAAGGCCATACGAAAGGCAAAGGAAATTACAGAGGAATAAGTTCACTAAATCCAGGATATAAAACTTATGTGAAAATTCTTAATCAAAGTCTATAAACTATCGCTGATGCAATAATCTCAGAATAACAACCAGGCTTCAGAAACTGGCGTCTGTGTAACGGTAGTATATTTATAATAAGACAAACTACCGAAAAACATCGGGAATTTTGCTTAGAAACGCATTTAGCATTTATTGATTTTAAGAAAGCCTTTGTACGTAGACAGACCCCTTTTACGGCAAATATTGAAAATAAAAGTTTTTTATAACTATCCTATAATCCATAAAGCATCTAAATATAAATACAAAAATAGTTACAAGTGCATGTTCGAAAATGTCAGATGAAATTTTAATAACTCGAGGTGCTCGACAACGATGCAGTCTATCACTCACTTTTTGAATTTATATATTGACGACTTAGTTATGATGTGAAAAGATGAAGTACACTTAGGAATTAAAACAGGATCTAATGTACCATAAAAATACTCTGTTATAATCTGATGAGCAGATACAGGAAACAGAAGATAAGGGGGGAGAAGGAAAATGAACTCAGCTGCGAATTCCGAGGGGTGTCTGTTCTATCGGACACGCCCAAAAGAACAGGCTAACAGAATTCTGCCCAAACGACACCTAAGATGCAGCGTGACATTAGTTGTCAAATTAATGCCCATTTTTTACTTCTATAGGCTGTAGTGTTTCGGACGAACATGACAACGATATTTGCAGTTGCGGTAAATGTAGGTTTACCTTCAGGCCATAAACTCCATACTATTAGCACTTAACATAAACGCTACATGACTGAACACATTTTACTTTCATGAAGACACGAAATAATTTTAAAAAATGGCCACTGTTGAGAGCAGCGCAATGTTTCACAATACTGGATTCGTGATTTCCTGTCAGGAAGGTCGCAGTTCGTAGTAATAGACGGCAAATCATCGAGTAAAACTGAAGTGATATCAGGTGTTCCCCAGGGAAGCGTCCTGGGACCTCTACTGTTCCTAATCTATATAAATGACCTGTGTGACAATCTGAGCAGTTCTCTTAGACTGTTCGCAGATGATGCTGTAATTTACCGTCTAGTAAGGCCATCCGAAGACCAGTATCAGTTGCAAAGCGATTTAGAAAAGATTGCTGTATGGTGTGTCAGGTGGCAGTTGACGCTAAATAACGAAAAGTGTGAGATGATCCACATGAGTTCCAAAAGAACTCCGTTGGAATTCGATTACTCGATAAATAGTACAATTCTCAAGGCTGTCAATTCAACTAAGTACCTGGGTGTTAAAATTACGAACAACTTCAGTTGGAAGGACCACATAGATAATATTGTCGGGAAGGCGAGCCAAAGGTTGCGTTTCATTGGCAGGACACTTAGCAGATGCAACAAGTCCACTAAAGAGACAGCTTACACTACACTCGTTCGTCCTCTGTTAGAATATTACTGCGCGGTGTGGGATCCTTACCAGGTGGGATTGACGGAGGACATCGAAAGGGTGCAAAAAAGGGCAGCTCGTTTTGTATTATCGCGTTATAGGGGAGAGAGTGTGGCAGATATGATACACGAGTTGGGATGGAAGTCATTACAGCATAGACGTTTTTCGTCGCGGCGAGACCTTTTTACGAAATTTCAGTTACCAACTTTCTCTTCCGAATGCGAAAATATTTTGTTGAGCCCAACCTACATAGGTAGGAATGATCATCAAAATAAAATAAGAGAAATCAGAGCTCGAACAGAAAGGTTTAGGTGTTCGTTCTTCCCGCTCGCTGTTCGGGAGTGGAATAGTAGAGAGATAGTATGATTGTGGTTCGATGAACCCTCTGCCAAGCACTTAAATGTGAATTGCAGAGTAGTCATGTAGATGTAGATGTAGAAGTACCTACTACATCAATACTTATAGGTACAATTCGGTACTGAGCAGATGAACTTCTAGAAAGTGTCTAGAAGAGATGTGTCAAGAAATCAGTAGCATACAAAAGACGTTGGATGACCGGGTTATACAAATAAAGATGTTTGTAGCATAAAATTATACTTTAGAACAATAATGAGCCGTTACAATTGTTAAACATTTTTGAAAGCTCCCACATTTGAAAAATCCATCATGCTTATATACTGCGGCTTATTTTGAGATCTTTTAATGGCCCACCTCATCAGGCGACCTAACAGCTCAAGTCGATGTCTCAAGATAAATTCATATACCATTCACCTGAAGATCTGTTTTTGAATTTGTAATATTAGTAGGTTTCACACTGCTTTATGTACTTAATTTATTTTCTGAAAATTAAACGACATTCCTTCACGCAGTTTTGGGGGGAACTAACATCTAAGCACAACTAAAATATTGTCAGTTGAGCACGGAAAGACATACGCTGTTTTTTTATTATTATTTTACCTCCGCCAGAAAACAACTGCAAAGGGAAGGCCGACACAACATCGCAAACACATCTAGTAAGACGAATGGTTGTGAGACGGTACAACTTGTGTTGCCTGGTGCCGTCCTTTATCTAAAGGTTAACTAAAACATTATTTCGCGTCCAAACAGAGGAAAAAGTAAGCTTGACGCAAAGACGCGAGGTGCTTTCGATCTATTCTAGGCTGTTGTGCGTACAGTCTGCACAAGGTCATCTACTCGTTTCTAGGCAGCTTCGACTCGAGCAAACCCGTCCGTCTGCCGGTTCTAGTTCTAGGAACGGCCTACTGCAATTTAGGGAAACCCAAGGCCACAATAACTTTTATGGCACCCAACAGCCTCAGAAGCAAATTGCCATTTACGTTGTTACAGGCACAATAGGAATTTAACTCGCGCATATGGTGTGTGACGATCTGAACTGACGACCACAGCAACCAAAGCATGGCACGGACATCAATGAGCAACAATTTTTCACATTCCACACGTTTTTAGATAAAGTGTTTGGTCAAAGAAAGAGATTCTAATGTCGATGTTCGTTGTATTTCAATCTCTTTCGTAAGTTTTCAAACAAGCTTTGTCACTCCACGGGTTTCTCTTCATCTGTTTCACTATACAAGTAGTTAGCATTTAAGACTAACAAAATTTCACCTGTGGAAAACGTTACGTTGTGTACTGTCAGACGGTTCACCAACAGAAAGTCAATCCAGTGACTATAAACAATATTTATGTGCTGTTCACAAAAATCTGTTAAAAAGTCTCAACAGGAGAGCAGAGTGGGTTCAAGCCCACTCTGCATTGTTGCCAGATCTCCCCCCCCCCCCCCTCTCCTTATCCCCTTCACCACACCCTCGATTCTAGGCCGACTGGAGGAGGTATAAAAGGTAGGGAATTCAAAACTGGGGTATGAGGTGTTGTCCTATTGACTGAGGCATAGTAGACCAGCCTGCATTGTTGCTAGATTTCCCCTACATCTATAGGGACAATTTATGACCCACCTTCTCTAAACATCTATAGTTTATGATCCACTATCGTAATATGACTCTATATTTCTATCACCCTTGCCTTTATCGTATAATTTACGATCCAATATGGCCACTGTATCTGGACTACCGTAATTTATCAGCCTCAGTAGCCACCTACGAGTTTTCACTCCAAAAAATGTTTACTCCAATATCCCTGGCCGCGCCGACCTTCACCACTCATCCAGGCTTACAACTTGGAAAACACACTACAAGGACCACCGGCATAGTGCGTAGCACAAAATGCACAGTTACCGACGTAATACAACTTTCCAACACCTGTTAGAAACGGTCACTGCAAGGATTTTATAGTTACACTGTCGGTGTGCCTTACGTAACATGAAATATTTTGTACCACAGAGATAGTGGGACACGCGGCCACACTGCTCGCACAATCCGGCCTGCATGAACAAAGATGGGGCTCGCAACACCTGTCACCAGCTGTGGCGCCAGCAATGGCCCTGCCGATTTTTACTTATAGAGCAGCTAACAGCGATCGGTAGATCCAGCGCCCTTCTCACACACTCATGAGCAGAAGAGGCGTCGCACCACGGACAGACACCACACACACATCTCTTTGTATTGCAGCTTGCTAAGCACCACCACTGCATTTTACAGAAGCAGAGGTACCAAGCTGCTCATTAACCACACATTTGATCAGAAACAGCATAAACTGAGCTATTAGATTCCTATCGTTTCATTTCGCTGGCTGTTCTTCCTTTACCTTAAATGACACTTCCAAATCTCTGTCTATAGAGATTACGAACTCAGAACACAGAATAATAATACACAGCAGACAGCATCCATTTTACTGTTTCACATGTGTGATGCACTTGAATAAACACACGATGTACAGCGTGGTCAGTAGCAGTGTGAGTGCTTATATGGGTGAAGGGTAGGGTGAGCTGAAAAATAGACTGTTTAGAAAATAATTCGATACGTTGCGCCGTTTCTGAGTTAAATGACATTGAAGGTAACCACGCAGGCAAATCCAATCGGCCTGCCGGATAAAATCACTGTCAGTTGTTCTCATAGCACAGACGACAGCGCATGACACTGCTCAACCTTTGGTTTGGGTTTAACTATTACTACCATTCCATGTCCCATTTTTATATAGCGACACTGTCTCCCCATTAATTGAAACTGCGCACGCAATGGCATGACAGGTTAACTTCAATACTAATTAACTCGGAAACGCCGCAACTTAACCAATTTTTTTCCTTAACAACACACTTACATGCTTTTAACACTGTTTCTGACCACCCTATGTAACGCCTGCATTCCATAAGCACAAAGGTCCCCACAAAAAGCACTCTGACAGAGACGTTAGTAAATTCATAATTTTCTGCAGGGTATTAGCTCATTATATGATACCATCAGGCAGTAGATTCATTTTGTCTGCAGAAAATGACCCTCACACAATGCCTTGCCAAAGCTGCCAGGAAAAATATTAACTTCCTGAAAGGAACATTTTCACTACGCAGATTGAATTCATTCATACAGCCAAGAAAAGAGGGTTGCTACACTACCTAGTCTCATCTAGTTGCCAACTCCGCCCATCCAAAAGACACACGTGTAGATCACTGTAAATGGGACGCGTTTTAGCATTTTTGGCAGGATAGTGGAAAGGAAAACAATTATGCTTCTACAAAAACTTTTATTAATTTTTGCACATAAATTACCATACAGTAAGTAATTCTTTCTTTATTTCTGTGTTATGTAGTTTGAAGAACTCTCAACTTAATTTGTAACTTACAATTTAAATCTACACCTGAATCATCTAATTCTCTTTTCTACTAAAAATATGAAAGATACAAAAAGGAATATTCTCGAATTTTGTATCTAATGTTCTTACTGTAAAATATCTCGTTTTATTGCTTTAAAAATTAGCTCTGTTCTTGTTTGCAATTCTTCTAGATACGAAAAACTGTGGATTTTAAATTTTCCTTTTATTTGCTGCGTAACACTATTGTTAAATCAATGTACTTCTTCCTAAGTGTATACTACCGGCTCTTGTGCTCCGCATTCTGGTGGTATTTCTGTATAAAACTTAAAGTTTACAACTTTTGCAAATGAGTGACCATTAAGTGCTCAGTGAAGAGCCAAAGAAACTGGTACACCTGCCTAATACCGCGTAGGGCCGCCGTGAGCAAATAGAAGTGCGGCAACACGACGTTGCATAGACACGATTAATGTCTGAAGTAGTGCTGAAGGGAACTGACTCCATTAATCCTGCAAGGTTGTCCATGAATCCATAAGAGTACGATGGGGTGGAGATCTCTTCTCAACAGCACGTTGCAAGGCATCCCAGATATACTCAGTAATGTTCACAGAAGAGCTTCTATGAAGTTTGGAAGGTAGGAGATGGTAGAGCACTTGCCCACGAAAGGCAAAGGTCCCGAGTTCGAGTCTCGGTCCGGCACACAGTTTTAATCTGCCAGGAAGTTTCATCCCAGCGCACACTCCGCTGCCGAGCGAAAATCTCATTCTGAACTACACAATGGATTGTTTGCTTGACCCTGTGCAAGACTGTATAAGTGTGTGAAACTGCAACAAACAGTACTTACGATGTGCTCCAATGTACTCTGTGCCAACTGCTTCTTTTGGTCTCAAATTGTGTTTAATTGCGATTTACAATTTGTCTACTGTTGCAAAAAAAATACTTGCAAGTTGACTGTTGTTGTGTTTAATTGCGATTTACAATTTGTCTACTGTTGCAAAAAGAATACTTGCAAGCTGATTGGTGCACAAGTAAATCTTACATTCAGGCCCGAGAAAAGATGATAAACTGTGTTCTGTTTGCCTGGAGAACCTTAGCACAATCTCCAACGAGGATAACATAAGAGTTATACAGGAGTGTTATAGTATAGCTGGAGAAACGTATTTTTCTCAATTAAGGACGTTGTTTTCCAAAATTCCGTCTAATATAGATACTGCAAATTAGGAGTGGTTCCCACAAACGATTTTAGCCCACAAGGCTTAAGAAAAAGAAACAAGCCATTTCCTATTAAAGTAATCACTCCCTTAGGTGCAGTTGATGTGTCATGTACACACGAAAGAAAACTAGAAATGAAAGAAACTGAATCCATAAAACGAAAACTGGAGTACAGGGTGAAAACAACCGCTACAGTAGAAGAATAGAAACCTTATATCGGACAAACACGAGGCCATTATAGATGTGCAACCAAGTCTTACTTATTACTTCAAACACAGATTATGGAGAAATATGCCTGTGACAGGGAAGTATACAGTATCAGGAATTACTGTAAAAAGCAATGGAAGCTAGTCACAGGCTGGAGAACTGACAGAAATCGACAGATCCGGGGTGACCATTCCCTTAAAAAATTGTTACATTGTACCTAAATGTGGTGGAATGGACAACGTGCACTAGTAACAGAAGAGTCGTTTGTGGAGTTTAAAAATGATGAAATAATTATATTTAATGGGTACTCGTTTGCAAAAGTTGTCAATTTTAATTTCAGTTCGGGTATCTGCAATAACGTGAAGCAGTAGAGTTGCCAAGATGAACCCAGGAAGATTTGGAATGCTTTAACAACAGTGTTACACAGGAAATTAGAGGAAAACGCTCTCGCCTAGACTAATTGGAAGAAGGAACAGAGCTGACTGTTTAAGCCATAAAAGAAATACTTTGCAGGAAAAAAATTAAATACGTATTAGAATTCAAGTACATACCATCTTTGTATTTGTCAAATAACTAGCTGGAGGAAGAAGGAACGACCTAACTATTAAAGCCATAAAAGAAATAACTTTCAGGTAAAACTAGATTCAGACGTATATTTAAATTATAACTTAAAAATCAATCTGAATGTTATTAAAACTACATGAAACAAATACACAGAAGAGTTGTTCAAATGATTCAAGTGGCCCTGAGCACTATGGGACATAACTACTGAGGTCATCAGTCGCCTAGAACTTAGAACTAATTAAACATAACTAACCTAAGAACATCGCTCACATCGATTCCCGAGGCAGGATTCGAACTTGCGACCGTAGCGGTCGCGCGGTTCCAGACTGAAGCGCCTAGAACAGTTCGGCCACACCAGCCGGAGAAGAGTGGTTCTCTGTGTGGAAATGTATATACAAAAATTTAAAAAAAGTTTTTCCTACCAGCAAATATGTTTTCTTTGGCACTAACATCCCAGTAAATCCTAAAAAGTGTTCTATTACAATGCTCTTAGGTTTTCTATTTGGATGGGAATAGAGGGGAGTGGGTGACCTTGAAATATAATTGAAAAAAGATACCTGAAATCATAGGTAGCCTCGGTACGTATTTTTATCATTGGTACAGGTTCAAATCGGAAGAGCTACTTTATTTTTGGAATGGTAGGTGAAAAATATTAGGTAGCCATATTGGGTCATAAATAATAGCGATAAAGATAAGGGATACGTAAGTAAAGAGGCATCTCTGTTACGTCAGTGGATCATACATTGTAACCACTTAGATAAGGCACGTCATAAATTAGGCCTATACATGCATGGAAAATTTGGCAACCACGCAGGAGAGCAACTACTTGCCAGCCAATGCAATAAAACCACATGGTGAAATGACACAGTTTCAGGGACTTTATAGGTCTCATACAGATACGATTTTATGTATGGACTGAAGCGGCGAGTGGAAATTGTACCACGGCCGGGAATCGAACCGGGTGTACTTCTTACAAGGGTGGTGCACTAGCCTCTAAGCCACGCTGGCATAGTAGTACACACAACTACACCGATTACCTTGGAATGTCTCCCTCCTCGATCCAAATTCTCATTGCCGCCCCAGTCTACTTTAAATTTCGCCCTACAAACGAACAGAATTGCCAAGGCTCTTCATGTTCAAAAGGAGCCCCTCAGAATCGAACATAAATAGGGGATCCAGCCTGAAACTCTGAGCAGGTACTTACACACATGAAATAACACAGTTTCAGAGAATTAACAGGTCTCATAGAGTTATGATTTTATGTTTAAGGACTGAAGCGGCGAGTGAAAACTTGTGCGAAGGAAAGGGGGGTGTAGACAGGCCTCCTCCAGGAGTGCCGGGGTAATCCATGCAGTTGTGTGCACCGCTGCGCCAAGAGGGCTTAGCATTAGTGTGCGTGTGTGTATGTGTGGGGGGGGGGGGGGGAGGGGGGACTTGGGTACTGTTAACTACCATTACTTAATACGTTCTGGGAAGCTTGTTTTCGAAAGTTGTAAGCATGACAACCCAGAGGCCCTTCACTTGTTAAAATGTTCAAATTCAGTAATGTGATTCTAGATCCACTGGCTGAAACTTATGGACTGTCTTTCTACATGCCATACTTCGCTCACTGGCTTGAATATTTTCAAGTGGCAGAATCGGGAAATGGGGAAATTATGGGTTAGATTATGGGCAAGGCAAATGGTCACAGAGAAACCTGGCATGGTCACGTGACAGCACTGACTGTGTCACCAGAATACCGCCGACTGGGGTTGACAACAACATTAACGGCCTGGTTCGAGGACGTGCCGGAGGAAAAGGACGCTTACTTCGTTGATCTTTCCGTACGTCTCCAACGAAGTTGCAGTTAATATGTACAAGATTCTAGGGTTAATCGTGTACAGAACTGTTTTAGAATATTATACGGGTGATCCCGATGAAAATGCTTTTGATATATGGAACACACTATCTAGGGAGGTGAAGAAAAAGTCAGTGATTTCGCTGACTCATCCTGTGCGTTTGTCTACTGAACGTCCATCGGAAAGGCGTTTGACATTCAGTAGATTGTTCTATGCGAAAAACTGGCAAAGTATTTTGCAGGTAACAAAATACCTCTGCTGAGTTTGGTTCAGAAATCTGACTGGAAATACGATCTGAAATTTTCATTTTCGAAGTGATTTCTACAGTGTACAACTTTGCAATTTTTGTACTTTTGAACTGAACTGTACAGGAAGTGGAATACACATTTGAGAATTGGAAAAGGTCTGAATTACAATTGGGTGCAAGCAATGAAGTTTATCACCAACAGGAAAAAAAGTGGCTAACGCACCAGCCTAGTAAGAGGGAGACACGAGTTCGATTTCTGTGCCTTGGTACAAATTTTCACTCGATGCTTCAGTCCATAAACATAAAATCATATCTGAATGAGACCAGTAAAGTCTCTTAAAACTGTGTCATGTCATTTCACTTCTATAAATACCTGCTCCTGCGTTTCAGGCTGATCCCACATTTACGTACGATGCTGAGGTACTATCCGAGAACATGGAAAGCCTCGGCGATTCTCTTCGTGTGTCTGGGAGAATTTAAAGTAGACCGGGGCTGCAGTGAGAATTTGGATCGAGGAGGGAGGCGTGCCAGGTTAATCGGTGCAGTTGTGTGAAATGCTCTGCCAAGGTGCCTTAGTGGCTTATGCACCTCCCTAATGAGCAAGTGACCCAGGTTCGATTCCAGGCCTTGGTACAAATTTTCACTCGCTGCTTTCGTAAATGTGCACAAAATAACTCCACATCCCTGTTTTTAATTTCCCGCTTTTTATATCTCATTCAACTTGTCTAGAACGAAGGAGGGCGGTGGAATGTGATGAGGCTGGGCGGAGGTGATCCGGCAACAATGCAGAGTACGCTTCAACTGCTGTGTCCCCTAATGGTCCGTGTTTTAAGGACTAGTATATGCGCTAGTAGTAGAATATGTTTTCGTGCAAAACTAATTTTCACTACTGGACATTAGAGCTGCAGCACAATGAAGGCGTTATTCAAACAAATCTCAAATAATCAGGAACTGTACTACACGCTTCAGTATGTACATTACTAGCATTCAGGCAATTGTGCAAAGTAGGTAGAGGTGAAGGTACCTACGTAATATACGAGGGCTATCCACAAAATACATTACGTTTTGGAATTCAAAATAAATAGAGTATTGGAATTTTTTTTATTATATACAGATGAAAGCCACACTTAAATACTACTTTTCTACATAGTTGCCATTTAAATTAAGGCACTTATCGTAGCGATGGACAAGCTTGGAAATTCCTTCGTCGTAAAATTCGGGCGCCTGCGCCTTCAACCACGTGGCGACTATCTTTTGGGACAGAAAAGGTGTGACTTTTGTGGGTTTCCTGGAAAGAGGCACTACAATAAACTCTAAAAGGTATTGCCAAACTCTGCACAACCTCAGAAGAGCAATACAAAACAAGCGCAGGGGAAAGTTGGGCTCAAAGATCTTGCTGATTCACGACAACGCCCGGGCCCACACGACAAATGCCACTCGTGAAGTTCTCGAATCTTTTAAGTGGGAGTTATTTCCTCATCCGCCGTACAGTCCCGACCTGGCACCTAGCGACTTCCACTTATTCCCAGCAATGAAGAAGTGGTTGGCTATGCAGTGTTTTGATGACGACGCACAGCTTCAAGAAGAGGTAACCACGTGGTTGAAGGCGCAGGCGGCCGAATTTTACGACGAAGGAATTTCCAAGCTCGTCCATCGCTACGGTAAGTGCATTAATTTAAATGGCAACTATGTAGAAAAGTAGTATTTAAGTGTGGCTTTCATCAGTATAAAATTAAAAAATTTTCCAATACTTTATTTATCTTTAATTCCAAAACGTAATGTGCTTTGTGGATAGCCCTCGTATATAAGGAAAGATTCAATCAGGAAGCTTATTTTGTTGCTGTCAGAAGACAATGTTATGCCATGTCCAAGAAGTAGAAAGGTATATCAAGACCTGTCGGAATTCGACAGAATCAGGGTCGTAGCCTGTCGAGACAGGTTTATCGTTCCGTAGTGCAGTTGCTTGCATTTGTCCGAATTCCACGTCTGTGTGGTAAATACAGTATCCACAGGATGAGGATGGCCTTAACAAAGCCACGTATCTAGCACATGAGAGGAGAGACGTTTTTTTCACTTGGTTGTGCAGTATAGTACTGTCAAGTCACTATGTGAAGTTTGGAAACGGGCTTGTTTTGCAGCAAAGAAAGTATTAATAAGCACAGTGGGACATCTGAAGTATTACGAACTGTAACACGGTGATCATTGTTGCAGTTTCAGAGGCGGATGCCCCGATACTAGTGTGCCCGATCAGGAAACTGCACAGAGGAGTGGAAAAGTGGCATCATGTCGTGTTCTCATGTGACTCCTGGTGCTGTCTACAGGAACACGATGAACGAGTCCGTGAATGGAGACTCCGAGGAGAACCAATGTTGAGAGATTGCGTTCGTTATTTTCATGTGGACCCAGCACATGTCATTATGGTACATTCTTCCTCTCATATACATCTACACCTATATGGATACTACGCAAATCACATTTAAGTGCCTGACAAAGGGTTCATCGAAAGACCTTCACAATAGTTCTCTATTATACCAGTCTCGTACAGCACACGGTATAAACGAACACCCACATCTTTCCGTGCGAACTCTGATTTCCCTTGTTTTTTTATGATCGTTTCTCTCTATGTAGGTTGGAGTCAACAAAATATTTTCACATTCGGAAAAGAAATTTGGTGATTGAAATTTCGTGAGAAGATTCCACCGCAACGAAAAATGCCTTTGTTTTAATGATGTCCACTTCAAAACGTGTATCATTTCAGTGACACTCTTTCACCTATTTTCCAATAATACACAACGTGCTGCCCTTCTTTCAACTTTCTCGATGTACTCCGTCAGTCCAATCTAGTGAGGTTCCCACACCGTACAAAATATGGTTCAAATGGGTCTATGCACTATGGGACTTAGCATCTGAGGCCATCAGTCCCATAGGCTTAGAACTACTTAAACCTAACTAACCTAAGGACATCACACACATCCATGCCCGAAGCAGGATTCGAACCTGCGACCGTAGCAGCAGCGCGGTTCCACACTGAAGCGCCTAGAAACGCACGGCCACAGCGGCCGGCCCACACCGTGCAGCAGTATTCTAAAAGAGGATGAACAAGCGTAGTGTAGGCGATCTCCGTTCATTTTCGGAGTGTCCTGCCAATAAAACGCACTCTTTGGTTAGCCTTCCTTGCAACATTTCTATATAATCCTAGCTATTTAGTTGAAGTTGCTGCCTATTGATTTGCCTAATTTATCGTCTGATCGAAGTTTCACGGATTCCTTTACTCACTCATGTGGATGACCTCACCTGCCAATAAAACGCACTCTTTGGTTAGCCTTCCTTGCAACATTTCTATATAATCCTAGCTATTTAGTTGAAGTTGCTGCCTATTGATTTGCCTAATTTATCGTCTGATCGAAGTTTCACGGATTCCTTTACTCACTCATGTGGATGACCTCACACTTTTCATTATTTAGGGTCAATTGCCAATTTTTGCACCATACAGATATCTTTTCTACATTGTTTTACCATTTTTGTTTTGATCTTCTGATGACTTTACAAGACGATAAACAACAGCATCATCTGCAAAACAACCTAAGACGGCTGCTCAAATTATGTTGGAAGGCGATATTTCAGAACGATTATATGTATGACTCCGTTACAAAGGTAAGGTTAACTATTTAACGTAGCTGGACGGGTACATTCGTCGTTGGCAATATGAGCTGCATATTTCTTATATATCATTCGTGAATTAGAAATGAACCAGTTATTAGTTCATATTTAACGAACTTTACTTTATTAATAACTATAATTGCAAAGTAAATTCAGAAACATATTACACCATAGATAAGTCTCTGATTAATTGTGTGATGTATAAACTGCGTAAATACCGTGTATCAACTTTCAAAAATAAAAGGTGGGGTGTGGAGCGGTTAACATAGTTCTTAATCCATTAATTATTTTCAATTGCAGTGTCATGGAGTAAAGAGTACACATAATGTGCGCTAATTCTCATAAGGCCTGTGAAGACCGGTCATTACATAACGCTCGTGTGTTGCCATACTAGATAGAAAGTTCAGTAGTTTCCAGTCCACAACTAATGTATCTTATCTCTTCGTCCTTCTTAGCGCTGTTTATATAAATGCGTGGTAAATTTAAAACGTTGCATATGATAAGGAAAAAGGATTTTCGCCGTAAAAATGATAACTATGTTCATTGAATATAATATCAGAAATCAAAAGATATTTCATGCGGTATTTAGTGTTACTTTCAGTTCAATTGCAAAACTACACTGCTGAAAACTAGGAAGGACAGCGAATGCAGAGATGTTATTATACTCTTTCACTATAAAGAGTTACTATTGGCAGCCGGAATTGAACAATAACTGGATCCTTTTACCGACCTCCCAATTCAGAAGATATATTTGCTGAAAGGTTCAAAGAAAACTCGAGTCTAATTTCAGTCGTATACTCGACTCATATAGTTGTAGTTGGTGGTGACTTTAATTTATCCTCGACATGTTGGCAAAAACACATGTGTAAATCCGGCGGTACACATAAAACATTATCCGAAATTGTGCTAAATGCATTTTTTTTACTTGTGATCGAAACAGGCTTATGTCTGTTGAAGTTATTTTATTTTATTTACCTTGACGCAGCAGCTGGGCTAAGACATTTTTCATTTTTAAAAGCTTATGAAAGTAATATGTTATCACATACATAATTTTTGAAGTTTATGTATAGATTGCATTACTGGTCTAGATGTCATTTTGATCACTTTTTAGGACTTGTGAAGAAAGCTATATTATTATAGCAAAAACCATGGTCAAGGTTTAAAATAAACATAATTAGTGCAAATGTGGGCTGTTTTTCATCGAGATAAATAGTATCAGCAGCAAGTGAGAGATTTGTACCAAATAAATCAACAAACAACGAAGCTGATCCCTCTTGGTACGCAAAAGGTTCAGAACACTCTTGCAGCAACAACGAAAAGAACATGCCAAATTTAAACGAACGCAAAGTTTCCAAGATTGGCGATCTTTTACAGAAGCTCGAAACGCAGCGCGGACTTAAATGCGAGATGCTTGTGGTAGTTTCCACAACGTATCTTTGTCTCGAAGCCTGGCAGAAAATCCAAAGAGATTCTGGTCGTATGTGAAGTATGCTGGCGGCAAGACACAATCATGCCTCCGCTGCGCGATAACAATGGAAATACCATCGAAGACAGCGCCGTCAAAGCAGAGTTACTGAACACAGCCCTCCTAAATCTCTCCACGAAAGAAAGATGAAGTATATATTCCAGAATTCGAATCAAGAAACCTGCAAACATGAATAACGTAGAAATAGATATCCTCTGAGTAGTGAATCAACTTCAGTCACTTAATAAAAGCAAGTCTTCGGGTCCACACTGTATACCAATTAGGTTCCTTTCGTACCCAAAGAGTGGAAAGTTGCACAGGTCACACCAATATTCACGAAAAGTAGTAGGAATAAATCACTAAGTTACAGGCCCATATCATTAACGTCGATATGCCGCAGGATTTTGGAACATATATTGTATTCGAACATTTTGCGTTACCGCGAAGAGAGCCGTCTATTGACACACAGGCAACACGAATTTAGAAAACATCCTTCTTGTGAAACACAACTAGCTCTTTACTCACATGAAGTGTTGAGTGGTATTGACAAGGGATTTCAAATTGATTCCGCATCTCTAGATTTCCAAGCCGGCCGCGGTGGTCTCCCGGTTCTAGGCGCGCAGTCCGGAACCGTGCGACTGCTACGGTCGCAGGTTCGAATCCTGCCTCGGGCATGGATGTGTGTGATGTCCTTAGGTTAGTTAGGTTTAAGTAGTTCTAAGTTCTAGGGGACTAATGACCACAGCAGTTGAGTCCCATAGTGCTCAGAGCCATTTGAACCATTTTTCTAGATTTCTAGAAGACATTTGACACTGTGCCACACAAGCGGCTTGTAGTGAAATTGCGTGCTTATGGAATATCGTCTCAGTTACGTGACTAGATTCGTGATTTTCTGTCAGAGTGGTCACAGCTCGTAGTAACTGAGAAAAAGTCATCGAGTAAAACAGAAGTGATTTCTGGCGTTCCCCAAGGACTTTTTGAGTCCATGCTATGTCGAGTTGCTGTTCTACGCCAAGCAAAAGAAGGTCGGACACAAATTTAGGAGGTATCCCATGGCTTTTGTCACCTCAGTGTAAAGCTCTTCGTCTTTAGTGGAGCAAACAACGCAGAAACTGAATAGTAGCTGACGGCAAGCTTGCAGTGTGTTCCGATGAATCGAAATTTTTCACTAATTACAAATGACGCAAGTCGTCGATTGCACCGGTGGCCCAGTGAGTTGTTGAACCTGAAATGTATGGAGAGTGTAGTTCAGGGCGGAAGCGGTTCTGGAATGTATGGGGTGTTTTTTGTTCCGTTAATTGCGCCTACTCACTCTCGTTACAACGAACATGAACCAGAACGTTTATTTCAGCACTGGTGAACTGGCGAATAAAACACAAGTGAGCATTCGTGCTATGCATTTATTACAATATTTCAACATTAACGGTGACAGTGCTGTACATTTTTCTGCATATTTAGAACGAGTATTCAGCAGACAATGCCGCCTTACGAGGGGACAACAGCCATGTTCGTAGATACGTTCTTGCTTCGACGAACACCCGTTCACCTCATCACACTTCGTATGTACTGCTGTATCACCCGGTTACAACTTCATAGAAAATGTCTGGGGGCAAGACGCCGCCTCCAGATACGGTGCGACGCCGTGGGCGCCTGGTCCACCAGGTGGCGGCTATGACCCACTTCACTCAGGTGCTGACGAGGTCATCGAAAACTCTACAAACTGAGGCAGTCCTCACAAGAGAAACTACACATTTTTCGACATTCACGAGCAGCAGGGTTAATAACAAACAGCTTAACCCACGCCAACCCCGAGCCAAGGTACGGTTCATGAATTTGTCAGGTGGATATGCCACATCTTCATTGCGTTGCCCTGACCCGCTTAGAGAGTTTTATTTCATTTAGCCACTGACGAGATGATCCAAAACTCTATAAACTGATGCGAATCCACACAAGGGAAGCCACAAATTTTCCAACACCCACGAGAAGCAGGAATAGCAACAAACTGCTTAACCTTCGCCACCCCTGAGTCAAGGAAGGGTTCGTCAATTTCAACGTCAGCGTCAGGTGGATTGGGCGTATTCTCCTTCATTGCGTAATTGAGGCCGTTATCAATGGGAGAGGCGGTGTTGTACAGTGTTTTCGTTATGGATCCTGGGGGTATCAAATTTTTTCTCACGGTGGTTGATCTTATCAGTTGTTATTTGCTGCACGGGAGATAGACTAAGGATGGTTATTGTGACGAAGTGAAGAGCAATGTGCGAGAAGCTCGTCGGACTTGCGAGCATAAGTTTCCTATCACAAACATCCTCGATACGTTATCTCGATCCACTTACGGACATCTTTCAAAAACAAGGAGTTGTGAAAGTCGGCGGCAGTGATGACAATACACCAAATTTCAAGGGCGCTGTGTGAGAGAGGTTTAGTAATATATCAACAACTGGTAAGATCAAGCACTGCGAGAAAAAAATTTGTCACGCCCGGGATACATCACGACAATACGGTACAGTACCGCCTCTCTCCTTGATTACCATTAAGCATTCTTTTCTTTAGCACAAGTTAGGCAGCTTTTTGGAGGTACTGCAGTACTTACTACATGTACACCATTTCGAAAACTGGGAAGTATCAGTACCCCACTACATCGTACCTCGTATGCGTATTGTACAGAGCTCTTTTTTTAAATCGGAATATTAATGCTACTTCTTTGCACACACGCGTTACTGCCAGATGAGGCTTATTTTAAACAAGCAATGAAGACGTAGAGAACTGTGAGAACACACGCGTGATTGCTATTAGACGAATGGTACTCATTCTGGTGGGGGGGGATGATTACACAAGAACGTATCCAGAATCTTACCTGTGGAATGCTAGTTCCGAAGTGAATGTCAGGCTAGTAGTGAGATTTGAAGACAAATGGCTCTCAGCTAACTTGCTAGCAGTCAAAATTCATCACATATTCTGGCTGTCTTAGAACTGATACTGAATTAATATTTGTGATTGTTTCACAGGACAAGATGTCAATGTGCTTTGTGAAAGTTTTTGTTTTTATGTCGTAGGTGTGGGCGGTATTTGTTGTCCGCGTCTTGCGCTGGGTAGATCATGATTAACCCTGCTGTGTGTGTCTGTGGGGGGAGATGGGGTTGCAGGGGGCGGGGGGTGACTATATTCTCTAAAAAATAAAAAAAACGGTTGATTATTGTGTAGTGAAAAAATCTAAGTTTTTTTTAATGTTTTGACTTCTTCGGTAGAATCTAACGCTTAATATATCATCATGCAATCATTAGCCATTTTCACACGCACTACATACAGGCCTCCACAAATCTTGTTTCGATGCTTTCCTCTAACGCAGGATTCCAGGCATTCGAGCAGTATTCCACAATGGGTCGCACTGTCGTTCTTTAAGCTGGCCCTTTATAGATGAGATCATACTTCACCAAAATTTTCCAATAAAACGAAGTCAATCATTTGCCTTTCCTACTACCAACCTGACATGCTCATTCCATTTCATATCGCTTTGCAACTATACGCCTACATATTTAATCGATGTGGCTACGTCAAGCAGAACATTAACCGCATTTACTCTCATTTTCCTGCATTTAGAGCAAATGCCATTCATAACATCGATGAGCAGTTCTGTCTACCTCACCTTGCAACCTACAGTCATTCAATGACGACACCTTCCCGTACACAACAGTGTCATCAGCAAACAACCGTAAACTGCTGTTCATCATCCGTCAGATCATTATGTACATGGAGAATAAGAGCGGTCTTATGACTCTTGAAGATATCCTTATCTACATCTACATCTACATCTATACTCCGCAATCCACCTGACGGTGTGTGGCGGAGGGTACCTTGAGTACCTCTATCGGTTCTCCCCTCTATTCTAGTCTCGTATTGTTCGTGGAAAGAAAGATTGTCGGTATGCCTCTGTGTGGGCTCTAATCCCTCTGATTTTATCCTCATGGTCTCTTCGTAGGAGGGCGCAATGTACTGCTTGACTCCTCGGTGAAGGTATGTTCTCGAAACTTCAACAAAAGCCCGTACCGGGCTACTGAGCGTCTCTCTTGCAGACTGTTCCACTGGAGTCGATCGATCATCTCCGTAACGCTTTCGCGATTACTAAATGATCCTGTAACGAAGCACTCTGCTCTCCGTTGGATCTTCTCTATCTCTTCTGTCAGTCCTATCTGGTACGGATCCCACACCGGTGAGCAGTATTCAAGCAGTGGGCGGACAAGTGTACTGTAACCTACTTCCGATGAATATTCACTGTCGAGGACAACACACTGGATTCTATTACTTAAAAAGTCTTCGAGCCACCTACACATCTGGGAACCTAATCCGTTCGCCCAGATTTCCGTCAACAGTTTGCAGTGAGGCACCGTGGAAATTATATTTGTATAATGAATGGATTTCGTTTCATTGGACTCTGCGAAATATGACATGCCGTTCTCCTCTAGACCCACAAAGGCGTCAAAATCGATGACCAACGGGGCGACCATTCCGCAACTGTTATGCAACTGTCAACGGACGGCCGCCGCTCAATACTTAACCAGCACGCAAAATAGTTACCTCGATCCTTCGATTTGCGTGGATCCCTAAATTTTGCACGGCGACAACTCGCCGTAGACGATTACACTGCTTGGGTCACCACAATTGGATCATACACACTTAATGATTAACACAAAGATGTGTAAAACTTGAAGACGAAAGGAACTTTCGGATGATCCGTCACTGCCAAGTAACAAAGCGCGGTGGAAGTTGGACAATACATAGAAAGAACTGCTAACCATATTTATAAGGTAAATGAAAGAAATACGCAATGTGGCGAACATAAATGACACATTTAGTGAAAGACAATAATTACACTGAAGTCACTGCAGTATACAGGCTGAGTCACTAACTATTGCCACCAAGAGTAACTTCGAAAGTACGTTAGGTGCTGAAAGTTTGTGAGACAAAAGTTGCATGATACAATGGAGGAGATAATAAAACATTGATTTTTTGTTGCTATGTGCGGTCGCTTCAGTGATACGAAGGTCAAATTTTTTTATGGGATGCTATTTTTGTTACTTTTTTTCTGATAGCGGCTGTCGTGACGAATCCAATGATGCGTATCAATAATGTCTTAGAAAGTCAACGAAGGCAACAAAGGTGGCGTGAACGTCCATTTACTGAAGATCTTCGAAGTGATTACCATTGGTATCAATGCAGTGTTGTAATCTTCTTATCGTGGATTGATCTTCAAAGACCTTACTGTTACACATCATTTGATTCGTCTCGATAGCCGCTATCAGAAAATAGGTACCAAACTATAGCATCCCATTAAAAAAAAAAACAAAGTTGACCTTCATATCTCTGATGCGACCCCGCATAGCAACAAAAAACCAACGTCATATTATGGCCCTCGTTGTCTCATGCAACATTTGTCCCAAAAACGTTTCAGCTACTATCATACTTTCGGAGTTATTCTAGGTGGAAATAATTAGTGGTTCACCCTGTATAACTGTACAAAAGGCGAGAAATGATTCTTGGTAGGGTGAGTGATCACCACGGAAGACGACGTTATTCTGTCACCGTACTCCTTTCCCCACGTGCATCTTCCCAGGCCTGCATTTGGCCCTGACATCATTTTCAAGGATGACCTTGCGTGGCCATATCGAACAGCAATGGTGGATTGGCTTTTGGAATGAGAGTATTTTCGTTGAATAGAGTGGCCTGCCCGTTTCCACGACTTAAATGCCATGGAGCACGTGTAGGATATGTTGGGGAGACGGATTGCAGCACGTATACTCGCACTGACGGCCAACCAGCAGTTGTCAGCCACAAATCGTAAAAGGATAGAAAGCCCTAACACAAGACCTATCTACCGATCTTGTAGCCAGCACGAGAGCGCGATACTCAGCATGCATCGTGGCGATCGCACACCCTGTTAAGAACCGTGTCCCGCTTTTGTGATCGTCATATATTGCGGCGACTTCAGTGTAATTATTTTCTTTAACTAAATGTGTTATTTACATTCGTCTCATTGCGTATTTCTTTCAGTTACCTTGTGTCCTATAATGTAGCTGTTCTTTCTGTGTACGATCCAATTTTCAATGGACTTTGTTACTCAGCAGTGACAAATTCTGAGAAAGGTACTTTCGTCAACACATAAAAGTGTAGTTCAAATCGTATAAATTTGGTTTTCTGTGGTTGCCTTATTTCTCTGCAGATGGAAGACGAAATTGTTTCTTAAGGACCACCAGCGGCAGTTTCCTTCCCCAATCCTGATCCAGTCTAAGTTTATTCTCCGTATCTAACGACTTTCACGTAGATGGAACATCAGAGAAAAAATCCTTCCTTCTAACAACTGTTTAAATTTTCACCGCTTCCTGCCGGAAATATGTCCATTGCGCCAATTATCCGCCAATTATTTTCGCTATTATCACCGTACATGAAATGCGATTACGACTAATTATTCAAACTGGCACTCCCGTACTGATACCTGTAATTCGTCACAGACCGTAGCGAATCCACGCCCACACTACCGGCTGCTGCTCATCCCGCAAGAGTTCTGCTAAGTATATTGGTATAGCTTTCCCGTGTTACCACACCGTAGTGGCACGTGTATAAAAGCTAAGAACCAAGGAAAGACGTGTACTGTTGTAACTGGAATTCAGACACGCCAGTGTGATGGGGGTACTGATTAGTGAACAGTCGCTTAGTATTCTCCGCGCGCTCTCGAAAACACATTTATTATTCGTTATTTTCTGATGTAACTTCAAACGAGGTTTATAAGCTGCCCAAGAAAATAAAGTTTTACAAGATCGCGTAACATTTCAAGGTTATGTCAGCCAAGCACATGATAGTCCCAGTTGTTTCTGAACTTACATATACCCATTTCCACCTCCCACAAGCTACGTAATAAGTATGCAGGGGCTTACAAAATGGCAATATAAGAAAAGCCTCAATCCTGATCCTCGCTTAGGCAGGCCGAAACCATGAACAATAAAAACTTTCAACTTAAAACTTTCTACACGAATGACATACTTGTCATTTACGAGGTGCATTCAAGTTCTAAGGCCTCCGATTTTTTTTATAATTAACCACTCACCCGAAATCGATGAAACTGGCGTTACTTCTCGACGTAATCGCCCTGCAGACGTACACATTTTTCACAACGCTGACGCCATGATTCCATGGCAGCGGCGAAGGCTTCTTTGTGAGTCTGTTTTGACCACGGGAAAATCGCTGAGGCAATAGCAGCACGGCTGGTGAATGTGCGGCCACTGAGAGTGTCTTTCATTGTTGGAAAAAGCCAAAAGTCACTAGGAGCCAGGTCAGGTGAGTAGGGAGCATGAGGAATCACTTCAAAGTTGTTATCACGAAGAAACTGTTGCGTAACGTTAGCTCGATGTGCGGGTGCGTTGTCTTGGTGAAACAGCACACGCGCAGCCCTTCACGGACGTTTTTGATGCAGTGCAGGAAGGAATTTGTTCTTCAAAACATTTTCGCAGGATGCACCTGTTAGCGTAGTGCCATTTGGAACGCAATGGGTAAGGATTACGCCCTCGCTGTCCCAGAACATGGACACCATCATTTTTTCATCACTGGCGGTTACCCGAAATTTTTTTGGTGGCGGTGAATCTGTGTGCTTCCATTGAGCTGACTCGCCCTTTGTTTCTGGATTGAAAAATGGCATCCACGTCTCATCCATAGTCACAACCGACGAAAAGAAAGTCAACATTGCTTGGCAACATGCCACACGGGCAGCCATGTGGTCGTCCGTCAGCATTCGTGGCACCCACCTGGATGACACTTTTCGCGTTTTCAGGTCGTCATGCAGGATTATGTGCACAGAACCCACAGAAATGCCAACTCTGGAGACGATCTGTTCAGTCATTCGGCGATCCCCCAAAACAATTCTCTCCACTTTCTCGATCATGTTGTCAGACCGGCTTGTGCGAGCCCGAGGTTGTTTCGGTTTGTTGGCACACTCTGTTCTGCCTTCATTAAACTGTCGCACCCAAGAACGCACTTTCGACACATCCATAACTCCATCACCACATGTTTCCTTCAACTGTCGATGAATTTCAATTGGTTTCACACCACGCAAATTCAGAAAACGAGTGATTGCACGCTGTTCAAGTAAGGAAAACGTCGCCATTTTAAGTATTTAAAACTCATTCTCGCCGCTGGCGGTAAAATTCCATCTGCCGTACGGTGCTGCCATCTCTGGGACGTATTGACAATGAACGCGGCCTCATTGTAAAACAATGCGCTTGTTTCTATCTCTTTCCAGTCCGGAGAAAAAAATCGGAGGCCTTAGAACTTGAATGCACCTCGTATAGGGGTGGATTTTCTGCGTGCAGTGATTATTGTCTGGAAGAATGTCCCGTCGAAAGGCCATAGCACCTCATTTTCATACTCATACTGCTGCCCAGAAGCCACTGATCACCAGTTATCGTTTACGTAGGTGCCAACATTGCCCTCATTGGGGTATGCACCAGCGGTGATTGGTTTTATGTAATGGGGAAACACTGATCATACCTTGATCTTCGTGAACCTGGTGGATGCCTCACTATCAGTAATTAGACAAGTGTGTGTGACACCAGAGGAATTTGGTGTAAGCCGTCTGACTTTACGCAGCAATTATTTCTTGTTTCTTTCGGACAATCAGTGTGCTCGATAGTACATTGAACACACAGAATTATATAAACATTCTGAATAGTGTTACGTGCACACTGCCCCAACAGTATGGAATTGGAGAGACTCTTTACGAGCATAATAAAGTTGTTCGCAACAAATCAAGACCCGCTCCATCGTGGTTCGAAAGAAAAGAAGACAGATGGTTGGACGAGAGCTACGCCATCGAACACCACCCATAAAAGGAGAATAAAACTTTACAAGCAGAAACTGTTCTCCAAAGTCTAAATTTTATATCAAAACGGGGCATACACTACGTGATCAAAAGTATCCGGACATCTGGCTGAAAATGACTTATAAGTTCGTGACGCCCTCCATCGGTAATGCTGGAATTCAATATGGTATTGGCCCCGCCCTTGGCCTTGATGACAGCTCCCACTCTCGCAAGCAAACGTTCTATCAGGTGCCGGAAGGTTTGTTGGAGAATGGGAGCCCATTCTTCAGGGAGTGCTGCACTGGGGCTATCGATGTCGATCGGTGAGGCCTGGCACGAAGTCGGCGTTCCAGCACATCCCAAAGGTGTTCTATAGGATTCAGGTCAGTTCATTAGAGGGATATTATTGTCGCGTATCCACTCTACAACAAGTGCTCTATCGTGTTGAAAGATGCAATCGCCACCCCGAATTGCTCTTCAACAATGGGAAGCAAGAAGGTAGCTAAAACATAAATGTAGGGCCGTGCTGTGATAGTGCCACGGCCGGCCAGTGTGGCCGAGCGGTTCTAGGCGCTTCAGTTCGGAACCGCACTGCTGTTACGGTCGCAGGTTCGAATCCTGCCTCTTGGTATGGGTGTGTGTGATGTCCTTAGGTTAACTAAGTTTAGGTAGTTCTAAGTCCAGGGGATTTATGACCTCAGATGTTAAGTCCCATAGAGCTTAGAGCCATTTGAATCAATTTGATAGTGCCACAGAAAACAACCATGAAAAACACGACCACACTATAACACCACCGCCTCCAAATTTTATTGATGGCACTACACGCGCTGGCAGATGACGTTCACCGCGCATTCGTCATACCCACACACTGTCTTCGGACTGCCACATTGCGTACCGGGATTCCTCACTCAACGTTTTTCCACTATTCAATCAAATGTTTACTCTCCTTAGTTAAAGTGAGGTGTCGTTCAGCATTTACTGGAGTGATGTGTTGCTTATGAGCAGCCGCTTGACCATGAAATCCCAATTTTCTCACCTCCCGCCTAACTGCCATAGTACTTTTTGTGGTTTCTGATGCAATTTGGATGGTCTGAATAGATGTCTATCTATTACACATTACGACCCTCTTCAACTGTCGGCGGTCTCTGTCAGTCAACAGACGAAGTCGGCCCCTTGGCTTTTGTGCTGTACTTGTCCATTCACGTTTGCACTTCACTATCACATCGGAAACAGTGGACCTAGGGATGTTAAGGAGTGTGGGAATCTCGTATGCAGACGTACGACACAAGTGACACCCAATCACCTGACCACGTTCTAAGTCCGTGAGTTCCATGGAGCGCCCAATTCTGCTCTCTCTGACCATGTCTAATGACTGCTGAGGTTGCTGATAAGAAGTACCTGACAGTAGGTGGCAGCACAATGCACCTAATCTCAAAAACATATCTTCTACATCTACATCCATACTCCCCAAGCCACCTGACGGTGTGTGGCGGAGGTACCCTGAGTACCTCTATCGGTTCTCCCTTCTATTCCAGTCTCGTAATGTTCGTGGAAAGAAGGATTGTCGGTATGCTTCTGTGTGGGCTCTGATCTCTCTGATTTTATCCTCATGGTCTCTTCGCGAGATATACGTAGTAGGGAGCAATATACTGCTTGACTCTTCGGTGAATGTATGTTCTCGAAACTTGGACAAAGGCCCGTACCGAGCTACTGAGCGTCTCTCGTGCAGAGTCTTCCACTGGAGTTTATCTATCATCTCCGTAATGCTTTCGCGATTACTAAATGATCCTGTAACGAAGCGCGCTGCTCTCCGTTTTTGGGGGTGTCAGGATACTTTTGATCACATCGTGTACTTCCCACAGGCAGTTATCCGCAACAACACTAGGTGTGCCCGGCATGCGTTCTAGAGTCTGTTTTTCTTTCTGAATAGGTACACAGAGACAAAGGAGACAAATTTACATTTACAAAATAAATGAAAGAAAAGGACATTTTGTTCATTAAATTAAATTTGAAAAAGCTTATTCCAGTGATTTGCGTTGTACAATATTTTTGGTGGTTCCGTTAGCTGCTAAAGCAGATAAATTTTTTGGCTGTCGCACACCTGAGTATGCAAGATATATACGGACTGCTTACTGCAGAAAGGCAACTAGCCAGAAATGTGTAAATTTCCGCTTTTTCACGGTTATGGTTCTGGGTGGATCAGTAAATTGTTTACCGCAAAAAGGAAAGCTGTTGCATGATAACACGAGCCTGGTTACGCCGTCAGTATTCCGATTACTATAGATAGGGAACTAGTCTGGAACATGGTGGTGAAGCTACACGGCTAGTTTGCGCACTACACTTTGTTGTTTTACAGAGTTGGGTTCAACTTTTTTGTGTTGTCTTTTGTCACAGGTCACGTTGTAATTGTACTGCGAACTGTTACTATAACTGAATAACATGTGTAACTTTTTTCATCTACCATGAAGGCGAGGGAGAAAAGGGCTCAAATGAACTGTTTACGATTTTGAACTGTACATCGATAATAAGATCGGCAGGGACATAAAAATATTGTACGTGTTAGGGGACAATTGCGTAAGCCCGAATAAAAACATATCTCCGGTTAGGATGACGATGACGCTGTGTGACATCAAAAGATTCAGTGATATTAAAGTTATTCCTCCCCTTACAGGTCACTCGTTCATGACGAATGATGGGAATTTCGGGATAATTAGGAGGA
The DNA here is from genome assembly GCF_023897955.1 of Schistocerca gregaria. Classification (NCBI taxonomy): domain Eukaryota; kingdom Metazoa; phylum Arthropoda; class Insecta; order Orthoptera; family Acrididae; genus Schistocerca; species Schistocerca gregaria. The sequence continues at coordinate 656,116,988 of NC_064922.1, forward strand.
ACCTGAAGCAGCAGAAAAGATACTATACAGTTGATGATATTGTTGAACTCATAAAATATTCTTCATAAAACGATAACAAGTTCTCCATTGCTCAAATGAAGGTGGATTCTTTTATCGAGTACAATTGATGGTGGCCTAAGTTCTGTAAAAGAACCAGCCTGAGAGATGACTCGTATGGTTGAGATGTTCGTGAACATATGAAAGGATTCTCCCCTATTTCAAAATACCAAGAGATGATATTTCAGCTGAGAATTCACTTTGTACTACGTGCAACAGGAATACTGCTGGTTTGACCATGGATACGTCTAGGCTGAGAAAAGTTGTGCAACCTTCCGAACTCCCTTCGAAGAAAGCCTACACATCAGTACTGCCTATAAATAACAGCAAACTGGATGACATCAAGAAATCTTTGGTCTGTATTCTTCAAAACAAGAGGCAGTTTTGGAATACACTCATATCATGGCCGACAACAACGGCATCTAGTGCTACAGATAACTAAGTAATGTAACAAAGCAAAACGTCAAATATTATTAAGAAGAAAAGTGGCAAACAATGTTTATTACAATAAAAGACGTATAAGGCGAGACGAAATAGATTTTTTTAAAATGCCGTGCAGTCCAGAATCGGTATGTCAATCCGGGAAAACCGTCTTGCACATTGAGGCAATCGTCCCACCGACGCACCGTTTGGTAAAACGCCGAGTCCTGTTGCGTGAACAAGTACGTAACTGGCTGCTGCACATCCACGTCGACCCTTAAAGGCCTTTTTCAAGAGACAGAAGCAGTGATAAACGCATTGGGGCACATGAGGACCGTACAGCTCTCGCGTAGCGTTGATTGTCGATATCTGTGGACGAATGAGGCTGGTCTCCCAGGTCGACAGGCGTCTTGTGGCGACTCTAGACCAACACAGATCTTGGCGCACTATTCCACATCGGTGGTTTCCGACTGCCATGCTGCCCCATACACATTCTTCTCTCTCCGACGGATGTCAACCCGTGTTTTGCCGTCGGCAGCCAAGAAAAGAACACCAGCACGTTGCTCCCTGTTTGGATGCATTTCGTGACAACGTCGCTGTAGTTCATATTTTCGCATTTTCCGCGAGCAGTTCGTAAAGGCACCGATGGCACACTAATCCCTTGCCTACATATTGGCACTTACAGGGTGCTTCAAAAATGACCGGTATATTTGAAACGGCAATAAAAACTAAACAAGCAGCGATAGAAATACACCGTTTGTTGCAATATGCTTGGGACAACAGTATATTTTCAGGCGGACAAACTTTCTAAATTACAGTAGTTACAATTTTCAACAACAGATGGCGCTGCAAGTGATGTGAAAGATATAGAAGACAACGCAGTCTGTGGGTGCGCCATTCTGTACGTCGTCATTCTGCTGTAAGCGTGTGCTGTACACAACGTGCAAGTGTGCTGTGGACAACATGGTTTATTCCTTAGAACAGAAGATTTTTCTGGTGTTGGAATTCCACCGCCTAGAACACAGTGTTGTTGCAACAAGACGAAGTTTTCAACGGAGGTTTAATGTAACCGAAGGACCGAAAAGCGATACAATAAAGGATCTGTTTGAAAAATTTCAACGGACTGGGAACGTGACGGATGAACGTGCTGGAAAGGTAGGGCGACCGCGTACGGCAACCACAGAGGGCAACGCGCAGCTAGTGCAGCAGGTGATCCAACAGCGGCCTCGGGTTTCCGTTCGCCGTGTTGCAGCTGCGGTCCAAATGACGCCAACGTCCACGTATCGTCTCATGCGCCAGAGTTTACACCTCTATCCATACAAAATTCAAACGCGGCAACCCCTCAGCGCCGCTACCATTGCTGCACCAGAGACATTCGCTAACGATATAGTGCACAGGATTGATGACGGCGATATGCATGTGGGCAGCATTCGGTTTACTGACGAAGCTTATTTTTACCTGGACAGCTTCGTCAATAAACAGAACTGGCGCATATGGGGAACCGAAAAGCCCCATGTTGCAGTCCCATCGTCCCTGTATCCTCAAAAAGTACTGGTCTGGGCCGCCATTTCTTCCAAAGGAATCATTGGCCCATTTTTCAGATCCGAAACGATTACTGCACCACGCTATCAAGACATTCTTCGTGAATTTGTGGCGGTGCAAACTGCCTTAGACGACACTGCGAACATCTCGTGGTTTATGCAAGATGGTGCCCGGCCACATCGCACGGCCGACGTCTTTAATTTCCTGAATGAATATTTCGATGATCGTGTGATTGCTTTGGGCTATCCGAAACATACAGGAGGCGGCGTGGATTGGCCTCCCTATTCGCCAGACATGAACCCCTGTGAATTCTTTCTGTGGGGACATTTGAAAGACCAGGTGTATCGCCAGAATCCAGAAACAATTGAACATCTGAAGCAGTACATTTCATCTGCATGTGAAGCCATTCCGCCAGACACGTTGTCAAAGGTTTCGGGTAATTTCATTCAGAGACTACGCCATATTATTGCTACGCATGGTGGATATGTGGAAAATATCGTACTATAGAGTTTCCCAGACCGCAGCGCCATCTGTTGTTGACAATTGTAACTACTGTAATTTCGAAAGTTTGTCTGCCTGAAAATGTACTGTTGTCCCAAGAATATTGCAACAAACTGTGTACTTCTATCGCTGATCGTTTAGTTTGTATTGCCGTTTCAAATATACCGGTCATTTTTGAAACACCCTGTATATATCCGCATCGGTGTTTCACTACGTTGCATATACGCTGCAGCAACATCCTCAAACGGAAACTCTTTGTTCGCCCCTTCTACAATTCAGTTTAAAACAAGTAAATCAGTCCTAGAAGTAATCTGAAAATTCAGTGCACTGCAGAGGTGGAACATGTATAACACCAATAAAGTCCTCTCCCTCTCCCTTATTACGTCATATTTGACTGTTAGATGTACAGAATATCCAAGCATCAAGAAACCAGAAATGCAAGTCAGAAGATACATTTCATTAACACTAGAACGGCGGAGTTTCTGACATTCTTAAAACGGCGAAAAGGGGTCATTTTGACACCAGATAAAATATTTTCATATTTGACTTAACTAAGTACTTGTTTTAGTGTTCGTTAATCCAAACTTTATTTCTAGTAATCTCAACAATTATTTACCATTCTAAATAATAATTAATAATTTATTTGAACAACAAATTATTATACTAATTTATTGTTGCTACTGCTCACAAGTTTCTTAGCTACAGAGTTTAATTTATTAACTATTCACACAACCTTCTAGACACATATAGTGTATTTGGTCCATTTTACTCTCACGTCTGTTTTGTAAACAGCACTGTGTTAATTTTCACTCAAGCCATTTGAAGCTGCTAGATGCACTTAGCATTTGAGATTTCTGTTTTACGCGCACATTTTCCGCTCACTGCTTTGTGGCACTTTATACAGTTTCCGCTGGTCTTGTTGCCTTTGCAGAGGCTGATCTGGGACTTCCTCCGCTTTCTAGGTGATTTCAATCATTCCTCTGCCTGATTTTCATGCTCTTTCGTTTCCCTGAGTTCATTTGCCAGTTGAAGTACCAACTTCTTCCTTTTCATTTTCTTGTTCGTTACTATGTTATAGATGAACCATGCAATTATTGCCGCCATATCCAGTATGTTGTAGAAGACATGGATTGGCCATCTCCTACATGCAACATTCGTAGCATATTTATGGATCATTTGATGAACCATGTCCACTCCGTACTTTGTTGCATCGTAGAACGTTATGGTTTCAGGTTTTTTCTTTCCTTCCTTGCTTCGTGCTACTTCAGCATGCACCATAATCAGAAGAATGACATTTCTGTTCTTCTTTCCTTGCATGCAGTAAAGGTACAGTCTCTGTTGCCACTATTATGCGCTATTGTGGTGCGGTGTATTTAAGCATTCGTCTTCCTTACTGCATCGGGAATTTCACGGTGCATCTTGTTCATTGTACCAACTAATGAAGTATTCTTTTCTTTGAGTTTTTTTATCAAGTTAAAGAGTCGTAAAGAAGTTGTCTGTGGTCACATTTCTTCCTTGATTTACAAATGGCTCCAAGAGATGCAGAACGAAGTATTCTCCAAGTGGTTGGGAAATCATTACTTATATACTTTGTTATTACATCAACAGCCAACCAGAATTTGGGACGATATCTGTCTGGTTTGTTGGACATGTACTGAGTAAACAAGCATACTGTTTTGCTTGGTAACAGTTGCTCGTCAATGGTTATATTTTCTCCAGGGTGGTAAGCGCGAATACTGTTTTCGATGAACTGTCCCCAAACTTCAGATACAAGAGGGAATTCGTTGGCTGGCAGGCGTTCAGCTCAGGTTGATTTTTAATCAAAATGGAGAAATCTGAGAAGCTCGTGAAATCTGTCCCTTGGTATAATGTCCTTGATAAAAGCAGGCCCCCCTGAATGCGAAATCATCCACAGACATACCTTTTATGCACAATACACCCCGAACATAGATAATGGCTATCAGTTTCTCCAGATCCTCAAGTGACACAGTCCAGTCATTGCCTTTTAATACTTTTCAAGCATTGCTTCAACAAAAATAAGACGGAAGACAATGATGACAGAGCTGTCTACTTGTTGGCAAGCGTAAGCAGTGGTACCTCCTCTCTCCTTCAGAATATTCACAGCTGACCGCCTTTCAGAAGATGAATAATTACCAATCTCCCACACGGTTTCATTCCTTGCAATCATCTTTGTAGACGCTTCAAACTGTACCTGCTGTGGTGAAAGAAGTGATGATTGACGTATATCAGCATCTGAATCCTCTTCCGCCAATCGCCCCTCGTTCACAATGTCTTCATCTTCACTTGTGTTAGGTACATAATCATCATCTTCGTCAATGAATCAGATTTCCGATTCAACTTCAGAACTCTCTAAGAGATGTAACACTTCTTCAACAGAAAGTCCACGCTGACGAGAAATGTTCGAAAACGTGTTTCTCGGACAAAGACTTCATGAGTGACACAACATAAGTTGTGGCCTACTGGAATGTACACGTGCCAAATTGCACCAATGAGGAGCAACTGCTCCCCGTTACTGCTCACTGTTGCCACTGTATTGTTTGATAATTGACTTATATTTATAAGAGAAATTACAGTGGGGTCAAACTCACAACTTCCGCCGTTCTAGGTATACTGAATGAAATGGTGAAGAAAATTAAAAAATTTTGTAAGTACTGAAACATCTTTACAAAGAGAAGAAAAATATAGAATAAGTCATATAACGAAGTAAAGACATTAAGGAAGTAAATAAATTGGATATTACAATGAACCAAAAACTTATGACACGGGTCATTTTGACCCCTTCCGCCGTTCTAGTGTTAAACCGGTTATCTTAAGTTTTTTGTCTCAAAGGTAAAAGTAGGAAATGGAAACATGTTGCCTTTCCGCAGTAAGTTCAAAAAAATGTCCAAATGTGTGTGAAACCTTATGGGACTTAACTGCTAAGGTCATCAGTCCCTAAGCTTACACACTACTTAACCTAAATTATCCTAAGGACAAACACAAACACACACACCCATGCCCGAGGGAGGACTCGAACCTCCGCCGGGATCAGCCGCACAGTCCAGGAGTGCAGCGCCTTAGCCTCGCGGGATTAGCCGAGCGGTCTTGGGCGCTGTAGTCATGGACTGTGCGGCTGGTCCCGGCGAAGGTTCGAGTCCTCCCTCGAGCATGGGTGTGTGTTTGTCCTTAGGATAATTTAGGTTAAGTAGTGTGTAAGCATAGGGACTGATGACCATAGCAGTTAAGTCAAATAAAATTTCAGACACATCTGAAGATCCTCATCTGCAGCGCCCTCGACCGCTCCGATAATCTCGCCGCAGTAAGTGGTTCATAGATATTTCACATACACTTAACATGTTTGTACATAGTTTTTAATTCGTATCTTTAGCGGAATGTCGTCCTGTAATTTCATGTGTATTCAGAAGACATTTGTCATTATCCCAGCAACTGTATGATTTTCTACAGTTGTAGACGATGGGACTCTAGAGAGGACGTTAAATTTATCTGCAATACTGAGCTGTGTGATAAGATCCTTGGCCTCGAAATGTTATGCGCTTGATGCACCGAACAACGCAAATCTGATTCAGATGGTGTTTCAAACATTTGACGTTTCCCTAGACCGTTGTTTGCAGGGAAGAAATACCAACAGGTCGTTTTCAAACTTTTGTACATGTCACCTTTCTCATCTTCACCCCCACCTCAAAGTGATAGTGTGACATTCCCACAGCATTTTTTTGTGGATAATGTATAACCTTGTCACCAAATGTGGATGAAATTCCTTCAGGGGATACAGAGATTTCCTGACCTGTCAGTGTATTTAGATCCTCCCGTCCCTAGCTATAGGAGTGAAACGTCATCGTGAGTGTCACCGAAATACCAGAGACCCCGAAAAACAGAGTAATTTCAGTCGTTATCCAACAGGTTTACATGTCAAATCTTCCCTCTCCCAATAATAATTTTATGCACAGATCTATAAAATAATGAGTCATGTACACACAAAATTTGATTGAAACTACTTAGGACGTTCCTGAGTTAACTTTAGAAGTCACCCCGCTCCATCCCCATCCCTACGTGTGGTAGGTGGTTTTTACCCACACAGAAATCCTCGGGAGCATAAGCACAACAACTCACCAAATTTTATTGAAATCGGATGAATGGCATTGTAACGTACAAAAGACAAACAAACAAATATTCATTTTTATACACTCCTGGAAATTGAAATAAGAACACCGTGAATTCATTGTCCCAGGAAGGGAAACTTTATTGACACATTCCTGGGGTCAGATACATCACATGGTCACACTGACAGAACCACAGGCACATAGACACAGGCAACAGAGCATGCACAATGTCGGCACTAGTACAGTGTATATCCACCTTTCGCAGCAATGCAGGCTGCTATTCTCCCATGGAGACGATCGTAGAGATGCTGGATGTAGTCCTGTGGAACGGCTTGCCTTGCCATTTCCACCTGGCGCCTCAGTTGGACCAGCGTTCGTGCTGGACGTGCAGAGTGCAGACCGCGTGAGACGACGCTTCATCCAGTCCCAAACATGCTCAATGGGGGACAGATCCGGAGATCTTCCTGGCCAGGGTAGTTGACTTACACCTTCTAGAGCACATTAGGTGGCACGGGATACATGCGGACGTGCATTGTCCTGTTGGAACAGCAAGTTCCCTTGCCGGTCTAGGAATGGTAGAACGATGGGTTCGATGACGGTTTGGATGTACCGTGCACTATTCAGTGTCCCCTCGACGATCACCAGAGGTGTACGGCCAGTGTAGCAGATCGCTCCCCACACCATGATGCCGGGTGTTGGCATTGTGTGCCTCGGTCGTATGCAGTCCTGATTGTGGCGCTCACCTTCACGGCGCCAAACACGCATACGACCATCATTGGCACCAAGGCAGAAGCGACTCTCATCGCTGAAGACGACACGTCTCCATTCGTCCCTCCATTCACGCCTGTCGCGACACCACTGGAGGTGGGCTGCACGATGTTGGGGCGTGAGCGGAAGACGGCCTAAAGGTGTGCGGGACCGTAGCCCAGCTTCATGGAGACGGTTGCGAATGGTCCTCGCCGATACCCCAGGAGCAACAGTGTCCCTAATTTGCTGGGAAGTGGCGGTGCGGTCCCCTACGGCACTGCGTAGGATCCTACGGTCTTGGCGTGCATCCGTGCGTCGCTGCGGTCCGGTCCCAGGTCGACGGGCACGTGCACCTTCCGCCGACCACTGGCGACAACATCGATGTACTGTGGAGACCTCACGCCCCACGTGCTGAGCAATTCGGCGGTACGTCCACCCGGCCTCCCGCAGGCCCACTATACGCTCTCGCTCAAAGTCCGTCAACTGCACATACGGTTCACGTCCACGCTGTCGCAATGGAGCTCCGTATGCCATTGGAAACTGGCTGACACTGACGGCGGCGGTGCACAAATGCTGCGCAGCTAGCGCCATTCGACGGCCAACACCGCGGTTCCTGGTGTGTCCGCTGTGCCGTGCGTGTGATCATTGCTTGTACAGCCCTCTCGCAGTGTCCGGAGCAAGTATGGTGGGTCTGACACACCGGTGTCAATGTGTTCTTTTTTCCATTTCCAGGAGTGTATATTACACAGGCTTATTTTCTGTCTGTCGACTGCTGTTTTTATTTCGAAATAACCAGTTTTGGGAATAGTCGCCCTTCTTTCGATCCTATCTCGTAGTACAAAGAAACCGATCTTAAAGCAACATTCAGTTTTATTGTCGTACTTACGACAGAAAAGAAATCTATTTTTTACTAAATTTACTAAATTCTAGTAGCACCCTGTTATTGACTGTAAGAACATTGAACTCCCATGCAGTTAGCTGAAATTCATTACCGCGTGACCGCCAGAAACAGCAGCTCCGCCTTCCGCACTAACCTGGAGGTGAGAAGACCTGCGGGGAGAACGAAAAACAATGTTAAAAAGACAACAATTCTTCCATTTAGTCCAACATCACACAACATTATTAAGTAAGTGTAACCTAGCAGTATGTGCGTACGCACGCATATCTAGTAAATATGGGAAATAGCATACTTTCTGAGTTCTTGTATATAGTAGGAGCCATAAGACGTTACAAAAATGGCTCTGAGCACTATGGGACTTAACTTCTAAGGTCATCAGTCCCCTAGGACGTAGACCTACTTAAACCTAACTAACATAAGTACATCACGCACATCCATGCCCGAGGCAGGATTCGCACCTGCGAGCGTAGAGGTCGCGCGGTTCTAGACTGTAGCGCCTAGAACCGCTCGGCCACCCCGGACGGCTAAGACGTTTCGTTGCAGAAAAAAGCCTCAGGCGTTTCATTGGCGCTGCCAGGCCAGCAGTGTGTTTTTATGTCTTTCTGTATCACAGCATTCTAGGTAACATTAGTTTGAGTATTAGGCAACCTGCAGTGAGTTGTTGTCTGGAGTAGTCTTGTACCGTAGTCACAGTCACGTTACCTTACACCTTATCCTCAATAGCTGTGTACATTTTTTTCCTCTTTTAAACTAGTTGTTAGCAGCGGAAGCCAATTACTCTACAAGTGACAAGGCGAATATGTAAGAAATGTATATGCATATATCTTGTTGGCTGGGATATTGGATGAGGTGGGTTCACGTGTGAGAGAGAGCGTGTACTTCCTCTGAAAATACTGGCCGCTTTCCTTGCGGGTATGCGAGCGTTGTGTCCTATGTGTTTTTGCAGAGTGTAGATGAGTGTAATGGACGCGTATATAGTGTAATATTGTATGATGATGAGAGAAGTGAGAGGAGGAAACCGGTGCCGAAACGCAGCCTTCTCCTCGTCGAGCTTAGCGTCCTCAACTGATGGACTTACCGCCGTCAACAGTGTCACACGTGCTCGCTTTATGACACAACGCGGAGAGTTTTGGAATTTAATGAGGACAGTGGACCTAAGACTGGTGATCAGAAACTTTACGCCATCATTTTGTCTCCCATTGTCGACCAAATAAGTGCAGTGAAAATCTCATCCACCACGAGGATTCGAATCGGTTCACCTCCGAGTCGAACACCATTGCACAGAACGTGCATTAGCAACCTTTGCTACGCAGGCGGCTATGATTATGTGTTGCGGTGCAGCGAATGGATGTAGCATGCCGACCATTGCTCTCTACGCTGACATACATTCACTTCGCAGAGTACCATCTGATAAGCTGTTCCGCAGGCTTTTCAGCGTACTAGGGACGCAGACTCTGTAAGATAAACATTGTAAAGTCTCGGTCATTACGCACTTCTGAGGTGGAGGAGTTTAAATTAGTCCTTGGGAAAAACAGCCATCAACTAAAGTAAGCAACACCAACTAGAATATAATCTGGAAAATCTGTCTGAAGATCAGCCTGTCGGTTCGAAACTGTAACAGCGCTATTTGCGAAAATAAACAGCTTCTTAACAGTGACTCTTTTCTTCTTTACAAGAATGAACTCGTAAAAATTTTCTTATTGCCACGCAGAACCAATGAACTTAACACGTTCTTCATAAAAAACTTATTTTCTACATTCTGTCATTATCTTTATGGTGATATGTTGAGCAGCATACTTCTGTGTTATTAGAATACCTTCTCATTTTTTTTTATAGAAATCAGTTATTTACAAAGAGAGATACAATGTTTTTCATTCCCTGTCTAACGCCACATTCGGATCTTTCCATTTCCACTCTACGTGTGTTTTCTTGTGTGAGTTTATCACGTGGTTAATTCACATTCAACAAATTTCGTTTTGGAGTCTGCTGTCACCTTCTGGGTAAGCTGTCCATAGGGGGCCGCGCTGGATTAGCCGAGCGGTCTTGGGCGCTGTAGTCCTGGACTGTGCAGCTGGTCCCGGCGGAGGTTCGAGTCCTCCCTCGGGCATGGGTGTGTGTGTGTGTGTGTTTGTCCTTAGGATAATTTAGGTTAAGTGGTGTGTAAGCATAGGGGGACTGCTGACCTTAGCAGTTAAGTCCCATAGGATTTCACACACATGTCCATAGGGACGCTATCTTCAGAGCACAGTTCAGTGGCCCAACTATCACAGAGCTAATACATGGACCCTTTGCGCTAGACCGCCAATGAACGCACAGTGACGTTCTAGAACGCTAACAAAAGCTTCTCGTTACTCAGCGAGGTGCCATATATAGGAAGTTGACAAGTGAGTCTTTCTCACAAAGACAGTACCTAATACGGACATGAAGTAATAGCCACGCAGCCAAGATGAAAAGCGTATTCTGTTGCAACGCGAAACAAGAACGTCCACTGAGACTGTTTTCACAGTGGTGCACAGACAATATGTATTAGAACAAAAGCGAACCTATTTCCAAAACATTATACTTTTTAGTTTCTCGTTATATTTGAATTTTCGCTGTAGTGTACTTCAGACAAATGCATCTAAATGCAGGCACGAATGTCTTGTCAGTTACGTGATTAGCAGATGAAGCTGGCGACATTATAGGAACCATGCATTGCTGTTGTGGGCGAAATCTTTCTGCAGAGATTTTGCTGTTGCCTTTCTCAGAACCTTCATGAAATGTCTATATCGTGTGGAAGACTGCAACGACTAGTTATTCACTGCAATCCGGTGATGATGCCGTTCCCGATGAATATAGACTGGTAGAAAGGAATAAACGAATCGGAGAACCGACAGATAGCCTATTCTCCTCTAAGACCACGATGGAGAGCTGGTACAGACGGAGCGGCAACAATAGTTTCACGTTCTCTCCTTTCGTGAGACAGTGCTGAGAGCTTTGGGGCATAGCCCACGACGTCAACAAACATCCCTACTCTTTCCAACCACATACCGAGAATGATAATTTCTTCCACGATTAGGTACCGAACACATTATCTGTAAATCGAACGATAGTGTTCATTTTTAGATGAATTGTGAAACACTATTTTTATAAGGATAATAACTGACAAACCCAGCATTTCTCGGGTATTCATTTTGCCAGTTTTCTATTAGAAAATGAAAGAATAAACGAACTGTGTTTGTAGTGTAATATCGAAAAAATTTCATTTCCATGGATTGGTAAAAACACGAAAGTATGTAAGACGCTATATGGTAGATGCTGAGAGCTGTTATGTTGTGAGCAGGCTTCTAACTTACGATTATTTGCTTTTAGGAGTACCGCGATATGCTCTCATTGAAATTGTACTGAAGTCAAAGTTAGCATACAATAGTAAATCAAGCTACGAAACGTAGGAAATACTGCAGTACCTTTGTTTTGGACAGTTGTGAGACATGATTTTCTTTTCGCCCACCTTTTTCGTTCGTCCATCTATTGTTTCAGCTATTGAGGTCATTCGTGCCCCTCGGCAATGTTGTTTGCGTCAAATCGTAATTCACGAAAGGTCACTTTTACATTCGTATCCTAACGTGTAAACATGACTTGTTTAGTACAGCACGTCTGCTACCAAGGAACATTTAAGACCTGTGACCAAGACGAACGTCTTCATTTTGTTTATTCTTACCTAATATGTACTTCTGCTGTAGACTCGGTGTGAGATGATCCTGGACAGTTTATGTCCGGTGAGCGCTGTTTGGTGTCTACAACGCTATTTTGTAAACGTCTCTACGGCAACGTCTCTTCATTACTCTTTAGTTCTATAAACGGCTATCGTTTCCGCCTAAAGTCATTTGCACTTCGTATTTGGCAGCTATCAAAATCACTACCAGGTGTCAGGGATATTCTTAGGTTGACTTGACTGTAGGAGTGTCTTACTAGTAAAGAATAGACGAATTAAAACTTCAGGCATGATGCGACATTTTTTCCGGCATCTTAGTGTTTATCACGCCATTTCTCTTGAACTATGTGTAGTACAATTATATATTTCTGTAAGTACATTCAGCAGCTTATGCGGAACTATGTTTGGTATCAAGATATAATTTTGTAGGTGCATTTAGCAGCATCTTCGGATACTATCTGCAAAGTGTATTTCGAATAGAATTTAAAGCACAGAAGAAATAAACTTAAACGTCATGAATGTTCTTCACGCATCTCACTGTTTATTACTTCATATCTCATGAACTGTGATAAGTAGGCGATTGATGGCTGATAGTAACGAATTTGTGTACAAGTTTGGTTGAAATCCGTCAGGTGGCTTAGGAGGAGATGTGGAACGTACACACATACTCACATCCATTTTTATAATTTGAATGGATGCTTTTTGTAATAATAAACCGAGTGGGAGAGGCTACACTCGCTACTTGGTTCGAGAAAATTTCACAGAAAACCAGCAGAGGGACTCATAGCTTCTTCTTTGTTTACGTACGCTGTAGTAAGTTTATCGTGCCTGTAGCATAGAGCAAACGATGAGTCTCATACGAAAATACAATACATATAATGGATCATGGCTAACAGCTATAAACTGCATGTAGTAAAAATAATAATCCACCCGTTGTCACCCTACTGACAATGAGAATCTAATAACACATCTTTGTATGTGGAAATAAGCTCTTCTACAGAGTACATAAGAATACGATTTATATCCAAAGAAACAACAAGTATACTTTTACCAGTCACTATTTATCTCCACGACGCCTTTAGAAGGTTTAAATCTGTGTAATCAGGCGAATTTACATTTGTTAGTATGACATGTGTGTGTGTGTGTGTGTGTGTGTGTGTGTGTGTGTGTGTACGTGCGAGCGCGTGGGCGCGTTGTGTTACAATTTTGTGGGAACTTGTGACACTCTCTCCAGTGGTCACAGGCTCCTTTCTCTGCCGTAATACATTACATGTAAACCGTCATAAACAAGATGAGCCGGCATGTGTGGCCAAGCGGTTCTGGGCACCTCAGTTTGGAACCGCGCGATCGCTACGGTCGCAGGCTAGAATCCTGCCTCGGGCATGGATATGTGTGATGTCCTTAGGTTAGTTAGGTTTAAGTAGTTCTATTTTCGAGGGGACTAATGACCTCAGATGTTAAGTCCCGTAGTGGTCAGAGCCATTTGAATAAACAAGATGAAAGATATGTGTGTGAATTTCTAAGGGACCAAACTGCTAATGTCAGCGTCCCTAGACTTACACACAACTTAAACTAACTTATACTAACTTTTGCTAAGAACAACAAACAAACACACACACACACGCACACACACACACACACCAATGACCGAGGGAGGACACGAACCTTCGGCGGGAGGGGCCGCGCAATCCGTAACATGGCGTCTCAAACCAAGCGGCCACTCCGCGCGAGAAAAAAAGATTGAAAGGAACTCGGTGGAATCAAAGTTGTGTGGACGGGGCGTATGTCGTGCTTGGGTAGCTTTGGTAGAGCACTTGCCCGCGAAAGGCATAGGTCCCGAGTTCGAGTCTCGATCCGGCACATAGTTTTAGTCTGTCAGGAAGTTTCGTATCAGGGCACACTCCGCTGTAGAGTGAAAATTTGATTCTAGAAACAGTAAACGTGTTGTTTCATTCGATATTAGTAACAGTCACGGTAAAGCGTAACCTATAATGTTCGCATCTGAAGTCAAGACGATGTATTTACGGTATTTTAGACTGTTGTTAATAGTTCTGAAGAAATTTTATTAATACTTTTACAAAATTTAAAGAATAATACTGGAGATAAACATTACATTAAATTACATGTAGTTCAGTGTGGAAGATTTGAGACTATGCAAAGTAGTTGTACACGAAAATGTCGTTGGAAAATGACACTAAAACTAGTTTAATAAAATAACGAAGTACTACGACATTTGGCATTCTCGCTTTCGTTGATTAAGAACATTGTCATTTTGTGGTTTCCATATTCATACTGTGCTTATGCTTTGTGCAACGTAACGAACATTGGTTACCCTCATTTGTCTCTTACATGGTTCAAATGGCTCTGAGCACTATGCGACTTAACATCTGTGCTCATCAGTCGCCTAGAACTTAGAACTAATTAAACCTAACTAACCGAAGGACATCACACACATCCATGCCCGAGGCAGGATTCGAACCTGCGACCGTAGCAGTCGCGCGGTTCCGGAATGAGTGCCTAGAACCGCGAGACCACCGCGGCCGGCTTGTCTCTTACATCTCCCTGGCTTGGTTAGTATCTGATGACAAGATACCCTCAAGTTTTGCTTTTCAGTTAACGTTAACACTAGTTCGTGACACATTATTAATGCTGGAAAACAACTTGTAGCACCAATCTTGCCAGACGAAACAGTATCGTTTAGCGAATGAAACCTGTGGCCAATGTTGTAACTTCGAATATTAATCTGAAGAGGTGTAAACCGCTATGTACAGAAATTTCAAAACCTCTTCATTGGAATCAGAGTAATAATACGAACGGTCTTCAAAAAGTGTTACTAAGAATTACCACCCGAACACAATTACTCGTGACATATTTATATTGTTGGGAGGCAGTCTTCTGGACGCTGTCGTAACCATGTCGTATCATGCAGACGGATATTGTCGTATATGTGCGGTTAAAGATCGGTGCGTAAATTGAAAATTACGCGATCTTTACATACTCTTTATGAAACAAGCATGGAAAGATTCAGAATAACGAGAAATTTGTGCTAAATATGAGTTTAATTTGTATTCTGTTTTGTTTGTTTCATGTAACGTGAAATCGCGGCCGGTGATCAAGTTAGTGTTGGGTTGCCGATAACATTGAAGGGTTTGTCGAGAATAAGCCAGCTCTGAGCTCGCAGGAGGCAAGAGTTTAACTCTTGAACGAAAAAGGGTAGTATTTTCTCTTAAACGTTTATGGCTGGGACACCATTACGATCGAAATGTCATATACTCACGGATATTTTAACATCTGAGATGGTGTAATAGAGTCATAAAATACATGTGATAAGCAGTTTTGTTAAAACTGAAAGTTATTGTTCAATAATTGGAAATTGTACAAAGGTATCAGGGTTATAACCATAAATGGTAGCTACAGATACGAATGAAATCTGTCTGAATAACTAGACGTAAGAATAGAAACTTGGAAGTATTACACTTATTCTTTTGTATTCGCCAGTGACGTAAGACAAGGACGGATGCTGTTAGGGGTTTGTTAGTCAATAAACCGTCAGTAACACTGTCTGGCAGTTCAAACACTTCCCGCTCTCTGTCTGCAATTATTATCTCCTATATTAAATAATTCTTAGATGAAATGCGTTCAACAGCTCTGATGGATACAGGTTCTAAGCAAACATAAAGACGTATGAGGGCATGTGACGCCGTTGATGGTGATCCACCCCTCGCATGGGGACGTTTAAGGGTGGCGGTCCCCTTCACGCTGCTCCGGAGGGGCAGGTCACGTGCCGGCATCAAAAAAATGGTTCAAATAGCTCTGAGCACTATGGGACTTAACAGCTGTGGTCATCAGTCCCCTAGAACTTAGAACTAATTAAACCTAACTAACCTAAGGACATCACACACATCCATGCCCAAGGCAGAATTCGAACCTGCGAGCGCAGCAATCGCGCGGTTCTGGACTGAGCGCCTAGAACCGCTAGACCACCGCGGCAGGCCGTGCCGGCATCGGTTTCACCCTCTACCTTCTCTGATCACCATCATACAATAAAAAAACATAACACTGCAACATACGCGCATCCATTACACTTACCTACACTCCACAAATACACATACTACACTTCTCTCACATAGTCGCAAGGAAAGGGACCAATGTGCATGGAGAATGAAAACCCTTTCCGACAGGCTGCTGAGCTCACCCATGCGATATCCAAACTGCATAATGCCATATTTACCAGTATATGGCACTATTATTTCAAATCTGTCTGCTCTGCCGCCGCAGTTACATTCTGGTATGAAGACGGCTTAATAAAAAGCAATCGCGCCAATATCAGTAATTTAATCTCAGAAGTTGAAGGTTCAAAGAGATTATATCTGAAATTTAGTCATTTATTATGGTTATAATTCACTGTTTTATAACACCGATTGTTAGCTTTCACCGACAATGGTAGCTTCCTGATTCTAATAGACATACTTCGTAATGAGATAGGTATCAAAAATTTCTGTTGTTGCAGTTCTCAGAGAATGGTAATTTATTTGGGTGCCAGACTCAGGTGTAATGTTAATGTTCTTTTACATTTTTGATCTCCCGTCCGTATAATCTGTCGAAAGCCCTCTATTATTACAGCTGATTCTAAAATATTTCTGTTTGCTGATGACACTAACTTGGTAGTAAAGGATGTTGTGTGCAACACTCGCACTGTTCATGACAGAAGTTCATGGCTTATAGAAAATAATGCTAAATCACAGTAAATATCAGTTTTTACAGATTCTAACACACAGTTCAACAACACCCGACGTTTTAATTTCAGATACTGGGCGTATGATTTGTGAAACTAAATACTTCAAATTTCTAGGTGTTCAGATAGATAGTAAATTGTGGAAGAAAGCTCGCTGTCAGAATCTTGTTCAAGCACTTGATACCGCCACTTTTACTATTCGAACGGTATCTGAAATAAGGGATAGGTCGACACGAAACGTAGTCTCCTTTACTTATTTTCATTGGCTTATGACGTATGGTGTTATATTTTGGGGTAACTCTTCACATTCTCAAAGGATATTTTTGGCTCAAAAACGAGCGGTTCGGGAGTAAGTTCGCGAACCTCTTGTCGACCCCTGTGCATCAGTCTGGTATTCTGACATTGGCCTACCAATATATAAATTCTTTACTGTCGTTTCTTGGTAACAGCATCAGCTTATTCCCAAGAATTAACAGCTTTCACTCAGTTGATACTAGGCAGAAATCCAATCTGCATTTGGATCAAACTTCCTTGGCTCTTGTGCAGAAAGATGTGCAGTAAACTGCTGCATCCATTTTCAATAAGCTACCAAAAGAATTCAAAAATCTTAACAGTAATCCATGTGTTTTCAAATCGGCACTGAAGAATTTCCTCGTGTCACTCCTTCTATTCTGCCGAGGAATTCCTTGAAAAATTAAGCTGATTCCTGTGTTATATTGTTGATTGCATTTACATAAACTTATGGCTTCTCTTTTTTGTAATTCATAAACATTTTATTACATCTGTTATTATGTTTATGTTGTAATTTCATATACTGACACTTTCCATCATCTAGGAGATTTGCTCCTCAATTTTGGTTCTACGGAACTAGACATGTAAAATAAATAAAAAAATGGGGTATAAAACTTGCAGGGTGGTTGTATGCCACAACAAATAGGAATAACATGTCCAACCAGTTTCTGGAGGTCGGGATTATCTTCAGCAAAACATGGAAGACCGGCAAATCCAACATATCGCAACCGTAGTTGACAGCTGGGAAAACTGTCGAAATACCCTGGGGAAAATGATGACAGTATGTTGCAAGCAAAACTGAAATCTAGAAACAATCAATATTTCCGCGAAAGCTTGAAAAGTGAAAACCTTTTATCTTTCTATCTGGACTACCATCGGTGAGCTGGTCAGTGTATTTATGATAAACTAATGTACGAAAAGGAAACTTAAATCGCTGCGGAAGCCCGAGGAAATGTCAACAAGACACCACTTCCATCACAGCCACTGCGCAACGTCTGTAGATGTCTGCCGTAAGACGTAGCGTTTAATGTTTGAGGCGCCTAGATAAGGGAAAGTAAGATTCTTTTATCATGAATCTACACTCTGTATCACGCAGCTACGAAGTTTCCTGACGGATTAGAACTAGTCCAGGAATGTATACATGAGTACATCAGTACAATTCCTGGACTAGGATGGATGTTGTGACAGGTGGAATGTCTAAAGCACGACGTGAAATTTGTCTGGGTAGTTTGTAAAAGCACTGTACACAAATCGCTGAGATTCTTTCGTATACACGTTTGATTTAGATGATAACTATAAGCTAAGTTTACTTTGATTTAATTCGTTCATATCATATCACTAAATTATAGAGAGTATTCATTAAAATCTGCTACGGTAATTTAAATAAGAATCAGTGGAAAACAGGAAGTTCGTAAAAATTATAACTATACACAACGATATGAAAACTAGTAACAGCTGGGTGGATTGGCGCCTCATGCCGAGGCGAGCACAAGGCATCCTCAGTGATGCTGCGCAAATGACGACTGGAATGATGGCTGGTGTGGTGGCTTATAAGTAATTACCTGCGCCGCAAGAGCCAGGCATAGCGTTTGTCAGAATCACGGAAAACTTCATACCTTACAGACTGAATTTTGTTAATGGAAAGCCAGTAGTACACAGAGTGCCGCAACAAGCCGTGAATGTCAATCATGTAGCTCAAAATGGTTCAAATGGTTCTGAGCACTATGAGACTTAACTTCTGAGGTCATCAGTCCCATAGAACGTATAACTACTCAAACCTAACTAACCTAAGTACATCACACACATCCATGCCCGAGGCATGATTCGAATCTGCGACCGTAGCGGTCGCGCGGTTCCAGGCTGTAGCGCCTAGAACCGCTCGGCCACCCCGGCCGGCAATTATGTAGCTCATCCACAGGTCCATTCTACAGTAAATTCATTGTAGCCTCAACATTAGTATCCGAAAAAAACACAAAACCGAAGACCGAAAACGAACAGAACATTTTCACAGTCAGAGCACATCTGATAATTTAAAATCCTAGCAAAATAAGGGATTTAATTTCTCGATTTAAATAATAAAATACTGCACCACATAAACATTTTTTCATTCTTAGTGTAACGCATTTCGTGAATTTAGTTTATTTTCTGTTCTACTTGGATATAAGAATATTTTTTTATATAATTGCGTGTGTGATTTTTTGCCTCTTTTGCACTGTTGTTGTTTTTTAAATGTTCAATCGGAAAATCGAAACAAATAAGTCGTGGGATGTTTTTCTATATGCTAATTCTAGAAATAATATTTCTTTTGTCTGTCTGCGGGTATTGTGCCTCCTTTATTACACAGAATACCACAAACACTCAAATCTTCATTGACACTGTTTTTGTAATCAAAACATTTTATAGGGGTACTATTACAGTATGGTTTGCCGTAGAGTTAATGTACAGTCAGAGGTGTGACGTTTTTCGAAGGTTACTTTTTTATGTACAGTTTTCAGTTACAGAATTTATTTTACATTATTGACTATTAAATTATTGATTATATCTATATTGTATTTTGTTACAGATGCTGAGTAGACCCTATGAGGAAATAAACAAATTTATGGAAAACACTAATTATTGCAAACAGGAAAATTAACTGAATTGCTCTTTAGTTTGTGATTGAGAATCTTCTCCTCTTGCTTTTTGTGGTGTACAATTATTTCCAGCTCATCCGTTAAATACATAGTATGTAATTTTTGGAAGCGGTGGAGTGGGTTAAGATCGTCTTCTATGTCTTCTGAGGAGAGTCCAGTGTTTTTTGTGTGTGCTGCTGCTGATTTTGCGAATAACCAATTTCAAAAATTAAAAGCTAACTTTCCTAGTACACGTGTAGTCACGGTTAAATAACTACATTAACTACAGTAATATTCTCTTGAATGACTTAGTGAACAAAATGTTCCTACCTGGTGCTTCTCCATAAACGATTTGTCTAAGAAATTGAAATTGACAATCACTTCAGCAGGACATACAAGTTTTGCTGAGTTTTCTAATTAGAAAAGATTAATGATAGCGATAAAAAGATGAGGAGTTTCTTCTTGTTTCATCATCTTGGTCTTTAACAAACCACGAAAGTTACGTCACAAATATTGATAATCAGTACGTGAAAGATGAAGAAAGCAATAATGTCTTTTTAGGACTCGCAATCGATTTTAAATACAAGTTATTTGCAGGTGGAATTTCTAAAGGTGAGTTATACTGGTCTCAGCCTTAGCCACAAGTACTCGCACTGCATGTGTGAGAAAAAAAGCAGTCAACTGAAGCATTACATAGGTAGGAAGTGGAAATATCGGTGTTAATATGGCTCATGTTATAGTGTATTATGTTCCTCGGAAGTACGGTAGTCTGGACAATGACAAATATAGTTTCTTAATTCCAAATTTGTTTCCTAAAGTAAACATTATTTGGAAATTGCGTTTTGCAAGTAATTACATAGAAACTTATTGTAATGTTTATATCACGACCTGTACTTTCATATCTGCTGCCCAATGACACTTTCAAGTTAACTTTTTGGTATAAGTGCTTCAATAGTAGAAGAATACTTTAATGTTAACTGTATAATCAACTTCCAGCAGCATAAATTCATAAATGTAATGGTTAAATTAGGCTAGGTTAGATATAGTGATATAAGCTTAAATCCAAGACAAGGCGGGACTAAAGAAAGAGATATAAAAATAATGAAAGTAATAATCCCAGGGCCGTTACAAAGTCTGTATCAAAGTGAAGTAAATAAATACATATAACAGCATATAGAAATATCATATTCACGCTGTTCTTTGTTACTCTGTTATAGTAACCCATCATTTAGGCAAGTGTTGCAGCATTAACAAGACAATAGTCATATCCCACTCGAAAACAATCTGTCCTTCTGCGTGAACGTGGAGAGCACCAAGTTTCATTGAAATACAATGAACTGAAAATGTGATTGGCTGGTAGTTATGTTGACGTAGAAAAATGTGTATATTCGCGTACCTCCTTTTTCACAGTCCCACCTCCCGCAATAACATGGTATCGAGTCGTGTTCTGGTCTGTGAATCGTTCTCAAAACGTTCTACTTTTGTTAACTGAAAAAACTATGAAAAATTGTTAGAAGCAGTGAATTAGCGTTTAACGCTCTGAAAGAAATGCTGCAAAGAACAAATCTCCGACTGAGGCTCACATAGCGTACACTTGTTAAAATTTCAGAAGACGTCGGTGTAGTGAATGTAACTGCCAGTAACAATGCGATGCGTTGGAGGAGCCGTGTTGCAGGGTTGGCCGTAGCAACGTGAGTGCGTTTCAGAACGTGTGCTTGGCGCTCACATCCGCTATTCTGTCCGAGTTGCACAACAACGTGCTACTGCCAGCTCTTTTCTTGCAATGTGCTTGCTATTACTGTGATTTTATTTTTGTTTTCTTGCTCTGTCTAACTTTTTCAGCCACATCGCCGTCGTATTCGCAGAAACCCATTCACTCGGTGACTAATCCTCGGATAAGTAGCTCCAAAGACTTGAAATATAATTTTCAAATATCAAAATTGGAAACATTTATTATTATGTGTGCTGCCTAAAAGACAAGCCTTTATACGGTTGCTCACCATGCACTTCCATTTAGTATTCCTCTCTTCGTCTCTACGACGTTTCTACTCCCTTTAATGTCATCTTCTCCTTACTTTCTTTTCCGCACATTAAAATATAGAAAGAGATAAACTGGAGAAAAGCTGCATCCCTGTTGCCACAATGACTCGTATCATTAACAAGACCCTTCTAGAAGTGCCGCATGGACCACTTTAATGAAGAGAATGATCCACTAGATCACTGCTTTGAAAAGGCAGGAGTCGGTTCCTGAGTGTACTCCTTGTTTTAGATGTACGCAGATGTGGTTATCCAGGCCAGTGACGATTGCTTCCTTCCTTATTCATCATCCAGTGTCTTCGATTTCCATTGGAACTTCAATGTCTCATATTCGTAGTCTGGAATCAGTACAAGTAACGGAAGAGCGTAATCAGTGTCGCTGTGTAATAAAATGTAAGTGGAATCTGCTTCTTGTTCTAAGTGTGCAGATGACTCTGTTGAGTAAATGTAGACTATAACGTTATGTTTGTGATGAGAGAAGAGAGTGAAATCCATTGCATCGCTGTTATGTACTCCTCCCGAATTGCACCAAGGGTAACACTATTGTTATCCCATCGCCTTAAGCCATGTTTTATGTCCTCATTCCATTTAGATAGGAAAATTAGAATTTGCCTCCTCGTCGATGTTGAGCTCATTAGTGATGCGGAACTTTCACATTTATAGAATGGTTGGTAAAAATAAAGGCAACAGAGGAATCTTCCAAATAACTGCAGTAAGTAGTGCACGAAAACCTATGTTACTACAGGTGGCAATTCGAGGGTATGAACAACGAATACGTGCGCTGTATCTACCTCACCTTGCTCCGTCTTAGTGCACAAAACATTTCAGAGCAAAGTGTAATTGAAGTCAAAACGTGGGTGTAAATTGTAGCTATCAAGAATAGATTTATTGTTACAATTTTGAGTGCGTACCGTCCAAGATATGTCACGCCTTTTGACAGACACCTGTCCAAAATGTCTACTGCATGGCATAGTCCCATTCGCTATGTTCGTGTTCCTCTGTACTCGTATCTTCTAGAACTAGCTAAGTACCTAAGTGTTACATATTTCACCATTAGAACAACCAACTGGAAGCACACTCTCTCTAATATTATAAAATAAATAAAAATCAAGAAGAGAGAGAGAAGAATAGAATGAGAAATAAATTTATCATTATTACGAAAGTGTAGGAGGCGACAACTGCTACAACAGAGTGACTTTAAATAATCTTAATGGGTAAGGTACTCTACGTCCAGTTTCCTTTTAGAACTAACTTGAGGAGGGTCACTGATCCAATAGCAACTCAACAGTATGCTGTACTATTTCACGTTTCACCACATGTGCAGTACATGAGGTACTGCGTTTTCAATGTCCCTCCGAGACGCGATATCGGATACGAAGAGAACTGAACTCTGGGAACGATGACGAGCTGATGGTCTACTAAACCAGTTCCCCTTCATTCATATCCTGATGTCGAACGTTTCCCTTCCTCTGCGGCACATCATATCTTTCTGCCCTAGTCACTCGTTTAATGGTTGGCAAGCTCACTTTTCCCCGTCTGTAAGAAGAGCAAGGCTATTTCATTCAGTAATCCAAATGTAGCTCATTATCCACGGCCTCGTAGACAGGAATGCTATGGATCTGCTTCCTCCCTTCCGTCATTCATAAGCTACATATTCCAGTAGGATGTGGTCAGGAGTACCTATGGCTCCGCAATTGCAGATGAGTAGCACTTATTTTATTTCTTACCTATGAAGTAATAAAGCTAATACTGGCAGCAATTGTACACTGCTGCTGCTAGTAATACTGATAGTAGTAATAATAATGATAATGACAATAACAACAATAAAAAAGAGTTTATAGGTGTTCAAAATAGATGTTTCTGATATAACAAGTTCTAGGGACAGAAAATTTAAGGAGAATGCACCAGCTAATAATATTGGGTAATGAGGAAGATTTGGTTGGAAATAAAGATGTACAAGAGAAGTGTGTCATTAACTGTCTTCTGAAACTGAAGATGATATTCAGTTCCCTAACATACTGAGAATAACTTCGAGAAAGTGGCTGAACGATGGAGTGGAACAGAAAGGATTTTGCTCTGATGGGAACGGGTGTTCCTCCCATGTTGTTCAGACAAGAGCGTTATGATCGAGGAGAAACGGCCTCGCAGGATAACATCTCTGTATTCTTAACTGCAAGTATTTGTACAAGAATCTTCTTCAGGTCAAGGGGGAAGAGTTTTTTTATATTTTTTAAAGGGGCTGGAGAAACGCTGAAATCTTCTTCCACATTGCAGTCACATACTCAGACCAATTCAGATTTTTATGTGTTATTGCTCCTAGACTCTTCGCTCAAGATGATATCTTGATATTTGACCCCTGTAGGGTTGAAGATGGTAGAGATTCTCGATAATTTGGGCTAATGAGCGTAGAATGACCAACCGGTACGACTTGGGTTTTGGATGGGTGAGCTGTAACCCCGTGTCCTTCGCCCATTTTGATAATGTTCACAAGTCGATACTGAGAGTCACAGTAGCTTTCGTCAGGTTCATTGGTTTTTCACTTAGATACAACTGAAGGTAATTATTGTACATGTGCCATTCGCAGTCGGACGAAACTGATGACGAATCATTGACAGATTATGAAAAGAGTATAGGACTTAATACCAAACCCTGGGGACACAAGGTACTATCTACCTACATTGTGACTTCATGGTACCGGGTATGACGCATTGTTGGCGACATGTCAAATATGAGCAGAATCGTTGCACACCACTTGCCAAATTTAGCAGACTAAATTTCTCGGCAAGTAAAATGTCAAAGGCTTTGCTCAAATCTTTACTTCGTGTGCTTTTATGGCAAGCATTAGGTCACCCACTGCCTCTATTAAGACAGACGTTGTGCTGCGATATTTACGGAAACCTGATTGGTCTTGCTCTAGCAGGCTCTTTGTGGTTAGGTGGTTTCTTAGCTGGTCGTGGACTATATATCCTCAGGCCTTGTACGGGGCAGGAATTACAGGATGCTAGTCAAGTGGTGGTTTAAGTAATCCCTGTTTCCAGGCCTCAGGGAAAATACTTATGGCTAATAAGTGGTTGAACATACGTGTTTTAGTGGACAGTAGTAGACCAATAAAGAGCTTCATTTGTACTGTGATGCGATCGTGTCTAATAGATGCTGATCTGATACGCTTGAGTGCTTTTTAGACGGTTCTGCCGGTATGAAGTCATGGCCCACGAAACTCTTCTGTTCCTAACGTTTCGTCCAGAACTGAGCTGGACATCTTCAGAGGCGTTGCTCCTCCGTTGAGTATTGAATTTCCTGGACCACGACCTTACACCCCGAAAGGTTTATCAGAAGCAATTTCACCGAGTCGTGAAAGCCTTATATTTTTGACGGTATTGCAAGCAACATGCTTCAGACATAATTTTTCGTAGATACAGACGTTTACCCCCATGAAGTAAATAATGAGTCTATATTTTGTTTGTGGTTCAATTGTGGTTGCAGGCAACTTGAAATACCGATTCAGTTCTTCAGATCAGCTCGAGCGTTTACTTTGCCTATACAAAGACCACGCAGGTTTCTCTACTGGACAGCTGGTCTGTTTCTGTTGTCGGTTAATGTATGGGCATCCATCACAACTTTACTGACTCTGTTCCGCTTCTGCTTGTAAGAAATATGATTTTCAGGCTTGGGACGCCGTTCGCCTGTCCGATTGCAGCGTCTCTGAGATTCATTGGCTGTTTTAGCTCTTCATTTTGCAAAGGTGCAGGATTTCTTCTTACTTTTCCAGACTTTAGGGGAGCATATTTGCCGTATAGTCTAGTAAGTTTATTAGTAAATCCATTAAATTTTTCGATTATGTCCGTGAAGGGAATAGAAGAAGTCCCCAAAAGTATTTCTTGCGCCCCAGTAGCAACTTCAGATAAAGCGTTTCAAGTCTCGGTACTTAGTCAGTTGTGGTTTTGCTTCTGGGACATTCTAGGGAGTACGTCATGAGAATTATGTCGTGGGCAGACATGGCAGGTGCAGATGCTTGAGAGCGACGAATTACTCTGTTTGCGGATTTCGTTGCAGATATACCTACGAGAGTGTGACTATTGCTCGTATGATGTGTAGGAGCAAGATGAAGTAGTGATACGTTTGAAGAAGAAAGAATCAGCTTAAATTTCGTACTGGAAGGACTACTGTATAGAGCATTTATGTTCGTGACGCCAGCTATAATTATATGCTCGTATGTCGATTCGATACTTGAAAGATCAGTTCCGAAGTAGGCAACCCCGTCTACCTCAGAAACTTTGCGTAGGACACTTGTAAGGCACTTTGATCTGCAGTGCAGTTATTATCTATCAGTGACTGAGGACGGTGTGCTACAGAACATTACATCAGAATTTACGTCGTTAGCAGCGTGGATGTCGTTGTAGCTATTACAAGGCGCATGTTTTTAGACTGAGTATTACCTCCAATTACGAGTGGCAAGAGCAAGCCATAAATACATATTTTCGCCTGGACAGCGGGTCAGATATTTAAGTGTGGGCGCAAAACGGATAGTCTATAATGACAGGCGTATTCCACTTCGTGGTGCAGTTACGACGTGCAGAAAACATGGGGTCATAAGGATTGTGATGTGTTTGTGGGAAGATTGTTCGAGGCAGAGAAAAATCAACCAACACACTGATGTGTGTACTTATTAAGGTACCACATATAAAAATATCTGCTCTTACATCCATTACACCCTGTATATTCCACTCCTTTATTTTTATTATTCTTGGATGTGTGTAGCACAGTGCGCGACAAATTACAGCTTATGCGGGCCCCTGCTCTTCCCCCTCGTCTGTTAAATTTCAGAAAGTTGTAGCTGTATACGTAGTGAACTTGTGTGAATACTAGGTTTAAGCCAGGTCTACGACGGAAGTATTACGTGGATGTCTATATCTTGAAATAATGACGGGAATCGTCGAGATGGGCTGGCGGAGACTGGCCATTTGCGTGTGCAGTGTGGAGCTTGGTACGTTCGTGTCTCTTGGTCAACGCTGGCGAAGGAGCAAGGTACAACGAGATATTCCTTTTTTCTGCGTACTACGTTTGAAGATAACATGAACCTGGTAGGTAATGCACAGCGCCTGTATCTAGTCCAAAGTGAATTATTTGAAACAACTCCCTGTCATTCATGAAGAAAATATATGCCCGCCTTCCAGTGTCAGAGCTGCTGCATCTCTCCTTCCACGAAACCACAATACGGTCTGATCGGATCGCGATTATCTGCACGACTCCAAAGTAATTCGTTTACTTTTTATGACATGTTCTTCCTTCAACGAGCAGATCAAGAAGCAGGACACAAGCACAGCTTGTAGTGCATTAGCTAATGTGCTATAAGCACCCGAGCAACGCAGCAGAAATGTAGGCTGTACCCGCAAAACCGACAGGGACAGATTTACCGTTGGCGGTGCTCTCGGCCAAAGACTTTTGGAAGCAATAAGCAATGTCGTCTTTTGAGATCTCATGATTATGGCCACAATACCGTGGCAAAGTCTCAGTAAGATCGTCATTATTGAGGAGGAACAAAGTTGCATAAGTGGCAGTGGTGTGAACCGAGAGCGCTAATGTTAGTACTAGTAGTCTGTTTCGTAGCAGTAGTTTCTATATCATGCTGCTTCTTCATCTTCTTCTTAAAGTGCCGCCTTTCTTTGGAGATTGATTCTCATCATGGCTAATGTTGTTTTTGACTTTGTGGATCTAACAAGTAGCGGGGAAGTGCTTCCGAATCACTCTCTCAGATTCTGTAATTACAATATTCGCCTTCTTCCCACTTTACTTTTTACAACGACTTTTCCTTCCATTATCAGTCGGAGTATATTGTATCTTTCTCCTCTCATGATTATGGCCACAATACTGTACCGTAGTTTCGTAGTACTGATAGTGTTCCGGAATTTCCTATCCTTACTGATGCGTCTTGAAACGTCTTCATTGGTGCAAGATATTTTTAAATCTTGTCGGTCCGCCTCCATAACTGCGCCGTCAGCGTGGTGTGGTGGATTACCAAGAGAAGTGGCCCGTGTTCGATTCAAAGCCTGTCGGAGATTTTCTCCGTTGGGGGAGTGGGTGTTGTGTTGTCCTTAACTTCGACCACAGTAACTGATATTCCACTGTTGAGCTGGCTGAATGTACACCTCTGCAAAGCCAATAAACCGAAATAAAATAAAACTCTTGTAGACAAAGTCACGCTTCGAATGCTTCAGTCTCCTTCAACATTCGTCGTTCATCATCCAGGAATCTTCTCCATACAACAGTACTGCGTTTACATAACATTTACTCATTCAGAGTCATGGCCGCAAGTTTACGATACGGTTGGTAAGAAAGATCTCATCTTAAAAAAAGAAACCCCAGCTTTTCAAATTCTGCTATTGTTTCCTGAGTCTGATCGCAATCATCATTGATCCAAGTATGGATACATTTGTGTTTTGATACCGTTTCATTGCGTATGATGAGATCTTTAGAGTTTTTCTAATAATCATGTATTTGGTTTTGCTAAATTCATTTTGAGGCCAAAATCGTTGCTGATTCTATTGATTCCTTCAAATAATGTGTATAGCTCTGTTACCTTTTCTATGAGCACTAGTGTGTCATCAGCAAACTGTAAACGGGGTGTATCAAAAAGGATCATCCTATTTGGTACGTCTATATTTCTGAAACTAATAAACATATACAACGAATTTTATTTTTTGATGAACTGAAAACTCAAAAAGATTTTCATCATACATTTTCATAGGTATCGAATATACCTCCCTTGAGATGCACGGCATATGTCAGTTTGGTATTCAAATTGTTCCCACACTGCAGCGAGCATGTCATGAGTTACAGCTTCCACAGCTGCTGTTATGCGATGTCTCAGTTTATTCATTATTATTGGTAACGGAGACACATACAGAGTCTTTTATAACCGCCTCCCCCCTTCACACACTCACAAGAAATAAACTCATATTAGATGCGGTGACCTTCGAAGAGAGTGATGTAAGGCTGAATCATTTGGTACGCTGCGACCGATCCATCGGTCAGTAATCCTTTCATTTAAAAATTCCAGCACTTCCAGATGCCAACGTGGCGGTGCCCCATCCTGTTGGTAAATGAAGTCGTTCGAATCAGTCTCCAACTGTGGGAAAAGGGAGTTCTCAAACATTTCGAGGTATGTACTTCCTGTAACAGTGTTCTCGGCAAAGAAAAATCGACGATACACCTTTTTGCGTGAAACTAGTAAATTTTGGGGAGTTCCTCTCATGTTGTACAACTTCGTGAGGTTGTTCCGTACCCCATGTTCTCACATTACAACGGTTCACCTTTCCATTTAAATGGAATGTTGCCTCGTCACTTAACACTAAGCGTGGAAGAAAACTGCCATCTTGAATCTTGCCAAGAATGAAACTGCAGAACTCCACAAGTTGTTTCTCGCCTTCACGAAGAGCTTGCAGCAGCTGAATTTTATATGGTTTCAGGTGTAAACGTCGACGGAACACGCGCCAGACGGACGGCACATTGAGCTGTCGAGCTGCACGGCGAACGGATTTCTGCGGACTCCTTGTGAAACTAGCCGCGCGGAGTTGCCGCGTGGTTTAGGGCGTCATGCCACGGTTTGCGCGCCTTCCTCCCCCGCCGTTGGAGGTTGGAGTCGTCCCTCAGGCGTGGGTGTGTGTTTGTGGTCCTTAGTGTAAGTTAGTTTAAGGTAGATTAAGTGGTGTGTAAGCCTAGAGACCGATAACCTCAGCTGTTTGGTCGCATAGAAACTTACCATCATGTCAAATTATGGCGGATGCGTTCGACGTCTGTGTCAGACACTCGGGGACGGCCCGGCGATTTGCTTTTACACAAAAAACTCGTTTCTCGGAATTGTTCATGCCCTCGCATAATGCACTGTGCTGTAGGAGAATTCACACCATAACTAGTACGAAAGTCAGGCTGAACAGTTATTACTGTCCCGCACTGCGCAAAACATGGAACAAAAAACGTTTTCTGTTGTCCCGACACCATTTTTACTAGAACTGAAGTGGACGCACACTGCTTCTACCTAGCGGGAACCATACAAAACTCGAGAGTTTGCTGTTTGAAAAACACGAACAATACGTTGTTGAAGCGCATATCTCAAATAACATAAAAGCTATGTTTTTTTAAAACCGGGTGATTCTTTTTGATACACCCTGTATTACCAAACACTTTTCGCTGACGCGTATACCTGTTTCAGTGTTGGATACAGCTAGCCTGAATATTGCCTCTGAATAACAGTTAGACAAGCGTGTACTCTGTCCACACGTCTATTTGACTCCTCGCACACTCGTGATATCTTCTGATGTTTCCTGTTTTTAATTACTCTAATATAATGTCAGTCGATTTCACCTTCTTCCACTAGGCTCATCATTTTATCATGTCGCGCTTTGTCAAAAGCATTTTCATAATCAATGAACCTTACCATGAACCTCAGCACTATGTCTTCACGTCTGGGCATTTTTATATTAAAATAAGCCTTCTCTGGTAGTCACATCGTTACGGAATGGGAACCAATTTTAACTCTGAGGAAATAGCACTGCAGAAGTGACACTGTGACAATAGCGTGCATTCACCATCGCAGGCGAGGGTAAGACTTCCTGTCGCAGGCAACAGATAGAATGAGAAGGGGTACGAATATTCACGTAGGTATCACAGTTAATTCTTAACTGTTTTTTCCTTGTTGTTTTCTTCAGTCAGGGACTGTGATACGGCGGTTACTGTTAACAGGTTACATAAATGGTCTCGTAGAAAGCGTCGGAAGCTCTTTAAGACTTTTCGCAGATGATGTTGTTGTCAGTAAGAGAGTTGAAACGCCGGAATACAATATTTCTCTCTCTGTCTTCACCCGTTAGCTGAGTGGACAGCGAGGCGGAATGCCCCGCCAAGGGGCCCCGGTTCGATTCCCGGCTGGGGCAGGCCATTTTCTCCGCTCAGAGACTGGGTGTTGTGTTACCCTCATCATCATTTCATCCCCATCTCCGACGCGCAAGTCGCCCAATGTGGCGTCGAATGCAATAAGTACTTGCCCTCGGCGGCCGAACTTCCCCGGATGGGGACTCTCGGCCCACAATGCCGTACGCCCATTTCCCTTTCAGTACCGTATCTCTCTGCAGAACGATCTGCAGAGGGTTGATGAGCGCATACGTAGGAAAAGAAATTCACTTCCTTATAACTACACTAAACTCCTGTCGAACAAGCCATGAAGGTCCAACGGTACCGACCGGCCGCCATGTCATCATCAGCCCAGAGGCGTCACTGGATGCGGATAAGGAGGGGCACGTGGTCAGCACGCCGCTCTCCCGGCCGTATGTCAGTTTCCGAGACCGGAGGCGCTACTTATCAACCAAGTAGCTCCTCAGTTTGCCTCACAAGGGCTGAGTGTACCCCGCTTGCCAACAGCGCTCGGCAGACCGGATGGTCACCCAGCCAAGTGATAGCTCAGCCCGACAGCACTTAACTTCGGTGATATGACGGGAACCGGTATAACTACACTAGTGATGATAAATTACTGGAAACGGTATCTACCGAAAAATATATAGGAGTAAATATCCAGAGTGACATTACGTGGAATGACCACCTAAAATAAATAGCAGGGAAAGCAGACGACAGACAAAGATTTATAGGAAGAATCTTAAGGAAACGTAACTAACCCACGAAAAAAGTGACTTGGAAGGCGTTTAGTGCACTGGTTTTTGAGTGCTATTAATCAATAAAAGAGTCTCACCAGCTCAAACTGATGGAAGAGATAGAGAAGATCTAACAATGAGCGGCGCGTTTCGTCACGGTATCCTTTATTCTGTGCGAGAGCGTTACAGAGATGCTCACCAAACTCTAGTGGCAGACTTTACAAACAAAGGCGTTGTGTATCACGGAAAGGTGATTTGGAGAGAGCACTTTCCGCGAAGAGTTGGACGACATACAGGGTGAATCAAAAGAGTCATTCAATTTTTTAAAAAATCCCAACTATTATGTTATTAGAGACACGTGTGTGAACACGTACTTTCAGAAAGGGCAAACTCTCTAATTTACGCTAAGAAGCGTCCACTTCAGCTCCAGTAAAAATGCTGTCGGGACAACAGAAAGCGTTTTATGTTTTAGTTTTGCGCAGTGCGGGTCAGTAATAACTGTTTAGCGTGACTTTCGCACCAGGTATAGTGTGGATCCTCCTATAGCACAGAGCATTAAGCGATGGCATGAACAATTCCGAGAAACAGGTTGTTTGTGTAAAGGCAAATCACCGGGCCGTCCCCGAGTGTCTGACGCAGACGTCGAACGCATCAGTCATAGTTTCGCAAGGAATCCGCAGATATCCGTTCGCCGTGCAGCTCGACAGTTCAATATGCCACCGATGTCCGTCTGGCTCGTTTTGCGTGGACGTTTACACATGAAAACACACAAATTTCAGATACTACATGCTCGTGAAGGTGACGACCAACAAGCTGTGGAAAAAAATGGATCTGAGCACTATGGGACTTAACTTCTGCAGTCACCAGTCCCCTAGAACTTAGAACTTCTTAAACCTAACTAACCTAACGACATCACACACATGCATGCCCGAGGCAGGATTCGAACCTGCGACCGTAGCGGTCGCGTGGTTCCAGACTGTAGCGCATAGAACCGCTCGACCACCAGCGGACGTCATCAAGCTGTGATGTTCTGTCATTTTGTTCTTGGCAACATGGAGGATGACAGTTTTCTTCCACGCTTAGCACTTAGTGATGAAACAACATTCCACGTAAACGGTAAGGTGAACCGTCAGACTCTGACAATATGGGGTACGGAACAGACACATGAAATTGTACATGAGAGGGGCTCTCCAAAATGTAATGTGTTTTGTGCAGTTTCACAGGAAAATGTGTATAGTCCATTTTTCTATGCCGAGAACGCTGTCACAGGAAGCACATATATCGATATGCTTGAGAATCTTCTTTTACCCAGTTGGAGACTGATTCGAACGACTTCATTTATCAACAGGGTGGGGCACCTCCACACTGGCAACTGGAAGTGCAGGAATTTTTAAATCAAAGTTTAACTGAACGTTGGATCGGTCGCAGTGGACCAACTGATTCAGCCTTACACTACTGGCCACCAAGGTCACCGGACCTGACTGTATGTGATTATTTCTTGTGTGGGTTTATATAAGACTCTGTTGATATGTCTACGTTACCAACAACGATGAATCAACTTAGACATCGCATGTAAGTGTAGACCAGATATGGCTCAATTTCAAAGATACAGTATTGACAGCAATAGATAGATTCATACCGCATAAGTTAATAAGAGACGGGACTGATCCATCATTGTGCACAAAACACGTCAGAACACTGTTGCAGAAGCAACGAAAAAAGCATGCCAAATTCAGAGGAACTCAAAATCCCCAAGACTGGCTAAGCTTCACGGAAGCTTGAAACTTAGTGCGGATGTCAATGCGAGATGCTTTCAATAGTTTCCACAATGAAATATTGTCTCAAAATATGGAAGAAAACTCAGATTCTGGTCGTATGTAAAGTACACCAGTGGTGAAAAGCAGTCAATAGCGTCACTGCCGATACCGATGGAAATGTTACCGATGATGGTGCCACTAAAGCGGAGTTAGTAAATACAGTTTTCTGTAATTCCTTCACGAAAGAAGATGAAATAAATACTCCAGAATCCGAAACCAGAACAGCTGTTAGCATGAGCGACATAAATGTAGATATCTTAGGTGTTGCGGAACAACGCAAATCATTTAAGAAAGGCAGGTCTTCCGATCCAGATGGTATACCAATCAGGTTCC
This sequence comes from Schistocerca gregaria, assembly GCF_023897955.1. Lineage (NCBI taxonomy): Eukaryota > Metazoa > Arthropoda > Insecta > Orthoptera > Acrididae > Schistocerca > Schistocerca gregaria. The sequence goes on from NC_064922.1 coordinate 656,150,431, forward strand.
TCTCAGAGTTTGCAGACACAATAGTGCCTTTTTTTAGCAATCATATACAATCGCTCACTTGACGAAAGGTCTGTTCCTATAGACTGTAAAGTAGCACAGGTCACACGAATATTCAAGAAGGGAAATAGGAGTAACCCTTTGAATTACAGACCCATATCACTGACCTCAATTTGCAGTAGGACTTTGGAGCGTATACTGTACTCGAACACTGTGAATCACCTTGATGAAAATGACTTATTGGTACTTAACCAACACGGATTCAGCTAATATCGCTCTTGTGCACCACAGCCAGCTCTTTATTCCCATGAAATAATGAGTGCTGTCGACAAGGGATCTCAGATCGATTCCATATTCCTGGGTTTCCAGAAGGCTTTTGATAACGTTCCTCACAAGCGGCTATTAATCAAATTGCGTGCATGTGGAGTATCGTCTCAGTTGTGTGACTGGATTCGTGATTTCCTCTCAGAGAGGTCATAGTTCGTAGTGATCGACGGTAAATCATCGAGTAGAACAAAAGTGATATCTGGTGCTGCGCAAGGTAGTGTCATAGTTCCTCTGCTATTCCTGATTTATAAAAATGATCTACGTGATAATATGAGCAGCCCCCTTAGATTGTTTGCAGATGACGCTGTAATTCATCAGACGATCAATTCCAATTACAAAATGATCTAGAGAGAATTTCTGTATGGTGCGAAAAGTGTCAATTAGCACAAAAACAAAGAAAAGTGCGAGGTCATCCACATGGGTACTAAAAGAAATCCGATAAATTATGGGTATAAGATAAATCGCACATCTAAGGGCTGTCAATTCGACGAAATACCTAGGAATTACAATTACGAGCAACTTAAATTGGAAAGACCACATAGATAATATTGTGGGGAAGGCGAAACAAAGACTGCGCTTTGTTAGTAGAACACTTAGAAGATGCGACAAAGCCACTAAAGAGACAACCTACACTACTCTTGTCCGTCCTCTGCTGGAATACTGCTGCGCGGTATGGGATCCTTACCAGGTAAGATTGACGAAGGACATAGAAAAAGTGCAAAGAAGGGCAGCTCCTTTCGTGTTATCGCGCAATAGGGGTGAGAATGTCAGTGATATGCTACGCGAGTTACAGTGGCAGTCACCGAAACAAAGGCGGCTTTCTTTGCGGCGAGAGCTGTTTACGAAATTTCAGTGACCAACTTTCTCTTTCGAATGTGTAAATATTTTGTTGACACCCACCTACGTAGGGAGAAATGATCATTATAACAAAATATGAGAAATCAGAGCTCGAACGGAAAGATTTATGTGTTCCTTTTTCCCACGCGCCATTCGAGAGTGGAATGGTAGAGAAGTAGTATGAAACTGGTTCGATGAACCCTCTGCCAGGCACTTAAGTGTGATGTGCAGAGTAACCATGCAGGTGTAGATGTAGACAGCAGCTGTGGAAGCTGTAACTCAAGACATGCTCGTCGCAGTGTGGGAACAATTTGAATACTGCATTGACATATGCCGTGAATCTGAAGGGGCGCATACTGAACACATATGAGAAGGTATGAAAAAAAACTTTTTGATTTTCCAGTTCATCAAACAACAAAACTCATTAAATATGTTTATTAGTTTCAGAATTGTAGACGTGCCAAATCGGATGATTCTTTTTAATACACCCTGTATTACTTCCTCCCACATATCTCTCGCGAAATGATCGTGATTAGATTAGATTAGATTAGTACTTGTTCCATAGATCATGAATACGACACTTCGTAATGATGTGCAACGTGTCAGGTTAATAGAAGCCGTCCATACAAGATACTACATTATACAAAATATTATATAACACTTAATATTTTTAATTTTTTTGGTGAGGAGTTGGGGAAATTACCCACTTACTATATCCAAAAATTCATCTAATGAGTAGAAGGAGTTACCATTAAGAAATTCTTTTAATTTCCTTTTAAATGCTATATGGCTATCTGTCAGACTTCTGATCCTATTAAGTAAGTGACTAAAGATTTTTGTGGCAGCATAATTTACCCCCTTCTGAGCCAAAGTTAGATGAAAGTTAGATTTAATCTTGAGTGGTGAAGATAATCCTTTCTCCTAGTGTTGTAGCCATGTACAAGGCTATTACTTTTAAATGCGTTCGGATTGTTAGTAACAAATTTCATAAGTCAATATATATATACATATATTGTGAGGCTACAGTGAAGATCTAGCTCTTTAAATGAGTGTCTGCAGGATGATCTTGGATGAGCTCCAGCAGTTATTCTGATTACACACTTTTGTGCAATGAACACTCTTTTACTCAATGGTGAGTTAACCCAGAATATGACGCCATACGAAAGAAGAGAATAAAAATAGGCATGGTAAGCTAATTTACTGAGATGTATATCGCCTAATTTGCAATGACCCTAATAGAATAAGTAACTGAACTCAAACGTTTCAGCAGATCTTCAATGTGTTTTTTCCACTTCAACCCCTCATCAATGCATATAGGTAGAAATTTTGAATACTCTACCTTAGCAACCGATTTCTGATCGACGTCTGTATTTATTAATGGTGTCATTCCATTTACTGTGTGGAACTGTATGTACTGTGTTTTGTCAAAGTTTAATGAGAGCGCATTTGCAGAGAACCACTAAATGATTTTCTGAAAAATATTGTTTACAATTTCACCAATTAATTCTTGTCTGTCGGGTGTAATAGCTATACTTGTATCATTGGCAAAAAGTACCAGCTTGGCATCTTCTTGAATATACACTCCTGGAAATTGAAATAAGAACACCGTGAATTCATTGTCCCAGGAAGGGGAAACTTTATTGACACATTCCTGGGGTCAGATACATCACATGATCACACTGACAGAACCACAGGCACATAGACACAGGCAACAGAGCATGCACAATGTCGGCACTAGTACAGTGTATATCCACCTTTCGCAGCAATGCAGGCTGCTATTCTCCCATGGAGACGATCGTAGAGATGCTGGATGTAGTCCTGTGGAACGGCTTGCCATGCCATTTCCACCTGGCGCCTCAGTTAGACCAGCGTTCGTGCTGGACGTGCAGACCGCGTGTGACGACGCTTCATCCAGTCCCAAACATGCTCAATGGGGGACAGATCCGGAGATCTTGGTGGCCAGGGTAGTTGACTTACATCTTCTAGAGCACGTTGGGTGGCACGGGATAGATGCGGACGTGCATTGTCCTGTTGGAACAGCAAGTTCCCTTGCCGGTCTAGGAATGGTAGAACGATGGGTTCGATGACGGTTTGGATGTACCGTGCACTATTCAGTGTCCCCTCGACGATCACCAGAGGTGGACGCCCAGTGTAGGAGATCGCTCCCCACACCATGATGCCGGGTGTTGGCCCTGTGTGCCACGGTCGTATGCAGTCCTGATTGTGGCGCTCACCTGCACGGCGCCAAACACGCATACGACCATCATTGGCACCAAGGTAGAAGCGACTCTCATCGCTGAAGACGACACGTCTCCATTCGTCCCTCCATTCACGCCTGTCACGATACCACTGGAAGCGGGCTGCACTATGTTGGGGCGTGAGCGGAAGACGGCCTAACGGTGTGCGGGACCGTAGCCCAGCTTCATGGAGACGGTTGCGAATGGTCCTCGCCGATACCCCAGGAGCAACAGTGTCCCTAATTTGCTGGGAAGTGGCGGTGCGGTCCCCTACGGCACTGCGTAGGATCCTACGGTCTTGGCGTGCATCCGTGCGTCGCTGCGGTCCGGTCCCAGGTCGACGGGCACGTGCTCCTTCCGCCGACCACTGGCGACAACATCGATGTACTGTGGAGACCTCACGCCCCACGTGTTGAGCAATTCGGCGGTACGTCCACCCGGCCTCCCGCATGCCCGCTATACGCCCTCGCTCAAAGTCCGTCAGCTGCACATACGGTTCACGTCCACGCTGTCGAGGCATGCTACCAGTGTTAAAGACTGCGATGGAGCTCCGTATGCCACGGCAAACTGGCTGACACTGACGGCGGCGGTGCACAAATGCTGCGCAGCTAGCGCCATTCGACGGCCAACACCGCGGTTCCTGGTGTGTCCGCTGTGCCGTGCGTGTGATCATTGCTTGTACAGCCCTCTCGCAGTGTCCGGAGCAAGTATGGAGGGTCTGACACACCGATGTCAATGTGTTCTTTTTTCCATTTCCAGGAGTGTAGAATGACAAGTCATTAATATATGTTAAGAACAGAAGAGGACCCAAGACCGAACCTTGTGGCACCCCATTCTTGATTGTTCCCCAGTTTGAGAAATCGCCAGTTTTTTTGCATATTATGTGAACTGCTTATTTCAACTTTCTGCACTCTTCCAGTTAGGTATGATTTAAAACATTTGAGCGCTGTCCCATTTGTACCACAGTACTTGAGCTCATCTGGAATTATTCCATGATTTACACAATCAAAAGCCTTCGAGAGATCACAAAAAATCCCAGCAGGTGACTTCCGGTTACTCAGAGCAATTAACATGTCATTAGTGAAAGTATATATAGCATCTTTCGTTGAAAAACCTTTCTGGAAACCAAACTGACATTTTGTTAAAACTTTATTTTTATAAAGGAGTGAAGCTATTTTGCAATACATTATTTTTTCAAGAAATTTGGATAAGGCAGTCAGAAGAGAGATTGGGCGGTAGTTGTTGACATCAGACGTATCCCCTTTTTTTATGCAGTGGTTTAACAATGGCATATTTCAGTCTATCTAAGAAAATACCCTGCTTCAGAGAGCTATTACATATGTGGCTAAGAATCCCACTTATCTCTTGTGAACAAGCTTTTATTATCCTGCTGGAAATGCCATCAATTCCATGTGAGCTTTTATTCTTAAGAGAGTTTATTATCTTCCTAATTTCAGAAGGTGGGTGGAATTTCAATTGTATCAAATGGTGCAGGTAAGGCCTCTTCCATTAACTGCCTTGCTTTCTCTAATGAACATTTACATCCTATTTTCTCTACAACATTTAAAAAATGATTATTCAAAATGTTTTCGACTTCCGGCTTGTTGTTTGTCAAGTTTCCATTCGCTTTGATAGTAATTCCTTCATTGTGTACACTTGATTGCTGTGTCTCCCTTGTAATAATATTCCATATTGTTTTGATTTTGTTATCAGAGGTATTAATCTCAGACATGATGCACATGCTTATGGACTTTTTAATAACCTTTCTTAATGTAGCACAGTAGTTTTTATAATATTTGGCTGTTTCTGGGTCATTACTCTTTCTTGCTGTTAGATACAGTCCCCTTTTGTAGTTACAAGATATTTTTATTCCTTTAGTAAGCCCAGGTTTTTTGCATGGTTTCATATAATTAGATTTAATTACTTTCTTGGGGAAATAGTTTTCAAATTCTCTTACAAGTGTATCATGAAATAAGTTATATTTTAAAATAGGCACGGGTTCCTTGTACACCTCATCCCAGTGTAACTGCTGAAGATTTTCCCCGAAATTTCTAATTGTTGAGTCATTAATTGAGCGCACAACTTTGGAGGGTAGTTTTGAATTACTTAATGGAGCTGTGTCATATACTGTAACAGGCTGAGCACCATGATCAGAAAGGCCATTCTCAACAGGACAAGAGTTTATGTTTTTAAACTTATCTTGGTCTATAAAAGTGTTACACATCAATGACTGTCTTAGCGACAGTCACTCTTCCCGTGCATCTTCCACGAGTGGAACAGGGTAGGGGGGATCAGTTGCGGCGCCAGAAGTACTCTGCACTACACCCCGTTAGGCGGTGTCCAGTGTATGGTATAGATGCAAGTGTGGACGTAGTTGTTTTTGCGCCCACTCTGTGTACACGCCCCTGGATGAACCTCCCAATATCGCTAGCCCTTCTGTAGGGCCTTGCCGACCTGCCCTACCTGTGAATGCGGCCCTGACCACAGACAGTGTTCCACCGCACAGCCCAGGAAGCTGGGAGGGGCAGGAAGCGCATAGGCCACGGCGCAAAATGCAACCCGCCTCTCTCCGCGACCGCTAGGCCACGGCGCCTTACGTAAGCGCCTATATATTCCTTTCCGTCTAAATTTCCATTTATGATGTTTCGCGAATGTAGGGGCGACTGTCTCGCGGTGCCGTGTGATTTAGAGCATCGCGCATAGCGGCCGGCGTCCGCATTACGCATTCCCGTCTGCGACGGAGAATCAATTACGGGTTTCGACACGCGGAGCGGCGGATTCCTCGTGGCTTGCGCGGCACGCAGGGAATATGTATTGTTAATGGTAAAAGGTCGCCGGCGGCGTCGGCGGCGGCGGCTGTGGCCTTGGCACGCGCAGGCGGGCCTAGAGGGACCGAGCCGCGCAAACCGGCCGGCACTTCCGCCTACTGCCCACCGCCTGCCCGTATCGCATGCAAATGTCCAGCGCTAGTCCAACTTCTCCTGCCTAGATGTGGCGCGCCCTTGAAAAACTTACCAGTCTGGCTCCGTTGTCAGCAGCCAACTTTCGCACGTCACCAAGCTGCGCTTCGGAAAACATGTCACGTGGAACCTAATTGCCACTAGTCACATTCCCTGTTGAAAGTGATGCATCGAGGCGTCCGAACAGTCACAGTCGTTACAACCTTATTAATGTTTTACCTAGCCTAGCTCGAAACAAAATACGCCGTATCTGAGACACCGTTTATTAACAGCGAGGAAAGAGAAGGACGAAGTGGTCGAATTAAAACGATTTTAAGGCAGGAACGCAGCCTTTCGCCCCTACTCTTCAACCAATACATCGAAGCCGGCCGGGGTGGCCGAGCGGTTCTAGGCGCTTCAGTCTGGAACCGCGCGATCGCTACGGTCGCAGGTTCGAATTCTGCCTCGAGATGCATGTGTGTGATGTCCTTTGGTTAGTTGGGTTTAAGTAACTCTAAGTTCGATGGGACTGACGACCTCATATGTTAAGTCCCATGCCCGCATCTCGTGGTCGTGCGGTAGCTTTCTCGCTTCCCACGCCCGGGTTCCCGGGTTCGATTCCCGGCGTGGTCAGGAATTTTCTCTGCCTCGTGATGGCTGGGTGTTGTGTGATGTCCTTAGGTTAGTTAGGTTTAAGTAGCTCTAAGTTCTAGGGGACTGATGACCTCATATGTTAAGTCCCATAGTGCTCAGAGCCATTTGAACCATATTTGTCATAGTGTCATTACTTTTCCCGACCAAAAAGCTTATTTGATTTGTTTCTGTTAGTAATTGAACATTCTGAAGTCATAACTGGTCTTAGACAAAGAGACGCGTTATCTCCAATGCTTTTTATCGTAATTTTTGAAAAGATAGACAGGGAACACCAAAAATTAAACCAGGTCGGAATAAAACTGAGTAATATCTCAGTAAACGGGCTTGCATACGAGGACGCTGTTATTCTGAAAGTGGTAGCAAAGAAGACTTACAGCTGATGTTAAGTTCTTACAGAAATATTGCAAGGAAAGCAGGGTTACAAATTAACGACGAGAGGATTGAGCACCTTGTGTAGAGCAAGTCGCTCAACGATGAAACCTCATTGATAGTTGACGACTTCACTTTTAAAAGAGCAGACATGTATAAATATTTGGGAAGCATTGTTAGCGAGCAGAACATAATGGAAACTGAGATTAAGGCAAGGATCAGAGCGACAAAGAGATAATATTGTGGCTTATATTTTGGCGACGCGCCGAGCAGTAGAGAAGTTTTAGAAGTTTAAAATCAGAGTGAATCATACTGTACTTCTCCTGCTAGCTCTATATGGCTCTGAAAGAAAACATATGAACAAAACCTGTTATTCTTCGAGAGAAAGATATTGTTGTTGTTGTGGTCTTCAGTCCTGAGACTGGTTTGATGCAGCTCTCCATGCTCCTCTATCCTGTGCAAGCTTCTTCATCTCCCAGTACCTACTGCAACCTACATCCTTCTGAATCTGCTTAGTGTATTCATCTCTTGGTCTCCCTCTACGATTTTTACCCTCCACGCTGCCTTCCAATGCTAAATTGGTGATCCATTGATGCCTCAGAACATGTCCTACCAACCGATCCCTTCTTCTTGTCAAGTTGTGCCACAAACTTCTCTTCTCCCCAATCCTATTCAATACCTCTATTCAATACCTCCTCGTTAGTTATGTGATCTACCCATCTAATCTTCAGCATTCTTCTGTAGCACCACATTTCAAAAGCTTCTATTCTCTTCTTGTCCAAACTATTTATTGTCCATGTTTCACTTCCATAGATGGCTACACTCCATACAAATACTTTCAGAAAAGACTTCCTCACACTTGAATCTATACTCGATGTTAACAAATTTCTCTCTTTCAGAAACGCTTTCCTTGCCATTGCCAGTCTACATTTTATATCCTCTCTACTTCGACCATCATCAGTTATTTTGCTCCCCAAATAGCAAAACTCCTTTACTACTTTAAGCGGCTTATTTCCTAATCTAATTCCCTCAGCATCACCTGACTTAATTCACTACATTCCATTATTCTCGTTTTGCTTTTGTTGATGTTCATCTTATATACTCCTCTCAAGACACTGTCCATTCCATTCATCTGCTCTTCCAAGTACTTTTCTGTCTCTGACAGAATTACAATGTCATCGGAGAACCTCAAAGTTTTTATTTCTTCTCCATGGATTTTAATACCTACTCCGAATTTTTCTTTTGTTTCCTATACAGCTTGCTCAATATACAGATTGAATAACACCGGGTAGAGGCTACAACCTTGTCTTACTCCCTTCCCAACCACTGCTTCCCTTTCATGTCCCTCGACTCTTATAACTGCCATCTGGTTTCTGTACAAATTGTAAATAGCCTTCCGCTCCCTTTATTTTACCCCTGCCACTTTTAGAATTTGAAAGAGAGTATTCCAATCAACATTGTCAAAAGCTTTCTCTAAGTCTACAAATGCTAGGAACGTAGGTTTGCCTTTCCTTAATCTTTCTTCTAAGATAAGTCGTAAGGTCAGTATTGCCTCACGTGTTCCAGTATTTCTACGGTATCCAAACTAATCTTCCCCGAGGTCGGCTTCTACTAGTTTTTCCATTCGTTTGTAAAGAATTCGTGTTAGTTTTTTACAGCTGTGGCTTATTAAACTGATAGATCGGTAATTTTCACATCTGTCAACATCTGCTTTCTTTGGGATTGGAATTATTATATTCTTCTTGAAGTCCGAGGGTATTTCGCCTGTTTCATACATCTTGCTCACCAGATGGTAGAATTTTTGTCAGGACTGGCTCTCCCAAGGCAGTCAGTAGTTCCAATGGAATTTTGTCTACTCCGGGGGCCTTGTTTCGACTCAGGTCTTTCAGTGCTCTGTCAAACTCTTCATGCAGGATCTTATCTCCCATTTCATCATCATCTACATCCTCTTCCATTTCCATAATATTGTCCTCAAGTACATCGCCCTTGTATAGACCCTCTATATACTCCTTTCACCTTTCTGCTTTCCCTTCTTTGCTTAGAACTGGGTTTCCCTCTGAGCTCTTGATGATCATACAAGTGGTTCTCTTATCTCCAAAGGTCTCTTTAATTTTCCTGTAGGCAATATCTATCTTACCCCTAGTGAGATAAGCCTCTACATCCTTACATTTGTCCTCTAGTCATTCCTGCTTAGCCATTTTGCACTTCCTGTCGATCTCATTTTTGAGACGTTTGTATTCCTTTTTGCCTGCTTCATTTACTGCATTTTTATATTTTCTCCTTTCATCAATTAAATTCAATATTTCTTCTATTACCCAAGGATTTTTACTAGCTCTCGTTTTTTTACCTACTTGATCCTCTGCTGCCTTCACTACTTCATCCCTCAAAGCTACCCATTCTTCTTCTAGTGTATTTCTTCCCCCATTCCTGTCAATTGTTCCCTTATGCTCTCCCTGAAACTCTGTTCTTTCAGTTTATCCAGGTCCCATCTCCTTAAATTCCCACCTTTTCGCAGTTTCTTCAGTTTTAATCTACAGTTCATATCCAATAGATTGTTGTCAGAGTCCACATCTACCCCTGGAAATGTCTTACAATTTAAAACCTGGTTCCTAAATCTCTGTCTTACCATTATATAATCTATCTGATACCTTTTAGTATATACAGGGTTCTTCCATGTATACAACCTTCTTTCATGATTCTTAAACCAAGTGTTAGCTATGATTAAGTTGTGCTCTGTGCAAAATTCTACCAAGCGGCTTCCTCTTTCATTTCTTAGCCCCAATCCATATCCACCTACTACGTTTCCTTCTCTTCCTTTTCCTTCACTAGAATTCCAGTCACACATGACTATTCAATTTTCATCTCCCTTTACTAGACTGGACAAAAGCAGTAATCACACCAATCTTTAAACATGGAAACAGAAAAGATTGTAACAACTACAGAGGTATCTCTTTAATCAGCATTGTGGGTAAAATCTTCTCAGGTATTGTTGAAAGAAAAGTGCGAGTATTAGTTGAGGACCAATTGGATGAAAATCATTGTGGGTTTAGGCCTCTTAGAGGTTGTCAGGACCAGATCTTTAGCTTACGGCAAATAATGGAGAAGTGTTATGAGTGGAACAGGGAATTGTACCTATGCTTTATAGATCTAGAAAAGGCATATGACCGGGTTCCTAGGAGGAAGTTATTGTCAGTTCTACGAGATTATGGAATAGGAGGCAAACTTTTGCAAGCAATTAAAGGTCTTTACATGGATAGTCAGGCAGAAGTTAGAGTTGACGGTAAATTGAGTTCATGGTTCAGAGTAGTTTCAGGGGTAAGACAAGGCTGCAACCCGTCGCCACTGTTGTTCGTATTATTTATGGATCATATGTTGAAAACATTAAACTGGCTGGGTGAGATTAAAATATGTGAACACAAAATAAGCAGCCTTGCATATGCGGATGACTTAGTTGTGATGGCAGATTCGATTGAAAGTTTGCAAATTAATATTTCAGAGCTAGATCAGAAATGTAAGGACTATGGTATGAAGATTAGCATCTCCAAAACAAAAGTAATGTCAGTGGGAAAGAAATATAAACGAATTGAGTGCCAAATAGGAGGAACAAAGTTAGAACAGGTTGACGATTTCAAGTACTTAGGATGCATATTCTCACAGGATGGCAACATAGTGAAAGAACTGGAAGCGAGGTGTAGAAAAGCTAATGCAGTGAGCGCTCAGCTACGATCTACTCTCTTTTGCAAGAAGGAAGTCAGTACCAAGACTAAGTCATCTGTGCACCGTTCAGTCTTTCGACCAACTTTGTCGTATGGGAGCGAAAGCTGGGTGGATTCAAGTTACCTTATCAACAAGGTTGAGGTTACGGATATGAAAGTAGCTAGGATGATTGCAGGTACTATTAGATGGGAACAATGGCAGGAGGGTGTCCACAATGGAGAAATCAAAGAAAAACTGGGAATGAACTCTATAGATGTAGCAGTCAGGGCGAACAGGCTTAGATGGTGGGGTCATGTTACACGCATGGGAGAAGCAAGGTTACCCAAGAGACTCATGGGTTCAGCAGTAGAGGGTAGGAGGAGTCGGGGCAGACCAAGGAGAAGGTACCTGAATTCGGTTAAGAATGATTTTGAAGTAATAGGTTTAACACCAGAAGAGGCACCAATGTTAGCACTGAATAGGGGATCGTGGAGGAATTTTATAAGAGCGCTATGCTCCAGACTGAACGCTGAAAGGCATAATCAGTCTTAAGTGATGATGATGATGTTGATGGTGATTCACTATCTGAATAATTTCTTTTATTTCATCATACATTTCTTCAATTTCTTCGTCATCTGCAGAGCTAGTTGGCATATAAACTTGTACTACTGTAGTAGGTGTGGGTTTCGTATCTATCTTGGCCACAATAATGCGTTCTTTATGCTGTTTGTAGTAGCTTACCCGCATTCCTATTTTCCTATTCATTATTAAACCTACTCCTGCATTACCCCTATTTGATTTTGTATTTATAACCCTGTAGTCACCTGACCAAAAGTCTTGTTCCTCCTGCCACCGAACTTCACTAATTCCCACTATATCTAATTTTAACCTATCCATTTCCCTTTTTAAATTTTTTAACCTACCTGCCCGATTACGGGATGTGACATTCCACGCTCCGATCCGTAGAACACCAGTTACCTTTCTCTTGATAACGACACCCTCTTGAATAGTCCCCGCCCGGAGATCCGAATGGGCGACTATTTTAGCTCCGGAATATTTTACCCAAGAGGACGCCATCATCATTTAATCATACAGTAAAGCTGTATGCCCTCGGGAAAAATTACGGCCGTAGTTTCCCCTTGCTTTCAGCCGTTCGCAGTACCAGCACAGCAAGGCCGTTTTGGTTATTGTTACAAGGCCAGATCAGTCAATCATCCAGACTGTTGCCCTTGCAACTACTGAAAAGGCTGCTGCCCCTCTTCAGGAACCACACATTTGTCTGGCCTCTCAACAGATACACCTCCGTTGTGGTTGTACCTACGGTACGGCTATCTGTATCACAGAGACACACAAGCCTCCCCACCAACGGCAAGGTCCATGGTTCATGGGGGGGGGGGGGGGGGGGGAGAAAGATATTAAGAAAAATATTAGGCCCTAGAAGGGACACCCAGTCGGAGGAAAGGAGGATATTAAAAAACCAGGAGCTGACAGACCTATACTCCCAAGCTGATATTGTTCGAAAGATAAAGAAAGGAAAGCTGATTTGGGCTGGACACCTAATTAAAATGAAAGAAGGAACACTATGACAATTAGCATTCCCGCGATCCGTGGAGGGCAGAAGGGGCCGATGGAGCAGTTGTGAAACACCTGTACGCAGATACTGAACGATTATTAGCAACAACAACAATTAGCAACTGTCAGAAAGGTTTCCATAGCAACCGCTAGAGGCACGACATGATTTTTGGCGTAGTACTTTATTTTTAACAACGTATTTAACCTCTCTCAACTTTTTATCTCTGCAATGTACAAGTGAGGTGCATAAATATTTGTTGGCAGTGTCTGGCAACATGTGCATCTAGGGCACTCAGGCAATGAGCACTGGAGATCTCGCATGGCCAAAGGAGAGGACTAAGGTGGTAATCGATGCCGCATTACCCGGAGCGCGCCTATTAGGAAATGAGCATCCCCCGTGTTTGGCGATGGGCCGTGCGGTCAATAGGGCTGCGTGTACTCACGCCGCCTGCTTCTCCCGAATCCGGCGGTCCCAGCAGGAGCAACGCTGCCACGTGTCCCGATTAATGGAACTGCCACAAGACGATGTGCGGAATACTCCTCATTTATCTATAACACACTTGTGGAAGTTAAAAATAGTAATCCTCAAGTAACGTACTAAACTAATGGCCATTAAAATTGCTACACCAAGAAAAAATGAAGATTATACACGGGTATTCATTGGACAAATATATTATACTAGAACTCACATGTGATTACGTTTTCACGCAATTTGGGTTCAGAGATCCTGAGAAATCAGTACGCAGAACAACCACCTCTGGCCGTAATAACGGCCGTGATACGCCTGGGCATTGAGTCAAACAGAGCTTGGATGACGTGTACAGGTACAGCTGCCCATGCAGCTTCAACACGATGCCAGAGTTCATCAAGAGTAGTGACTGGCGTATTGTGACGAGCCAGTTGCTCGGCCACCACTGACCAGACGTTTTCAATTGGTGAGAGATATGGAGAATGTGCTGGCCAGGGCAGCAGTCGAACATTTTCTGTATCCAGAAAGGCCCGTGCAGGACCTGCAACATGCGGTCGTGCATTATTCTGCTGAAATGTAGGGTTTCCCAGGGATCGAATGAATCGTAGAGCCATGGGTCGTAACACATCTGAAATGTAACATCCGCTGTTCACAGTACCGACAATGCGAACAAGAGGTGACCGAGACGTGTAACCAATGGCACGCCATACCATTATGCCGGGTGATACGCCAGTATGGCGACGACTAATACACGCTTCCAATGTGCGTTCACCGCGATGTCGCCAAACGCGGATGTGACCATCATGATGCTGTGAACAGAACCTGGATTCATCCGAAAAAATGACGGTTTGCCATACGTGCACCCAGGTTCGTCGTTGATACACCATCTCAGGCGCTCCTGTCTGTGATGCAGCATTAAGGGTAACCGCAGCCATGGTGTCCGAGCTGAATGTCCATGCTGCTGGAAACGTCGTCGAACTGTTCGTGCAGATGATTGTTGTCTTGCAAACGTCGCCATCTGTTGACTCTGGGGTCGAGAAGTGGTTGCACGAGCCGTTACAGCCATGATGATAAGATGGCTGTCATCTCGACTGCTAGTGATACAAGGCCGTTGGGATCCAGAACGGCGTTCCGTATTACACTCCTGAACCCACCGATTCTATATTCTGGTAACAGTGATTGGATCTCGACCAACGCGAGCAGCAATGTCGCGATGCGATAAACCCCAATCATGATAGCGTCCAATCCGTCCATTATCAAAGTCGGAAACGTGATGGTACGCATTTATCCTCCTCACACGAGGCATAACAACAACGTTTCACCAGGCAACGCCGGTCACCTGCTGTTTGAGTATGAGAAATCGGTTGGAAACTTTCCTAACGTCAGTACGTTGTAGGTGTCGCCACCGGCGCCAACCTTGTGTGAATATCACAGCATCTTCTTCCTGTCGGGTAAACTTCGCTTCTGTAGCACGTCATCTTCGTGGTGTAGCAGTTTTAATGGCCAGTAGTGTATCTGCAGTTATACTCTGTGAATCGTTGGCAGTTGTGTGTCAGAGTGTATTTTTTTTAATGTACCATGTGTTCGTTCATGTTTCCTTCGGTTCTTTTCAAGGATGGACCATGACAAGAATTAGTGTTTGTACATCTTTCTGTAGGCGTACCTGTTACATGTACACTCACCAAATTTTACAAGTATTAAACAGCAAAATAGCGCCGGTTGGTATTTTCTGAGAAATATCTAAGCCGTTTTATTGACTGCATCACAATATTCTCCTAGATAAGCGGGAGCCTTTATGGATTGATGGTATAGCCATCCAGTGGATAATGTCATATGTAACCAAAAGAACACAGAGCGCCGTACTCAGTCATTCAACAAGAGTAGCTTAGAAACATTATTTTAACTGGGATGACATCAAAAGACGCTCAGTCTTAGGTCCACTAACGTTCCTCATATTCACTGACGGAAAAAAAGTCGCAGCA
Organism: Schistocerca gregaria; assembly: GCF_023897955.1. NCBI lineage: Eukaryota > Metazoa > Arthropoda > Insecta > Orthoptera > Acrididae > Schistocerca > Schistocerca gregaria. Next base: position 656,165,510 of record NC_064922.1, read on the forward strand.
CCAAAAAATAACTAACGTAGAGTAATGAAATTCAGGGAATAGATTTGTCTAGGTAAAATACCTAACAAGGGAACCTCCCCATCACACCCCCCGCAGATTTAGTTATATGTTGCCACAGTGCATAGGCGTTGAAAAACTGAACACGGATCAATCGAGAAAACAGGAAGAAGTTGTGTGGAACTATGAAAAAATATACAAATTGAGTAGTCCATGCGCAAGATAGGCAACATCAAGGAAAAACTGAACTCAGGAACGCCGTAGTCCCATGGTTAGCGTGAGCAGCTGCGGAAAGAGAGGTCCTCTGTTCAAGTTTTTCTTCGAGCGAAAAGTTTAATTTTTCATTTTCAGACAATTATTAAAGTTCAGACACTCACACATAATCAACTTCGCTCTCCAAAATTGAAGGACATGTTCAGATTTGCTTGGATATATGCAGGATTTGATGGTCTACACACGCAAAAATTTGAAAACGTTAAAAATATATGTTTTGACAGAGCGCAGGAAAAAGTGTACGACTGTGAAACTGTTGGATTCATTTGTTGCAGTTTATGTGACAAACTCCTATGTTTTCATCACTTTTTTTGGAGTAACTTCCACATACACAAGAAAACCTAAATCGGGCAACGCAGAAGAATCTTTTTACCCATTCGCCAAGTGTACAAGTTAGGTGGGTCGACAACATATTCCTGTCACGTAACGCACATGCCGTCACCAGTGTCGTATAGAATATATCAGACGTGTTTTCCTGTGGATGAATCGGTTGACCTATGACCTAGCGATCAAATGTTTTCGGTTCCCATTGGAGAGGCACGTCCTTTCGTCTGCTAATCGCACGGTTTTACGGTGCGGTCGCAAAACACAGACACTAAACTTATTACAGTGAACAGAGACGTCAATGAACGAATGGATAGATCATAACTTCGCGAAAATAAAGAAAAACTTTTCGCTGTTGGGGGGGGGGGGGGGGAGGAACTTGAACTAAGGACCTCTCATTCCGAAGCTGCTCACGCTAACCACGGGACCACGGCACTCCTGAGCTCAAATTACCCTTGATGTTGCCTATCTTCGTATGGACTACTTAGTTTGTATATTTTGCTTATTTATTCACAGTTCCACACAACTTCTTCCTGTTTTCTCTATTGATCTGTGTTCAGTTTTTCAAGGCCTATCCACTGTGGCAACTTATAACTAAATCTGAGGGGGGTGCGATGGGGAGGTTCCCTTGTAAGTGATTAACATTGAAAGATCACACGTTAATGTTAGCACGAGGAGAGCTATTGAAAATGTAAAATGCTGGTACATTAATAGCCGGTATAACCGCCAGAATGTTGAATGCAAGCATGGAAACGTACGTACGTTTTGTTGTAGAGGTGCCGGATACCAGTTTGTGGCATGTAGTTCCATGCCTGTCGCACTTGGTCGGTCAATACACGGACGGTTAATACTGTTTGTGGATGACGCCAGTGTTGGCATCCGACCATGTCCCATATATGCTCGACTGGAAACAGATCTGGTGATCCAGCAGACCAAGGCTGCAACTGTGGTGCCAACTGGTGCTCAAATTGCTGCTGCAGATGCAGTACGATGAGCCGGAGCCATGCTCTCCCCTGTCGGTAGTGCCACGTGGCCGTCCGGACATCGGTCTTCTTGCGGCCGCACGTTCCCGTGACCAATGCTGGCAGCAGTCATGTACAGAGGCTACATTCGTGTCAAGTCTTCCTGCAGTATCGCAGAAGGAACATCCAACTTCTCGTAGCTCTACTACATGACCTCGTTCAAACTCAGTGAGGGTAATGTCGTCTTTGGCTTCTCGACAACATAAACTCAACACGTCCAATCCCAAAGGTAACTAACGCCCGTGATCGTTACAGTGCCTATTTAAACGAACCTGATTTGGATCCCCATGGTGGCGTTACTAGCGGCACGCTTATGCGTCTGGTGTGAAATTTGAATAGACAAAGCATTTCAGATTGCGATGGGGCGGTAAATAAAGAGAAGTACGGTTGCAGCGCTTTCACGAATGTGCATATTCAAATGTTGGTTAAAAAATCTTATAGCAAATTTTGGCTCTCACTTAAGTCTCAGGGGATGGTTTCCACACTTGGTGTATTAGTACACATCCACACCGGAGCATTTGTTATAGTTTTTTAATTAATTATTCACTCAGACATTAGTACAGTTTATGCTAGGGAACAAGAATTAGGCGATTATTACGCTAAATCAGTTTTTCGCGACACAATTCAATCACTATTTATTGGAGTTGTTCTTTTCTTTCACACAATGAAATTAGCACTGGTGAGAAGGTTTACAGATTTACTTTAATAATAATTTGACTCCGAGCCCCCAATAGCAGTAATGTAGGCTGCTATAAACGAAAATTATTGAAACCGTTCGAACAGAACCACAAGTCCCACCGTCCTCTTTGTTCTAACAGTTTTGGCGCGAAATCACAGTTCGCCACATGTTCACTTACGTCGATGTATACCTCGTAAATCGTATTCAACCAATAATAGTAGCAATTCCAGTTCACCAAATATATGCTTGCACACTTGCACTATTAAACAGTACTCTTTGTCGAAATAAATCGGCGCGAATTTTTTTTATTTAAACGACCACATGGGCCACCCACAGGTGAGGCTCGCTCGCCACCCACCCTCCACAACGACTGACCCCTGGCCAAGATGGCCGTTCGATTATATAGGCTCGGACGTGAACCCCCCTGGTTATGCAAGTACCAATCTCACCAGTTAAGGTTACAAATTTTGATACATACATCCCTCGACAGAAATAAGTACACCATCGGAACCGCGCTAAAAAGTACATCTTATCCACTATTTTACATTAATTTCTAGGATTATTCTCTCCCCTGTAATTCATGTTTAAGTTTTTGCAACATGTCGCCACTTAGCGCAAATTTGTTTGTTTACATCTGTGGTGCAAAGTTTTAACATAGAACTGCATATAGCGCCGTTTTTAGACGTAATCTATAGCGATCTACACATTTCGCTGCTCAAAATCTTCATATCTATAATAATTAATTAATTATGGGCGATAAATGTAAATAATAATTTAAAAACTATGAAAACTATTGCAAGTGTATAGCAAACTTAACTAGTTTAAAATAGTGTGATGCCACCCAAAATTATATAGTGCCGTTCTTCACGTCATGAATTTTCTACTGAATTTTATAAACAATTTTCCCTCTAACTTTATTTCTCTTTACGGGCTTAATTATTTATGAATCTTAACATATAACTACGGTACTTGATCTGCTATGACGAGACAATTTTAATGAGTACTTGCTGATCCCTGTGAGTTGTTATTTACTATTTTTATTAATCTTTCAGTATTCGTGATATTAACCGATTTTAAGGTTACTATAACTTTTGCGTCTCGTGACTTGAAATAAAGATCGCTTTTTCAGAAGGTGCATATTGCTGACCACAGCCCACTGCCGCACCGCTCTTCACCGTAAGTTACAGTTTTCGCGTAATGCGCGAAAAACCAAACAATGCCGCAAGCTGCGGACCACTTGGAGACATCCCACCGACCGTTGCAAATCTCGCACGGGCGCGCCACGCGCTTCCGCGAATAGCGCACCATGTCGCGCGCCCGCTCTCCACAAAGCAATCCTTGCATACTAGACCTATTCATCTAGTAACAGGGGTTTGTATCGTCACAAGATGTAGTAACACGCCAACCAACTTCTGTTTATGTTGCACAACGTCTTGATGTTGGGATTTTTTTTCTGTCACTGTATGTAAACGATACACAATAAGCGGAATTAGTTTTTTCCGCAAATGACACTAGTATTGTAATCAGTCAAAGAATGTTCACTGTAGTGTTGTCCGAAGAGCGAGGTACGAAAGCAAGGCTGGTACCCGGCGACAGTTCAACTAAACATATTCGCTGCCAGAAGCAACGACGAATAAGGGACGGTTGCGCAGACACAGCCAGCACAGTTTCCATAGCCACCGCATCAGGTCACAGAGTACCGCTCAGCCCAGTCACCAGTCACTGCTGAAGACGACAGCATCACCTCGCTATCGAGCAAGCAGTGCGACAGTTGCATTAGTAGCAAAGAAGTAATAAATTCAAACGTTTTGTATGATGAGGCAGTTTTTCACGCATCTCATTTCTTATGATCTCATACCCCAGAACTATGTAGGTGGTTCTTACCCCGACAGCGCTAGTGAGGGATACATGTCCCATGTTTGGTTGAAATCGAGCCAGTGGTTTTGGACGATATGTTGGAATAAAAACACCCCCCCCCCCACCACCACCACCACCACCACACACACACATACATACACATACACACACACACACAAACGGCGTTGAAGTTAGTCACCTGCTACAAATGGACGCCAGCTACAGGGGATGCTCAAAGTTTTCTCCAGACGCATCGAGACCCACCTGATATCAACGCTGCATTCAACGGTGCACCCTCTCAAAGATACCTGGCGTATTTCGAAGACATATTGCCCACTATGCCCTCCAGCGATGTAAAAGGTGTTTCATACACGAGGCCTTCAGATAACCCCGCAGGAAAAAATCGGTTGGGCACAGATGGAGTTATCGTGGTGGCCAAGCGGCTGGCCCACCGCGACAAATTCAGCGGCCGTGAAAAGTTGCCTGCTAATGTGTCCACACTTATCTGCTGAAATCCGCGGGGGCTCCATTGTGCTGAAATCGAAAGCGGCGACGAAGAGGCAGGGGAACATCATTCAGCGTGTGCAGCAGAACCTCTCGCAGGAATACGAGATACAAATCGGTCCGGGAGAATGTACGGTCCAATTAAATAGTCTCCGACGATGCAGACGTACATATGACCGTAGGACAATTTCATATCTGTTGAATTCCAGTTTTGTATTGTGGATGTATGCTACGTCACATGCAGAGTGTAGTGAGCTACGAGATAGCTCAACAGGTGACGAAAGTCATGGGATAGCGATATGCACATAAACAGACGGCTATATTGTCGTGTACATACAGTATAAAAGGGCAGTCCGTTGGCGGAGCCGTCATTTGTAGTCAGGTGATTCATGTCAAAAAGTTACCGAAGAGATTATGGCCGTATGGTGGGAATTAACAGATTTTGAAGCGGAATGCTAGCTGCAGCTAGACTAAGGGACATTCCATTCGCAAATCGTTAGGGAATTCAGTATTCCGAGATCCACAGTGTCAAAAGTGTGCCAAGAATATCAAATCTGAGTCTTTGCCTCTCACCACGGACAACGCAGTGGCCGTCGGCCTTCACTTAACGACCGAGAGTAGTTGCGTTTGCGTAGAGGTGTCAGTGCTAACAGACAAGCAACACCGCTAGAAATAACTGCAGAAGTCTATGTGTGATGTACGACGAACATATCCGATAGGTCAATGAGGCGAAATTTGTCGCTAATGATCCGTAGCAGCAGACGACCGACCCGAGTGCCTTTGTTAACAGTACGACATGTTTGCAACGTCTCTCTCGGGATCGTGATCGTATCCGTTGGACCCTGTACGAGTCCTGCTTTTGGCTGGTAAGAGCTTCGAGTGTGGGGTGGACCCTCACGGAGCCATGGGCCAAAATTGTCAACGAGGCAGTGTGCAAGCTCGTCGTGGCTCCATGAAGGTGTGGGCTGTATTTATATGAAATGCACTGGGACCTATGATCCAACTGAATAGATCATTGACTGGAAACGGTTATGTTCGGCTTCTTGGAGGCAGTTTTCAGCGAGCCATTCAATGACTTCATATTCCCAAACGACGATGTCATGTCATCTGGCCACAGCTGTTCAAGACTGGTTTGAAGAATATTCTTGACAATTCTAGTGAATGATTTGGCTACCCAAAACGCCCGACATGAATCTCATTCAACATTTATGAGACATAATCGAGAGGTCAGTTTGTGCACAACACCGTGTACCGGCAAAACTTTCTCAATAATGGACGGCAATAGAGGCGGCATGATTCAATACTCGAATTTCTGCATGAGATTTCCAACGACTTTTTGAGTCCATGCCACGTTGAGATGCTACAACTACATTGGACAAAAGAAGGTCTGACACGGTAGAAGGAGGTATCCCGTGATTTCTGTCGCCTAATTCTATGTATATAAATAAGTCAAAGATCGGAGTAGCATCACGAAGTCTTCGTCAATAAATTGGGCATCATGTAACAGTCTGTGAGTCTGAAGCATCGAATCGTATAATACCGTCATTTCTATATGCTATGTGACACTATATTTCAGTAGGACTGGTTTCTTGACTATTGTTCGTCGCTCTGGGGCCCTTACCAGTTGCGATTAATAGTGCAGTTAAGAGTGGTGCGTTTCGTCATCTGAGGTTCGTTTTGCAAACTCGAGTGCGTCAGTTAGTCCATCGTAATGCAGTTATAGACGATTCAAGAGAGCCGTTGTATGTCACGAACAGCGCTACAGCTGAAATTCCGAGAGCGCATTTTCCGAGAACAGTCTGGTAATCTATTATTTACATCCACACTCATCTAGCGGAATTACAACGGCGGCAGTTTGAGAGAAATTGTGGAGACTAACGGACAAATATTCTTTAGAAGCACTGTTTTGTACTGGGTAAGGAACGGGGAAAATGTTAGTGGTTGCAGTGGTACCCTGCGGCCTTTTCTTCATCTTGAGATCACGTTCGTAGTGGCTCTGCTGCTATTGCTGGTCGCAGCAAGGCATTTTTGAATATTGCGAAGATACGAAGCTGGGATTTTTTTGTCCTGGGAGCTCGACTGAAAAGTTGGTTGAACAAATACAGAGAGAGCTCGGTAAACAAACCGCCGACGTGGCCTCAGATTGATAGGTTACCACTACACGTTAGCCACATGACATCGTTATTTTTTGTTAAATATAGCTTCGAAACTAGACGAAGTGGCAATGATAGCATGCTCCAGCGAACATCCACGTATCTTAATAACAACATCTAAGCTATTTTACGCTTGTTAGTTTTAGCAAAGATTTTCTTTGATACAAATCGGAGAATCAGAGGTAGTTACTTGCCTTCTATAAAATGAGATATCGAGAGGCGGCACATGGATGTTCGCAATATTTTTTCGTACTGTGCGGCACAGTAAGACAAATAAGTACTTCGTCTTTTTTGACGCATTAATTTGTGTAGCCTGATATGAATTCTAAGTTCTATCGCGATTTCAATATTTCCACCGTTTCTATGATCGTGCATACACAGTGTGTTTCGTTCTATCTTAATTTTCCACTTTTGTCCGTAGAACGATAGGCGGCCAAATACATTATGTCATTTACAGATTTCAGTTCTTGTATATCCTGCTCCTTCTCTCAAAAATCAGTTTTTTTATTTATTTCTGTAATCTCGTGTCTTCGTAGTGCGTTAGCACCCACTTTCATACACATGAGTAGGAATAGCTTGGTTTAGCAAAGCTTTCATCGCGGTCTCTGTTTTCTGCATAGCGCGCAATTAATGTAATTAAAAACTCTCATTTAATCTCCAGTATCAACATATTCTTGGAATCCCTAGATGTACCCTATGAAAATGACTTGATTCATACTTTCTAATTTATTATTTTCGGTGCTACGTTATTCCTAATTTTCCCAGAAATAGCATGGTTTTAGTATGGTTGGTCGAAGTATTAACAGTTTTCTCTATGTTGTGCCCAAGAGGATTAAAGCCATGGCATACGGTAATATACACTCCTGGAAATTGAAATAAGAACACCGTGAATTCATTGTCCCAGGAAGGGGAAACTTTATTGACACATTCCTGGGGTCAGATACATCACATGATCACACTGACAGAACTACTGGCACATAGACACAGGCAACAGAGCATGCACAATGTCGGCACTAGTACAGTGTATATCCACCTTTCGCAGCAATGCAGGCTGCTATTCTCCCATGGAGACGATCGTAGAGATGCTGGATGTAGTCCTGTGGAACGGCTTGCCATGCCATTTCCACCTGGCGCCTCAGTTGGACCAGCGTTCGTGCTGGACGTGCAGACCGCGTGAGACGACGCTTCATCCAGTCCCAAACATGTTCAATGGGGGACAGATCCGGAGATCTTGCTGGCCAGGGTAGTTGACTTACACCTTCTAGAGCACGTTGGGTGGCACGGGATACATGCGGACGTGCATTGTCCTGTTGGAACAGCAAGTTCCCTTGCCGGTCTAGGAATGGTAGAACGATGGGTTCGATGACGGTTTGGATGTACCATGCACTATTCAGTGTCGCCTCGACGATCACCAGAGGTGTACGGCCAGTGTAGGAGATCGCTCCCCACACCATGATGCCAGGTGTTGGCCCTGTGTGCCTCGGTCGTATGCAGTCCTGATTGTGGCGCTCACCTGCACGGCGCCAAACACGCATACGACCATCATTGGCACCAAGGCAGAAGCGACTCTCATCGCTGAAGACGACACGTCTCCATTCGTCCCTCCATTCACGCCTGTCGCGACACCACTGGAGGCGGGCTGCACGATGTTGGGACCTGAGCGGAAGACGGCCTAACGGTGTGCGGGACCGTAGCCCAGCTTCATGGAGACTGTTGCGAATGGTCCTCGCCGATACCCCAGGAGCAACAGTGTCCCTAATTTGCTGGGAAGTGGCTGTGCGGTCCCCTACGGCACTGCGTAGGATCCTACGGTCTTGGCGTGCATCCGTGCGTCGCTGCGGTCCGGTCACAGGTCGACGGGCACGTGCACCTTCCGCCGACCACTGGCGACAACATCGATGTACTGTGGAGACCTCGCGCCCCACGTATTGAGCAATTCGGCGGTACGTCCACCCGGCCTCCCGCATGCCCACTATACGCCCTCGCTCAAAGTCCGTCAACTGCACATACGGTTCACGTCCACGCTGTCGCGGCATGCTACCAGTGTTAAAGACTGCGATGGAGCTCCGTATGCCACGGCAAACTGGCTGACACTGACGGCGGCGGTGCACAAATGCTGCGCAGCTAGCGCCATTCGACGGCCAACACCGCGGTTCCTGGTGTGTCCGCTGTGCCGTGCGTGTGATCATTGCTTGTACAGCCCTCTCGCAGTGTCCGGAGCAAGTATGGTGGGTCTAACACACCGGTGTCAATGTGTTCTTTTTTCCATTTCCAGGAGTGTACAAAGGTGGTATGTATGAGATTGCCTCAGTTTACGCCAAGACTGCTACGAAACTGAGACAAAATAGTGCAAGTTTCATTACACAACAAATAAAATGGATAGATGGTATGCTTAACATTTGCTTACGAAACAAGTTGGGGTCTAAAATAACAAATGCAAAGACAAAATCGTCATATGTATGAAGTCAGAAATGCGTTAATCAAAAAGGTACAGACGCGCTCCAGCAAAATAAGAGCTTAATGAGGAAACAAAACATTAACTAAGAACATACTAAAGATGAATATCACATATGCGACACATCAAGGGAAAAAATGTGTTATTAAACATCTGGATGCTAAATTAGAAATAATTTGTCCTAGAGACACGGAGAATATGGTGCCAGGAACAGATTTCTGAGATGACTGAAAACACAAGTTAATGAATGCTATATCTGGGAACTGAAAACGGTGAAGAATTTAGAGCTCGAAATATCAATAAAGAAGAACAGCCGATACACAATCATAGAAAGCAGACGTTTGTGTTGACTAACTAAAAAATTTAAAAGGAAAAGTGATAATTAATGTTAATAGCATTAAAAATCATGTTTCAGAGAGAGTTGTGAAATTTGTCGTAAGTGTTAGGAAACTAAATGTATATAGTGATGTTAGTATGCAAGTGCACTCGCAAGCCGCTAGAACACAGTCATTTATTATACAATTCGAATGATATGTTAACATGTCCACAGTGATTGTTTTAGTTGTTCACATTTTACAATTATAACAATACTTTAAAAGCCAAATATTACTCAAATGAAAATCACGCCAGACTATGTAGGATCCAAGTACGTCAAGATGGACGCATTAAATATCGAAAGTAACGAAATTCCTGTATGTAACTGGTTAAGATGCAAAGCTGTTATTTCCATACTAGTGTTCTAAACCGTACCAAACTTCAATAATTGCTGTATTCAATACAGATAAAATTGAAAGCAGAATTAGAAGTGAGAGTAAAAAGCATACAGTAGACATGACTCGACTGTCTTTAGATGGAGGTAGAAAGTGGGGAGTAAAAATAAACTACGTATAGAAATGCAGATTCAAACTTTAAGAAAGGTGCAACAATTGAAGAAACTGCATAAGGACTTAATAAAAAATGATCAAAATAATTTCTAACACCTAACACATAACAGGAATTTAATTTTATAGGTGATTAAGGTGGCTGAACTGTTCGCGTGTTAATTAAATCTAAAATTTGTCTTGTCGGACTGCAATTGCAGGATAATCCTTAAATACCTCTCGGGTTTCAGAAGACGACTGAGCGAAAATATGCAGAAAAATGACACATATCAGCAGAAAGTGCATTTCGCAAACTCTTGATTCGTAATATGCAACGTGGCGTAACTGGACTAGAGGGCAGAATACATTTGCAAATCAAACGTCCTGCCGATAGGGCAATCCAATTAACCGATTTCCAAAGGAGGTTACTGTGGCATCTTCTTAGGCAGTCCGTGTTACAGGCGTCAATAAATTCTCCTCACGAATTGATGTTTGCCTCGTCACAAACGGTGCCCATATGGAGCAAGTATATTGTGAGTTAATAACGTGGAGAGGTGTTCTATCCACAGATATGTTCCTATTTTCTGTACGTCTTGTAGTTTTCGCGCACCTCACTTCTGAAATCCTAGACGTACTTCTGAATAACGACGTGTATTAACACAAAGATATATCATTTATTCATCTTAATCCACATGGTATTTTTCTGTAACATTCATTCGTTGGCTGAAACATTAAGGAATGCCCGATACTTGTGCATGGCATATTACATGCTTCATTGCATGCAAAGGTAAACAGAGAAAATACAGAAAAAATATGGTTCCTTTGGTCTTTTATGTACTCAACTTTTTAGCAAAATTCATGCTAACTGAGTTTCACTGGGAAGAGAACAACCTGATTTCAGTGCTACGTTTGAAAGGCATATGGTTTTTTGAGAAATGGCAATTTCTGTGAAATTTTTGCCACTATGAGTGTCTTTCTGTGCTTGAAAACATGAGTGATACTGAGTGACACGTATTCTTTGTCTACTAGAAGCTGTATTATTTGTAGAGCACGAGCGACAGAGCAAGTCGGCAGCAGGAAGAGAGAATTGAATCACCGTAGAGTAAGGAGATTTGATGGCTGACGTGCCGTACAGAGATCGAATTTTATTTGAGGTTCTCCCTGGGGTGACAGAATATAGAGGATGAATTTTTGAGACAATTTTATAAAGATAGGTACAATTTTGGAAAATATAATATGCATTCAGTTTTATTTGCTGCAAGCGCTAGCCAAGTAATTACTGTAGAATAAAGATTACATTGTCTTTGAAAATATCTACGTTTTGATATCCAGGATGAATTACGTCATGTGTTCATCTTCACGCTCCACCTTTGGTTAAACGTATTTCATTAGAAAAGCAAAGAGTAAATTCTACGTAATTTAAAAATTGTTTCTATGAGTTAATTTTTATGTGTATGAAAATAGTAAAAAAAGTAATAGTTTATGTTAGTACAAGCCACTAGTATATTATTAAAAGGGCGTTAATATAATTACTCTTTTACTCATTTGCAAATACTCCACTGAAGCTTGTCCTCACTATTTGTATAGGTCAACTACACTGTCAAGCTTTGCGCTCTTGCGTGGAAAGCTGGCTGCATTTTTGGAAAGATAACAAAATTCTCATTTGGAAAAGCCTCTTAAAGTAAATACAAGGCCATCAGGGTCATGCAGTTCAGCACTTCATACTTCTGCAGTATGCAGAGTAGAGCTGAGTTATCTGTAGCAAGGCAGGAAACAACTGCAGAGCAAACACAAACTTTTTGAGATGAAATTAAGAATAATGTTTACTAGCAAAATTTTCATATACACCACCTTAAGCGTTTCCTAAAACAGCATAGCTTTAATACAAAATAGTGAGCTGTTGTGTGTGATTGTTTCATTATGAAGCCATTCTGCGCATTATTGATAACGATTCTTTGTATTTAATTTCATTTACAGATAGATTCAGTTCAGACTAATTTGTATGACGCACATAGAAAGTAATTTAAATAGCAAAGGCTGTTCTAGATCAGAGTACTTGGAGACACCGCAACTAGAATTAAAACCTTTCTTGTTGTTAGCGAGATGTTTTAGCACACACAGTTTACAAGTACCAAGTTTAAGCGTAAGAGTTTCACTTTTAGAATGGTGGATCGGCAGCAAGCTGGACTAGATTTCCATTTTTTTAATATTTCAGAACTCCTTTTTGACAGGACGTATAACAAATCAAAAGTATTTACGTGGACGTACTAAGACCTGCCATTAGGCTCTTTCTTTAATCAGATTAGATCAGAAAAAGTGACAATTAAGTTAGGCTAAGCGAATCAGTTTCACTAATATTAATTATAATTTCCTTGGAAGTGGTGTTAAATCACGAACCTGAAACACAGCCTATAATAAATAGCAGGGACTTTAATTCATCTGTGGCGATTTGTGCATGAGATTTTGTGCCTCCTGCTTTTAGGAGCAAATGGGCAAAAGACGAAAGTACTGCTCACAGTTAAACACAGAACGATAAGCATTTGTAACCCGTTTGCTGACAGGAAGACAGTGTAGGCTCACAATGATGTTATTTAATCAGCTGGCGGTTTCCGGTATTTGGAGGAAATGTATGCCAGTGTGTGGAGACTGGAACGTATAAAAGGAGGACTAAAATACGACATGAAGATCTTTCGGTAATTTTAGTTTAGTTTTAAAAAACCTGAAACAACACATTTATCTTTAGATGGTTTTGATATTTCTTGCCTTAAGACCTGATACTTAAATGCGAAAACCAATCGGAAAGTCAGTGTTCAAAAATCGAAGGAAAGAGAAACGTCCACAGCATTATAAATAAATTGGCGAGGTAAGACACAAGACAAGCATGTATCACAGTGACGGTTAGGGATTTCGGACTCAGATGGCCTAGGCATATTTTCTTTTAACGGCAGAGACCAATTAACAAAATTGGGAGTAAGATAAAAGAGGATTTAATGACAAATACGTCCAAAGGGGACATCAAGAGGAAAGGTAGGATACACTTCGATGTCTAATAAAAATATGAGGATAATTTCACAAGAGATTTTAACACAGCGTTTTATGGCTTTGATAGTAAAAATAATAATGAAGAAGATTTGAGATAAAATCATCGTCATCACTATTAACAGACTTAATTATTTTTAATAGATACCACATTAAAAAATAAACTAGTCAAAAGAGGGTCAAGAATAGGTACAGAGTACAAAAATGAAAAGGAATTGCGGTGCTATTCCAGGCATATCAAAATGATACTGACATAAAATACAGTATATATCCCCTCAGTCACTACTAAATAAAGCATTTCTCATGCAAGGAGTAGCGATTTAGAATAGCTGAATGTTGTGAATGAGCTACCTTAAACGCAATAAATAAATTAAAGGAAAGAGTCACAAACATCAGACGAAACCCTCTATGTTCGTACACAAAGTCGGCAAAAGCGACCTCTAATGAGTCAAATAGGCTAAAAGTATTAAATCTGAGCTTAGTTGCCAGTATGAAAACTCTTTAGAAATGTGGTACTTGCTTATACAAAATAAAGCATAGAAGAATAATTTGGGATTTTAATAAAGTACCAAAGACTTATATTTCCTCACATGATTTTCCAACAATGGCCTCAGTCAGCTGTTAGCACAAATCATCGCCTCTTACATCTACATCTACATCTACATCCATACTCCGCAAGCCACCTGACGGTGTGTGGCGGAGGGTACCCTGAGTGCCTCTATCGGTTCTCCCTTCTATTCCAGTCTCGTATTGTACGTGGAAAGAAGGATTGTCGGTATGCTTCTGTGTGGGCTCTAATCTCTCTGATAGTATCATTTGTTTAGTTTTCTTTTTTTTCTGCTTCTCTTGTGGATTACTTTGCGCTGACTTGCTGATGCGGAAGGTGTCAATAGGTTTACAAGTAAGAAAACGTTTCTCTGTGACATACAGCTAAACGCTGGCGATATACGTAACTTTTTTTTTACTCTCACCTTACAACAAAATTTGTCAAATGTAACCCAACTCCGTACATACCATCTACTCAGAAATCAATCCGTGGAGTAGAAGCAGTTATCGAATAGACTTTATTTCAATTTCTTTTTAGATCTTTCAGTATCTACCAGCACCTTTAATTCACAAGGCAACTCGTCATATATTTTTATGTATGCAAACTTGGCTCGTTTCTGTACAAGGTTATTTTGGTTCCCAGTGATATGTTTATGGTTCAAATGGCTCTGAGCACTATGGGGCTTAACTTCTGAGGTCATCAGTCCCCTAGAACTTAGAACTACTTAAACCTAACTAACCTAAGGACATCACATACATCCAACCTGAGGCAGGATTCGAACCTGCGACCACGCCCGGGTTCCCGGGTTCGATTCCCGGCGGGGTCAGGGATTTTCTCTGCCTCGTGATGACTGGGTGTTGTGTGCTATCCTTAGGTTAGTTAGGTTTAAGTAGTTCTAACTTCTAGGGGACTGATGACCATAGATGTTAAGTCCCATAGTGCTCAGAGCCATTTTCGACCTGCGACCGTAGCGGTCGCGCGGTTCCAGACTGTAGCGCCTAGAACCGCTCTGCCACTTCGGCCGGCGATATGTTAATGAATTCTACTGTTACTTTCAAACTATGCCTGACTCTACACAACAAAGTTCATGAGAGAAGTAATGTCTTGTGAGGTTGTTGTCAGTATGCAATGCCATTTTTTTAAAGTTGCCTATAATAAGTTTAAGGATGAACATATATTACGATTACAGCACGTCTCTGTACAATGAATAATTCATGATGTAACTGCACCATAAAATTCTTCTATGTGATATCAAAGGATATAGGTGCACTAATTTTCTAATGCTTTCGTCACCAAAAGCAGCAGTTACTTGTTGAATTCAAGCGCTGGAGAAGATCTGTAATACGTGATTTCCAATTACAATTTCTGGCGAAGGTGATGCGTATATCAATCGTCGAAATGGCGCGGTTTTATAATACTGCGATCCAGATGGAAACCCGAGAGCTTTTCATCAACTGTATACGCCTGGAAAGTCTACATTCACATAGACATTCTGGCTGACACACCATGCACTTTAGATATCGCGCATTTGAGCAATTACTATGGCGATTTTATCATGGACTTCGAAATCTTAGTAAGCTACGTTCCACCGTTATTCCTTCCCAACTACAAGTATGGCTTGTCCAGTGTTGAACCTAGTAACACCTAGTAACACTGGCGAAGAAGTCGTTATGCTGTTACGGTACCGCTGAGTTTCGTGTATTGTTACTTCTAAATAATAGTCAGAATATGAATACGATAGCACTGCAATTGAACAATACACACATCACAAGAAGTTTTGCATCACCCTAGTACCAGAACTCCTTAAGATAGACGTTGACTGTGGATATTGTATCACAGACATTGTCCCTTTGACTGTTCACAGATGTTACTAAACCCGCCCAAAGATCTAAACAACCATACATGAGCAGCGCCTATTTCACGGAGGGGGTCCGACGGGCGATTTGTTCTAGTCATTCCACCAGGAAGGAGGTACACGGCACATGTTGTCTGTAGTTCAACCATGCCTAGACGGTCAATACAGCGGTTCGATCGAGCCTGCATTGTTACTCTGTGCCAGGAAGGGCTCTCAACAAGGGAAGTGTCCAGGCAATCTCGGAGTGAACCAAAGCGATGATGTTCGGACATGGAGCAAATACAGAGAGATAGGAACTGGCGATGACGTGCCTCCCTCAAGCTGCCCAAGGGCTACTACTGCTATGGATTATGGCTCGGAGGAACCCTGACAGCTACGCCATCGTGTTGAATGATGCTTTTCGTGCAGTCACAGGATGTCGTGGTACGACTCAAACTGTGAGCAATAGGCTGCATGATGCGCAACTTTACAACCATACGACACTATGCAGCGCGGTACAGATGGGAAAAACAACATGCCAAATATCTGCTCAAGATTGGCATCACGTTCTCTTCGCCGATGGGTGTCACATATGTCTTCAACCAGAGAGTCTTCGAAGACGTATTTGGAGGCAACCCGGTCAGGCTGGACGCCTTAGACACACTGTCCAGCAAGTGCAGCAAGGTGAAACTTCCCTGTTGTTTGGGAGTGGCATTATGTGAGACGAACGCACGCCGCTGGTAGTCATGGAAGACGCTGTAACGGCTGTACGATACGTAATTGCCATCCTCTGACCGATATTACAACCATATTGGCAGCATATTGGCGAGGCATTCCTTCTTCATGGACGACAATTCGCGCCCCCATCGTGCACGTATTGTGAATGACTTCCTTCAGGATAACGACATCGCTCGACTAGAGTGGCCAACATGTTCTCGAGACATGAACCCTGTCGAACATGCCTGAGATAGATTGAAAAGGACTGTTTATGGACGACGTGATCCAGCAAGCACTCTGAGGGTTCTACGCCGAATCGCCGTTGATGAGTGGGACAATCTGGAGCAACAGTGCCTTGATGAACTTGTGGATAGTATGACACGACGAATACAGGCATGCATCAGTACAAGAGAACACGCTTCTGGGTATCAGGGGTACCGGTGTGAACAGCAATTGGGACCAACACCTCTGAAGGTCTCGCCGTATGGTGGTACAACATGCAAAGTGTGGTTTTCATGAGCAATAAAAAGGGCGGAAATGACGTTTATGTTGATCTCTATTACAATTTTCTGTACAGGTTCCGGAACTCTGAGAACCGAGGTGCTGCAAGACTTTTTTGATGCGTGTGATATTTCAAATTTGGTCTTAAGTCGACGATATCATAACCATTAGTTATTGTGATTCCTCTGTTTTATAATTACCTGAAACTAGCAAGGAGAAATTTGTTTACATTAATTTTAGTTTTTTTACAGTTCTTATTAATAAACCAAATTCACCGAATTTTGTACGTCAGTAACAAAAATCTTTACATTTAATTCATTTGATGTGCAAAATAAAAGAAAATCTAAAAATTTAAAAGTAGACAGACCTTTACAGTTCCACCACCAGTTTTTGATACGTGAAAGTCGAATGGTCCAACAACCTAAAGAGTAGTGTGGGTTTATTTTACATGGCCTTAGAAGCGAGCCTTGCAGTACAGTGACACCGAGCATACATGGAAGTGACAAGAGTGGTATTCGCAGCACATCTTCGTTTAACAAACTGCTATGGTGTTTTACTGGTTCCATACCGACGGCGATGCTAAAGGTTTGCCGGCCGGAGTGGCGTTACAGTCTGGAACCGCGAGACCCCTACGGTCGCAGGTTCGTGTCCTGCTTCGGGCATGGATGTGTGTGATGTCCTTAGGTGAGTTAGGTTTAAGTAGTTCTAAGTTTTAGGGGACTGATGACCTCAGAAGTTCAGTCCCATAGTGCTCAGAGCCATATTTTTGCTAAAGGTTTCTGGGAAACGGACTTTCACTGGGTATTCTCGTCTCGACAATGCGAGCTCTATTCTTAGTTGGGTCCGTGTATGTTTTCACGTAGCCAGTACGAGTTAGAGGGCAGGAGCCGGGAGCCAATTTGGAAGAGTGACGCCGTCGGAAGAAGAAAGAAACATAAGTAAAACAAGTTTTATTGAATATTGCACTTATTAAAGCGATATAAGTGTCCGAGGAAGCTAAGATGTGGAAGTGCGATAAAAGTGAAGGTATTAATTCAATAATTCAGTGGAAAGTAATGTAATGAGAAGGTGTGAACGAAACGCGTCGATAGGTCAGCGACACAAATGTTCAAATCTAACAGTTGGACGCGCATGACGACAAACAGTACTTATCCGAAACTATTTGACTCAGTAAATTGCACGGGAAATACTCCAGAGGGACGATAATCCAAATAATAAGTCTCGTAAGACAGTAAAGTGTGTGACTGCGAAATGTATCATATCTTAGGTTAAATTTGCTTTCTAATAAGCAGTGACGGAAACTGCAAGTAGTTTGTATTAATAATTGACAATAACAAAAGACATGATATTATATGTCACATTTCAATGCAAAAATGCTGTGAGCTATATCAAAGATCGTAACATGGACATAGATTGGTTATAGGCAGGCGGTCATAACTCTTACCTTTGACTTGTTACAGACTAAATAAATTTAGATGGCCTTCCCTAATTCTGCGACCGCTGAAGTGAACGTGTTAAATGTATCGAGAGGGGAGAGGAATGCTGCATGTTCCCCAGTCTTCAAACGACGTATGATATAATCGTGAAGCTTAACTGACGGCACACCGAAGCACCACGCCTGAAGACCAGACGCTGAACGAGATGGCGCAGTGGTTAGCGCACCGGGCTGGCATTTGGGAGAACAATGGTTTAAATCTGTGTCCGACCATCTTGACTCAGGTTTTCGTGATTTCCCTAAATTTCTAAGTCAAATGCTGGGATGGATCATTTGCAAGGACTTCATCTATTTCCTTACCCATCCCTCCATAATACGGGCTTGTGCCTTGCCCCTAATGAGCCCGTTGTCGACGATGTTAAACTCTAATCTTACTTTGTCTGAAGACTTGGATGAACGGTGTTGCGTTTAGTGCGCCATGGCCGCCCTGAGGTATACGGTGACAAGCTCTATGCGACTATCGCCTGCATTAAAAATGAAACGGAATTCATTAGTGGGAACAATGTGTCCCCGTTCTGCATCCAAATGCAATGCTGACTGCATCACTGATGACGCAGCGCCAGACGTTGCTACAGTGAAGGACAAATGTCAGGTGATACCGTGCCTCTATTCGAGCGTTATTTTTTTGGACGGCCTGTTCGTGTCGTCATCACCAGATCCACTGAAGGCTCTCTGGAGCATTAAGTCCCTCAAGATATGACACCACCGTCTCCAACTCCACATCGATAGATCCGACGATCGTCTTGTACTAAGGTGGGTCGGAACAGCATCCAAACTGCAACATGTACTGTTTGCGTAAAGTCAGCTTTGATATTGCCTGCTACGGTCGCAGGTTCGAATCCTGCTTCGGGCATGGATGTGTGCGATGTCCTTGGGTTAGTTAGGTTTGAGTAGTTCTAAGTTCTACGGGACAGATGACCTCAGAAGTTAGTTCCCATACAGCTCAGAGCCATTTCGACATTGCCTAAGATACGGTTCATTTCAGCGGCTGCAGATAGGCTTCCTACCGTCCAATAAATCTCACCGATTGAGGTATATCTGTGTGCTGATATTGTAGTCGTGCAGAGGGTTGTCTTCTTTCATTTTCATCATCACACACAGTTCAATGTTTTCAGGACGCGTTGTACCCTTTTATGGCTTCAGATTCACGTCTAACGACATCTTCGTTACTTTTTGGATCGTAGTACCTGACATTAGTTAGGTACTTCTGTTTACTGGCGGCACTTCATCTATTTTGGTGCTTCATCTATGTTTAATTTACAGCAGGTAGATGACTGTTAGCAAGCTGCAGTAGTTTTCGGTTTCATTTTTCCTCGTGAATTCACATTGACGCCATTGCTCGAGGAAAGCACAGCCAAAGCAGTTATATGATGTGGTAAGAAAATATGTGGAAGGCAGACAATAATCCCATTCAGTACACAGCTGTTTGCATTCACGCATCGAGTGAAGTCCACTGGAACAACAGAAATCTTGTATAGAAACCACAGTGGCAATGGTTTCCCAACCGAAGCCTCTTAAGGGAATATTGCGACTGGTGCATACCATTACGTTACTTACATACTGCAAAAACAAGTAGGACAGATAGATTGCAGGTGTCTTCAGGAAATAAGGAAAGCAGAACTGGTGCTGAGGCCAAGTGATTATTGATCAGTATATAATTTCTTTTGTTGCTCTCCATATGATGCAACAGGTCGGGTTCCATGATCCGGGGTAGAATAAAAAACAAACAAAAAACCGAAACATTTAAAAAACGTGCAGCTATTGCGCTTGACAGAGGGACTCCGTACATCATTTGCTTTTAGTTTCAAAGATACCAATTTACGTAAGTAATAACAATAATGAAACGGAATCTGTGACGACAGTTTTGGCATTTAAATATGTTTTCTCCTTCTAAGATTCACTGAAAGCCGTAACAAATGATGTACAAAAAACGGATACGCACTCCCAATTTTTCAAAAGACGCAACAGTTCTTGGAGTACCGAGATAGAGAAAAAGATAGGAACATCCATCATGTATCAAAATAAGCGTCCTTTCATTACAATCACGTGCCAGAATCCTTTTACTGGTGTTCTCAAATGTTGATGCGAGAGGTAGTTTACTTGTAACACTGTTCTTCAAACTTTCGACGTACGTAACGGCAACTTTCTTTAAATACTTCCGTCTGGACTGACCGATGTCATACACTTTTAGATATGGATAATGACGAGATTCGTGCACTATTCAAACATGATCAAATGAGAAACATGGCTGCGGCCCAGACGTTGACGAAAAGTTCGTGCGGATAGTTTACTACCATTCAGTACAATATGTTGCCGGGAAAATTAAATTTAACGATGTCATAAGATACATGTATTTCCATCAAGCTGTAGATTCGCGATTGAAGCTTCTTCTGCAGAAATTACTGGTAACATTCACGATATTGTGAGGGACGAATTTCGCACTACGATACGGAAGGTTCTTGAAAAGAAAACGTAATGAATTGAATGGAAGAATCTTCAGCCGTGTTGGCTGTTTATCGACTGTGACTGTTCGGTAAAATAATAAATACGATTTACGGAAATCGCTAACTGTTACTAATAATTGTTAATCTCTGGGCAAGGAATGCGTTGAAAAGAGTTAAGATCATGTAGAAATATAGTAATCACCATAGAGGTAATTGCCTCCTAGTCCTAATTCAGCGCTGTCTGTATAAATGTAATGGTCGAGGTCCGTCTTTATAGCAAAAATTTTTTTCATACCTTAAACATATTTTATCCCATTCGGGCCTTCTTCAATAGACGCTATTATTTATTGATATTTTCTTTTAAAATAGTTCATAGGGCGGCAACAAACTTTAATCAAACTCTATCTGTCGGTCGCCTTTCCGCAGCCTGTGCAAAGTTTCTAAAACACTGTGCTGTCCGTGACTG
Source organism: Schistocerca gregaria (assembly GCF_023897955.1). Lineage (NCBI taxonomy): Eukaryota > Metazoa > Arthropoda > Insecta > Orthoptera > Acrididae > Schistocerca > Schistocerca gregaria. The sequence continues at coordinate 656,186,677 of NC_064922.1, forward strand.
TTGTACATCTACATCTATACTCAACTTCTGATCAAAGTGCGTGCATATGACGTATCGTCTCAGTTGTACGAGTGGATTCGTAATTTCCTGGCATAAAGGTCACACTTACCAGTAATTGAGAGAAAGTCATCGAGTAGAACAGAAGTAATATCTGGTGTTCCCCAAGGATGTGTTATAGGCCCCATCCTGTTCTTGATACACACAAGCTACTTAGGAGTCAATCTGAGCAGCCGTCTTAGTATTGCTTGCAGATGATGCTGTCATTTAACGCCTTCTAAATACACCAGAAGACCAAAAGAAATTGCAAAATGATTTAGACAAGACATCTGTATGATGCGATAAGTGGCGACTGACTAAATATGGAAACCTGTGAGGTCACCCACTCTCGTACTAAAAGGATCCGCTAAATTTCGGTTACACAATCAATCCCACAAAACCAAAGGCTGTAAATTCAACTAAATACTTAGGGACTACAATTAAGAATAGCTTAATCTCAGCGGTCATACAGCTAGCGTTGTGGGGAAAGCAAACCAAAGAACGCAATTTATTGGCAGAACAGTTACAAAATGCAACTGATCTTCTAAATAGACTGCTTACACTACGCTTGTCAATAGTCTTCAGGAGTAGTGCTGTGCGGTGTGGGATCCACAGCAGATAGGAGTGACGGAGGGCAGAGAAAAAGTACAAAGATGGGATAGGCGGGACCTTCTCATAATATTTCAGTCACCAACTTTCTCCTCAGAGTGTGAAGATACTTTGTTGGAGCTCTCCTACATAGGGAGAAAGGTCATCAAATAAAATAAGAGAAATCAGAACTCAAACGGAAAGATTTAAATGCTCGTTTTTCCCTCACGCTGTCTGAAAGTGGAATGGTAGAGAAGTGACTTGAAGATGGTTCGATGAACCCTCTGTCAGACATTTACTTGTGAATTATAGAGTAATCATGTAGGTTTGGATGTAGATGTTTGACTAAGAAAAGTATAAAACTTCTTGGCAGATTAAAACTGTGTGCCGGACCGAGACTCGAAATCGGGACCTTTGCCTTTCGCGGGCGAAGTGCTCTACTGGCTGAGCTATCCAAGCACGGCTCACGACACACCCTTGCAGCTTCACATCTGCCAGTATCTCGTCTCCTACCTTCCAAACTTCACAGAAACTCTCATGCAAGAAGCTCTCCTGCTTTTGGAAGGTCGGAGACGAGGTACTGGCAGAATTGAAGCTCTAAGGACAAGTCGTGAGTCTTGCTCGGGTGGCTCAATCGGTAGAGCACGTGTCTGCGAAAGGCAAAAGGTTCTCAGTTCGAGTCTCAATCCGGCACACAGTTTTAATCCGCCAGTAAATTTCATATCAGGGCACACTCCGCTGCAGAGCGACAATTTCACTAAGAGTGAAAGGCTATTTACAATTTGTACAGAAACCAGATGGCAGTTACAGGAGTCGAGGGACATGAAAGGGAAGCAGTGGTGGGGAAGGGAGTGAGACAGGGTTGTAGCCTGTCCCTGATGTTATTCAATATGTATATTGAGCAAGCAATAAAAGAGTAAAAATAAAAGTTCGGAGTAGGCATTAAAATCCAGGGAGAAGAAATAAAAACTTTGAGGTTCGCCGATGACATTGTAATTCTGTCAGAGAAAGCAAAGGACTTCGAAGAGCAGTTGAACGGAATGGACTATGTCTTGAAAGGAGGGTGTAAGATGAACATCAACACAAGCGAAACGAGGATAATGGAATGTAGTCGAATTAAGTCGGGTGATGCCGAGGGAATTAGATTAGGAAATGACAGACTTAAAGTAGTAAAGGAGTTTTGCTATTTGGGGAGCAAAATAACTGATAATGGTCGAAGTAGTGAGGATATAAAATTTAGACTGGCAATGGCGAGGAAAGCGTTTCTGAAGAAGAGAAATTTGTTAACATCGAGTATAGATTTAAGTGTCAGGAAGTCGTTTCTGAAAGTATTTGTATGAAGTGTAGCCATGTATGGAAGTGAAACATGGACGATAAATAGTTAAGACAAGAAGAGAATAGAAGCTTTCGAAATGTGGTGCTACAGAAAAATGTTGAAGATTAGGTGGTTAGATCACGTAACTAATGAGGAGATATTGAATAGGATTGGGGAGAAGAGAAATTTGTGGCACAACTTGACTAGAAGAAGGGATCGGTTGGTAGGACGCATTCTGAGGCATCAAGGGATCATAAATTTAGCATTGAAGGGCAGTGTGGAGGGTAAAAATCGTAGAGGGAGACCAAGAGATGAATACTCTCAGCAGATTCAGAATGATGTAGGTTGCAGTAGGTACTGGGAGATGAAGAAGCTTGCACAGGATAGAGAAGCATGGAGATCTGCATCAAACCAGTCTCAGGACTGAAGACCACAACAACAGTATAGACTGTGTGGAACACATACTGTGGCATCAATTAATCTGTTGATGCCTGTAATATAGAGGTTAAGAATTGCGGAGGGAGACCAGCGCTCGGCTACAGTAAGCATATTCGTGTGGGTTTAGGTCGGAGATATGACGAGAGTCACACAGAACGGTCTTGTGTGGAACCTGCAAGAAATGGATCTCAGGACTGAACAGCGGAACAACTGTCTGTGAGCGCAGCACCAGAAACGCTGCTACTCCGTGCCTTCTGGTCCTGTTCTCTCGCGCGCAGAATGGTGGCGCACACGCACTTTAGGTCTAGTCGTGCTTCCATTTGTGGCGTAGCCGCGAAAACTTCCGTCGCGAAGGACACGCGTCGCTCACAAAAAAGGTCCGCGGCCGCAGTGCGCAGTGCAGCCTGCAGCCTGCAGCGCGCCCAGACAAAGGTAGCGGCCGCGGCGCGCAGGCATGCGCTCGTTTGACTGCCTGCCTGCACGCCACACCACGCCGCGGTTCACACGGGGACCAGCTCCTCGCCTTCTCAAACTCCGTTACCGTTACCGGGACACTGCTGCGGGCGCCGTCCGAGTAGGATGGGAGCCTCGTCCGTCCACGTCACAAAACATCGGCTGGCTATGATAGCGGAATCAACTGCGAGAGCTAATAACCCTACCACAACTAAGGTCAAAAATTTATTATGACTGTAGTGTTGCTCACGCTGCTAAATATTGCATTTTCGGGCAACAACAAAGTTATTTTATGTGGCAGGTGTCATTAGAGCACAGTTAATTAAGTCATTTCTTTAATTAATGGATAAACTAGTCACTCATCTTTTCGTGTTTCCCACGCTGGTCTCGTTGTGAACCCGTGGCTCAATCGTCGAAAATCTAGGCAGCGATGACTCCAAGCTCGGATGCAAAAAGGCCTAGGTGTTATTCTGCTATATTCAAAAGTTTTATAGATGCGCTTCACAAACCATTCTTGAAGATTAAACTTTTGCAAGTTAGGACAATGGCGATGTAAAAAAAAAAAAAATCAGCACTCGGAATTTAAGTTACACTTCTTTCTTATTACTTTTGTTGCAACATCAGCGGTTCTAGGCGCTGCAGTCTGGAACCGCGAGACCGCTGCGGTCGCAGGTTCGAATCCTGTCTCGGGCATGGATGTGTGTGATGTCCTTAGGTAAGTTGGGGTTAACTAGTTCTAGGGGACTAATGACCTCAGCAGTTGAGTCCCATAGTGCTCAGAGCCATTTGAACCTACATCACTTCACAATATAAAACATACTTGAAAATATCTTCCTCACTGTTAAAGTTCACATTTCATAAACTGACTACAATTTGCGTCTTCTCAACATGACGACCAAGACTTGACACTCTAATAACCGCTTACGCACTCAAAAATCAGAGTTACAAGTACGTCAAAGATCATAGTAGCAAAAGAAAGAATACACATAAGAATAATATCATCGCAATATAAACATATCGATGTATCAAAGTACCTCTACATTAAATGAAACAACAAGTTTACTGTTACCAGTCACCGTATGACGGTAACAGTAAACTTGTTGTTTCATTTAATGTCAGTAACAGTCACGGTAAGGCTTAACCTAAAAATGTTCGCATTTAAAGTTACCTCTACATTAATGAAATCAAATCTGAATGCTGTCACAGAAATATGTTAACTATTTTACAGAAACACAGTAGAATATTGCTGGTATCAAGAGGTTGAGGTGAAGTGCCGTAATGGTTAAGTAATTCAAGTACCATTACAGAGAGTAATTTCGGAATATGTACAACTACACAGATTGGAAAAAAAAGTGAAACATCCGGAAAGAGATGAGGCAACGGAATGATACTTTACAACGTGTCCGATGTTATTTCAGTGATACAAAATCGGAGTCAATTTTACAAAGAACTTGGCCGCGTGAGCCCACTTATCAGTATGGCGTTTCACCTCCTCTGGCCTGGATACATGCATTTAATCGGTCGGAAAATGTGTTATAAAGCCTTTGTACTCACTCGTAAGATAAGCTGGCCCACAATTGTCGTAAGTGGTCTTTAGTATCCTTGTTGCTGGCACTGGGATGGGGTTGACGACCGAGCTGGTTCAATACATGTTCTGTCGAGGACAGAGTTGGGGATCTCGCTGGCCACGGCAATACCTCAACGTTACACAAACAGTTCACAGGCACAGGTGTCATGGGCGGACGAGCATTGTCCTGTTCAAATTTTAAATGGCTCTGAGCACTATAGGACTCAACTTCTGAGGTCATCAGTCCCCTAAAACTTAGAACTACTTAAACTTAACTGACCTAAGGACATCACACACATCCATGCCCGAGGCAGGATTCGAACCTGCGACCGTAGCGGTTGCGCGGTTCCAGACTGTACGCCTAGAACCGCTCGGCCCATTGTCCTGTTAAAAATGGCACTACGATACTGTAGCATAAAGATGCCACATGAGGGCACAGGACGTCCCTGACGTACCGTGACGACACCAGAATTCCCTCAGTAATTACCAGTCGTGAGCTGCAGTCATACCCGATGGCTCCCAACACCAGGACGCCAGGTGTAACCCGCAGTGCCTCTCCAAAACGGTGGAAGAAAGGGCCTCTCCCCAGGCTCACGCCATAGTTGCAGACGATCGTCAGAACTGCAATTCTGTGCCGAGCACAGTGTCAAAGCGGTCATCATAGGGATGCCATACATCCCAATTAATCGGGAGTCTCTCGTTTTTTCAGTCTTTTTCGCGGTGCACCAAAGAGGTTCAATGGGGATGCTAAATGTCCCGTTTTTCAGAGAAAAAAATCGAAGTTATGCATTCGACTGGTTCACTACATCAATATCTTTGATATACAGGTTGTTACAAAAAGGTACTTCTAAACTTTCAGGAAACTTTCCTCACACACAAATAAAGAAAAGATGTGGAAATGTGTCCGGAAATTCACTTTTGTGAATTTGTGAGTACGTCCTATGGGCAGCTTTTGTCACACTATAAAGCTAGATGGCTATCTCTAATGCCTGGAGTCAAGAGAATCTTATAACTGTGGGAAACTCTGAAAACTTTTTTTCTTGTCAGAAGAAAAACCACCAAAGATCTTGGTCGAATTTTTCCTGCTCCTTTGAGCGAGACCTATTTTTGTTTATTCATCATCGATTAAGTTTGTTTGGAAAGACAATGAAGAAAATTAAGAGTAGTAACACAACTGTGATTGAAGCGAAGGTCATTATTGACAATGCAATAATTTTACTACAAACTAAAGAAGTTTGTTGTTATTTGAGTATGAAAGCTAAAGACATTTTTAAAAATTCAGATGATCTTTACTATGAATTAACCATCGAAAAATTGTCCCATCGACGTAAAAGCGTTTTAAGAAACCGCCATTACTTATCTTACAAAATGGTTCAAATGGCTTTGAGCACTGTGAGACTTAACATCTGTCATTAGTCAACTAGAACTTAGAACTAATTAAACCTAACTAAACTAAGGACATCACATACACCCATGCCCGAGGCAGGATTCGAACCTGTAGCGGTCGCGCGGTTTCAGACTGAAGCACCTAGAACCGCTCGACCACACCGGCCGGCTACAAAATGGTTTAGCAACTATCAAATTTTACATTTGCCAGTGCATTTCTTTGACTAAATAGTGGAATGGGAAAGCATAGAAAGCACATTGGTTTAATTAATAGAAAAAAATAGATATTTGTGAGTCAGAAAAGCTTGATCAGTGTGTTCATTAGAAAAATTTTCTCGTTTAAAAACTTTTAGAGGATAATTGGTAGTCAGCATTATCTGACCGGAATAATGGCTGAATTTTTCAAAAATACAGAGACCAGCGACCAGAAGTCAGAACTGCTAAAGGTATGCCGATATATGCTTCATTCCTAGCAAATAATTCTAATGTTGAGAGAATTTTATTTTCATTTCTGGAGCTCAACGGATTGAGGAACGGAACCGTAGGAACATAACAACAACTGATAGCATCTTACATTGTAGTTATAAGCTATTAAGCGCATAAACAAACTGTTCTTCTAAAAGCTGTCAAGTAATCTGAGAATTATGACTGTTCCATACAACGATCTGCGTCAACATTGTGCCGGCCGCAGTGGCCGTGCGGAACTAGGCGCTACAGTCTGGAGTCGAGCGACCGCTACGGTCGAAGGTTCAAATCCTGCCTCGGGCATGGATGTGTATGCTGTCCTTAGGTTAGTTAGGTTTAATTAGTTCTAAGTTCTAGGCGACTGATGACCTCAGAAGTTGAGTCGCATAGTGCTCAGCGCCATTTGAAACATTTTTTGTCAACATTGTGTATGTAAGTAACTAATATTTTGTTCTTTTCAAATATATTTACACACGTATTATGTTCAATAGTGACGCATAGGTTAAATTTTCCTCACCCTCATCTTATGATTAGATTTCTGTGGATTTTGTCCCAAATTTAGTAACAACATTTTTGGCTACCCTACGGTCACAGCAGCTCTACAACGTAGCTGTTTATGTTGCGGTATGAACGGCAGCCTTCGCATGGTACGATAATTGCCTTGTCTGCTGACGGTGTCCAACCAAAGGTGACAGAGAATGTTGCAGGATGTCTATTACTTATTCAAATGGTTCAAATCGCTCTGAGCACTATGGGACTTAACATCTGAGGCCATCAGTCCCCTAGAACTTAGAACTACTCAAACCTAACTAAGGACATCACACACAGCCATGCCCGAGGTAGGATTCGAACCTGCGACCGTAGCAGCCACGCGCTGCCGGACTCCCCCTGTCGGAGCTTCGAGTCCTCCCTCGGGTATGGGTGTGTTGTCCATAGCATAAGTTAGATTAAGTAGTGTGTAAGCTTAGGGGACCGATGACCTAAGCAGTTTGGTCTCATAAGGTCTTACCACAAATTTACATCTTCTTCACGGTGATCACTCAACAGCCGACGCCGTTCACACACCTTATATACTCAACCAGGCCAGCTAACAACAGTAATCACGAGCAACACTGATGAACTGTATTGGCTTTTCTAGCTCTCACAGAGATTTGCAGTTGTGACCGTTTACATGCCAGGCGATGGTGGGTATGTTTACAGAGTTAACACTGACATCCGATGATGTCTTCTGGGTGCTTCACTTTTCTCTCAGGCTATGTATTCTTTATCGACTCAGCTGCTACTTCAATTATGTTAATCATGTAGAGTGGAATAAATATTGTCCGTCCTTGGGAATTGAATATTTAATTTGTTTTCAACTAAAAGTGTTTCACCTATTCCTATCAGACAATCTCAGTAGTCTATAAAATAGAAGATCGTTTTTTAACTAAATGCGAAGCTAAGAAACGCTACAGCCTCATAGTTTAAGTTATTTTGTGGACCACTGACCACTGTTTATCTGCCCACGAACCATGGTCGCAGATGTGAAGAAGGCTTACGTGCCTTAACGATACAGCCAGCCACACCGTAGGCGCAGCCACAAAGGAGGACATCTGTCACGGGGCTACCGTATGGTTCCTGAAATGGAGCTATGTTGGCATTGCGAACGGCTGAAAGCGAGAGGAAATTACAACCGTTGCGTTTCACAAGGCCATGTAGATGTGTGTCGTTTAATAACGATGGATCGTCTTGGATAAAATATTTTGGACATCAAATAGCTCCTCATTCCGATCTCCAGTTGGGGACTACTAACAAGCTGTTAGCTGTAGACACGCCTGATTAACGTATGGTTTCCAAAAAAAGGGAGTGTTGGTTTTGGGAAAGGTTGAGGGTGTTGGGAAACTGCAGCCGTTGTTTCTGTCGTGGATGTGCAACTCACTTGTACAGCTTAATAGTGATGGCATCTTCTTGGGCAAAACAATTCGAAAGTTAAAATAGTCCTCCATTGCGGTTTCCAGGCTCAGGCGGGGTCTAGCGAGGAAGATATTGTCGACAGGGAAAACAAATGTAGTTTCATGTGTCGGGGTGAGGAATGTTAGACTTCTTTATTGTGTGGGTACTTTAGAGGATTTAAAAAGAGAAACGGATACATTTAAAGTAAATACAGTGGTAATTAGTGAAGTACACTGGTTCAAAGAATATGCGTTCCGGTCAGGTAAGTACAAGCTTACAAACACAGAAGCTAATAATGGTAACCCAGTAGTAGGTTCCATACTGAGTACGAAAATAAGAATGTGAATGTGCTACTATAAAAAACACATTGAACGCGTTACGATAGCCAAAACGAACTCATGGCACCATATTAGTACTTGCTAGTATGTCTCTTAGCTTCGCAGATGGAAATAATGTATAAGGAGCGATCACAATGTTTACGTACGAACCCCGTACAGTCCACAATCGGTATCCCAAATCAGCCAAAATTGCCGTAAGCACTGAGGCAATCATCCCTCCGACGCTCCATGGTTGAAGGTACCCATTTTGTAGAACACCTTGTCCCGCTGTGTGAAGAAGTCCGTAACTGCCTGCTGCACATCCTCGGCCGACAGGAATCGTCGACCCCATCAAGGTCTTTCTTTAAGGGATCTATGGCGTGATAATCGCTTGGGCAGATATCAGAACTATAGGGTGGGTGCTTGAGGTGGCTTAACTTCTACGTCACGACATTTGGAATATGTGGACGTGCGTTCTCATGAAGCAGCCCGGAACTTAGCGCATCATTCCATAACGGTGATTTTGGGCTGCCATTCAGCCCCGTTCACTTTCTTCGTTCTCCGCTGCATGTCTACCGGGGTTTGTTCTTCAGTAACCACGGAAAGAATAACAACATGTTAGTCCTGTTTGTACGCATATGGTAACAGCCACCGGACAGACACAAATGCCACACTAATCCGTTTCTTACATGTCGGTGCTTATATACCGACATTGGAGTCGCGCTGCGTTGCACATACGCTGCAGCAACGTCCTCAAATGGATACTTTTTGATCGCCCCTTATGATCGACAAAAGAAATTTCCACGTCGTTAAGAGAGCGGAATACGCCTGTTAGAATTATGCACAAAGCACAATTTAAGATACAAAAAAAAATTGTTGAAATGGCTGTAGGCACTATGGGACTCACATCTAAGGTCATCAGTCCCCTAGACTTAGTACTACTTAAACCTAACTAACCTAAGGACATTACACACATATCCATGCCCGAGGCTGGCTTCGAACCTGCGACTGTAGCAGCAGCGTGGTTCCGGATTGAAGCGCCTAGAACCGCTCGGCCACATTTAAGACACAGCTGAAGAGGCTTTCACAATGTATTTTAGCATGATAAGCTGCACAAAACCAGGCCTCCAGGCTTAAGACCATAACAATAACAAACTTTATATAACAATGTGTTTTTACTCAGCTGCGGACTGAACAGAACCATGCAGTTACAAGTAACGAAACACTGGGATAGCGACCGGAGGAAGCTATTTCATGTAATGAAATGCACGTTCACACATAATTTCTTTCAACTTGAAAATAAGTCTATCTTTGGTGGGCACACGTCCTGACTGTTAGAAACATATAATAAGTAAGTCTCAATATGTCTAAAGCTTTCGACAGTGCCGATTGGAATACACTCTTCGGATTGTCAAGTTAACACGGATCAAATACACAAACAGAAGGGTTATCTTCAAGTGGATCAGAGCTCCGAGTGCAGTTCTAAGATTCGAAGGAAATGAAAGGGCGGCAGTAACTGAGAAGAGAACGAGACAGGGCTCTAGCTTCCCCTAATTATTCACTCTACACGTTGAGCAAGCAGTAAAAGAAACTTATAAAAAGAAAATTAACGTTCAGGGAGAAGAAAAAAAAGCTTATTAGCCATGTTCTTAGTAATGCACAATGGCAATAACGTATGTGGTTCAATTCTGGTCTGGTGCAACACACCTTCATTCTTCTTACATGTATTTTATATAAATGTTTGAACCACTTCTAAATGTCCTGGACATATTTATTTATCAAGAATGCACTGGACATATTTATTTATCAAGAAAGCACGGAATCTGAGTATGATGCTAATAACCTGTGTAACGGTTGCACATAATTTCATCTCTTTTCTAGAACCTGCAGACAGAAACATGCATAAGGAAATTTTCCCTTAATACAGTGAAGTAAATTAATCAAAATCAAGTTTTCACATTCCAAGAACGACTAGGTCGGTGGGGAAATGTAGTAAACGAAATTCACAATTGTATTTTCAAAGGTATCATTCACACGTTTCCGTAATTAGTTTAGTAAATACACAGATAACCAAAATCTTGATTGCTCAAGAGGGATTTGTGTTCCTCCCGAATGCGCCTTAACCACGCACCAATGCGTCCTATGTACAAGGCGACAAGGACTGAAATAAATTATTGGAAAATCTTTATATTTAGTAAGAAAAAAATTAAAGAACATGAGGACATTCTGCTAGAACATGACAATGTGATTCAATCCTTACCTCTAATTTTCAAATAGCGCCCGCCACCTCACACAGTCACAATACAGAAAACTTATTAAAACTATACAGCTGGTTTCACGAAGCCAACATCATAGTTTATATGGCGTAACTTACAACCGAAGCGCTCGTCGAATGGAATCATTCTCTGCTACTGTTTTTCTGTGCGTTAGATTGAATTAACGAAAGTAGTGACGCAGCATCAAATATACGTTGATAGTAAAAATTGGTTTGACTGTTATGAGAGTAATCTGGCAAGAGAATACCCATGATCAACAACTTGGACTAATCAGTGACCAAGTTAAGTAATAAACAGCTTCTATGCATACAACACTCAAACCTGCCTTGTAGAACAACAATCTAAAAGCTGTAAAATGATCCCTGAATAAGGAACATTTAGGACAGAGACTGCATCTTGGTTCTTCACAAGAAGAACGATTTATTTCTGTAACATGCTATCCTCACATAACGATTTCGGATCAGACTTTTAAAGTGAAAAAATAGAAAACGGGACGAGTGCGAATAGGCCTCGCGCTCTGAGGTTTCCGTACAAACTTAACTATGTGTATACACAGCACTTTCGTCCCAGGAGTCGTGATCTCGACGATTATTGCCTATTATCGTTATTGATACGGGAAAGGTAGCGGTCCTGGGAATTCCAGTACTTTCCAGAATGTATTAATTTTAAGTCTGAAGTCAGATAAAAAATTAAGAAATTATATTTTTTCGCGTGTTGTAATTAAAAATTAATCTGCCTTTACTTGTATAGTGAAACGTTGCTTCTTGCCAAATTTCATGATTCTACGTCAACGGGAAGTTCAAAATGGTTCAAATGGCTCTACACAATAGGTTGTTACATCTGAGGTCATCAGTCCCCTAGACTTAGAACTACTTAAACCTAACTAACCTAAGGACAGCACACACATCCACGTCCGAGGCTGGATTAGAACCTGCGACCGGAGAAGCAGCGGATTCCGGACTGAAGCACCTAGAACCGCTCGGCCAAAGCGGCCTGCCAACAGGAAGTATCCTATAGGTTTCGATAAGTGAGTTAGCCAGTAAGAAAAACTTTGATGTAAATGATCATATCTTTTGACTGCATTGATTTGGAATACTCAATTATTTACACTTTAGTATGTGGGAGAATTTTAACTTAATATGATTACCCGTCCCTGAGGGTTCAGGGTCTTAACAGACGAATGGACAGACAGACAGTCGGATAACAAATGACAAACAATCTTTGTCGTGTAATATAATTACAAATTAACAATTTTCAGATCTTTTCCTTTAGTTACACTGTGAAACCTTACGTCTTACTAAATTACATGTTTTTAGGTGAAAGGAATGTATCCAGTAGTTTTTGATGAGTGAGTTTTTGAGTTTCAAAATATGTGATATAAACAACCCTACCTTTTTATTTCAATGAGTTTGAATCTTACATTTTGAACGTCGTCATGTTGAATTGACGAAAGTAGTGACGCAGCATCAAATAAACGTTGATAGTAAAAATTGGTTTGATTTTTATGAGAGTAATCTGGCAAGAGAATACCCATGATCAACAACTTGGACTAATCAGTGACCAGACGGACGGTCAGAAATACAGCTCGAATAACAAATGACAAAAAAATATTTTTCAAGTAGTAAATTACAAATTTTGCGATTTTTTCCTTTAATTGTACTGTGGAACCTTGTTTCTTGTCACATTACATTACTCCAGATCAACAGAAAGTACGCTATAGTTTATATTGAGAAAGTTTGCGAAGGTCAAAATTATTATTATTTTGAGCTTCCTCATTACGGAGGCTTATCATCAACATAATAATTTACTCGGATATTACGAGTGTCAAAATATGAGACATAAATGGCGGTATGTTTTATTGCATTAACTTGGAAACCTACATTTATTACACTGCCACGGGACAATACACCTTAGTATGTGGCATAAATTTCAACTTCATACGTCTAGCCATTTCTAATGCAAATGATTTTTAAAAATAACACAGACAGACGGACAACAAAGTGAACCTATATGGGTTCAATGTTTACCATTCGAGGCACGGAGCCCAGGAACGGGACGGGTGCGACACAGCGCACAAAAGAAAAGAGCCTGTTAAGTCTATCAAGCGAAGTCAAAACAGAGATGTAAGAAAAAGAATAAAGCAATCATATAACCATCGGCAGGACATGTTATGACAAGTTCATATGAGAGAAGGAGCCATCCGGCCTCAGACTGCATTACCCTGGAATATAAAAGAAAAAAACCGGCAGAAAAGACGAACATGAAAGAGGCAGTTGAAAGATCGGGTGAGAACATACGGCAGGGGCGGAGGGCAGTTTTTCAGATGTTTAAATATGAGTGAATTTCTAAGGGACCAGACTGCTGAGGTCAAACCAAAGCCATTAGGACCCTGCAGGCAACGAGTTTATTGGGTTCGTAATGGTGTTGCAGGCGGCCTGTGGAAAGAAACCTACAGTTTCGACACTGAAACAAAATTTCGGTAATATCTGCAAGTTCTCCGTAGACTCCCTCCCATGTAGCGGTATGAATCTCGAGTCATTTTTAAGGTAGGCGGATGTTAATACATTTCTAACGGATAAACCGTCCATTACTGGCTAAAAAACACAAAAAGTAGCTCGTTGTTAAATACTCGGTTTACCATTAAACACTATTATGTTTCTTGCTAGCGACGCTACTGGATGCAAGAATCCAGACTGGGCAAGGTCAAGAAGAAAATCAATTTGCAATGACTTGTGGCGGAAAGTTAAAATGTATGAGGCGAAAAAAATTTCGAATCCGTCATTCTCACTGAGCTATACAGAGAGTTCTGTCAAGGACTAGATACTACATGTATGTTTCAACGAGACCTCTCATAAGTTTCCCTTCTCTCATGAAGCAACATTGCCCTTTTGGAGAATGATTATGGCAGAAATGAATGGAATATCAGTCAACAGTTTGTCAGTGACTGAGCTCTTCCTGAACAGTTCAGCAGTGAGAGGACTGTTTGTACAAGAAATAAATTTGGAGTCGACCATTGCTTCTGTAAACAATTTTCATCTACATCTACTTCTGCGTGCCACCTCTGCAACTGACGGTTTTGACAGACGGTACACCGATCCACTTTTAGACTATTTCTCCACCGTCCCACTCTCGAACAGAGCGCAGAAAATCGTACAACTAAATCCTTCAGTGTGAGCTCTAATTTCTCTGGTTTTATTAGGGTTTCCCCATGTAGGATGAAGTCAACTAAATATTATGGCATTCGGAGGAGAAAGCTGGTCATTGAAATTCTGTGAAAAGTTCTTGCTGCAATGACAAACGTCTTTGTTTTAGTGATTGAAACCCCATTCGGGGATCACGAATGGTCGGTTCAGCAAATTTCGTACTTTAATCTGGAAAGACATGGAGTAAGAGGAAACTGAAAACTGAAACCCAAGTTATTCGTTTACGAACCGTACGCTTATACCTTTTTAGTACAGTCATGTACATAAATAAGATGTTGGCGATAAATAGTTCGGAAAGAAGAGAATAGAAACCGGCGAAATGTTATGCTACAGAACAATGTTAACTACTAGCTGGGTAGATCGTGTAACTAATGAAGAAGTGAAACTTCCTGGCAGATTAAAACTGGTTGCCCGACCGAGACTCAAACTCGTGACCTTTGCCTTCCGTGGACAAGTGCTCTACCATCTGAGCTACCGAAGCACGACTCACGCCCGGTACTCACAGTTTTACTTCTGCCAGCATCCGTAATGCGAAAGAGTGAGAATGAAGAACTGGACGTAATCGTTCATAGATGGTTTATACAACAGTGCACTAAAGGAATTCCAGTCAGTGTCCCGATAATAAATGAAAACACAACTGCAGTTAGAAAACAACTTGGTGGAGTAATCTGCTTGCAGCAAGTGAGGGTTGGCCACCTAAGTGGAAAGGGCTACATAACCTTCGGTAGCTGACAGTAACCGGGAAAAGTCGCTCTGCTACCGTAAACGATATACATGACTCTGTAAACAAGGTACGAGAGATTTGCTGCCAACAACGAGAGGGAAGCTCGTCGTAGAAGCAACAGAAACATTGCGCAACATTAATTGCGTGTTGTAACGCAAATGGGAGTCATAGGACCTTGGAGTTAACAAAGTGTATATCCTACGTTTACAATAAATTTCAGCTATTCTCAATAATCCGTAACCAACACGTGCGAGAGATGGTCATTAGCGAGAGTCTAGTGCACTAACAAGTAAATAAGCCCGAATATGCCAAGAAGTTTTGATTTAAATGTCTTTGAAGCTGCCTGATAAGTCGAAATGCTAGTTCCGTCCTTTTACATTCCTGGCTCTGCACAGGACATATTCTCATTTTTGTGCTATGATTGGAGCATTTTTCATTCCTGTAACTGACAGATTTAGATGGACGTTCAGAGGGTAAAAACTGTATAGGGAGGCAAAGGTCTGACAACTGTGAGCAGATTCAAATAAATGTAGGTTGAACCTGGTGTGCAGAGGTGAAGAGCTCTGCAGAAGGTGAAGAGGGGTGCAGAACAGCGTCAAATCATTCTTTGAACTGAAGACAATAACAACAGCTACAGTGTCCATCCGAGGCATCAGGATGCCTTGGTGGATCTAATCTTTTAAGAAAAAATAGTTTCATCCACGAGCCTATCGCTGACGTAACGACGAGTGTCTTCTAGTTTTTTTAGTTTCGTAAAACACGATTCCATCCACGTCCCGACCGCTGGTGCCTACAGGAGCAGCACGAAGTGCGTAGGCGCCAGGAAGCACGCGTCTCCCCCCCCCCCCCCCTCCCGCTCACTCACACATTCAGTCTTGCTGACAGCAGTGGCCTCTCTCTCTCTCTCTCTCTGTCTGTCTGTCTGTCTGTCTCTCTCTCTCTCTCTCTCTCTCTCTCTCCCACACACACGCGCACACACACAGCGGCAGCAGCGCCCACGCTGGCGTCCGGCTCACCTTCAGAGGATGGCTGCAGCCGGCAGAGAGCGTGGCGGCGTGCGGACTGTGGCGCAGCCCTCGCAGACACTGCCCCCGGCGGGCAGCGATCCCGCGTCCCCCGACCACGCAAGCCCGCCCCGCAGCGCACGCACCGGCCGCCGCGTACTGTGCGTGTGTGTGTGTATGCGTGTGCGTGTGCGTGCTCACGCGACGCCCAGAACGCTCCGCCCTTACACGCCCGCTCTGCCTACCCACTCACTTCAGAGTCCACTATCTCTGGACAACGTAAACCAAAGCGACAGTGGCGCCGTACCTTATCAGTCATAGCTTTGAGGTGAAAGGAAGTTGAGCAGCAACATTACAGTGTAATGAAACTGTCGTGCATTCTGTTTGGGCTAAAGAAATGCCACTCGACAAAGCTGATTCTCGTAATAAGAGACGAAACAGAACTGATTCAGAACGTTAAACAGGATAAGTCCAGAATTCACAGACAAACTAGAATGGCCTATAGAAAATAAATACCAACAGCCGTAATTTTATGAATTATTTTATTAGACTACCAGTTTCAGGCGCTTGTATAAGTCAATGAAATCAAGCTTACAACAGCATTATTTTATAGTATGTAGCTGTGCCCATACTACAAAAAAAATTACTTTTTCGACCTTAGGCTCTTACTTCGACCTAAATTGCTCATTAATACGAGAAGAAAGGCGACTAGTGATATTGGGTTGCTCAATCAGGGACATATTTGTTCTTTTTTCAGTCCATTTTATGAGCGGCACCTTTGCCAGCTCAAATGAATCGGTACGCTACTTGTCTCTGGCTTTAAGGATCCATGTCCCGCAACCATAAAAGAAGATGGAAGTGTCTCAACAGGCTGGACCTGTATGATGTTCTTTATTGCTCTTTTGTGCCAGATTCTGTTGAGCTTCTTCATAGCCACTCGCACTAGCGTCATCGTCTGTCATCTTCACAGTTTCCCGTGTCACAGATATTTGGCCCCAGATAGATGGAATAATGCACGACTTCCAGTTCCTTTAAACGACCGTTGAGTTGAACCTGTACTCCTCGATCAGTTAACATAAGTCTGGACTTGGTGAGATTGAGGTCCAGTTTATATGACAGAATAATGTCTAATAGCTCAGCAAGTTCGTCTTCGCTGCTGGCTAAAAGCACGGTGTCATCAGCAAACTGGAGTTTGCTAGTAGTTCTACCACCAACTGAGCTGCTTTTAGACCAAACATCAAGAGTATTCCTCATCTGCATAGATGTTGTACAGTTGGTGGATTAAAACACAACCCTGCTGACACCCTTTGAGACACTGAAGAAGTCAGCCGGGTCAGCTCTTATCTTCACAGCTGCGAGGTGATTACTGTATAGACTTCCGATCAGTGCTGTCAAATGTTGTGGGACGCCGAACACTACAAGCAACTGCCACTACTTTCCCAAGCACCAGAATCAAAGGCTTTCCTTAGTGGAGGAAGCATATGAAGACAGAAACACAGAACTCTCTCAATTTCTCGACTATTTGTCGTACGTTCAGTATCTGTTCACGAGTTCCTTTTCCTTCAACAAAACCTGCTTGTTCCGTGGATATAAAACACGTTAGATCAATAGAATTTCCTAGTCCACGCCATTTTAGTTGCTCAATGTACTCCATGCACTATTGATTTGGACAATCTTGTGGACGTCTGAGTATGGAGTTAAATAATTTCGAAATCTGTAACATAATTTAATTATGAACACCATAAAGAAAGACAGCTGAACGGAACATTTCAAACATATTTTAGCAGTAAATACGGCTGACCTGAAAGATGACCTATCTGAAGGCATGGATCACAAGAAAAATACTACCTGTTATAAACATGGCCTTGCCCGTGTTCTACGAGTAGCGGAAACATGTTCTCTGCAGACGCGACAACATTCCGGAAAAACATGCAATCACGCAGGTGTATACGTACTCTCAGCGCGACGCACTCAGAAAGGAAAGTGAGGTAACAGTCTCACCGAATTAGTCCGTAACGAGATAAACTACATCGAGTCTTCTTTTCATCCGATATTTCAGCAAACAGCCGTATTCAGACTGCAATACTGTCGGTAGAGTCCAGACTACCGCTGTTCAACAACTTTGGATTACTTCAAGTAACACTGGTTTACTGAATCAACGTCTAATCAGCTAATTTCGTAGTAATGATTAGAAAACAATCGTTGATACACTGAAGAGCCAAAGCAACTGGTACACCTGCCTAATATCGTGTAGGACCCCCGCGAGCACGCAGAAGTGTCGCAACACGATGTGGTGTGGACTCGACTAAAGTCTGAATTAGTGCTGGAGGGAACTGACAACATGAATCCTGCACAGCAGTTCAAAAATCCGTAAGAGTACGAGGGGCTAAAAATCTATTGTGAACATCACACTGCAAGGCATTCCAGATATGTTCATGTCTGGGGAGTTTGGTGGCCAGCAGAAATTTTTAAACTCAGAAAAGTGTTCCCGGAGCCACTCTGTAGCAGTTCTGGTGGTGTAGGGTGCCGCGTTGTCCTGCTTGAATTGCCCAAGTCCGTCGGAATGCACAATGGACGTGAATGGATGCAGGTGATCAGACAGGATGCTTACGTACGTGTCACGTATCGGAGTAGTATCTAGACGTATCAGGGGTCCCATATCGGTCCAACTGCACACGCCCCAAACCATTATAGAGCCTCCACCAGCTTGAACAATCCCCTGCTGACACTCAGGGTCCATAGATTCAAAAGGTTGTCTCCACACCCCGACACATCCATCCGCTCGATATAATTACGAGACTCGCTCGCCCAGGCAACATGTTTCCAGTCATCAACAGTCCAATGTCGGCGTTGATGGGAGCAGGCTAAGAGTAAACCTTCGTGTCGTGCAGTCATCAAGGGTACACGAGTGGGTTTTCGGCTCCGAAAGCCCATACCGATGAGTTTCGTTGAATGGTTCACACGCTGACACTTGCTGATGGCCCAGAATTGAATTTGCAGCAATGAATTGAAATTTGCAGCAATTTGCGGATGGATTGGACTTCTGTAACGCTGAACGATTCTCTTCAGTCATCGTTGATCCTGTTTTTGCAGGATCTTTTTCCGGCCGCATCGATGTCGGAGATTTGATGTTTTATCGAATTCCCGATTTTCACGGTCCACTCGTGAAATTGTCGTACGAGAAATCCCCCACTTCATCGCTACCTCGAGATACTGTGTCCCATCGCTCGTGAACCTAATACAACACAACGTTCAGACTCACTTAATTCTTGATCAGCTGCCATTGTAGCAGCAGTAACCGATCTAACAAATGCGCCATACACTTCTTGTCTTATATACACGTTGCCGACCGCAGCGCCGTATTCTCCCTGTTTACATATCTCTGTATTTGAATATGAATGCCTGTACAAGTTTCTATGGCACTTCAATGTATTTTCCACTATTATTTATGGTTTGGTTGTTGTTGTCTTCAGTTTGCGTTCTTGAAGATCTCCATGCTAGTCTGTCTTATCCATGTCTCTTTACTTCGCGCAATTACAGGACTCTAAACACATTTGGACGTCTTACTGTGGTCGAGCCTCATCCATCTACAACTTTTACCCCTTACATTTCTCTTCAGTATCAAAGGAACAATTTCTTGACGCTTCAGGTTGTGTCCACTCAACCAAGGCTTCTTTTGGTGAAATTCTCATTTCAATAAGTATCTTTCCAATAGTGATCCGATCAATCCATCTAATCACCAGCATTTTTCTAAGGGGCCTCATTTCAACAGTTCTAATTTCCTGCTTGTTGTCCCAGTCCATGAATCAGTCATATCCGTATAAGGCTAAACTCCAGTTCTACTTCCCTCTGCTTCAGATAAGCTACGTAATTCGACCACATTCAGTAACCTCCGTGAAACTTTTGGGAGCACGGCTGTAGGGGAGTAGATGGTGCTGGTATTCACTGGACGAGTTTCAGTTTATAACTTATTAATGGGAGACCAAATCTAAACATTGCACATGATTGTATGAGCGACTTCAGCCTGGTGAATCACAACAGTTTGGGCACAAAGTACACTTTATTACATTAGCCCATAACACAACATAGGTTAATAACGTAGCTTCCAACCGAAATATACTTAATGATACTTAACCATAAGAAAATAAACATTTGACCTTACAACTGGTAGCAAAATATGCATACAATTAAGGTTCAATGATTCATAAAAGATAATGACAGTACTGAATACAAATGATCAATACAGAAACAAAAACTGTCACGACAAATTCTGCTTGTGAATCGTGAAAGGGCTTTACAAGCTCTCATCAGATTCTTTAAAATAAATGTTTACGTGAAACTTTTAGAGAATAAGACCATACATAACTCACAAACGTTATTCAGATTAACCTTAGTGCAACTCGAGCACTGAACTTTACAGAATCAAGTGATGATACTTTTACAAGCAGGCAAGAATTTTTTGTAAACGAATATCCAACGCAAAATTCTGCAAAAGCAACAGACTTAAGATACACACTCCTGGAAATTGAAATAAGAACACCGTGAATTCATTGTCCCGGGAAGGGGAAACTTTATTGACACATTCCTGGGGTCAGATACATCACATGATCACACTGACAGAACCACAGGCACATAGACACAGGCAACAGAGCATGCACAATGTCGGCACTAGTACAGTGTATATCCACCTTTCGCAGCAATGCAGGCTGCTATTCTCCCATGGAGACGATCGTAGAGATGCTGGATGTAGTCCTGTGGAACGGCTTGCCATGCCATTTCCACCTGGCGCCTCAGTTGGACCAGCGTTCGTGCTGGACGTGCAGACCGCGTGAGACGACGCTTCATCCAGTCCCAAACATGTTCAATGGGGGACAGATCCAGAGATCTTGCTGGCCAGGGTAGTTGACTTACACCTTCTAGAGCACGTTGGGTGGCACGGGATACATGCGGACGTGCATTGTCCTGTTGGAACAGCAAGCTCCCTTGCCGGTCTAGGAATGGTAGAACGATGGGTTCGATGACGGTTTGGATGTACCGTGCACTATTCAGTGTCCCCTCGACGATCACCAGAGGTGTACGGCCAGTGTAGGAGATCGCTCCCCACACCATGATGCCGGGTGTTGGCCCTGTGTGCCTCGGTCGTATGCAGTCCTGATTGTGGCGCTCACCTGCACGGCGCCAAACACGCATACGACCATCATTGGCACCGAGGCAGAAGCGACTCTCATCACTGAAGACGACACGTCTCCATTCGTCCCTCCATTCATGCCTGTCGCGACACCACTGGAGGCGGGCTGCACGATGTTGGGGCGTGAGCGGAAGACGGCCTAACGGTGTGCGGGACCGTAGCCCAGCTTCATGGAGACGGTTGCGAATGGTGCTCGCCGGTACCCCAGGAGCAACAGTGTCCATAATTTGCTGGGAAGTGGAGGTGCGGTCCCCTACGGCACTGCGTAGGATCCTACGGTCTTGGCGTTCATCCGTGCGTCGCTGCGGTCCGGTCCCAGGTCGACGGGTACGTGCACCTTCCGCCGACCACTGGCGACAACATCGATGTACTGTCCAGACCTCACGCCCCACGTGTTGAGCAATTCGGCGGTATGTCCACCCGGCCTCCCGCATGCCCACTATACGCCCTCGCTCAAAGTCGGTCAACTGCACATACGGTTCACGTCCACGCTGTCGCGGCATGCTACCAGTGTTAAAGACTGCGATGGAGCTCCGCATGCCACGGAAAACTGGCTGACACTGACGGCGGCGGTGCACAAATGCTGCGCAGCTAGCGCCATTCGACGGCCAACACCGCGGTTCCTGGTGTGTCCGCTGTGCCGTGCGTGTGATCATTGCTTGTACAGCCCTCTCGCAGTGTCCGGAGCAAGTATGGTGGGTCTGACACACCGGTGTCAATGTGTTTTTTTTTCCATTTCCAGGAGTGTATTATATATCAATTAGCTTAACACACATCGAAATCTTCATGCAGCTGGTGCACCAAACCTTACAGAATAGAACGGTAACGAACCATCTAATAGATAACCTCATCAGCGACTAAATATTTAACGATATTGTAACGGAAGAATGATTCACAATTGAGCCTCCCAGTTAAATATGACTGTCCTTTGGAGCATGTAAAACACATGGATACAGGCACACGTAGAGAAAAGAAAAGCCAACCAAATACTAAATTTAACTAACATAGGAAAACGAAAAGAAAGTTTCAACTTCGAGACAGGCCACTCACTTGTACCTGAGGCTCACACACACAGTAAAATACACAGTTTAACAAGAACCCTAGCTCAATCGTGGCAGGCAGGACTACCACAACTGAATGACGTAGACGAACATGACATCACAGGCACAGAAAAAGTATATCACAACGACTTACCAACCTCATTGGGCGACAAGACAACATCGCTCCCACACATGATCGACCACCTGTAACCACAGCTGAGCAATAAGCTGATGACCTCAGGAGCTGTACTCCAGAAACACACAGAGTGAGAAAATGGCAAGCAACACCTGTTGTTGGTGAATCCACGGCGTTCGTTTGGGCGCCGTAATCGGTACATTGTCTCGAGATGACGACACGCAGAAAGCCTGTTCCTGATGCCTACTGCTCCACAACATCCATTTGGCCCCGCCCTCTGTCCACGCACTCTGTGGACACAGCT
Source organism: Schistocerca gregaria (assembly GCF_023897955.1). Classification (NCBI taxonomy): domain Eukaryota; kingdom Metazoa; phylum Arthropoda; class Insecta; order Orthoptera; family Acrididae; genus Schistocerca; species Schistocerca gregaria. The sequence continues at coordinate 656,209,049 of NC_064922.1, forward strand.
CGAATACCCAGGTCGACTGCTACCCACGGCAGACTAGAGAATGATTGCTTGCACCAGTCCACGCTCCAGCACTTCCGTCTCGGCGACAGATCACAAACCCCGCAGCGCACTTGTGGCAAGGCTCTCTGATACTGATACCCAGATACGAGCTGGTACGGTACAATTTGTTTTACTAACATTGTTTCTGAATTTATAACCACTTTTCAACATACTATCCACTCTGTTCAACTAATCTTCGAAGTAGTAGACGCACTCCCCTGAATTATGTAGATCTTTAGGAAAAACAACTATAGCAAAAGTACTCCACATCGTGCACTAGATACATGAGACGGGAAATACACTACTGGTCATTAAAATTGCTACACCACGTAGATTATGTGCTAAAGACGCGAAATTTAACCGACAGGAAGAAGATGCTGTGATATGCAAATGATCAGCTTGTCAGAGCATTCACACAAGGTTGGTGACGGTGGCGACACATACAACATGCTGACATGAGGAAAGTTTCCAACCGAATTTCTCATACACAAACAGCAGTTGACCGGCGTTGCCTGGTGAAACGTTGTTGTGATGCCTCGGGTAAGGAGGAGAAATGCGTACTATCACGTTTCCGGCATTGATAAAGGACGGATTGGAGCCTATTGCGATTGCCGTTTATCGTATCGCGACATTGCTGCTCGCGTTGGTCGAGATCCAATGACTGTTAGCAGAATATGGAATCGCTGGGTTTAGGAGGGTAATACGGAACGCCGTGCTGGATCCCAACGGCCTCGTATCACTAGAAGTCGAGATGACAGGCATCTTATCCGTAAGGCTGTAACGGATCGCGCAGTCACGTCTCGATCCCTAAGTCAACAGATGGGCCCGTTTGCAAGACAACAACCATCTGCACGAACAGTTCGACGACGTTTGCAACAGCGTGGACTATCAGCTCGGAGACCATGGCTGCAGTTACCCTTGACGCTGCATCACAGACAGGAGCACTTGCGATGGTGTACTCAACGACGAACCTGGATGCACGAATGGCAAAACGTAATTTTTTCGGATGAAACCAGGTTCCGTTTACAGCATCACGATGGTCGCATCCGTGTTTGGCGATATCGCGGTGAAGGCACATTCGAAGCGCGTATTCATCATCGCCATACTGCCGTATCACCCGGCGTGATGGTATGGGGTGGCACTGGTTACACGTCTCGGTCACCTCTTGTTCGCATTGACGGCACTTTGAACAGTGGACGTTACATTTCTACTATTCATTCGATCCCTGCGAAACCCTACATTTCAGCAGGATAATGGCACGACCGCATGATGCAGGTCCTGTACGGGCCTTTCTGGATACAGAAAATGTTCGGCTGCTGCCCTAGTCCAGCACATTCTTCAGATCTCTCACCAATTGAAAACGTCTGGTCAATGGTGGCCAAGCAACTGGCTCGTCACAATACGCCAGTCACTACTCTTGATGAACTGTGATATCGTGTTGAACGCCATCCAAACTCTGACTCAATGCCCAGGCGATTCAAGGCCGGTATTACGGCCAGAGGTGGTTGTTCTGGGTACTGAGTTTTCACGATCTATGCTCCCAAATTGCGTGAAAATGTAATCATACGTCAATTCTAGTATAATATATTTGTCCAATGAAAACCCTTTTATCACCTGCATTTCTTCTTGGTGTAGCAATTTTAATGGCCAGTAGTGTATGTTTAAACTTCAAGATTTTAAAAATCCCAATTCCAGATAAGTCATTTGGTGATAGGTGTGAATATTACTAAATTCCGTCCAAACAGGCCTTGGAAGGTCCAGCCGTACCGACTGACCGCCGTGTCATCCTCAGCAGATAGGCACCACTAGATGCGGGCATGGAGGGGCATGTGGTCAGCACACCGCTCTCCCAGCCGTTTCCCTTTTCGTGACCGGAGCTGTTCCCTCTTAATCAAATGGCTCCTCAGTTGGCCCCATAAAGGCTGAGTGCACCCTGCTTGTCATCAGCACTCAGCAGAACCCGGCGGTCACCCATTCAAGTGCTAGCCAAGCCCAACGGTGCTTAACTTTGGTTATCTGACGGGAACCGGGGCGGTGTTACTATTGCAGCAAGGGAGCTTGCAGGTGTGAATATTGACGCAACACAATTGAAGAAGTCATGGTTGCAATATTTAACCCTGATTATTTGCAGAAGAAACTAAATCTTGGAAAAAGATCAGTTTGAGTTCTGGAGAAATGTAAGAAGCCGTGAAGCTTTAACGACACTACGACGTATTTCAAAAGAAAGACTAAGAGAAGCAAACCTACATTTAGACCATTTGTAAATTTTGAGAAGGCTTACACTTCTTGAATAAACTCCTTGAATTTCTAGAGAGAAAATGGAAAGTGCGAATGAATATGTGCAATTTGTACAGAAACGAGACTATGGTTATAAGATTCAAAGGACAGGAAAAGGGAGGAGTAGTTGAGAAGGGAGGGTAACCTATTTCCAGTTTGTAGCCTATTTCCCTGTAATATTCAATCTGCAAGCAGACCAAACATTGTAAGTGAGCTGTTTAGGTTTTTATGTTGGTAACGCCACGTAGCGCTTTGTATGAAAACCTCTGACTGTGCTGTGTGCAGTCTGTGGCTGGTTGGCACTGTTGAAATATTCGCTATTGTAGTGTTGGACAGTTGGATGTGAACAGCGCGTAGCGTTGCGCAGTTGGAGGTGAGCCGCCAGCAGGGGTGGAAGTGCGGGGAGAGAGGGCGGAGAGCGGATGATCTAGACGTGTGTCCATCAGAGACAGTAAATTTGTAAGACTGGATGTCATGAACTTATATATGTATTATGACTTTTGAACACTATTAAGGTAAATACATTGTTTGTTCTCTGTCAAAATCTTTCATTTGCTAAGTATGCCTATCAGTAGTTAGTGACTTCAGTAGTTACAATCTTTTATTTAGCTGGCAGTATTGGCGCTCGCTGTATTGCAGTAGTTCGAGTAACGAAGATTTTGTGAGGTAAGTGATTTGTGAAACGTTTAGGTTATTGTTAGTCAGGGCCATTCTTTTGTAGGGATCATTGAAAGTCAGATTGCGTTGCGCTAAAAATATTGTGTGTCAGTTTAGTGATGATCAGAATAAGTAAAGAGAGAAACGTCTGAGTACGTTCAGTTTTGCTCAGCTGTTTGAAAATCAAATAACGTAAGGGAGGTTACAACATTAAATGAAACGATGGCGAAATATGGACAGAATTAATGCTCAAGAAGAAGAGATAAATACTTTAAGGTCTTCCGATGATAATATAATTCAGTACGAGACAGCAAAGGACTTGGAAGATTAGTTAAACGGCCTTTACAGTACTGAAACTATAGCTGAGTCCGCGTAAATTGATCCCTGACAGTTGTAGTTGACTGGGACCGCAGCTTCGCGGGTCTACTTCAGCAAGTAACGTAACGAGATTTTGTAAACATCTCTATGGTAACGCCTCAATGGTATCACATCCATGTAGATGGCTACCGTTGGTGCTTCGTAGTTTGAGGCTCACAACAGTACTACGAGGTGTCAGGGATCATCTTACACCGTCTCGACTGTAGGTTGTTACACCATGCAAGGAATTAAAGGATCAGGTTTTCGAAACCACTAATCTCCCATTGCAACGCAGAAGTTTTAAATGCGGCTCGACAGTGCATATAATTTTCCTCTGCAATGGCGCTCAAGCGTGACGGCCTGCGACGTCACCCTCGGGCTTGACGACCCATGCGAAAAGAAGGTCACAGCTCAGAAGCTCAAGTGATGTATGAGATGCGTTAGTGATGTCACACTGGCACCAATTTTAGCGCAGTTGTTCGCAGCACCACAGTGGATGTCTCTTGATGAAAAGGTCGTCACACCCCTTCTTAGCCACATTTATTCTCAAACGTTTCGTGGTCGAAAATGGCAATTCGCAGTTGATGAGCAACTGGACGACGTTCTTACCAACCTTTGACGCTGCTGCCGCCACCGGACGACTCAAGCATTTTCTAACATCATTGAAAGTGATCGCACCCGTCGGGAATGTAGTAGTCTGGTCACACTCTCGTTTACAGGTTAGAACCACCAGAAACGAAGGGTGCTTGTGCAGTTTCAGCCCTCCTTTGGCGTAGTCAAGGAGGAGAGAGGGGGACGAGGTGCGACATTGATACATCCGTGAATTGAACCTAGAACGGCAAAGCGTCCCTCTAAGACCCACCAGTTTGGCAGCATCTTCGGTGGGACTCACCCACCTTTATTGAGAAACTTTAAAATTTAAAAATATACCCGTACAAAGATAATCTGTAAAATAGTCCTGGGCGCCTGCACGTTGACAATCCTTTGACATTCCTCTAACTCCAGATGGCTTCCTGCAGACATCTAGGACTGCTTCACAGGTTGTCTCTATATCATGTTGCCGAACTGAGGTCTTGGAGTGACCCTTCGCCGGTTTATCCACACTTACGTCCAAGTCGCACCCCACCCCCCTCTCCCCCGCGATCACGCCACAGTAGGGCGCGAAGAAGGAGGGCTGAAAATACATAAGCATCCTTCGTTGGTTCCGATCGCGTTACAATTTTGTAGAAGGGTTTTGAACGGTGTCTAGTGGTTCCGGACCGTATAGGAGACCAAAAATTGCGGTCTCGCTAGAGTCCAAAGCGGTGCGATCATGTTCAATGGGGATGCAGCCCCACAATGTCCTTAGAGAAGGGTTGAAAAGTTCGCTGGTGCCAGCAAAGATTGACAAGAACGTCCACCTGTTGCTCTTCGCTGTGCGAACTGACGTTTTCGAGCGCCCTGTGGAAAGGGGTCGTCCCACTGACGCCCTTTATGCCACCCCATGAGACCATTTCGTCTCAGTTCTGAGCGGCGATGTGTCTGAAATGTTTTCATCGGCCACCCACAAGAAAATGGTGTGATTTCCACGCTGTGCGTCGCGGTTCTGATCGCCATTTTACAGGCGTCATAACAATGGGTTAAATGGGTTGATTGTAGAAGTGTAATCAGTCTGCAAAGGAGATTGCTTCAAATCACTCGTGCGACCCATTCTAGAATATTGCTCAAGCGTGTGGAACCCGAACCAAATAAAACGAACAGTAGATGTTGAACAAATACAGAGAAGGGCAGCACGAATGATCACAGGTTTGTTTGACTCGTGGGAGACTGTTGCAGTGATACTGAAAAAACTGAATTGGCAGACTCTTGAAAGCAGACATCATCCATCCCGAGAAAGACTACTTACCGAACTTCAAGAACAGGCTTTAAATTATGAGTCTATGAATAAACTAGATGAAGTTGAGATTAGAATAATTACAGCAAGCACATTCACATCCAAAAACTCATTCTTCCCGCGCTCCATATGTGAATGGAACGGGATAATGGAACGTACCCTCTGCCATGCACTTCGCAGTGGTTTGCATATATGGATGCAGATGTAGCCGTAGATGTAGAAATGTGGGTGAGAGAGAGACTGACGACCTTCCCCTCCTGTGACGTCCGCTGTGGTGCTGGTCAGAATTTTGGTAAAATTTGGTGCCATTGTGACATCTTACACGTCACATGAACTTGTGAGCTGAGGCCTTCTTTTCGCACCGGTCGTCACCTTGCTGTCTAAAACGTCTTCGAGGTCGAGGATGACTCAGGGCGTCACGCTTTTCCTCCATTGCAAAGGAAGTATGTAGGCAGGCACCTTTGGGCCAAATTTCAAACTTCGCATCGCAATGGGAGGCAGTTGTCGAAAAAGTGATCCTTTAACTGTGTTGCGCAATATATTTATAGTACGAGTTTCAATTTTATTCGAGGTTTAGTATTTTTTGTGCAACAGCGTATGTTCATTTCCATAATATCTGCAAACGCCGTAAGCTGTACACACGTTTATTATAGTAGTCTGCAACATAAATAAGATACGTTGTGCAGTGTCCGATGTCAGCACGAGAAAATCATCACCGCAAACCCGTCGCCCAAGACCACGACGCTGTTTTTCTCACACTGACGCGCAGCGATTCTCGAGTAGGTGTTGGGCAACGTTTTACATAGAAAGTTGTGCGGAGATCTGTTGATAACGCTTAGTGGGTGAGGCCTTTCTATGTCATATATGAATTAAATACCTGAAGCTGCGACGTTTCCAAATATCGCACTTAGATCTGCAGATAACGCGCAGCCACATCATCCTTGTGGGGGACTACAGGAAGGGTTGTGAGCTTTCCGTAACAGACTAATGACAGAGAAACAGTAAACGAGGAAAAACACGTAGGATGAGGAAGTCTTAAGCCAGCCAGATAACTACTGGCCGACAGCGCAAATATCTTCTTAAAGGGACGTTTGCGGTCATCGTTAATTGAACATACCTGCAACCGGCCGCATCGTGGATCAAGATAACGTGAAGCCCACCCGTTGTAAACACAGCCGGGTGAAAGCCAGCTCGCGGAAACTCCTTACCATAAGTCTCTAGGAAACCAAAAAGATGAGTTGGTAGCTACAGTGCGCAGTTTTAAGCCTTCCAGATCACAAGAAAAAGCTGTATCTCTTCAGATCAACAATGTTTCAGAAATACAACAAGAATATTAGTGAAACTCATGAGCTCTTAATCCGTACTAACAGCACCACCTCTTGGCGATATACCTCTGCATCCAAAGAGTTGCTACGTTATTTGGGACGCTGAAAGAGCTTTCGAAAGGAGAAGAGGTTAAACTTTTGTGTTTCATTTTTGATGGTTGAGAACCTCCTAGAGAAAAGCCGCCTATATCCAGCGGAGTTGGTCTTCGTCACTAATGACCTTGCTACCACTCAGTTCTTGCTTATGTAGCAGTATCATAGTACTAGTAATCTGACACTGGGATCGCTACCGAATCTCAGAGCGATCACGCTCGACTCGTAGATAACCCAATCGTATCTCAATTCTGGAAGACATTTTCATCAACAGTGTTTGGACAGGAAGTGAAGCTCCAAACAATGTGCCAAGGCCTACGTTAAGAGCCACCCCTCTTTATCGTTTCGGGAAATGATGGTATGTGACATAATTTATGACGATCCTTACGTCACTCTGTACGTTACAAAAAAGAAGAAATAAACCAGTGACTGTATTGCATCTGGGAACTACAGGGTCTTCTCAAAATTTAGGTTCATAATTATACAGAAGACAGGTCATTCTAACTGAGTAGTCTGAAACGTGGAACCGATAATCGTAAATTAATATTTTAGACGGTGAGATGTCTTTAATAAGCAAACAGTGTGACTGACATTTTTGTAAACTGCTTATGTTTCATAACAAGCTACGTGTGCCGCATCACCGTTGATGGAGCTATCTTGAGAAACAACACACAGTCGTACGTGATGTGACCACTGCAGAGTTTACTGCAATTCAGTTCATGACTGCTTCTTGATGACAGAAACTACCCTTTACAAGACACTGAATACATGTATGCTGTAGCTGGTCTTTTTTTGCGAAGGCGCGAGGCGTTGGGGAGGCGGGGGGGGGGGGGGGGGGGGGGGGGGGAGAAGATGTCAGTTTTCTGACTGGTTTGATGAGGGCCGGAATAAATTCCTACCCTGTACCAAGCGCTTCACTTCAGAGAAGCGCTTGCATCCTATGGCTTCAAATATTTGTTGGATATTTTTCATCTCTTTCTCCCTCTGCAGTATTTACCCTGTTCAGACCAATCTAATTCCCATGGGATTTATTCCTCGATGGCATAAAACATGTCAATCATTCGGTCTCTTCTTGACAGTACTTTCCAAACGTTTCTTTCCTCGCCGAACTTGCGGCAATCTGCTCATTTCCTAACAGTCAACCTAATTTTCGACATTATTCCACAACAGGATATCTCAAATGTTTCAGTTCTACTCTTTATCTCTTTTCCCGTTGTCGATGATTCATTACCACACAATACTGAGCTCCAAACGTATATTCTCAGAAACTTTCCCTTCAAATTAAGACCAATGCTTCATTCTAACAAACCTCTCTTTCCTGGAGTGTCTTTTTTTGTAGTAGTTTGAAAAGGCTAAATATGCCGAACGAATGTATAGACAAATGTTGCGTAACAGGTGTCACCCTAAGTGGAACAGTTGTATGGTAGTCGATGGAAACTTACGAGATTTAGTGACCAACGTTCTTAGCAAATAATATTTCAGATAGTAGAATTTGAGACGGTGTTGAGGCGCGAAGGAGAAAGGTTAATGGTAAGCACCCTTCAACTTGCCCGTGAAATACACACTTTCTACATTTCAGCGTATAGCGTACTGGTCTAGTGATAGTTGCTCCTTTATCGCAAGCAACGTGTTTGTCAACGGGGCCAATAGATTTTGAACTTAGGGTTCAGTTCTTTGAAGGGTCTATCCAGCATAGTACAACATTGCCAGGTTCCCTACATTTTCCATTTGAGACGAATGAGGCCTGTTTCAAGCGCGATGCCGCTTCCCATACTGCAGTAGTAGTGTCGGGAGCGATGGAAATCCTTACACCACATTCATCTCAGATCTTCAGCAACGAGTTTATCAACTTGCAGACTTCAATTGTGCGAGATCATGCTACAGGATATGATACTGTTCAGTCACATTAAGCCTGAATAACCACCTTTTGCAGCGCAGACCGCTGCCAGACTCGCAGGAAGAGAGTCGATGGGATTCCGGAAGGCATGGACAGGGATGTGGAGCCATTACAACTCCAGTGCCATGGCCAGCTGCTCTAAGTTTCTCGGTTGAGGACCCACGGCGCATTCAGCCCAAGCGAGGTGGTCCCATAGCCGGCCGGTGTGGCCGAGCGGTTCTAGGCGCTTCAGTTTGGAACCGCGTGACAGCTACGGTCGCAGGTTCGAATCCTGCCTCGGGCATGGATGTGTGTGATGTCCTTAGGTTAGTTAGGTTTGAGTAGTTCTAAGTTCTAGGGGACTGATGACCACAGATGTTAAGTCCCATAGTGCTCAGAGCCATTTGAACCATTTTTTGAGGTGGTCCCATTGATTGCCGTTTGGTAGCCAGGGAGCTACGGGAAACTCATCCTGATGTTCTTCGAGCCACGCACGCACACTGTGCTGTGTGACACGTTGCATTGTCCAGCTGGTAGATGCCACCGTGCTGAGGAAAAAGACACTATATGTTGGGGTGGACACTATGTGCTGGGGTGGATCAAAACAAAATGTCCAGACAGTCTGCGACCAAAATAGTACTGAAACAGATGATGACAGACTAAAGGCCGAAATAGTAAATGTCTTTTCCCAAAGCTGTTTCGCATGTTTCGCAGAGGAAGACTGCACTGTAGTTCTACATCTACATCTACATTTATACTCCGCAAGCCACCCAACGGTGTGTGGCGGAGGGCACTTTACGTGCCACTGTCATTACCTCCCTTTCCTGTTCCAGTAGCGTATGGTTCGCGGGAAGAACGACTGTCTGAAAGCCTCCGTCCGCGCTCTAATCTCTCTAATTTTACATTCGTGATCTCCTCGGGAGGTATAAGTAGGGGGAAGCAATATATTCGATACCTCATCCAGAAATGCACCCTCTCGAAACCTGGACAGCAAGCTACACCGCGATGCAGAGCGCCTCTCTTGCACAGTCTGCCACTTGAGTTTGCTAAACATCTCCGTAACGCTATACCAAATAACGCTGTGACGAAACGCGCCGCTCTTCTTTGGATCTTCTTTATCTCCTCCGTCAACCCGATCTGGTACGGATCCCACACTGATGAGCAATACTAAAGTATAGGTCGAACGAGTGTTTTGTAAGCCACCTCCTTTGTTGATGGACTACATTTTCTAAGGACTCTCCCAATTAATCTCAACCTGGTTCCCCTCCTTACCAACAATTAATTTTATATGATCATTCCACTTCAAATCGTTCCGCACGCATACTCCCATATATTTTACAGAAGTAGCTGCTACCAGTGTTTGTTCCGCTATCATATAATCATACAATAAAGGATCATTCTTTCTATGTATTCGCAATACATAGCATTTGTCTATGTTAAGGGTCAATTGACACTCCCTGCACTAAGTGCCTATCCGATGCAGATCTTCGTGCATTTCGCTACAATTTTCAAATGCTGCAATTTCTCTGTATACTACAGCATCATCCGCGAAAAGTCGCATGGAACTTCCGACACTATCTACTAGGTAATTTAGTTCCTTCTCTAGATTGCCGCACAGACGACAAAATGGTAGATATCGAAATAGACGAGAAAGGGATAGAGAAGCAATTAAAACCGCTCAAAAGAGGAAAGGCTGGTGGACCTGATGGGATACCAGTTCGATTTTACACAGAGTACGCGAAGGAACTTACCCCCCTTTTGCAGCGGTGTACCGTAGGTGTCTAAAAAGAGCCTAGCGTTCCAAAGGATTGGGAGAGCGCACAGGTCATCCAAGTTTTCAAGAAGGGACGTCGAACAGATGTGCAGAACTATAGACCTATATCTCAAACGTCGATCAGTTGCAGAATTTTGGAACACGTATTATGTTCGAGTATAATGATTTTTCTGGAGACTAGAAAACTACTCTGAAGGAATCAGCATGGGTTTCAAAAAAGACGGTCATGTGAAACCCAGCTCGGGCTATTCGTCCACGAGACTCAGTGGGCCATAGACACGGGTTCACAGGTAGATGCCGTGTTTCCTGACTTCCGCAAGGCGTTCGATACAGTTCCCCACAGTCGTTTAATGAACAAAGTAAGAGCATATGGACTATCAGACCAATTGTGTGATTGGATTGAAGAGTTCCTAGATAACAGAACGCAGCATGTTATTCTCAATGGGAGAAGTCTTCCGAAGTAAGAGTGATTTCAGGTGTGCCGCAGGGGAGTGTCATAGGACCGTTGCTATTCACAATATACATAAATGACCTTATGGAATGACCTAAGGAAATGCAGTCAGGAAACAAAGGAAGTAGGTTACAGTATGCTTGTAGGCCACTGTTGGAATACTGCTCAGCAGTGTGGGATCCGTACCAGATAGGGTTGATAGAAGAGATAGAGAAGATCCAACGGAGAGCAGCGCGCTTCGTTATAGGATCATTTAGTAATCGCGAAAGCGTTACAGAGATGATAGATAAACTCCAGTGGAAGAATCTGCAGGAGAGACGCTCAGTAGCTCGCTGTCAAGCAGTATATTGCTCCCTCCTACGTATATCTCGCGAGGTGACCATGAGGATAAAATCAGAGAGATTAGAGCCCACACAGAAGCATACCAACAATCCTGCTTTCCACGAACAATACGAGACTGGAATAGAAGGGAGAACCGATAGAGGGACCCAAGGTACCCTCCGTCACACACCGTCAGGTGGCTTGCGGAGTATGGATGTAGTTGCAGATGTAGAAGCTCTCCAAGGATAGATGCACTGTGATCCACTGTGCCTTCCAAACTAACGAGTTCACTCAGAAAATGCCACGGAAACATTCTCCAGATCGTAAAGCTTCCTACCCCTACCTGGACCTTTCCGACGATTGTCGCAGGGCCGTATACGCCAGCAGCCGTCTGTCCGAGGGAGCATAAAACGTGATTCATCTGGAAAGGCCACCTCTCGCCACTTGGTGGACACCCAGTTGCGGTATTGGCGTCGAATTCGACCCTTCATGGCCCATAAATAACGGTTAGCAAGGGTACATGAACCAGGCGCCTACTACGGAGGCCCATACTCAGCAACGTTTGCTGAACGGAAGTCGAGAAGATATTGTTGGTAGCCCCCGGGTTCATCCGAGCGGTCAGTTGCTCAACAGCTGTACGTCGTTCACCCCGTCTTCGGCCAGTGGTACACCGCAGTTGCCTCGTCGCCGGTCTTAGGTAGCGCCATTTTGCCGTGCACCTTACACCGGGCGATCAAAAAGTCAGTATAAATTTGAAAACTGAATAAATCACGGAGTAATGTAGATAGATAGGTACAAATTGACACACATGCATGGAATGACATGGGGTTTTATTAGAACCGAAAACAAAAAAACAAAAGTTCAAAAAACGTCCGACAGATGGCGCTTCATATGATCAGAATAGCAATAATTAGCGTAACAAAGTAAGACAAATCAAAGAGGATGTTCTTTAGAGGAAATGCTCAATATGTCCACCATCAATCCTCAACAATAACTGTAGTCGAGGAATAATGTTGTGAACAGCACTGTAAAGCATGTCCGGAGTTATGACATTGGCGTCGGATGTTGTTTTTCAGCATCCCTAGAGATGTCGTCGATCACGATACACTTGCGACTTCAGGTAACCCCAAAGCCAATAATCGCACGGAATGAGGTCTTTGGACCTGGGACGCCAAGCATGACGAAACTGGCGGCTGAGCACACGATCATCACCAAACGACGCGCGCAAGAGATCTTTCACGCGTCTAGCAATATAGGTTGGAGCGCCATCCTGCATAAACATCGTACGTTCTAGCAGGTGTTTATCAGCCAGACTGGGGATGATGCGATTCTGTAACATGCCGGCGTACCTCTCTCCCGTCACGATAGCCGTTACAAAAGCAGAATCACGCATTTCCTCGAAGAAAAATGGCACGATAACGGTAGATGTGGTAAATCCAAGCCATACCGTGACTTTCTCGTCGTGTAATAGAGTTTCCATGACAGTTCTAGGATTTTCGGTACCCCGAATTCTGCAGTTGTGGGCGTTGAAATACCCTCGGAGGATGAAATGAGCTTCGTCGGTCCACAACACGTTGCTCAACCAATCGTCATCTTCCGCCATCTTTTGAACCGCCCACACCGCAAATGCCCTCCGCTTCACTAAATCGCCAGGTAACAGTTCATGATGCCGATGGATTTTGTACGGATAGCATCGGAGGGTACGCCTATGTGCCAACCAAACAGTAGTGTATGGAATGCCGGTGCGACGTGCGACTGCACGAGCGGTGACTTCCCCGTGCATAGACGAACCCGCTACAGTCTCCATTTCTTCCTGAACTGCCTCAGCAGTATTACGGTCGGCCACTACGGGGTCTACCGTCTAAACAACCCGTGGCTTCGAACTTCGAAATCACTCTCGCCACAGCTGTATTTGTCAACGGACCTTTACCCGTTCGAATCCCCTTCCTATGGCGATAGGATCGTTAACACTGAACTAGCACATTCCCCATTCTGATAATACTAATCACTAAAAGCGCCTTTTCAGGTAACGTCAACATGCTGCGACTGCTGGCGCATCTGATTCTCTCCCTCATTACAGCTCCTTTTATACACGATTGCCATGCGCAGTCACGGGCGTTTTGCTCTCCAGCGCCATCTGTCGGACATTTTGTGAACTTTGTTTTTTTTTTCGCTTCTAATAAAACCCCATGTCATTCCAAGCATACTGACTTATTGATCACCCGGTACTTTAACCACAGCGGCACGAGAGCAGTTTACAAATTTCGCTATTTCGGAAATGCTTCCGCCCTTGCCTGGAAAGGCACTGATCATGCCTTTTTGGACGTCAAATAAGTCGCACCGTCTCCTCATTACAACAACGACTGCACTGTCTGCGCTTTATATACTCTCCACTGCTAGTGCCGCCATCTGCCGTCTGTGAATAGTTGTTCCACATTGACGTCAGACATAGGCGGTGGTCAGAATGTTGTACGATCTGATGACCATTCGCCATTTGATGCTACAGTTCTTGGAGACAACATCTCTCGTTGCCCCCGAGGAGATGGGTATCAGCTTCGGTATTAACGCGACGAAAGTTTGGGACAACCTGTATACATGGCGTACAGACTGCTGCGTTGGCATCTTGAAGGATATTCTGAACCTGTCGACCACATTACAAACCAAATGTTCAATTCGCTGGTGTGTTAGACAGTTGCTCGCCTGTTCGTGCGTCATATAAAGCTCGTGTCAGACGATGAACGAACAGCCGAACAATTGTCCAACCTGCGGTTTGGTAGAAACAAGTCAATATACGAGTATAACGGGCGTCAATTCAGTATTTTATAAGCCGGACAAACGCAAATGCTGTGTGTAAAATCGCTTCGTAGTGTAACACGGGCTTAGGACTGGTAGTGATATTTGAGAGAAGTAGGTAATGTGCTGGTACAATATATGGGATAAGTACTGCACACTGAAGAGGACGTCGTTATCAGGAGAAAGAAAACTGGCGTTCTACGTATCGGAGCGTGGAATGTCAGATCCCTTAATCGGGAAGGTAGGTCAGAAAATTTAAAAAGAGAAATGGATAGGTTAAAGTTAGATGTAGTGGGAATTAGTGAAGTCCGGTGGCAGGAGTAACAAGACTTTTGATCAGGTGAATACAGGATTATAAATACAAAATCAAATAGAGGTAATGCAGCAGTAGGCTTAATAATGAATAAAAATAGGAGTGAGGGTAAGCTACTATAAACAGCATAGTGAACGCATTATTGTGGCCAAGATAGACACGAAGCCCATGCCTACTACAATAGTACAAGTTTATTTGCCAACTAGCTCTGCAGATGAGGAAGAAATTGAAGAAATGTATGATGAGATAAAAGAAATCATTCAGGTAGTGAACGAAGACGAAAATTTAATATTCATGGGTTACTGGAATTCGACAGTAGGAAAACGAAGAGAAGGAAACGTAGTAGGTGAATATGGATTGGGGCTAATAAATGTAACAGGAAGCCGTCTGGTAGAATTATGCACAGAGCATAACTTAATCATAGCTAACACTTAGTTCAAGACTCACAAAAGAAGGTTGTATACGTAGAAGAAGCCTGGAGATACTAGAAGGCATCAGATGGATTATATAATGGTAAGACAGAGATTTAGGAACCAGGTTTTAACTTGTAAGACATTTCCATGGGCAGATGTGGACTCTAACCACAATATATTGGTTATGAACTGTGGATTAAAACTGAAGACACTGCAAAAAGGTGGGAATTTAAGGAGATGGGAACTGGATAAACTGACTAAACCAGAGGTTGCACAGAGTTTCAGGGAGAGCATAAGGGAACAACTGACAGGAATGGGGGACAGAAATACAGTACAAGAAGAATGGGTAACTTTGAGGGATGAAGTAGTGAAGGCAGCAGAGGATAAAGTAGGTAAAAAGACGAGGGCTAGTAGAAGTCCTTGGGTAACAGAAAAAATATTGAATTTAATTGATGAAAGGAGAAAATATAAAACTGCAGTAAATGAAGCAGGCAAAAAGGATACAAACGTCTCAAAAATGAGATCGACAGGAAGTGCAAAATGGCTAAGCAGGGATGGCTAGATGACAAATGTAAGAATGTAGAAGCTTAACTCACTAGGGGCAAGATAGATACCGCCTACAGGAAAATTAAAGAGACCTTTGGAGAAAAGAGAGCCATTTGTATGAATATCAAGATCTCAGATGGAAGCCCAGTTCTAAGCAAACAAGGGAAAGCAGAAAGGTGGTTCAAGTGGCTCTGAGCGCTATGGGACTCAACTGCTGTGGTCATCAGTCCCCTAAAACTTAGAACTACTTAAACCTAACTAACCTAAGGACATCACACACATACATGCCCGAGGCAGGATTCGAACCTGCAACCGTAGCAGACGCACGGTTCCGGACTGCGCGCCTAGAACCGCGAGACCACCGCGGCCGGCCAGAAAGGTAGAAAGAGTATATAGAGGGTCTATACAAGGGCGATGTACTTGAGGACAGTATTATGGAAATGGAAGAGGATTTAGATGAAGATGAAATGGGAGATACGATACTGCGTGAAGAGTTTGACAGAGCACTGAACGACCTGAGCCGAAGCAAGGCCCCGGGAGTAGACAACATTCCATTAGAACTACTGACGGCCTTGGGAGAGCCAGTCCTGACAAAACTCTACCATCTGATAAGCAAGATGTATGAGACAGGCGAAACACCCTCAGACTTCAAGAAGAATATAATAATTCCAATCCCAAAGAAAGCAGGTGTTGACAGATGTGAAAATTACCGAACTATCAGTTTAATATGTCACAGCTGCAAAATACTAACGCGAATTCCTTACAGACGAATGGAAAAACTGATAGACGCCGACCTCGGGGGAGATCAGTTTCGATTCCGTAGAAATGTTGGAACACGTGGGGCAATACTGGCCTTGCGACTTATCTTAGAAGAAAGATTAAGGAAATGCAAACCTACGTTTCTAGCATTTGTAGACTTAGAGAAAGCTTTTGACAATGTTGACTCGAATACTTTCATTCAAATTCTAAAGGTGGCACGTGTAAACTACAGGGAGCGAAAGGCTATTTGCAATTTGTACAGAAACCAGATGGCAGTTATAAGAGTCGAGGGGCACGGAAGGGAAGCGGAGGTTGGGAAGGGAGTGAGACAGGGTTGTAGCCCTTCCCCGATGTTATTCAATCTGTATATTGAGCAAGCAGTAACGGAAACAAAAGAAAAATTCGGAGTAGGAATTAAAATCCGAGGAGACGAAATAAAAACTTTGAGGTTCTCCGATGACATTGAAATTCTGTCAGAGACAGCAAAGGACTTGGAAGAGCAGTTGAACGGAATGGACAGTGTTTTGAAAGGAGGATATAAGATGAACATTAACAAAAGCAAAACAAGGATAATGGAATGTAGTAGAATTAAGCCTGGTGATGCTGAGGGAATTAGATTAGGAAATGAGACACTTACAGTAGTACTAGAGTTTTGCTACTTGGGGAGCAAAATAACTGATGATGGTCGAAGTAGAGAGGATATAAAATGTAGACTGGCAATGGCAAGGAAAGCGTTTCTGAAGAAGAGGAATTTGTTAACATCGAGTGTAGATGTAAGTGTCAGGAAGTCGTTTCTGAAAGTATTTGTATGGAGTGTAGCCATGTATGGAAGTGAAACATGGGCGATAAACAGTTTGGACAAGAAGAGAATAGAAGCTTTTGAAATGTGCTACTGAAATATGCTGAAGATTAGATGGGTAGATCACATAACTAATGAGGAGGTATTGAATAGAACTGGGGAGAAGAGGAGTTTGTGGCACAACTTGACAAGAAGATGGAACCGGTTGGTAGGACATGTTCTGAGGCGTCAAGGGACCACAAATTTAGCATTGGAGGGCAGCGTGGAGAGTAAAAATCGTAGAGGGAGACCAAGAGATGAATATACTAAGCAGATTCAAAAGGATGTAGTCAACAGTAAGTACTGGGAGATGTAGAAGCTTGAACAGGATAGAGTAGCATGGAGAGCTGCATCAAACCAGTTTCAGGACTGAAGACAACAACAACAACAACTGCAGACAAAAGAACTGATTTTAGACTCGTCTGCCATATCTCGTGGCAAACGGATATCATTAAATTAATTCTTTTGCATATTACTGCAATAATATTTGAATTAATGGAAAAGGCAGTAGGTTCATCGTTAGGCATATTTAATAGGAACATGAAATATTCGTTTCAAATAACTGCCGTTCTAGGTAATGTCTCATACATCAAGTAATATATCTCTATAATATATCTCTATAATCCCATTAAAGACCATAACTTCTGTAAATTGACCTATTTTATGAACTAGAAGAAATGTAATAAGGACGAGGTATGTGATATTATATTTTAACACTTAATTATGCGCTATGGCCGAGCGGCTCTAGGCGATTCAGTCCGGAACCGCGCTGCTGCTACTGTCGTAGGTTCCAGTCCTGCCTTGGGCATGGACGTATGTGATGTCCTTACGTTAGTTAGGTTTAAGTAGTTCTCAGACTACTCGACTGATGACCTCAGATGTTAAGTCCTATAGTGCTTGGAGCCATTTGAACTATTTTGAACTTAATTATGTTTGTTACAACAAAGCATACAAATTCTTTTTACAAAGACGATTGAACTCTACCAGAACCTGACTATGAACTGGCTTTTAAAATAGCCGAAATTAATTTTATATTGTTCTTTAGCGACTAGCGAATCATGTCAATATTGGCAAGGGACCACGTTTCGAGCCTCCAATTCCTCTGCATCATTATGTTATCTCTGAGTAAAACTAGAGATAAAGCAAATTTTCCAATACTACGTAAGATATATCTTATACTAGTATCAGGTTTCACCATCAGAAAGCCTTTCCAATTAAGGATCCAAACAATCTCACAGCGATCGTTTGCCATATGTCTCTTTGTTTTACGCTATTGTTGCAAGATAAATGACACATTCTGGTGTTAATACTGTGAAATTATTTCCATAGCCTTGATAGAAAAATCACCCGCTTCAGCCCAGCATATACATAGGTGCAAAACCAGAGAAAAGAGTTGATATCGTTATCACAGACACATTCCGTGCACAACCGAAAAAATACGAAAAAGAAATGCACATAGGTGCGTCAGGGAAATATCAGTCACGAGAGCATGATCAGGAGGAAAACGGCGTTTAGGAGGAAGACGGATGGGGTGTCTGTAGGGAAGGCAGTCGTTGGCGGAAAGATATCTGGATCGCCATTGCTATGTTAATAATGCAACGAGCTCTCTTAAAGGTCTCATCCGTTCTGAATACTGCATGCGGCAGACCGAATAAGAGACACAAGAGCTGCGCAAACACAGTATCACAAAGTTCTGACAGCGCTATAGGTGTATAGAATAGTCGTATCCCCCTGCTCCAAGTAACAACAACTTCCTCGTACATCACAGTGTTTTTCAAACTTTACAAAAGCAGATGGTGTTTCATGTACTGAGAACAAAATAATAGTCAAATAAATAAATACATAGCGAGAGAAATTAATATCGTAAAATAAATAATGGCGACATATAGTAAAATAATAAAGACTTTCTTTTGGCTGTATTTCACAGTTTCACACTTTACATGTAACGGTGCAGTGTGCATGTTAGTTGCAAAACATTTGAAACACATTGCTCTCAGTAAACTATTTCGTCAGCAACGCACGTCTTCCATACAATGGACAGTCTATCGAAGAATCATGCAGCATACGTCGATCCATTATACAATCTGAGTTAAAAAGGAAAAGGAAATTGATTCAGCAATTCGCTGTACAGTTACTCTTCCCGCTTCCAAACCATAACAACAAACAGCATCATATGATACGTAGGAACCGATTCGGTACATCCCTCTATCGTAATCTATCTTAACTGCTTCGATATGCTAGTGTACAGAATCATATGAAAAATATTTGCAATTACATTTTGTTAATTTCACATCTTATTGAAATTCGATAATTTTTCCAGCATCAAAATTTCGGGGATTTTCTTGAAAACAACACTATGGGTAATAATCTAGGGACTGGGACTGTTTTTCGTTCCATAAGCTCTGACCATTTAAGTTATCGGTTATACGATCCCCCTTCTCAAATTTTATCGGTTTTGACATCCGAAGAAAGCATCAAATTCGTCCTTATACAGTATAGACAGAGAATGATTGCATTTCTCCTGATGCGTGGCAACTATTGTCCGTCTAAACTACTATGTGCATCCTAATGATGTCAGAAGGTATTCGTGTCAGGACTTCAAGATTCCCAGCTCAAAAATCTTCAACGGCGATGCAATGTTCCTTGCATTGGGAACAGAAATATGCAAAATACATCAGATATAACATTGTTACCGCAGCATAAAAGTAGTGATCGTGTAAAATGTCTATTCCCGAAACCGTTTCACGAAGGGAACCGCCATGTAGTTCCTTCTTTAAATCGTCACACGAGCGACAAAATGATTGATATCGAAATCCCTCAACAGAGGAAAGGTTGTTTGACTGAAGGAATACTAATTCGGTTCCGCATAGAGTACGCGAAAGAATTTGCCCCTCTTCCATTGGCGGTGTGCAGTAGGTTTCTGGAGGAATGAAGCATTCCTAAGGACTGGGAAAAGCACAAGACATTCCGGATAGTCGAACAGACGCACAAAACTACTGGCCTATGCCTCATACGTCGGTCAGTTCTAGAATTTTAGCACCTGTTTTATGCTCGCTTACTGTGACATCTCTGGAGACCAGGAATCTTCTCTGTAGGAATCAACAAGGGTACAGAAACAACGATCGTGCAAAACCCAATTCGCTCTGTTAGCCCACGAGACACAGAAAGCAGTTGGAACAATCGCCTGCGTGGAAGCCGTGTTCCTTGACTTCCAGAACGCGTTCGATACATTTCCGCACTGCCACATAACGAACAAAATACGAGTTTCAGGGAGATGAGTCCAACTGTATGATTGGACTGAAGAGTTTCCAGCAAGCAGAACACAGCTTGTCATTGTCAAAGGAGAGTTCAGGCGTAAAGTAGCTTCGGGCATATCCTAAGGGAGTGTCAATGGTCCATTAATTTTCACGATATATATAAACTGACAGAGTACACAACGTCGGAAGTGTCATGAGGCTTTTCGAGGGTGCTACTGTTTTATGCAGAAAAGTCGCAACGCTGTAAAATTGTAAGGAAATGCTGAAGATCGGCGCTTGGTGTATAGGGAACAACAATTCATCCTCAACATAAACAAGTGTAGCATATTAGGAACACATAGACTTAAAGATCTTTTATTGTACGATTATACGATGGCAGAACAATCACTGGAGGCGTTACTTGCATAAAGTATTTAGGAGCATGCATACGGAGCTATTTAAAATGCAAAGAACACATAGGCTAAAAGAAATCATGTGAAAAGCAGATGACAGGTTGAGAATCATTCGAAGAATCCTCAGAAAAGTAGTCCATCAACAAAAGTATAGCTTACAAGGCAATCGTTCGACCAACAGTTTAATATTGCTCGTCGGTTTGAGATCCGTAAAGGATAGGATTGACAGAAGAAATAAATGACTCCGAAGAAGAACACCACACTTAATTACAGATTCATTTCATAAGCACGAAAGCGTCACGGATATGCTCAGCCAACTGCAAGAGTTGCGTTCTGCATCACGGTATAGCCTGCTCTTAAAATTCCGAGAGCATAGATTCGAATGAGAGTCAGCCAGTCTATTGCTTCCTCCCACGTAGATCTCGCGAAAACATGAAGATAAAATCAGGGAGATTCCAGTCCACACAGAGGCTTAAGAACAAAATTTCTTCTCGCGAATAATTCGCGCTTGGAACAAGAAAAGGGGGATCTGTCACTGTACAGAAAATATCCTACATCACACGCCGTACGGTGGCTTCCGGTTATAAATATAGAGGTAGATGGGGTATATAAGCGAAACCGTCCACTTCGGAAAGAACTAAGAAAAAATTGCTCATGCCCCTACTACACTGAAGCGCCAAAGAAACTCCTAAAGGCGAGCTTTCGCAGGCTGAGACCCACTCTTGTTCCCTTAATGACTGCACGACACAAATCTTTACGCCTCGTCTGGCTCGTCAACACCGACATTGGACTGTTGATAGCCGACCGATGTGGCCCTGCGGTTCTAGGCGCTACAGTCTGGAGCCGAGCGACCGCTCTTGTACCCTTAATGGCAGCACGACACAAATCTTTACACCTCGTCTGGCTCGTCAACACCGACATTGGACTGTTGATAGCCGACCGATGTGGCCCTGCGGTTCTAGGCGCTACAGTCTGGAGCCGAGCGATCGCTACGGTCGTAGGTTCGAATCCTGCCTCCTTAGGTTAGTCAGGTTTAATTAGTTCTAAGTTCTAGGCGACTGATGACCTCAGAAGATAAGTAGCATAGTACTCAGAGCCATTTGAACCATTTGACTGTTGATAACTAGAAACATATAACTGGTAGGACGAGTCTCGTTTCAAATTTAATCCAGCGGATGGACGTCTACGGGTATGGAGACAACCTCATGAATCCATGGACCCTGCATGTCGGCAGCTGGTGGAGGCTCTATATTGGTTTGGAGCGAGTGCAGTTGAGGTGATACGGGACCCCTGATACGTCTAGGTACGACTCCTTCAGGTGACACGAGTGTAAGCATCCTGTCTGCTCACCTGCATCCATTCATGTCCATTGTGCATTCCGACGGACTTGGGCAATACCAGAAGGACAATGCGACACTCACACGTCCAGAATTGCTACAGAGTGGCTCCAGGAACACTCTTCTGAGCTTAAACACTTCCGCTGGTCACCAGGCTTCCGAGACATGAACATTATTCAGCATATCTGAGGTGCCTTGCAACATGCTGTTCAGAAGAAGATATTCCCAGCCCCTCGTACTCTTACCGATTGATGGACAGCAGTGCAGGATTAATGGTGTCATCTGACTCCAGACGTACTTCACACATTACTCAAGTCCATGCCACGTCATGCTGCGGCAGTTCTGCATGCTCGCGGGGGGCCTACACGATATTAGGCAGGTGTAACAGTTTCTTTGGCTCTTCAGCGTACTATTAAGTGCCCACTAACTCCCGCGGATTTAACTGTCGTCACAATACTTACAGGTAAATACCATTCTCAAGGCATGCTTCGAATCAAAAAATGACCATATAATTTCTTCATTATGAACCTTGATGCTACAACTCACAAAATTTTCTTCCAGTATTTCAAATGATTGCAGTACAGGCTTACGCGTGCCTAAGTGGGTTAACCTGTTCCTCTGACCATGTAGCCTAAAGATGCCTCTGGACGTCACTTTCTCACCATTTAAAAGACGTCGCTCTCGTCGTCAGTGGCTCCTGAGTAGCATCACCTAAGTCGTACACAGCGAGATTCAGGGGAGGGCCGCTGGCTCCTTTTAGCACCTACCCCCAAGAAAATTAACTTCGGAAACCAAAGTCGTTTCCTATTCCACCCCACCAGCCATCCAAACTTATCATTTCCGTATCGGTTGGAACAAACTCAGAACACGTAGTGGGTATCTACTCTGTCCGATCCTCCACCCAGCTGTCAGCTCAGCTATGATGGAACGCACTGGAGCGTGTGTTCAAACACTGCGTACCATCGCTTCTCGACATTCTGGCATTGGTCTCCGTACCTCAAATGCATCAAAAATTCTACACAGTAGTTTACAAGAACGTCTTGTGATTGGTTCCTGCAGTAATCTTTAGAATTTGGTGGTATCTTTCAGAGAGATTCTTATTCCTTTGTTGTTCTTCTTCTTCGACACTTTCTGTTCGTACTAACA
The DNA here is from genome assembly GCF_023897955.1 of Schistocerca gregaria. NCBI lineage: Eukaryota > Metazoa > Arthropoda > Insecta > Orthoptera > Acrididae > Schistocerca > Schistocerca gregaria. Next base: position 656,231,886 of record NC_064922.1, read on the forward strand.
CCTGCTAACAGTGGAGCTTGACACTTACGAATGCACTTGCATATCTTTGACGCCGCGCGGGATTAACCGAGCGGTCTTAGGCGCTGGGTGTTGTGTGATGTCCTTAGGTTAGTTAGGTTTAAGTAGTTCTAAGTTCTAGGGGACTGATGACCATAGATGTTAAGTCCCATAGTGCTCAGAGCCATTTGAACCATTTGAAGGTTTTAGGCGCTGCTGTCATCGACTGTGCGGCTGATCCTGGCGGAGGTTCGAGTCTCCCTCGGGCTTGGTGTGTGTGTGTTTGTCCTTAGGATAATTTAGGTTAAGTAGTGTGTAAGCTTAGGGACTGATGAGCTTAGCAGTTACGTCCCATAAGATTTCACACACATTTGTACATTTTTTATCTTTGACGGAATGCCGATATTGTAGCCCCTTGCAATCGCGTCCCATTCGAACTTACTCTTGTTCTATATCCAGGAGCAAATCCTCACTGTGGATCTATTGGAACGAAAAGCACACCCAGTCTAATTTTCCAGTTGACGCATCCTGAAAGATGAACAATTTCGAATCAGTCCAAGTGGTCGCAGACTCGAGAGATGAGAAGTACTAATAGATATAATTCAGGAAAGAAATAGACTCATCAGACAGTAAGTCGGAAATATAAACTATGAGATTACCAAAGAAATAGCAGGTATACAGTATTAACTTTATCAGGAAGTTCAGCATTTTGGAAAATATAGATTTCACTGATATGGTAATGGTGGCAATTATTTTTATGCAAACAACGAAAGATGTCCCATGTATGCAAGAAACCTAAAGAAAAGAACAACTCAAACTGAAGAAGTCTGACTTTACAGAGAAGATGAAAGTTTTAAGCAAACAAATATAAGAATATGGTGGATCCTGCCGAATTAAACAAAGCCATTAGTAAATGCGTTCGAAATGATGTGAGAAGACGTAATGAAAATTTGGAAAGAGAAAGAACTGGACACCATAAAAAGTACGAAGAAACCGAAACAAAAATTTATATTCGGTAAACATTACATTTTATCAGTTAAAATAAAAGATCGGACAGCAACTAATAACAGAGACAAAATAGAACAGAGACTGGATGATTTCTTCATATGCTTTCACGTTTGACGAGATGAATCAGAAGAACGCTACGAAAGTATTGGAATTAGGTGAATTAAAATATATGATACGTGTAAGGCCATTCGAGATATGTAGTACAGGAAGGTTCTAGGAGATGGCGATATTTCAATAGAAATAGTTAAATCTGGAGAAAAATGAATTTCTAGAACATTGTATACAAAACCTTTGTACAGGAAGACGATTTCCCAAAACTGGAACGATGCTGTAAATACTCTCCTTCAAACTAAAGCGGACAGGTAAGACGTAAAAGCCTTTAGACTGGCTAGCCTCCTTAGTTGAATTATTTCCCAACACTCAGAAACAAATTAGATTTTATTCAAGCAAAGGAGGAAACTGACTTTTTTAGTAAATGCACAATGGACCACTTGCACATGATGGTTCACAGAATCTATTTCAGACTATTTACCTAGTGCTTTCTTGAAAATCACGTGAAAAAATTCTCCCCAAGCGAGGACTGATTTCCTTTATGTTACAAGGATCGTCATTTTTCCCTACATAGGGAAACACTTTCACATTGGTAGGGGAAAGCGGTGATTGTAATTGTATGAAAATATCTAGAAGCAACGGAAAACCATGAACTGTAATCGCGGTTGCACATACGGACAACCATCAGCTGTATAACTGACCACAGTGAACATTTGTGGCGGATAGGGACTCAAACCCGGATTTCCCACTTTGCAATCCGTGCACGCCTCAGGGGTCTAGAAAAATTATAAATGACTGTGCTTCAACTGACACACAATATTTTTAGCGCAACGCAGTCTGACTTTCAAAAATCCCTATAAAAGAATGGCCCTGACTAACAATAACCTATACCTTTCATGAATGACTTACCTCACAAAAATCTTCGTTACTCAAACAACTGCAATATAGCGTGCGCCAATACTGCCAGCTGAATGAAAGATTATAACTACTGATAGGAACAGTTAGCAAATGACAGATTTTGATAAAGAACAAACAATGTATTTACCTTAATAGTGTTCAAAAGTCATATATATATCAGTTCATGATATCCAGTACTACAAATTTATTCTTTCTGGCGCACACACTTCCAGATCGTCCGCTCTTAAAATTCTGCCATCTCTCTCCCCACATCCACCACTGCTGGCGGCTCACCTCCAACTGCGCAACGCTACGCAATGTTAACAGCCAACTGCCCAACACTACAATAGCAAGTTACAACAATGCAAACCAGCCGCAGACTGCACACAGCACAGTCGGTGTGATTTTCATATAGAGCGCTACATGGCGTTACCAACAAAAAAACCTAAAAAGCCTACTTACAGGTCATACACAAACTTCCACATGTTGTCGTTCAGGCGTCACAACCTGCACTCGTACATAATATGTAATTTCCATATATGGGAACAATTCCCGAACAGAGGGAACACTTTAATTGACTGTCGCTGCCTGGTATCGGCGGATAAATAAGATACTGCATTTCCTGTGTTGTTAAGAAGCAGGGTGCAGCGTTCCTTCCGACATAAACGTTGTAGAAGTAAGATGTGTCGTACTTCTGAAGAACACAGGCACTACAACGTCTCAACGAGAAAGGCCATCCAACTAGCTTATATCCATGACTCTCTCCACATATTTCGTGATAATACAAAACGAGTCGTCCTTCTTTGAAATTTTCCGATGTCCTTCGTCAGTCCTTACTGGTAAGGGCCCTAAATCGCGTAGCAGTACCCCAGAACAGGACGGAGAGGCGTATGGTGTTATCAAGGAAGATCGCCAAACGTACGTATTTGAGAAGTTATTTTATTTTATTTTTCTTACCAATTTTGGCATTTCAGTATGCCATCTTCAGGCCCCTTATGCACTTCATGTATCCATTCAGATGTATCGATATTGGCATATTGGAGTCGTCAATGTCCGGATATCGTGAGTTCGTTATTCGGCTGCTTGCTTCAAAACTTGATATTTATTCGAGTGCTTCCTTCGAAGACTTGACAGTTGTTGTCAACTCTTCAAAGGAAGCACTCGAATAACGAATTCATGTGCGGACACTGATGGCTCCAGCTGCCAACATCGATACATTTCAATGTATACATGAAGAGCATATGGGGCCTGAAGATGGCATATTGAACTGCCGAAACTGGTAGTCAAAATGAAATAAAATAACTTCTCAAAGACGTACGGCTGTTTGGCGATCTTCTTCGATAAATATTTGAGCAGGAGCGTACGCAAAGGATCAACAGAGAAGCTTAGGATGGGTAGTCTCCTTAGTAGATTTGTTAACCTACTAAATATTCAGCTAGTAAAGCGCTATCTTTAGTTCGCCTTCCCTAGAACATTTTCTGTGTATCTGTATTCCCTCGGTATTTAGTTGAAGCGACAGCCTTTAAGTCTGTGTGACGTATCGTCTAACTGAAATTTAAGGCAATTTTTTTGCTACTTATGTGGACGATCTAACCCTTGTTATCGTTCAAGATCAACCGCCACTTTTCAGACCCGGCAGATATCTTTCCTAAACCATTTTTAATTTGATTTGATCTTTTGATGACTTTACCAGACAAGAAACGACAGCACCATCACCATACAATCTAAGAGTATTTCTTATACTGTCTTCTAAACCGTTTGTGTAGATTAAGCAAAGCACAAGGCCTGTAATACTTACTTTGCAAACCCTAGATATCACTTATGTTTCACTGCATGATTTTCCTTCAGTTTTTACGAACTGTGATCTTTATAACGGGAAATCGCGAATCCAGTCCCGTAGTGAAGACTATACTAAATAGGCACGCAGTTTCCTCAGAAGCCGCTTGTGAGAAACGATGTCAAATGCTTTCTGGAAATCCGGAAACTGAAATCAACTTGCGATACTCTGTCCATAGCACTCATTACTTTGTGTGATTAGAGGACCAGAAGGATATTTTCTGAATCCGTCATGTGGCAATATGTCGTTTTCTTTGAGGTATTTCATAGCAGTAAGCAATGTGCAAGTACCAAAACCATAGTACAAATTGATGTCAATGATGTGGCTCCGCTATTAAGCAGATTATTTCTATGTCCTTTATGGTGTACTGATGTGACTTAGAAGCTTTACAGTCCTTCGGCGAGAAACTTCCATGGAGTGAGTGTTTCTGTATGATCGCTAAAAAAACAGTTTTATCAGCGTACACCAAAAGGAAGGTTGGTTGATTCAGGAGAGGAGACCAAACAGCGAGGTCATTGGCCCCACCGGATTAGGGAAGGATGGGGAAGGACGTCGGCTGTCCCCTTTCTCAAAGGAACCATCCTGGTATTTGCCTGAAGTGATTTACGGAAATCACGGAAAACCTAAATTAGTATGACCAGATGCAATTTTGAACTATCGTCCTCTCAAATGCGAATCCAGTGTGCTAACCACTGCGCCACCTCGCTCAGTCCCTTTTAACTTCCTGATGTTGGGAGCTATTCTTTATTAGAATACTGCATGTTTCAGGGGAGTAATTCAGGTTTGAATGCGCAATCAGGCAAGAACAGATATCAACACAACTTTTCTCAGCAGACAAAGAGGGAGTTCCCAGACCCTAATGTTGGAAATAGATAGAAAATTATGTGTTCAAATAACACATCTGAATCTCTATTGCTTTGCAAATAGCATAGTACTGTTTGCTTTTAGTGCATATAGATATGATTAAGTAACAGAATTCGTAAACCAATTGCAATAAGACTAAAATAACATACAACTAAGATATCAAAAAGGAAACAGGAGCAAAATAATACTCATAGAATCAGTTGATTGTATGTTTATGTTTGTGATCTCCTCCCAAACCCTTGGATCTATTTTAGCCACATTTGGTGTGGAAACTTTGGGCTTCTTGCATATCAGCACTATGAGGTTTACAGCCCCCTAGCGCCAATAGGAGAAGAAATTTAAGCAAACACATGTTTTTCCAGTACCTGACGTAAAGGGTGGGCTGTGTGGGTACACTAACAGCCTTCCAAATCAACATGTTTTGCAAGGCAGCCTACATAACAACTACAAGAAACATTTTTCCAGGTCCTGAGATATAAGCTGCATAAAAGGCTTGTTGTGTTGGATTTGTATTGGCCTGCTTTAACGATCTACTTTGCATGGCAGCCTGTACATCAGGAGTAAACGGTTCTCAGAGCCTAGTACATACATACATGAGCGAGGGAGAACGAAAGTTTGGACATAGCGTGCTTTATCGTAAGTTATAGCTGTGAAGCTGTTAAACATTGTCCTTCACTTCAGAAAAAAATTACTAAGAAATGGAGAAATGCATGTTGTGAATCGCTATGAGTCGAACGGGGAAGAGACTGAAGAGTTGTACTGCGAATGACATGGAGGTAAGTCAGGGGAATGGATGGAAGATAGCAAAAGGACCTCCTTTGTTGGATTCCAAGATAATAAAAGACTGAGACGACGACCTAATGCGAAGTGCGTAGGTGGTAGAAAACATGCAGAAGAAACATAGATGCTTGTAGCTCAATTGTAATTCACAGAAAAGGTAAAAGCCATTTTGTTTCACCTCAGGATTTCCCGTTGTTCTTATGACCGCTGCTTTGAACGTACGTTGCACCAGTCATAGAATTTAGGAGACATAGTCTTAAGCGTTAGCCGTTCGTCAGAATGGGTAGCCATTTTATGTAAGCGTTTAACGTCACGTGTCGTTAACAGTAATGCTGTTAGAGACATAGCAGCAGTTTATCTGTACAAGCATGGGAGAGAGCAAGTGCTGTACCCTTACGAAGAAACCATGCTCGCATTGGAATCACGTAATGTAGGAAAATAACAAAAAGAGAGTGATCAGATGTGCATTTGATTCTCCAGAATCTTTGTCCACAGTGCCAACCCAGTCGACCATTTCAGTTCTGTTGGCAACGGAACGGCTAAAGACGTGTACACAACCAAATAATATAAGGAAAAATCTGTATCAATTATGTTCCGTATTACATTGCTTGTGTGTGGTGCCTTGGTGTCACAAAAGGGAACTATGTGAATGCTGTTCATAGGGAACACTACATAGGTGTAACTTTTCAGAGAAAGAAGGAGGTTTGCAACAGCCAGATTAATGCAATTCTGAAAAATTTGCCTCTCTTACCTGCTCACGACACGGAATGACGTTAAGCCGGTGAAAAGATGACAGCAAGATCATTTCTTTACTGAATATTTTATGTATCTCCTTTTGCAGATCGGAATTCTCATTCGAGCTACCTACTTATTGCAACCTTTTAATAAAATTAATTTCCTACATCTACGAAGGCGTCCTGTTAAGCGATGCCTTCGAATTTTGTAGCCCGTGGTCAGTGTCGGTTGATGTATTACATGTCATGCATATTACTCGGTCGAGTTGTCCGCTTTGGTGACGCAAGTTGCAACCCTCTGCCGATCCAGCGCTCCGAATTGTAATGTGTAGAGTGGCGGTATGTAACGTAACTAAGTCGGTGCGTGAGAAAGAGCGTGCTGTACTCGAGGTTTTAGCAGCAGAAAGCGTGCCTCCAACTGAACTTAACAGAATACTGAAATCTGTCTACGCTGATGATTGTCTCGAGATCAATAATGTGCGACGCTGGGCTGATCGTGTTAGTAATGAAGGAACCGGTGGTGCTCACCTCAACGTGTGTGGCAGTGTTCGGAGATGAAGATCGTGTACGGCAACCGATGAGATTCTTCGGAGATGAGTTCGTGAACTCATCAGGGAAAATCGTGGGTTAACACAGACACAGCTCTCAGTTAAGTGTGGCATATCACGAGAGCCTGTACAGACCATCACTGCCACGGTGGGACCTCCAGACTTGAAACACAGGATATGTCTCAACAGCTTCTTTTGCGTTTTGAGCATGAGGTTGACGGGCTCCTTAACAACATTTTGACAAGTGATGAAAGTTGCGTTCACCATTTTGACCCCGAAAACAAGAGCACCAACGTGGCTGGGCGTTGGTAAGGGCTCAAGCAAGCTTGGAAGGTTTGTAAAGCCGTAAGGGCGGATCAGTAGAGCCGTAAATCTGAATCCCACACCTCCCGAATAGAAGTTCAGTGTTTAATCGCTGTGAAATATCTCTCGATCTGTATTTTAATGAACCAAATTGTCTTCTCTTGGTATTTAATACATAGCAGTTGTAATACCGAAGTTGTTTTGAATTAGGTAAGAAACTGTCGTGGCATCGGTCAAAATGTTTGCAGAGGAAACGAAACCATTCCTGGCTAATGGAATTGGGTGGGGTTCATACGTCCCTTTTTATCCGTCCTTGGCAGAAGCCTCATCACTTAATTAAGATCTTATAAAAGGAAGAAGAAAATAGATTTATTTCCTACAACGATAGAATCATTTTGCACAAGATAATAATACCAACAATAATTCGTATAATTCTCAGAAAGAATTTGTTCTGTACCTCTCATGGCTGGGATAGAAAAATATAGCAGTAAGAGTTTTCGTCGCCATGTGTGGTGGCTGGAAACTGCAACGTTCCTCGCCAGCTGATACGCTCCGTATCACCAGAATGAAATATCAGCTGTATCAGTAAACACGGTAGCCTGATGCCGGGCTTCAGCTCCGCTGCTTCTGAGGATCAAAAGAATTACTCACACAACACGAAATTCGTTTTAGTCCCTCTTACGAAGTCGTCCTTCCTTACTGTGTAGCGGCATGTGGAGGTTATTTTGCAGACCGTGGATGGCGCGAGACCTCAACCTAGAATGTGAGTCGATTTCAGCGAAATTCCTGATCGGCTTTCATTCTGGGGTACCAGAATCCGAACTGATCCGCAAATTACTCTACTACTATTCTGTCTGATAACTTTGTAGTAAGCCAAATGATCTCCTTAACCAGTTTTCAAAACCTTCTGCTAATATCAACGTTAACAGCTGCTTGGAAATGGGGTACAAAATTACCTTAGGATATATTCCATAGAAGAGCACTTGTCAGTCTTAATGCGGCTAGAACTGGAGTTAGCAGATCAGAAGAGTTGCATTAATTGATACTATGATTATCAACAGAACCACGTCGAAACGTCAGGAATGACTGAAAAAAAGCTCATCAGGAATCTGAAAGGAGATTACAAAAATTACTTATCCTTGTCGTCAAATTTTCCACACAATAAAAATGTCAGAATAAATAACCTCGACACTTTGCTAGGTTTACTTTTCAGAAGTCTGTCTTCTTCTAAACAAAACAATTTTCTTCGTTCGATCGCTTATACAATTTTCAGTATTTATGTGCCATCTTCAATAGATATTACTTATTTAATTCTGAATGCATCTCTCCAACATCCTATCTTACAGGGTGACAAATTTTAAGCTGACTGAAAAGATCGAGTGCATGTCACGTGTAAAACAACGATTAATCTATCGGTTGAAAAATACACTTCAGTTAAAAAGTTTTGAACGTGTTTTGGAACAGGGGCGTTCTGTACCGATGTTTATAGCATCTTCCCATGCCCTCTTGTGTGCATATTCTACAAAATGAGCTTTCTCGCATTTTTTCAGTTCAGTGTAACGCTGATACTATATAAATGTAGCAACCAACGAACGGAAACACTTACGTCACAGCCAAAGAAGGCTGTTTTGCACAGATAAATGAATCTGCGATATAGAGATGGAAACTCTTGCCTTTTGGAGAAGGTAGATATCATGGAAAAAAATTTATTTTGCAAATACAGATAAGCGCGAGACGGTTACTTTTCGATTGTTTGAAATGAGATGTAACGTCTCACCAAAGGGGGAGGGGGGAGGGGGGGGGGGTGGAGAATACGTAAATAAGCTCTCTGAAAGTTTTTCATTTTTCTTCCACGTGAACACCTTGACCAATGGCAGTAATTGCTATAAGACAAGAATGAACTGTTACTCGCTGCACGTTCTCGGCGTTAAGGAATATTTAGCTGCTTGCCTTTCCAGGTGCATGAAATAACTGGCGGAAAGCTTGTCAAAATTAAAGTTTAATCGTTTTGAAACATGCAGTTTACAACGGAAAATTGTCGATATTATGCAAGACTTGGCAGATTTACCGTAAAACATATGCTAATTCCGCTACTGAATAAACCAGCCGTATATGTTCACATTTTGTTACAAAAATAGCTGCTGATAGTTGTCAATAATTAACAACCATTTACCACCAGTTAAGTGTTACGCAAGAAGCGACTAGGTGAAAACAGGTGGGGATAACAAGATATACAACGGCATAGGTTACAGCAAGATTACAGCAAAAACACATCTTTCAAAATTCTCTTAATATTATCTAGTCAGCCAAATAAACCGATAATTATGTCGTCTGCCGATAGTATGGTGAATGCTATCATTATAATTCATCTTACAGCGTAAACCAGTTCGTCTTTGGCTGTTCGAGTTTGCGAGAAGTAAACAACTCCAAGATTCTCAAGGATTTCTCTTGAGAAGATACCCCCTCATGTCCTGTACTACATACATACCGTGTTTCACACAGTTTCAGACTCACACATCCTTCTAGGAGAACTCCGAGAGAAATTGTAATTTCATTTTCCCACTGCTCCAAAATCATCATTGTTGAAGAAATGTAATATTTTAAGAAGGTTGCTAACTGATTCAAAAACGCTGTCATGAATCACCTGGACAATGTTACATGGCAATAGTAGGACAGAAACTGAAGTTCCTTCTAATGAGTAGTTACTCTACAGTAATACTGATATGAAGAAATTAAAAAGAAAAAAAGAACGTATTTTAAAGGCCCTGAACTTGAGATGTGGAGTAGTGAGTGGTTCGAGCAACGACGGGGAAAAAAAGCTGCTGCTGTCTAACTATGGAGATAAAAAGTTCAGTGGAAAGTTACGAGACAGTCACAGCTATACTAGAATAAAGAAATTAATTGATGATAAACTTATCCTCAGTTAGTTCTCTAACATTCGTACATTCCGATCACTTATTCCGTATATTTTTTTGCTCGCTATTGCTTTCTGTAGAGTAACGGAGTTATTTCCCGATGTCTTAATATATTTACTACCATTATGGCTCTTCTTCTAATTACTATTTTAACACGAACTCCTTTCATCGCCGATTCTGTAAAGAAACTTTTATTTTATAATCTCATCAGTTCACATATTTTTCAGTATATTTCTATAACACTACGCTTCACACGTTGCATTTTCTTCTTTCCTGGCTTTCCCTCAGTTCATGATCCACTTCCATACGACGCCAAGTGAGAATCGTACATTCTCAGAAATTATTTCTCATACTGTAACCTATGATTCTTGGTGATCTCGTTGTCCTCTTTGTTTTGTAATATGGATGTCACATATCACTTCAGCTCTGTTTACAATTTGTTGATAATTTATTGTATGAGCTTGGTAGTTCTGCTGGGAGTGGAAAATTATTCAATTTCTCGCAAGAAGGGGATGAATCTGGTATGTACCATTTGGTCAGCAGAGGGCTTCCACTGTGTCTCAAAAGCAGGGAACGGCAGCCTCCTGGGAGGCCCAGTTTTCATGGAGGGGTCCTGCTTCCCGAACCGTTATTTTGGTCAGTTCCTGGCGTTAATTCGTTGCAACATGCGCGGGTGCCGCCGGTCATCGCAGCGTCCCCCTGTGGGTACCGGAGTGCTAAATGGACCTTTTTGCTTACACATTAAAAGGAAACTCCTAACGGCACTACCCTGAGCACGTGAGAAAGTTCACTGTTTTCCTTCCAAATCATTAACTGTCCAATCTAGAGATTCATCGCCGCCACCAGACGTGGCATGAACGATGCCAACCAATGGTGGTGGTGGTCGTTGGGATGTTTAAGGGGGACTCAACAGTTGAGGTCAACAGTCCCCCAACCAACCAATGGAGAGATATTGTTCGGTACCAGTATCAACCTAATGAATCGTAACACGCATTTTCGTGTGGCTTGAGAGGGAAGTTTTTGTTGCGTTCCCCTAGTTTTACAAGTGTAGCACATTCTCATCCGTCACATTCCCAGTAGCATTTAGTCGCCTCTCCAAGTGGAGTTTGGGTAATGTGGGCACTAGAGGAAACAGAACAGGCTCTGGTAACTATTCGTTTCCCAGCTCTCGCCTCGTCCTAACTGGTGCCCAGTCGCTCCACTTGAAAAATGTAAGTGTGGTTCAGGCAATGTATGTTCTCAGCAACTCGCAGTTAATTCTGCTACGCATTCTATATACTAAATTTTTTGTCTTCAGTATGGCTTTATTTTGAATTCGTAAGCCGCCTAGATGTGAAAGTCTTATTTCTTTTTCTTCCTGCAGTCTTCCAATTACCTGCAAGTCCCTCAGTGCTTAGCGTCATTTTACTTTAATTTATTCTGTTATACAGAGCACTGTTTTGTGGTACTTGTTGTCAATTTTTAAGTTGACTAGAGCCAATAAAGGTTTTGTGATCTTCATCTTGAGTTACATTTTGAAAGTCCTAATTTCCTGCCACTTTCTCATGAATAATAAAAATGACCAGCTACATTTTTTTTTAAATATTGATTCAACGTGATAAGTTTTCGCTCCGAGCAAAGGATAAGCTTTAAATTCAAATTTAAGAAATTTGCAGTGGTGACAATGAATAGCACTTACGTGTTTTATAACAGGATTAATTTCTGAAAAGGCTACTGGGCCTTATTTCGACCTGTTCCAGGTCTATTATTGAGCTATTATTCATATTTACTGTGCCATGAGATCCGTGACGGAACAACTGCGTACTTTCTATCTGCATGCTCATCATCCAGTACAGGAGAAAATAGGAGACCGAGAAGGATTACTGTAAAAACCAAAGGAATGCGCCACCCCTCCCCCCAGAGTTAGAGCATTAAATACTAGTAAATAGTCGAACAAATAATACTACGACAAATAATTTATTTAAAATGGTAGCTGTCTACCTTGGCCTCCGATGACGTCAACCACCCGGAAAATGTTGGCGGGAAAAGTCAATTATACTACCACCACTAACCTAACATGCCCTTTCTCCCTTCTCTGCCCCCCCTGCCCCCCCCCCCCCCCTCCCCCCCTCCCCCCCCCCCCCCCCCGCTTAGGACGTAACCCCTCTAAATGGCGGTAAAAGGTCTAACAAGTGGAAACGGCGGAAAACGGTAATTCCGTGAGGATGTCAGTGAGTTACAGTTGGAATCATCTAGTTCACACAAATTTATGTCTGTAAAAATTTATAGGTATATGAAACGGAATGATCACATAGGCTCAGTGTTGGGTAAAGCAGTAGGTAGATTTCGTTTCAGTGGTAGATTACTGGGAAAATACAGTTAGGCAACAGAGTAGACTGCTTACAAATCAGTCATCTGACCCATCCTAGAATATTGCTGAAATGCGTAGGATCCATACCAAATACGACCAACAGGACACATTGAACGTACAGGGAGAAGAACAGTACGAATGGTCACAGGTTTGTTCATTCGTGACAGAATGTGACGGACATGCTGAGAAAACTGAACTGGTAGACACTCCGCTAATCAGTCCGGAGAAAGCCCACTTAGCAAGTTTCAAGAACCGGCTTTAAATGATGACTGGGAATATATTATAACCCCAACGTATCGCTCTAGTAGAAATTGTGAGGACAGTTACATTTTTTAGCATGCACAGAGGCATTTAAACTATCATTCTTTCCGCGCTCCAAATGTGAACTGAACAGGTAAAAGACGATGATATCTAGTACAGTGGTACGTACGCTTGGCCGTGTACTTCGCAGCGGTTTGCATAGTATAGATGTAATGTAAAGGTACATGTAATTTTCACATGCATTTAATTGTAGGTAATTATCTGTTTTGTTTCATTGGTGGTAGTCCCGCGTAACTGACTTAACTTTATAGCAAGTGCCTAATTTTTCATTGCGAAACCCTTTCCAATAATTAACGTGGCCTTTCCCCGGGATAAACTTAGAAACAACTTTAATTTTCAGTTTCATCAGTGATTCATTATTTTGCTACCAAAGTAACAAAATTCTTCAACTCAGTGTGCTAGGTTATAGTGAGTTCCACTTGTCGCTATTCTCATTTCTGCACCTCTTCAGTGCTTCATCTTTACTTGTTTTATTCGCAATCCTTATTCTGTGTTCATTGGACTGTTCGTTTGGTTGAAGCTGTCCTACAGTTATTCCTCAGTTTCACTGAGGATAACAATGTCACTAGCTAATTCTTTCTTTCTTTATTTCTCAGGCCTTTGTCCCGCTCCAATACGAGGTCGGCGTTGTTATGACGGATTTGTCAGTGTGAATTGCAGAGGGTGGCCGGATGCCCTTCCTGACGCCACCCCGAAGCCCCCCTGGACGGAAGTAGTGTACTCCAGCTGTCTGCGTCTAGTGTAAGTCATGAAATGGTGCCAACGTTTTCAAATGTCTGTGAGCAGTGTAACTGAGGCGGAACGTAAGGACCAGCCGGGTATTCACCTAGCGGGATGTGGAAAACCGCCTAAAAACCACATCAAGGCTGGCCCCACGTCGTTAATCCGCCGGGCTGATTCGATACGGGGCCAGCGCGCCTACCCGAGTCCAGGAAGCAGTGCATTAGCGCTCTCGGCTACCCTGGCGGGTCAATGCCACTAGCTAATCTCACCGTTGACATCTCTTCACTCTGAATTTTAATCCCACTGAAGCTTTTCGTATTTCCTCCTTTATTTCATCGATAAATGAGTTGAGTAGTAGAAGAGACACATTGAATCCCGTCATACACCCTTTTTTATCCACCTCTCTTTGTCCTCCCTTCTTGGTGTTAACTCTTGGTTCCTGTATGTACCCTGTATTAACTCATCTTTCATTAAGTCGCATACTTACTTTTCTGGCGATTTCAAACATGTTCCAGCACTTTACGTTGTCGGAAGCTTTTACTGCGATGCTACCTTGTTTTTCCGTACGGCTGCTTTCTAGTGTCATGCGCAATATCCGAATGCCCCTCTGGTGTCTTTCCTTTTCCTGAAGCCCGACTGATACTCATGTAAACGAATTCCCTTTTCTGTCCTTCTTTATGATACTGTGGTCAGCAAAACTGATGCACGGATTGTTGAGCTGATCGAGCGATAATTCTTGATCTTATCTGCCCTTTCTGTCTTAGGGTTTGAGTTGAAGGTATTCAAAACACGTTTACAATGAGCGAAAAGTACTGAAGGAATTACAACAGGGGAAGAATGAGACGAAGTAGCACCATAGGAAATATTTAAATCTAGGGACGAAACTACCGCAGAAAAAAATGCAGGAAAAAAATATGAACAGCTAAAAACTCGATTATTAGTGAATATGTGGAATTGTAAGACACTTCG